>NC_138543.1:3058636-3658636 GCF_964234715.1 Podarcis melisellensis
AAAAAAATGAATATAGAGACTTCCGGTTCCGGCCGCGGACAGCGAGGAAGCGCGGAAAAGCCCAGCTCGGGTTTTTCCGATCATCGCGGAGGCTTGGGGTACCGCAAAGGCTCTGCGCACCCCAAAAACCCCAGGGGGGGACCCCTGGGTGATAGGTCACCTGGCAGCGTGGGAGCGGAACCGCCGTCTTTTCGGGGCTTTTCGTCAAGAGAGGTCGCGAGGGCGACGGAGCCGCGAGCGCAATCAGGGGAAGACCGACTCCGCGTTGAGAAGCCTCTAGCTTCCACTGGAGAAAGCGACGAGCTTCCATATGACTGGAACGGATTCCCCAGTGTGTGCAATCTCTAACAGAGGAAAGACGTTGGCTAAAAGCTGGGAGAATCCTGGATGTTCTTGGATTTTTACCTGATTGGTGTCCACCCGGCAGACGGATTAAAATGGCGCTGATACAAAGTTGTAGGAATGAGGAAGGAAGTTTCTGATAATCCGACTGAGTGAGTACAAACAATAAACCCTCGGCGAGAGGAGAGACTGCGGACTCTAAATTTGAAAACCGTAAAGAGGAGCCGTGGGATAATTTTGTATATGAACTCAAAATGACAAGGAGGACACCGCTTAGATTTATTGGTTAATTTTTAACTTAGACTCCTCCACCTGGACAAATTTGCTAGTTCGTAACCAGACGTAAACAGTTCCTAATTAATTTTGCATCTGTGGTTATTTTCTCCATGATAACGGACCCTATTCAGGGGGGGGGGTAGAAAACTGTAAGAAATCTTAAGTGTTTTAAGAATTTTAAGAACCTTAAGCGCCTTAAGATCCTCAACACGGGCGAAGGAACAGTAAATCCGGACCCTTCGGCTGCGACACTCCATGCAGACGCCTTGCTACATGGGTACACAGATCCGCTCCTCACCGCCTCAGCGTTCCTTGAACTGATCTGCGGGGCTCGCTAGCGGTTCACCTTTAATATCCACTGTCGACGCTGGTTCTTAGACGTTTGGACATATAAACGAAATCGAGGGGGGAGTGTAGTTTATCTTACTCTATTAGAAATAATTGCTTTATGAGATCCGTGCTCGGGCTAATCCACCCCCTGCTGGGGACAAGGTGAATCGACGTATATAAGAGATCTACCAAGGAGCTTTGAGAACGGGGCGGGAGAGAGTCCAGCGGGAGTGGCCAGAAGCACGCCTTCAAGGGCACTACTCTGAGGAGAACTCCCCCCCCAATCTCCACACCTTGGTGAGGAACGCCTCCTCCAGACTCCTCCTTTCCTGTGGACCCCTTCTATTTTTTACTGTTCATTGCTTAACTTGTTACTGTTGTTGACCCCTTTCTTCGTGGTTTAGCCTTGGTCTTAATACTAGTACCCCCTCCTTTCTCTCTTACTCCCTTGTCTACGCGGAATTGCTAGAGTAAAAGTGTGAGCCTGGTAAGGGAGAGAGCTAGCAATGATGGGGAGAGATGGGAAGAGGGGAGGGGGGACCCCAGGGGATAAGAAACCTTCAAGACAAGAAGAAATAAGAGACTTGGAATGCCTATGGGCTAAAATTAAGGAGGAATTTAAGCAAAATGAATCGCATATGGAAAGTAAACTGGAAGAAATGCAGGAGATGATTGACAAAAAAATTGAAGGGGCAGTAGGAGAACTATCAATTAAAATCCAAGAGTTATCCAACAAATCCAAAATAATCGAGGAATCCAATAAAAAAAATGCAGAAAGAGATGAGGGAACAGAAAAGGGAGTCAGCAAGGATGAAGGAAGACCTGAGAGAACTAAATAAAGCGCAGGAACGGATATGGGATAATCTGGCCATGACAGAACTGAGACAAAAACAACTTCACTTAAAATTTAGAGGAGTGGAAGAAGAAAGGAATGAGGATATAAAAGGAAAAATGGTTAAGGAACTATCAAAATGGCTGGGATTAAATGAAGAAGAAGTGGCACTAACTATCGAGAATGCATTTAGAATTAAAATGAGACCTCCACACTTAAAACCAAATAAATTCATAGGGGACTGTCTAGTGATTTTTAACTCACTGGAAATGAAAAACCTGATTCTAAAAACAAGCTATCGGAACAAGTTAAGCAAACAGTCAGCAAACAAATCCGGAAAGCTACTAGCATGGCAGCTCAGGAAAAGAAAAAAGCAAAATGTGATAAATAAACTTATAGTAGATGACAGGATAGTGGAAGAGACAGCCGAAATAGAAAAAAGGTTTACTCAATTCTATGAAAAGCTGTATGAGAAGGGAGAGGAGGATGATGCAGAAATAGAAAAATACCTGGCTGAATGCGGAGGGATCTGCTTAACGGAAGAGGATAAAAAACATCTAAACAAGAGGATTACAGTAGATGAAGTAAAAGAGACTATCAAGAAAATGAAAATTGGGAAGGCACCCGGCCCTGATGGACTAACTGCTAAATATTATAAAATACTAGGGGAACATATTGCCCCAGTACTCAGTGAGGTTATCAACAATATCCTACAGGGAGGCAGGATCCCCGAGTCATGGAGGGAGGCACATATTACGTTAATACCAAAAACAGAAACAGAGAAAACGGATATAAGAAATTATAGACCAATCTCCCTGCTCAACAATGATTATAAGATCTTTGCAGATATTATGGCAAGCAGGTTAAAGAAGTATCTAATGAAAGCCATCCATAAAGACCAAGTAGGATTTTTACCAAATAGACAGTTAAAGGATAACGTCAGGCACTTAGTGAACATTATTGAATATTTAGATATGAAGATAGGCACTCCGGCATCACTGATTTTCATTGATGCCGAAAAAGCATTCGACAATGTCTCCTGGAAATTCTTAATACAGTGTATGAAAACAGTAGGAATGGATGGCCCGTTCCTCGAAGGAATAAAGGCAATTTACTCAGGACAAAGGGCCAGGCTGATTATAAACAATAGTCTCACCAATCCCTTTACAATAACGAAGGGCACAAGACAAGGTTGCCCACTATCTCCCCTTTTATTTATCATGGTTCTGGAGACGCTTGCAAACAAAATAAGGGAATCATCAAGTATAAGGGGAATTAGAATTGGAGAGAAGGAGTACAAGCTAAAGGCGTATGCCGACGACCTGGTGCTAACCTTAGAGGAACCATTGGACAGCGTTAGTAATACGGTAAAGATCTTAGAAGAATTTGGTAAACTGTCGGGGTTTAAATTAAATAAGAAAAAAACTAAAATTCTAGTGAAGAACCTAGATGAAGAAGCTAAGAAGCAGTTGGAGCAGTCGGTTGGTATTAAGGTGGTAAAAAAAGTCAAGTACCTGGGAATATGGATTTCGCCAAAGAATATAAATCTATTAGAATATAATTACACCAAGGTCTGGAAAGAAATTAAAAGAGACTTAGATACTTGGAATAGGTTAAAGTTGTCGTGGACAGGTAGAATGGCCGCAATCAAGATGAACATCCTACCAAAATTACTGTTTCTTTTCCAGAATATCCCTATAATCAGAGGAACGTCCTGTTTTAAGACCTGGCAGAAAACTTTGGCGAAATTCATTTGGCAGGGGAAAAGGGCTAGGATTAAGTTTAAACTCTTGACGGACGCGAGAGAGAGGGGGGGCTTCGCAGTCCCAGACCTAAGGCTTTACTACGACGCTGCCTGCCTTTGCTGGGTAAAGGACTGGGCGACCTTAAAAAACCCAGACTTATTAGATCTTGAAGGCTTCGATGCCAGGTTTGGCTGGCATGCCTATCTTTGGCAGGATAAAGGAAAAGCCCATAAAAGTTTCTCAAATCACATCATTAGAGGTTCCCTACTGGAAGCCTGGAACAGGAATAAAAAAGTGATTGAAAGCAGCACGCCCTGGTGGCTCTCCCCAATTGACATTATAACATTAAAAAAAATAAATCAAGAAGGGGAAAGATGGACATACGAAGATCTCTTAGTTAAACGGGAAGGCGGTTGGAGGATCAGATCTTACGATGAGGTAAAAGGAAAGCTAAACAGCTGGTTACAATACCACCAGATTTATGCGTTGTGGCTCGAACACAAAAAAACCGGGATGAGTGAAAAAAAATCGAAATATCAGGTAGAAATACTGGAATCTAACAGTAAACTCCTCTCTAAAATGTACAAGCAACTGCTAACCTGGGAAACTAAGGACGAGGTAGTTAAAGGGGTCATGGTCAAATGGGCCAGAGATTTGGGACATAATTTGGAACAGGAAAAGTGGCAGAAGCTATGGAAGAAAGGGATGAGGTTTACGGCATGTGCTGCTCTCCGAGAAAACTTAGACAAGATGATGTATCGTTGGTACATCACCCCACCAAGTCTGGGGAAGATGTACAAAACCGGAGACAGCACCTGCTGGAGATGTAAGAACAAGGTGGGGAACTTCTTCCATATGTGGTGGACCTGTGAGGTGGTGAGAGGATTCTGGGACCAAATTTACGATGAATTAAAGAAAATATTAAAGTATAATTTCCCTAAGATACCGGAGGCGTTTCTTTTAGGAATGGTAGGAGAGGAGATTAGAAAAGAAGACGAAAATTTCTTCCAATATGCCACGGCTGCGGCCAGAATTTTACTGGCGCAGAACTGGAAAACGCCGAATACTCCCTCAATTAAAGAGTGGCAGTTGAAATTAATCCAATACATAGAACTAGCGAGATTAACACAAAGAATTAGGCATCAAAATAATACCAAATTAATAAATGACTGGAGTAAGTTTTTGGGTTATGTCGAAGTAACTTTCGGAGTGAAGAAAGTCTCAGTGGATGGAATGTAATACCTGCAATGTTTGAACAACTGTATTGGTAATGTAACCAGCGAGCAAGCTATAAGGATTTTATAACCCAAACCGGGAAGGATGGAAGTCACTATGTTTGTTATATTTGTTTTTTCTCTTTTTCTTGTTTGGTTTTTCTTTCCTTTTTCTTTCTTTCTTCCTTTACCCGCTTTGTTTAACTTCTTTTTTTTCCTTAATCTTTTATTACCTTTTTTTTCTCATGTATGTTACGCTATTGTTTTAGATGATTGTATGGAGATTTATGTAAAAAACTTAATAAACAGACTTTAAAAAAAAAATGAATATAGGGGATATAACCAGGTTGGAATCTACATAGGAGACATATCATCAGAGAATGCTTTACCGTAGCAGAGCAGCACAATGCAATGGATTTAGCCATGCCTCACCTTTTTAAACTTTCCATTGTGTACAGTCTGAAATTAATAAGGTAACAGAAGGTGCTTAAAAGCCCCAAAGAAAAAGTTGTACATTCCCTTCCTAGAGCCCCTTTTTGAAAGGGATGTAGCTCAGGTTCATTCCAAGTGTCTCCTTTAATTGAGTACAGCAGAGTTTGGCTAGAACCGGCAGTAGGGTTGCCATACGTCCGGAATTTCCTGGACATATCCAGAATACTGCAGTTGGAAGAAGTGTCCGGGCAGAAATCGCCAAAATGTCCGGGAAAATCCGGAAGTTTGGTAGCCCATGTCAGTAGTGTCATTTTTTCCTGTTTTCCTTAAAAACAGCTCAGAAACATCAGTTGCTTAAAGGGCAACAACTTTGGGCAAAACTTCCACAACTGGATTTTCACTGTTTGAAATCCTCTAACTGAAATGCTCTAACTGGTAGCAGCAGGACATGGGGGGGGGCAGAGCAGAAGCCGTGACTTCTCACTGCTCGCCAAGGCATGGATTGGTCAGGGTGAGGTTACAGGAAGCTAGTGGTTAGCAGAGGCCAATCCACAGCGCCCCTGGCCTAACCACTACCTCACCCTGACCTATCCCACTCCCAGTGAGCGGGCACTGCCCCCATACCACCTATGTAGCACAAGAGGCTAGTCGTTGCAAGAAGTGAGTGGTATTCAACTATGCTTTACTTACTAGATGCTGCGATGCACACCTTGCAAACCCCCACATCATCTCTACAGTTCTTTTTCTTTAGATTGTGAGTCTGTGGGTTGGAATCTCTGTATTCATGTTGTAGATGTTGAACAAATAATTAAAGGTCTTTTGTCAGTTGTTTTTTTCTAAATTTGTGGATGTGAATAGGTGTGGTTTTGTTTTTTTAATGAAAGGATCATGCAACAGTACTGGGAGCCGTGCCCTGCAGAGGCTTCGCGGGGCTATCCAAAAGCCAGAACAGCTAGAAGAAGAAGAAGAGTTTGGATTTGATATCCCGCTTTATCGCTACCCGAAGGAGTCTCAAAGCGGCTGACATTCTCCTTTCCCCTCCTCCCCCAAAACAAACACTCTGTGAGGTGAGTGGGGCTGAGAGACTTCAGAGAAGTGTGACTGGCCCAAGGTCACCCAGCAGCTGCATGTGGAGGTTATACAGTAGTGCCAAATCTTCAGTAAAACTTTGGAAGCCATATCTTACCATAAACATATTTAAGGGGAGTGGATTATTTTTTGAATGCTTACCACTATCCTGTTGTGCATTTCCTTTAACCCAACTCCTGTTATAACAAGATTCTCAGCAGCAGAATGGCACATTGCTTCAGTTTACCAAGGCTGTTCATGTGAGTAGGGATCAAATTCTTAAATAGCATTTATAATAGTGGTTTGGAATCACTTATCTCAGTTTAGCAGGTACAGAAATAACTTTGCTAGCATGTTCTCTACTCTCTTGTACTTCTGTATTTATGCTAAATGAAATATAGCCACTGTGACAAACTGGGAGTCAGATTTTACAACTGGAGTGTATGTTTGCCAAAAATGCTGCACTGTATTGCATAAAAAATGGTGGCAGATGGCAGTTTGCTGAGTCGGGATGGAAGCGTCCTGTTATAATGTAAGGGGAAGGCTTATTATTCATCATGGCTTTATTTAACATATATATCAATGAGCTGGAAGAAGAGATTAATAGTAGGGGTGTGTAGAGACTCAAAGATTCACCTTGTATCTGTATCTGTGCATTTTAAAAAGTTCCAATCTGTTTCTGAGTCGCTCTGTACACTCTCCACTTTGATTTGTAATTCAACTCCTGAGTTGTTCTGTATGAATCAAAATTATTTTTTCCTCCATTCAATATAACAGGGAATCTAAAAACAGCTACAGGCAGCTCCCTGTCTGCATGGGGCCCCCAATGTTCAAAATAATGTTGCACCAGGTCTGATGAGCCAGTATACAGACATTAGCTCTTTAAGAGACATCAGAGAGAACTTGTTGACTTGCCATTTATAAACTCTGTTTTTGGAACAATGCCTGGTGCCTTTAATGAGAACTTGACGAACAAAGGAGAGATAAGAGCACCAAACACAAAAATAACGACAGAGAATAAGATGGGGACAAAAAACGCCTTCTGTGTGTTAACAATATAAAAACTTAGCTACAGAAGATGTGAGCCACAGAAACGACTGATCAGACTGAGAATAAGGATGGATAATATTAGTTTTGAATTTGAAAAATAGCCAAAAATGCAGAGAAATGAATGAGGATGATTATCTCTGGACATCTGGAACATGGGAAGTCCCAAAGTTTTTTGGTTTTTTTTATATAATTGGAATATATAATTGGTGGTAATATTATTATAATTTGGATTGATTTGAGTTCATTTGTCATTAACTGGAAGATTGTTATTGAAAATAAATAAAAAAATTAACCCAAAAAATGGAACAGGAAGTCCTTCTATACTCCTTTCTGTCCAGGAGAAGTCAATGATCCACCTAAGTGGATGGGTTCAGTCCAGGACCTGGGCACACTAAGCAGCCTAGGCAGATGCTACAACACAGCCCAGTGGCTCATCAGCTGCAAACAGATCCAAAAGGTCCTTAGTTTCAGTCATGGCAGCACCTTACAGCTATTGAACTATGTCTTTGTAGAACCAAACTGGTTCTTTCTCCAATACCCATCTAATTTACTGTAGTATTTTGATCACTGCAACACCACATGCAATACATGCAACACCAACATCTGAGTGAGGGCAAGTGAACTAAGCTCCTCCACCCTCTATTGTCATCTCCATTGCCCTCCATGAGTGGGTGGGTGAACTTCTGAACAGGCTTTGCTGCTTCTGAGGGCTCCCTGCACACTTTACAACTGGAAAGATAACAGTCCCAAAACTGTAGGGTGCCTCCTTCAAGTCCAGCTTTCAGCTTGTGGAGAATGATGGGAATGGTGACCCGGGTGGAGCTTAGCATGTTCATTCCCACTCTCCTCATTCATGTGTTGCTTTTACAACAGTGTAATTTCTGAAGACGGCATGATTGAATTTATGTATCTATTTCAACCAATCTTGTCTGATTAACAATTCAGTTTTATTTGTAGCTGTGTGCATGTATGTATGTTGTTGTTGCGGTGTGTGTTACACACAAAAGTTAAGGAGATTTTAAATATCATTTTTGTTTGCTATTAATACACCTGGCTTTGCTTCTACAATATTTACTGGATCCATATTGATCCTCACTGCGTCAGACTGCAACCCTTACTTATGCTCACATATAGGCTTCAATTTTTGTACCTGCCATTTCATTTGCCTCTCTCTCTGACAAATGCAGGATGCACTAGCTGGCCACTTAATTGCCATAATCAATATGAGACCAGCATAGTGACTGTAATTAAAACTGTGTGGTCAATAAACAATGTGAGTCTGAAACACTACAGCTTGCATAATGGAGAGAAGATATGTAATTAAAATGAGCTATGTAGTCTTCATGGGAAATAGGCTAGCCTAATTATAATGAATGGCTGTTTAACTTTAGAAATAGATAAGTAATCTGTAATGAATATTTTCCCCACCCATTGATAAGATATATATTCTCCTCATAGCATCTCCGGGTGAAGGGCAGGAAGGGGAGTTCACACTATTCAAAGGCGGAAGAAGCACGGCAAACAACCCACCAAATGGAAGAGAGGACTATGTCGGTGCTTTTTAGAGGGCCATTTCTCTTCCAAGAACACTTATTATCCTCCGTATTTTGGGTTAGTCATACTCAGATTAGACCCACTGGAATAAATGAGCCAAAGTTGCTGGTCCATTAATTGCAACAGGTCTACTCTCAATACGACTTAATTAGATCTCACCAGTTAATAGCAAGCTGGGCGCCTAGCCTTACACAGCCAAAACAGTCCGAGCCCTGTACAAGAGGGAGAAGGGTACAATGCAGTGCTTTAAGAATCAGTCTTATATGATCCTATCTTGTTACCCCAAATAACAAGCTAGCAGCAGCATTCTGCACCAGATGCAGTTTCTGGACTGTCTTTAAGCACTGAAGTATTCAGTCCAGCACAGTGAGTGCTAGTTAACCTGGCTGCTATTTTCTGAGCCAGTTTCAGTTTTCAAACACTCTTCAGAGGCAGCCCTAGGCAAAATGCATTGCAGTAATCCAGTCTGGAGCTTACCAAAGAATGAATATGGCAAGATAATCATTTTTCAGGAGGTGACATAGCTGATACAGGAATAAGTGTTATTAGCCGCAGGATTAACTTGGGCTTTCATTTAGTGATCTCACTTCTGAACTACTCAATCAGCCCAGAAACAGTGCTAGCAGAGAACCAACAAACACCACCTCTATGGCCAATATGAATCATATGCTAACATCTGTATTTCCATTTTGCATGGAATAAATTTCAGTTTACCAGCTCTCATTCAGCCCATTGCTGGCTCTAGGAACCTTTCCACAATAATTACTGCTGTAGCTGAATTAGAGAAGAAGAAGAAATAGGACTACCTATCAGCAGCAACCTGATGGTGTTTCTCTCAAGTTATTCTGGAATGTCCACACCTACAGGTTTCAAATATATGGTTAAAAGAATGGAGGACATGGTGTAAATGCTATGTATCCAGCAGAGTATAGTGCCTCCAGTTCTTCAGGAGATCTAGAAGGTTATCAAAGCTGGAGATAACAGAAAGGTGCAGAGGATTCAGGAAAATAAGCAGGGGCCACCCTCCCCCAGTCTATCATGCAGCATTACTTATCTACCAAGGTAACCAAGGCAGTTTCTGTCCCCAAATTAAGCAAAAAGCCAGACTGAAATAGGTCCAGATAATTAGTTTCATTTAGGAATGACTGGAGATCAAGCACATGTACAAGGATAGATTTTGCAATGCAGTCAGATCAAGCATCAGCACCTGGCCTACTGAGGCACCTTTTGGGGCCCAGGCATCTCAGCAGCCATGAGTGCAGATGGAGCCTTAATTGTTTTAAGGTAAGAAAGACCAAGAGACAAACCTCTGTTCCTCTCAGAGGAACAGCCTCTCTTCCAACCCTCATAATGGATTGTGAAAAGTGAATCCCTTTTACATAACCCTGCAAAAGGCCCTGGTGGGCATAATCCACTCTGGGAGAGCTCTTGTGCCTGTAAATTCCACCCACTTTAGCAAAAAAACAGGTTTTTAGATTCCCCATTTTAGATTCCCCATGGGGAAACAGAGCTTTGTTTTATACAGAGCAGTTCAGAACCTGAGATACAGGTCCAAGTTGAGCAGGCAGAGAGCAGTTGAGGTGCATGGGATCAATATTAACCCCTAGTTCTGAGAGGGCTGTTCAGGGTCATCATGATTAGCCACCTCATTAGGTCACATCTGGCCTAAATTGGGTTTCTATCATATGTCAGAGTAGTCTTGACTAAATAATTCCTGAGATTATCAGGCCCAAAGGGTGGTAGCTCTGTGGCAGAGTACATGGTTTGCTTCTGGGAGCTAGATGTGTTGTTGTTGTTGTTGTTGTTGTTGTTGTTGTTGTTGTTGTTTAGTCGTGTCCGACTCTTCATGACCCCCTGGACCAGAGCATGCCAGGCACTCCTGTCTTCGGAGCTCTGTGTAGGGCTGGGAATAACTCAAGCCTGGAATCCTAGAGAGCTGCTGCCAGATAATACTCAGGCAGATGGACCAGTGGTCTGATTCTGTATAAGGCAGCTGCCTGTGTTCCTATTAAGCGTTGCCAGAATGCTGAAAAGATTTCTCCATGATGCTTCCTCTTCAGAAATTAAAAACCTCTCAAAGAGTATGGATAGCTGTATAAACCTCTCTGTGTGTACATTTTTCTAAGCTTTTTGCTCAGTATTTTCCAGTGTTTCCTAGGAAATGTTGCAAAAGGGAGATAATGTTTGACTGGATTTTTTCACCTGTCTACAACTTCACAATTCTGAATGCATCAAGCAGCATATAAGAGTCAAAATAAGGTTGCATTCCTTGTGCATCCTCCTCAAGTTTGTCACTTTTCTTTGACTTCAGGACTCTGTTTATTAGTAAATGGAGGTTTATCAGTTGCAGCTGTGATTGTTCTGCAATTCAGTAGTGTTCTTTTGGGTGCAATGTAACCAAGGAATGGATGCTTTGGACTGGAGGGGAGGAGTATGTAGACTGGTTACAGTTTGTTTGAATTTATCTACTTAATGTCTAATTCTGCTAGTTTGGGCAATAGGTTGCTGGCGCTGAAAAGGCTGTGGTACACAGGATCTACAGAACTTCATTCAAGCTGTGTCTTGATGAGATGAATTCTAATGACTGCCTCCCCAGTTCACTGAAGCTTAATCCCTATTCAAAGAGGATTAGTATTCAAATTTATCATCAAATCAAGAGTGATTAGTGGCCTAACACATACAGTATGTCACTGAAGAGTCTTTGAAATCCCAAATGGTCAACTCTTGTTTATAAGTGTAGGTTGGGCTCTTGTTATTTTTAAATTTCATAATATATTTGATCACTTAGTCATCTGACCCTTTGAGCATTCTTCTTCTTTTCTTCATAAGAAATGATATTACTGCAATTTTTATTTTTTGTGTGTAGAGGGAGACCAAAGTCTGACTGCATGTCGTCTGCACCACATAGCAGCTGTATGCTAATGACCTGGAAAAGTTCTACATATCCTTGAGAGCATGTGAGGCTTCAGTCCCGGATGTCTAAAGAAGTTGCTAATGGGACACTTCATAGAAAGGACTGGTTTTGAGGAAGGCCCGTGATCACATCATTTCACAGAAGGGGATCAGCTAGTAATTTATCTCTAAGATGAATCTGTCTTAAGAGATGCCCCGTATTGAACAGATTGAATGAGCTTTCCTTCAGAGAAGAAAGGAAGTGATGGCAGAACTGTAGAATTTAACATGCTCCTCAGGTTTGAAATGGGACCAAAAATATGTCTGACTTCTTTAAATACAGCAATATTTGAAAATTTACATGATATGAGCACTACTCATTTCCAATCTTTCCAAAGGCAAATGCTGAAAATGCCTTGAAAATGTCTTGGACGCCATCAAATTGTGAAAAATAACCTGAACAAAGGATTAGGAAAATATTGAAAGTTACCTCCTAAAGCCAGTACTTGGGAGCACAGGAATCTACATCTGCTCCTGTATTCTTATGGAGCAAAACCCCCAACACATCTATTTAAAAGTAACCAAACTCAGACAACACAGCTCATGTAATTACCATTGTGCACATCCCGGTGCATTATTTTCTAATCATGGATATAGGTCTGAGATGAGGGTGGTGAGGCCATATTAATATCAACAAACAGCACACACCAGCAATGACATGGGGGTGGGTGTCTCAAAATAACATTCAAGGCCCAGGCCTACCCAAAGTGTCTTGGGAGAAGGAAGTGGGTGGATGGAATTTCAGGTGAGGGATATTACTTGTGAAGTTGTGTTCTGTACAACAAGCATGAATTTGTACATTTTAAAAATAGTTGCAACATGCATCTCAGTGAAAACTAAGATTCCTTGAAGCACCACCACATAGTTCTAGGGACCAGCCTATGCTCAACTTTGATATTTCCTTGAACATGCAACAGTTAATAACAACAATGGTGAAATAGAAGTCGGAGGTTAACTGACACTGAGGGATGGAATGTTGATGGAGGGAGAGAGCGTGCCATTTCCAAAAAGTCAGGGGTCATCAACCCTGGGTTCCCAGGTCTTGTTGGACTACCACTTCCGTGATCATGGGTCGTTGGCAAAGCTGCATGGGGCTGATGGATGCTGAGAGACCAGCCACTTTTGTGCACTGAAAATAGAAGAGATCTGGGTTAGAGTGAGGACAGAGGGACAGTGAGGCAAAGCATGTATTCATGTCATAGACAGCTTCCCTCAAATAATCCTGTAGTTTCCAGTATCAGTAGGTACTGGAAACTGTAACTTTGTGTGGGATACATTATTGGTGCCAAGATTCTCAGATGTCATATGCCTTTGTAGGCGGTGGCAGAGAATACCTCCAGGGGAAGTAAACACTCAGTGGAGTAGCTAATGGCAACATGGGGACAAACCCTTCTGGGAAGACTAGAAATAGGTTTACCCATCTAGGTCACACACATAGGAGACCCATTGTAATCAATTGACTTAAGTATATTGATTTCACTGAGCTTACTCTGACTTAGCTGTATACATCCCAAAAGTTTAAGGGGAAAATGTTCTATATTACAGTGGAAGAAAAGAGAGAGTGGGGGGGACACAACTCAGATGTACGCCGCAAGTCGATCTCTGTCCTGCAATCCAGCTTTAAGGTGTCAATGCAGTAGCTATTTGGAGAGAATATGTCATTTTCCATAGGAAAGAGAGTACACTCAGTTAGAAATTAGCAAAAGTCAAAATCCCTAATCCTCATCCAATCAATTTGGGAAGCTTTCCCCCCTTCTTTAATACTGTTTTCTAATTACAGCTCTGTCTTATGTTCTCAGCAAGTGTCTGCCTGTTTTAAACAGGATGCCAGCCCCTTGTTTAAGTAGTGCAGGCTTACCTTGCAGATGCCTCACATTTAGTCTGCATACATTACTTAAGCCTTGGTTATATTACCGCACCTTGGCTCTGCAGCTGGCTGTGCTATTGCAAGGGGTTGTTATGGATTATACTGCTTCTGTCTCCTGACCAGGTATTAATAGAGTTCTCCTCAGCAGCCCAGTAGTGATTAATGAGATGAGAAGATAAAATACTCCACCTGCTGCAGCAGCCATGAAAACTGAATTAATGAGTGCAAACAAAAAAAAAACAAGAAAATGGGGGAGAAAAGAAAGCAAACTCAAGGCCTTAGTGCATAGTACAAGGCATATCAGCTGCTTATTTACCACAGCGCCTAATGATGCTATTTACGAATGAGTTAGTGCTTTCTAGATTAGTGTGGTAGGAGGCAGCCAATCCAGGGGAAAATTATACATTACTATAATAATTACTGTGTTCCATAAAAATGCTTATCTATCGTCAAGACTGTAATCTTAGGAGAAACACCTTCTTCTCATTACTCCATTATGGATCTTTTGTAAGTGCAGTAATTTGGCTATGGAAATACACACTGGAGTAAAGGCAGTGATGGGAGCTTTGCACACACCGAGCATAACGAGAGCACACAAATTTTCAGCTTTCCTTTGCAACACAGAAAGGGAGAAGAATAGCTTTGCCAAGTGGAGGGTGCTTGCAGCAATGGCATAAGTCAAGAGTCTCAGCAAGGATGACCATTCACTATATGAAAGCCGCTTTTAAAAACCAATATCTTTGGGAGGTTTTCTGTGCTGTTTAGACTTGCTTTGCACTGCCCTTTCTTGCTCTCCCTCTCCTGCAGTTGGCTTTGTTTGCCCTCATTGTGGTCCTCACCTGACTGGCTGTTTAGTGAAGCAATGTCTTGTTTACATCCTGTTCTCTGATTGGCTAGAAACACCCAGGTGACTGAGAACTGGGTGTAAAGAAAGACCAATTTCAAGAACAGAACTGATAGATCAGTTGGGAGGCATATCAATACTATTTTGATATTAATATACTACTGCAACTACTATACTAATTTATTTTTCTCATTCTTCTACTAAAAGTACCCAGAGTGTTATACAACATAATCAGGAAAGGAACTGCAAGAACAACTAAAACAAAATTCTGAAAGCAATAATGAAAAACACTTAAAAACAAATCAAAAGTGTAGAAGCAACAAATGTAAAATATGTTACATTTTAATACAGAGAACAGTCAACTGGGTGTTACACATTAAAAGTCTGTTGAAATAAGAAGTCCCTACAATTTCTGGCAAAAGAGGAAGAAAGGAGGAGTTTGGTGGCTCCTGGGGTGGAGAGAGCTTTGAATTCCACCGTCAAAGCACCACCACTGGAAAGGTCCTGCTTTTCATTCTCATACACTGAACATCCCAAGATGGCGTTGAGAGCAAAGCCTCTGATACTGATCTTCAGTTGCAAATTGCTGCAGCCAATCTTAATTTCAAATCTTAAATTGCTTTTTGGATCTATCATATTAAAAAGGGAGATATGAGTCATTTCATTAATTCTGTAGATGTTTACCAACCAGTAAGGGACTGAACATTTCAGAAAGCATAAGTGCTGACAATATTATAACTACACAAAGTTTATTTCTGCTGCCTTCCTATGCATCCCAGAATCTCAATAGTCTATTGTTTAATAAGCAGTAAAAAAAATCACTTATTCTAAATGTAACCATTATTTAAATGCAGTTTAAAATGCTAAATTCAGCTAATGTAAAGGAAATTCTCAACATGATTTTAGTCCATGATGGATAATAAATTCTATATGCCAAATAGTCAGCTATCTAATTTATTAGTAAATAAAAATCTCAAATAATTTATTCATTAAAAAGGCCAATGCTGAAAGGATAAATTATTCATAATGAACAACCCAGCCATCCAAACTCTGTATAGAAAATGCACTTGCTATTTGGCACTCATTTATAATATTTCTTTAAAACTTCCATCCCAGTGGCTTCAGGCAGTTTTCTGCAGTTCAAGTGCACTAGAATCTGGAATAAAATCTGCAATGGCAATGAACTACCCACTCAAAATAACTTAGACTAATTGTCAATCTAGTTTGCCACAAGGGGCTGCATTGAAGAAGTGTCGTTTGTGTGCTTGGACATTGCATGAGCTAGACCTCCTCCAACTGTCCTCCTGGATACAGGCAACAGGACCCTAGTTCTACGAAGGTGAAGCAGATACATATCATCTAAGAGACAGTGAAAGGAAAGGGCAAGAGACAGCCCTGCTTTGTGTCAAATGAGGTGGCTGTGCTTAGCAACTGAGCAAGCATAAGGAGCTCTGATAGGATGTTGCTACACCTCCAGGCTTGCAGTGCATCTTCACTTCTTCTCCATATGATGCTCTATGACTGCTTTCCTGTTAAATGCAGGTGCAATTTCCCTCCCACATAAGAGTCCTGCTGGTTTAGACCAAAGGCCGATCTGGTCCAGCATCCTGTTTCCCATAGTGGCCAAGGAGAGGCTTATGGAAAGCCCACAGGTAGGACATGAATGCAGTAGCCCTCTCTCTTGCTGTTGTTTCCCAAGGGAAGATATTCAGAGGTTTGCTGCCTCCATTCCTGCAATGGAGCCTTCAGAATGAGGATTGGAACAAAAAACTGCAGGCTGCTTTTGCAAAAAGATCAGACTACCAGTAAGAAATCTAAACTGTGGAATCATAGTTACGGAACCTGGATGGGAGTCATTAGTGGTACTTTTCCTTCATCTGGTGATTAGGAAAGCAAATGATAAGAACTAGAATAATTCTTCGTTTAGTGACCGTTACCAAATTCCTTAGAGTCCCAATAACATTTTTCCCATATCCTGTCTCATCTTGTAGGTATGAAATAGGTTTTCTTGCTTGTTCTGTACAGTCCCATTGAATGAATACTTCTCTCTTTGGGGAAAAAATAAATAAGCTACAGGTCTTGATCAGACTCTGCCACACTTGACCAGCTTCCAGACTCTTACTCTGAACTGTGATCAGGAATTTAATGTCAAACTCTTCAGTCCAATCGATGCATTAATTGCTCCAAAAATACTACAGGCATTGGCAAAATTATGTAAAAAGGAAGTAAATATTTTCATGATGTGAAATAGCCCAAATTCATTAGTGGTCTTTCATAAATCTAAACCAGGAGGTTGCTTGGATCTGGATAGAGACACAATGAACACCCTGCCATGATCTATGATGTTGTAAATCAGGGGTGGGAAAACCATGGTCCTCCAGATGTTAAACTACTACTCCCATAATCCCTGACAATTGTCCATGCTGGCTGGAATTGATGGGATATGAGGTCCACAAAATCTGGAGGGCCAGTGGTTCACCACCATTGTTGTATTTGAACCACAACAAAGAAATACCATCACCTGGTCAAGGATGCTGGCATGGCCCACAGCTATTCTTTTGCATAGAAACAAAAGGGGATGGTTCATGACAGGAAGAAAACATCAAACCATTGCTCTCTACACTACTTTAAAGGCTTTTAATCCATTAAGGATCAATTGTGCTGCAGAAAGTGGAGCATTTAATTGGGAATAATAGCAAACCGTAGTACCTGTCTCACAGTTGAGACTGAAAGGAGATTCAGACCTTGCATAGCTTAGCAGAAGAGACTGTACAATCTGTACATCTGAGGCCCAAACTGGAGGAGGCACCATTCCTGCGTTAGCAAAAGTCTTTAAAAAAGTAAATAGCAGGCATGGGCATCTGTTCTAGAATGGAACCCTAGTGTGGGGGACATGGACACTTCGATGCTTTGCCCCTCTGCTGAGATCCTACTCCAAGTCCCTTCTTTGAAGTGAACTCATAGGATGAGGAGAAGGGAAAAACCCATTGCAGTTGATGCTTCCTGTCTGTGGAATACTTTCTCCAATGAGGTTCACCTTGCACCTTCCCAGGCATCTTTTCAGTGCCAGGTAAAAGCTTACCTTCCACCACCAACACCCGGCTTTGGATGTACTGTGATAATGATGTTTTGCTGTCAGGGTGCTGCCAAAGCTCCCTGGGGCTGCTACGAGGCAGGAGATGGATGGATGGATGATAGATAATTGTATATGTTTTGTATGCATCTATTAATACTATAATGTATCTATATTTTAAATACGTTGCAAGTCACTTTGCATGCCAAGCTGCTATGAACTCTTATTGTTAATAATAGTAATGTCTAAGTCTGGATCAGGGCTTTACACATGCTATTGCCATTAAAAGAAAAACTTCCCATTTCACATCAATTACTTCAAATGCAGAATCTTATACATGCTTACCTGGGAATAAGTTTCATTGATATCAATGGGGCTTACTTCAGAGTAGGCCCGTATGGGATTGCATTGCACTTTTTAATAAGAGAGTGTGGCATCCTCAAGATCCGCTTGCATAAAAAACAGCCTGAGGTTTTACTTCTACATGAAAGCAAAGGCAAGAACAAAAGTGCATAAATGCCTCTTTCCCCCTCCCCCTCCCCCCAAACCCATCTATTTTCACTCAATGCCAGTGATCGTTTCTCTAATTAGCAAGATCCCTCGTCTGCTTTTTACCTTTATGGAGGCGTTAGCATTTCAATGGTAGCTTTACGGTTTTTATAAAATTTTATCAAGTAAGGAGCCGAACCATTTGCTCCGTTTCCCAGAAAAAGTATGCACAAATGCATCATTCCCCCTGTCAGATTGCCTTTTGATGTAAGTTTGTAAGTTTATTGTGGTAGCATTCAAAGGCTGCGCCTGAGAAGTTCTTTAACATATGCCATATATTTAACATGGCTTGTGAATTAAAAATAACAGCCTGCCATCTGCCTTTGTGAGCAGATTTTATCAAAGTCTAAATGAAAAAAAGGCTCAAAGATGTGAATATTGTCAATTAAAATATGAAATACTACAGTGTAAAAGAGGTCAGACTCACCTCACTTGAACTTGAGTCACTAACTAGCTAGCTAAGGTGTTCTGATTTGAATAGACCTTTTTATGCAGGAATACATTGTCGAGCAGATTAACTTTCAAGAATGTCCTTTGTTTTGTCAAATTTCCAACTTCAGACCTTCGCCTGCGTTTGCCATGAAGAACAGAGGGTTGCAGTGCAGCAAGGTGCTAAAAGGAATTAAGAGGGAAATCCTTCTGACTTCCGTGGAAATCAATGTGAACACGATCCTGACTTCATCAGGATGCTAATGGCCAATCTTCAAAGTGCTCCACCCGTAATGAACCTGGACTTTGCACCCTGCCACTGGCCTTTAGGGGGGGCAATGAATGGGCTCAAATGGATACGACTGTTTATGCTGTGCTGTAAACAGTGGCCCTTGGAGGAGTCAAGGCAAAGACCCTTAACTCCAGCAGCAGTCTGGAGAAACCTGAGGATGTTTACCAATATAGTGGTACCTTGGTTTACGAACTTAATCCATTCCAGCAGTCCGTTCTTAAACCAAAGCATTCTAAAACCAGGCGTGCTTTCCCATAGCAGCGGGGGACTCAATTTACAAATGGAACACACTCAACAGGAAGTGAAACATGTTCTTATTCCAAGGACAAACCAAAACACCTACTTCTGGGTTTGCAGCATTCTGTGTGTGGTGTAGTGGTTAAGAGCAGTAGACTCGTAATCTGGTGAGCCGGGTTCGTGTCTCTGCTCCTCCACATGTAGCTGCTGGGTGACCCTGGGTTAGTCACACTTCTCTGAAGTCTCTCAGCCTCACTCACATCACAGAGTGTTTGTTGTGGGGGAGAAAGGAAAAGGAGAATGCTAGTCGCTTTGAGACTCCCTAGGGTAGTGATAAAGCGGGATATCAAATCCAAACTCTTCTTCTTTTTCAAGTTGTTCATAAACTAAGCTGTTCTTAAATCTAGGTACCACTGTACTTTGTTCTAAATGTAAGGTGAGCAGCCTGCCTCCCTTCTCCAAAGCCAGGTTAAAAAACTATTCTCAGGCATCTTCTGCTTTCACCATGAGGCCAGAAAAAAAGATTTATTCATATGTATGGGTCAAAAAATCATTGACTGAGAATAAAGGCTCAGTATTTCTCCATATACGGTAATAACCATTTCAGTGGCCACACATAACACATTTTACATGTGTGTGTGAAATGGGGCCATGACAACTGGTCCCACCCCAACATCCATGCACAGACCATTTCTCCTTAGTGCACATCTTTGCATGCAGTTTTGCCTGAGATGCACATTTTTGCAATGCAATGCATTTTTAAATATTTTCATAGCTATATGCATTTTTAAGCACACCTTACCTCAGAATATGTGGTTCGAATCCCCACGGTGGGGTGAGCTCCTGTCTTTCGGTCCCAGCTCCTGCCCACCTAGCAGTTCGAAAGCACCCTTAAGTGCAAGTAGATAAATAGGTACCGCTTCATAGCGGGAAGGTAAATGGCGTTTCCGTGTGCTGCTCTGTTGCTGGCTCGCCAGAGCAGCGATGTCGCACTGGCCATGTGACCCGGAAGTGTCTGCGGGCTTTACCTTTACCTTTTTACCTCAGAATATGGGACGTGGGTGGCGCTGGGGTTAAACCACAGAGCCTAGGGCTTGCCGATCACAAGGTCAGCGGTTCGAATGCCCGTGACGGGGTGAGCTCCCATTGCTCAGTCCCGGTATCCATAATCAGGTCAGGGATGAGGAAGATTGGAAGTGAATGAATCTGCCTCTTCCCTCCTTCAGATTAGGATTCTTATGCTATGTTTCAATTTACGGATACACGGATAGAACAGACTGTTGATCTTTATACAATATCCCCATTTAATTAGCCACAGATCCAGGGCTCTTTCAGAATTCCCATCCCATTCATTTGAATGGGATTGAGTTTGGAAGCAAGCAATACTGATGCTCATTTGGCTTGCCCCACCATTTTTAACAGGAAAACCTGCTGTTTACTGCTGAATTGGAGCAATAAAGCTACAATACCAGTCAGGTTTTCTCCAGATTGACGCATGCTCTGATTTGGTGCTAAAAAGTAGGCTTTCTGAGGGAAAGTGGCAGGGCAAATGCAAAACTAGAAACCAGAGACAAGCAGAAAACTGCTCAGACCCAAGCGGAAGTGTAGATGAACCCTAAGTCAGTAGGCCATTCTAAATAAAATTTGCGTCTTGTGTTTCCATCTACTAAGTGATTTTTATGTTCTAGAACTCCTTTCTCTAGTGGAAATAAAAGGCAGGTAAGCGATGGTTCATTCGGAATACAAGGTTGTTACAGAAGGACTCACTGAGTAGGCCAGCGTTGTAACAGCCTGCAGTCATTCTGAAATGAGTAGCTCGTGATGAAGAGGTCAGTTGTTACCAACATTAGCAGATGTTGTTGCCGTTTGTCTGACAAAAGTAAACACTGTCTGCAAAACAAAGTCTCCATTAAAAGAAAAATCCAAGTCTATCTTCCCCAGAGGATTAGACCACCATTTAATTTTTATTCTGGCATGTTGCCATTGTATCCCGGGATGCTGTAAGAATGTGCTAGGCAAACAAACAAACAAACCTTCTTGTGCAGCAAATGAATAATGTTTGAGTTTGTCTCTCATATGGGGGGTGGGCGGATTGCCCAGCAAATCTTCTCAACACTGAATGCCTTTGGGTTGGCCAGGTTGTATTGCATTGCTATTTGATGTGTAAATGTCTCGCTTGAAAGTTTCTGGTTGCAATATAGAATTGGCACTTCCAAATGGGAACCTTAAAACATCGCTATACAGTGGTACCTCTGGTTATAAACTTAATTTGTTCCAGAGGTCCGTTCTTAAGCTGAAACCATTCTTATCCTGAGGCACACTTTTGTTAATGGGGCCTCCTGCTGCGTGTGCCCCTCTAGCACGCGATTTTCATTTGCATCCTGGGGCAAAGTTCGCAACCAGGAGCAGCTACTTCCAGGTTAGCAGAGCTCGTAACATGAAGCTTTTGTAACCAGAGGTAGCACTGTAGTTGCAGTTCAAGATAAAATATAAGACTGAATTGGTTTATCATTCCTCAGTCTAAAGAAAGAGTTACAGTGCAGCCCGGGGGGGGGGAGGTTGGGGGCTTTGAAGTGGCAGATTGACCATCACATTCAAAAGCCTGCTGGCTCATGCTGGCTAGAGTGGAGGGGGGGTATTGTCCCCTCCCCCACCCTGCAATGATCTTCTTTTTCTTTAATTATTTTCCATTGGTCTCAATTGGAAGGGGATTAGACATGCAAGCACAGGTTGGCACAAATGGACTGCTGGATATGTGGAAGGAACTTGGTTCCAGGATCAGGAAGGAAGCATAAATATCCAGGAAAGAAAGTGGAAATGTTGCCCCTCAGCAAAGTCCCTTTTAGTCCAAAGGTTGTTGATAAGTGTGGATTTATGATGAGCACCCCATTACTATGGGAAATAATAATAATAAATGTTTACAGACAATTCAAAAACAGTACAAATAAATAATCAATGCAGAGACCCAGTTTTTATTTCATTTGTTCATTCGTTCATCCAATTGGAAAAGCATGTCAAAAGAAAAACGTTTTCAATTATTTCAGGAAAGTACAAGTAGTGAGCACCTGTCATATCTCAATGAGGATGCAGTTCCACAAAACAGGGGCAGCCGCCCTGAAAGCCCTAAGTTACTGTGGAGAAGGCTTTGGTATTTTAGGAACTTCAGCCAGAGATTCTCCTACAGAACACAGTGATCTACTGGGTACATAAGGTGGTCTCTTGGGTAATTTGGTCCTTGTTAATCTGACAAGAACCATCCCTGAATCATCCCATTTCACTCTGTAATTTGAGGTACACACTCCTAGTAAAGATGCCTTATGAACAGGTTCAGATCGCTTGTATTTGTATTTGTATCATGATCCACTATAGGATTAGTGTAGCCATTTTAATATATTTATATCTATACTTTTGAGCTGATGTTTAGTATTATTACTAGTAGTAGTAGATCATCTGAAGATCTCAGGGTGGTTCACAGCATAAAATACATAATAAAGCAACAAAGTACATAATAAAAACAAGAACAAACCAAACCAATACCCTCCCCCCAAAAAGTATTCTAGCTGCTTCTGGTAGGAATGCTATGGCATAGAACAGGGGCAGCCACACTAAAAGCCCTGCTCCAAGTAACTGTGATGACGAAGATCAAAATATTCCTGTACCACTTTTGTGGCAAGTTCTATGTTTGCAATAACAAAAATACAATTAAAACCAATGCTATGATAATATAGAAACAGGCAAAGAAAACAATAAGGAAAGCAAAAAGGAAATAAAAATTGACCTTACCCCAGAATTTAACTGTACAACATCAGCTGATATTAATAGTTTGAGTTTTTTGGTCTGCTCTGATAAGTTATTGTATTATTATTTTTTGTATTGTACATCACCCAAACGACTTAGGTAATAGGAAACAAATTTAAATAATCAACAAACAAACAAATGCAGTGTGCACGAGAGTTGGAATTTGCCTGTGTGTGTGTGTTTTGGTGTGTATGAAAGAGAGATCATACACTAATTCATTTTTACAAGTATTGGTGTGACTCGTTGCTTTTGTCTTTTTAAATCTACAAATCATATATGTATTTTAGGGGCAGTTCTCCTCTAACTTGGGTTTCCAAACAAAAATATTTGTTGTTATTAAGATTGGGGGTGGAATATGGAAAATACAAGAAATCCTTTTAAAATAGCCTGTGTTTCCCCTCTTTTTTCTTTTTCTTTTTGCCTTTACAATCCTATACAAGTCTACTCAAAAGTAAGGCCCATTGAATTCAATAGGTCTTATTCCCCAGGCAGCCAGGTGTATGACTGGCATCTTCGTTTTCTCTATAGCCAAGAGCAGGTCTTTGAAATGTGCTGTGAATGTGAATCTCCCAGCCCTCTGCTGAATTCCAGAACTAGACTGATTCCACACGATACGCCAATAAGACAACTCTCACTGATCGCCTTTTGACTTGGGGAAGATGATTCTGCTCCCCATTTCATGCCTGCTCCCATCTCCTTATGGCTAAGTGTTTCAATTCACCCGTCTCGTGCAACCTGATTATGCCAAGGCATCCAAATAGATTATAACCAATTTATATGGTGTGAGGGGAAATGGGATAGGCTCATTAAGATCCCCATATTTTGGCAAGGATTTCCAGTACATTTATTATCTCAGTATTAAAGGAACATCATGAAACAGATTCAGCATGAAATGGAAAATTGCTTGCTGGAGCTACATATTTTCTCTAGGTTGAGGAAAGCCTTTCTACTCAAACTAATGAGAACTATTCCCATTGTGAGAAATCTAAGGCCAAATGTTAGGACACTCACAGTGAAGTTCTATACACACATGGGATATAAGAAGTAATAATAAGAATTATTTATTTATTTATTTATTTCTCTATCTATTTATTTATCTATCTGTTTATTTATATTTCTTTTTTTTGTCCAGACTGAAATGTTTTTTTAATTTTTTTTATTAGGTAATTCAACAAAACATATAATCCTTATTTTTTCCCTCATTTCCCCCCCTCCCCCTCCCTCCCATAAACAACTTCCCTCAGTTCCAATCTCTGGTTTCTCTATAAATGCTATTCCCTGCATGTTACAGAATTGTATAAGTCCTTAATTTATCTAACTAGTTATTATCAATAAAAGATTTGTGAGTGTTTATTCAAAGCCTGCCAAGGAGTCCAATTCACTTTGTTGCGTCTTTAGGTACTTTGTAAAAGGTTCCCATTCCTCTTTAAAGTCTCAGTTATCCTTGTCTCGTACTTTATGTGTCAATTTTGCCAGTTCTGCACAGTCCATCAGTTTCTCTTGCCATAATTCTTGAGTCAGGATTTCCTCATTCTTCCATCCTTGTGCTATTAAGACTCTCACCGCTGTTGTCGCAATACATGAAGATGTTTTTCAGCTTCTTGGCAGGTCTTTTCCTACAATTCCTAACAAAAATGCTTCAGGTTTTTTAACAAATGTTAGATGGAAAAGTTTCTTCAATTCATTGTATATCATTTCCCAAAATTTCTTAATTTCATTACAATCCCACCACATATGATAAAATGTCCCCTCCTTTTTCTTACACTTCCAACATAAATTTGAACTGGTTTTGTACATTTTTCCTAACTGCACTGGTGTCATATACCATCTATACATCATCTTCATATAATTTTCTTTCAACAAAGAAAATCTGTAAATTTTAAATCAACTTTCCATAGCCTTTCCCAATCTTCCATCATAATGTTATGACCTATATCTTGTGCCCATTTGATCATGACTGATTCTACCTCTTCATCTTTCATCTCCCATTCTAGCAGTATGCTGTATGCGGCCTTCAATAGTTTCACTTCCCTTCGATCACTTCTGTTTGAAACCTAGATCTTGTATAGCTGAGCCCTTTCTTGCTATCTTCCTTATATGTTTCATATAGTTGTCGATAGTGCAACCAACTCTGAAAGTGATCTTTGATCTCATCATAATCTCCTAATTTCCATTTTCCGTCATGGTCCTTTAATAAATCAATATATGTAAGCCATTTCCTTTCTTTCCAAGTGGTTTGAGCAGTAATGCTTCATGTGGTGAAAGCCACCAAGGAGACTTTTGTTCCAATAGATCTTTATATTTCTCCCATACTCCCATTAACGATTTCCTAATTATATGGTTATAAAATCTTCTGTGAACCTTTCCTTTCCCATACCATAGGTATTTATTTATTTATATTTCTATACCACCCATCTGACTGGGTTGCCCTAGCCACTCTGGGTGCCTTCCAGCAAATAAAACAATCAAACTGTGCTGGTCCAGGGGGAAGGTTACCATGGGGCGAGGTCCAGGACCTGAGTCGAGGGTTGGCAGACAGTCCTCCATGGGCAAAGCGGGGTCCACAGCGAGGATCCGGGCAAGGACAGGAACTCTGGGGGAACCAGACTGGGTGCTGGCCGAAACAGCTCTTCAACGACGTTGCTCCCACAACCTGGGACCGGGCTGACTGGCCTTTATCTTCTCTGAGGCCAGGGGCGGTCCCGGCCCCCAGGAGACCCACCTCTCCTGGCCTTAAGGCGAGCACTCCTCCTGGGAGAAACCAGTTCCCTTCGCCTATCTGCCCTGAGTCTCTGCAGTTCAGGAGACGCTGAAGGGTTACTGGACCCAGGGGGAGACTCACCTGTAGGCACTGAGTCCTCAACCACCTCCGGAGCCAGAGTGGATTCACCTGGTGCCTGCTCCTGAGGATCCGCCACAGGTGCAGGCGCTTCAGAATCAAGGCCCTGCCCCAGTTCAGCCGGCCCTGGAGGCAGGGAATCATGTGCAGGCTGGGATTCCTCTGGTTCAGCCTCTGAATCAGATTCCCAGGCCATAACGCCATCCCCCCTCCCAAGCCCCCCCCCTCGATCAAGGGTCTGGACCCGGCATGCTGGGGTACGCCGCATGGAACTCTCGGAGGCAGGCAGGTGCGTGGACGTTGGCCGCTGGTTCCCAGGAACGATCCTCCGGTCCATACCCCTTCCAGTCTATGAGATACTGCAGCTTTCCCCTGCGGTGTCGGGAGTCCAGAATGCGTTCCACCTTGTAGTTAGGCTCCCCCTGAACCAAAACTGGCTGCGGTCGTGAACAGTTCGGGTGGAACTCGTCGGGCGGGGCCACCGGACTCAGAAGGGACCTGTGGAAAACCGGGTGAACCTTCAGGGTTGCGGGCAACCGGAGATGGAATGCCACAGGCGAGACCTGGTCCACGATGGGAAACAAGCCAGTGAAACGGGCGTCCAGCTTCCGCGAAGGTCAAGAGGGGTGGAGGTGGCGAGTGGAGAGCCATACCAGGTCACCGACATGGAGCTCCGGCCCCACCTGGCGGTGGCGGTCGGCCTGGGCCTTGTACGCCTCCTTGGCCTGGCGCAGTAGCTCCATCAATATCTGTTGCTGGGACTGGAGCTCTTGAAGCCACCCCGTCACCGCAGGGACCGTGGATGCCGGCAGCACATCCAGGAACAGCCGCGGATGATAACCGTAACTGGCCTGGAACGGGGTCTGCTGGGTGGATGCGTTCACCGCGTTGTTGTAGGCAAACTCCGCCAATGCTAGGTGGTCGACCCAGTCATCCTGCTGGTAACTGCAGTAACACCGGAGGTACTGCTCCAGCACCGCGTTCGCCCATTCCGTCTGGCCATCAGTCTGTGGGTGGTAGGCGGATGATAGACAGACCTCTGTCCCGAGGGTCTGGTGCAATGCTCGCCAGAAACGGGATGTGAATTGGACGCTCCAATCAGACACCACACGCTCAGGTAGGCCATGCAGGCGGAAGACATGCTAAAGCCAGTGTGGTGTAGTGGTTAAGAGCGGTAGTCTCCTAATTTGGAGAACCGGGTTCGCGTCTCCGCTCCTCCACATGCAGCTGCTGGGTGACCTTGGGCCAGTCACACTTCTTTGAAGTCTCTCAGCCCCACTCACCTCACAGAGTGTTTGTTGTGGGGGAGGAAGGGAAAGGAGAATGTTAGCTGCTTTGAGACTCCTTAAAAGGGAGTGAAAGGCGGGATATCAAATCCAAACTCTTCTTCTTCTTCTTCTAAAGGTATAGCTGAGTGGTTTCCTTAGCTGAGGGTACGGATGGGCAGGGGGCACAGTGCACCATCTTAGTGAAATGGTCAGAGAAAACTAGGAGGCAGGTACAGCCACGAGACGGGGGTAAGTCCACTACAAAGTCCAGTGAAACCGTGCGCCAAGGACGTGGTGGGACTGGCAACGGCTGAAATAGGCTGGGGGGTCACCCCGTAGGGCCCTTGGCCCGCCGGCAGACGTCACAACCAGCAACGTAGAGAGCCACGTCAGCCTTCAGGCAGGGCCACCAAAACTCGCGGCTTACCAAATGGGTGGTCCGATACCGCCCAAAGTGTCCCGCTGCTGGGGCATCATGGGTCATCCGGAGAATCTCAGCCCGCAGTGGCCCTGGCGGAATGTACAGGCGACCGTGGTGCAACCGAAGGCCCTGATGCAAGACCAGCCCCGGATACTGGGGGCATGACCCTTTGGCCAGTTCCTGAAGTCATTCCTGGGCCCAAGCGTCGACCCGCTGCTGTTCCTGCACCCGAGCCTGCAGTGGCTCAGCCTCCTGAGTGGCCAGGAACGCAGCTGGTGGTAGGATCGTGGTTGGTACTGCTTGCTGTACCGTGTCTGCGCTGTCTTCAGGTTTCCGGGACAGGGCACCCGCCTTCTGGTTTTGGGAGCTAGGGATGTAGCGGATCCGGAACTGGAACCGGGAAAAGAACAACGCCCACCAGATCTGCCTTTGGTTCAGCTTGCGGGTGGTCTGGAGGTATTCCAGGTTCCGGTGGTCGGTTCTCACCTCCACCGGGTGTCGTGCCCCCTCAAGATGGTGGCGCCAGACCTCAAAGGCCACTTTGATGGCCAGTAGTTCCCGCTCCCACATGGTATAGTTATGCTCCGCCGAAAGGAGCTGGTGGGAATAGAAGGTGCAGGGTAACAGTGGCACATCAGGTCCGCACTGCTGGGACAAGACGACACCGAGAGCCATGCTGGAGGCGTCAGTCTCTACCACAAAAGGTCGAGAGGGATCAGGATGTTGCAAGATTGGCGCTCTCTGGAAACAGGCTTTCAACCCCTGAAACGCCTCCTCCGCCTCCTTGTCCCAGGAAAATGGTGTCTTGGGGTGCAGTAGCCAGGTCAACGGGGTGGTGTGATGAGCATAATCTGCAATGAAGGTCCGGTAATAGTTGGCGAACCCCAGGAATCGCTGTAGGTCCTTGCGGTTCCGAGGTGCCGCCCACTCCCGAACCGCTGCCACCTTCCCAGGATCCATCTGCACCCCATCTGGAGAGAGTTGGTGACCCAGGAAGTCCACTGACCGCTGATGGAACTCACACTTGCTGAGCTTCGCATACAGGCGGTGCTCCCGCAAACGCTGCAGCACGGTCTGGACATGACCCTCGTGGCAAGCCGGGTCACGGGAGAAAACCAGAATGTCATCCAAGTACACCACCATGTACTTGTCTAGCAAGTCCTGGAACATGTGGTTGATGTACTGTTGGAACACCGCGGGTGCGTTGCACAATCCGAAGGGCATAACCAGGTATTCGAACTGCCCATACCAGGTCCCGAATGCAGTCTTCCACTCATCCCCGGCTCGGATCCGAATTAAATTGTAGGCCCCCCGGAGGTCTAGTTTGGTGAACACCTGCGCCCCTTGCACATGCTCCAGCAACTCTGAAATAAGGGGCAAGGGATATCGGTCTGGGATGGTAATTTTGTTCAGGGCCCAGTAATCATGGCAAAGGCAAAGCTCCCCACATTTCTTCTTAACAAAGAGCACTGGAGCAGCGGTAGGCGAGGTATCTGCCTTCAGATAGTTATTTATTTCCTTGACATCTGGTGGGAGAGTGTTTCACAGGGTGCCACTACCAAGTAAGCCATCTGCCATCAGAGCTGGATCTCAGTGTCCAGGCTGAATGATGGGGGTGGAGATGCTCCTTCAGTTATACAGGGAAGAAGGCATCATTTTATGTTTTGTCACATGCAGCACTGTTTCTATTCTGCTGCAATTCATCTCCCTATTCATGGTGGGAATATTATGTAACTTAGCAATTTAGGTAATTAATTTCATATAATATGTAAGTTCCATTGTCATTACATTATTCCACCCCATTAATTTTAATGCAAAGGAAATGTATTGGTATATACAGTGGTACCTCAGGTTACATATGCTTCAGGTTACAAACGCTTCAGGTTACAGACTCCGCTAACCCAGAAATAGTGCCGCAGGTTAAGTACTTTGCTTCTGTCAGGTTAAGAACGGACCTCCAGAATGGCAGAAAAATATGGTAAGTCGCACGGTGTTCAGTGAGCTTACTGTGAAGTCAGTGTGTACAGAATAAGCGCTCACCTCCCCTTTTTCGAAGGTGAGCGCCATTTGCAGCCCCGGCACCAGCACCTCTGATCCTCTGCAAGACTTTTTCGATGTGCCAATGGCACCACCTTAATGATGGCACCTTCGTCACAAGATGGTCCTTGTCCTGTCCAGGACACACACAGGTTTCTGTAGGCCCGACCTGGAAAGCACAGCCCCCTCCTAATCCATGCATATGGTCACACTTTATCCCAGCGCCAGTTCACAATGGTGTTACGTAAAGGCATTGCGGGAGGCCAACCCGGCTCAATTCTCTGGACACTCCTTTCACATCGGCATGGCAACGACTGCCATAGCTTGGGGTCTTGTCCCTGAGCACATCAAGGCAATGGGCTGATGGCCAGGCATCCGCAAGTCCCTTGGTGAACATCTTGGACTCCACCCAAAGGCCCACGTTGTGTGGAAAGACCAGCGTGGAATGCATTGGGATGCACTATTGCCAAGCTTGCACCGGGAATCAGCATTGCATGGCCCTCTGGACGCAATATTGATCCATCTGAAAGAGAGTGACCTGGTCACAAATAAGACCATCACGCTGGTCAAATCCATGATAGCAGACATGAATCAGCTCAATGCAATGCACCCTGTGGTCTGAACTCCTTCTGCGTTTTCAATGGCATGGTGCCATTAAACCTTCCAGACCAAATTACATGGTGGTAAAGATCAACCAGGCCATCCGCTCCACAATTACACATTTTGGCAGCCAAGTGATACAACATATGGACATTAAGCCCATCAGGGCTGAGCTATTTAGACCTGACAGGGCGCACCTGACTACATTAGGGAATGAACACTGGTTGGACAACGTCAGGCTTGGCCTGCAGGACTGCTTGTCAGATTGCTAACTGTTTTTTTCAGTTGTAGGTAGTTGTCAGGGAACTGAGCCAGAACATCAGAGCCAGAAGCAGAGGCAGGGCTCCCGAGCGATGCCGGAGAGGGGACCAGCAGGGGGGAAGGAATTCAGGGTAACACCAATAGAGAAGAGAGGGAGATGGAGGAATTGGTGACAGGGCTCCAAGACCCTTCACCCGAAACTAGTGGAGAGAATGCTGGCACGCCCCTGCCTTCCCCTTACTTGCGCAGACACGTTCCGCGCAGGGAACATAGGAGGAGACTCGGGGTCAAACAGCTTTTATGCTGGAAGAGGTTCAAGAAACGCCCACTGACGGATTCTGCAAGTGACTAACAGGTCACGGAGGGCGAGCTCTGACCCTAAGCATGGTTGGGCAAGCAATCTAACTAAACCGAAGGCAATTTACGCACAAGTAACCTCTCACAACCGTTACAGTAGTCTTGGCGGCAGTACCACAACTTCGTGGTCTCGGGTGGCGGTTTTAGGCCCTGGGTGGAATCCTTTAGTCTATCATTATTACAGGGGGGCGTGAAGTGGTAACCCACCACCCCTCCTTGCGGCGACGTTTTCAGAGTTCCCTGTTAAAGGAGGTTTGTGAAAGGTGTCACTGGCCATATGCTGAAAGATTGTCAGTGAACGTCTCAAAGCTGCGTGGGGGAGGGTTTGCTATGTTTTGCAGTGCCACCTCTGTTCCAATTAACCCTGTTATGCCTCAGTCCCCCAGCTGGGGGGCTGAGAGGGATACACGCCCAATGCCTAAGCCAAGGTTTCCTACATCTGAAATTGTTAATAAAAGGTGTGGCCATTTTTAAATCCCAGTACACGTTGTCAGTGTGGCTCATTGGTCTCATTCAGTCACCAGGGGGGATGGGGTCTCCACCTGGGCCTGCAACTGCAACCTTAGCTCAGTTGGAATGAAAGGTAGATCAGCCTTTCCTAACTTTGGGTACCCAGATGATGTTGGACTACAACTCCCACCATCCGTATCCAGCAGGGCCAATGATAAGGGGCGATGGGAGTTGTATTCCAACAGCAACAGGAGACCCAACGTTGGGAAAGCCTGTGGAAGAGCATTGTGGGAGTACAGGGCAAAGCAGATTCTGTATTCCTCTGGCTTTTAGTCCTCACAAATCTTCATGTTGTATGGAATAATAAACTGCTGGAATAGAATGGGATTGGAAAGGGGCCTGGTATGAAAGGGACGCGGGTGGCGCTGTGGGTAAAACTTCAGCGCCTAGGACTTGCCAATCGTATGGTTGGCGGTTCGAATCCCCACAGCGGGGTGAGCTCCTGTCATTCAGTCCCAGCTCCTGCCCACCTAGCAGTTCGAAAGCATTCTTAAGTGCAAGTAGATAAATAGGTACCGCTTTATAGCGGGAAGGTAAACGGTGTTTCCATGTGCTGTGCTGGTGCTGGCTCACCAGAGCAGCTTCGTCATGCTGGCCACATGACCCGGAAGTGTCTCTGCACAGCGATGGTCCCTGGCCTCTTAAGCGAGATGGGTGTGCAACCCTAGAGTCGGGCACAACTGGCCCGTATGGGCAGGGGTACCTTTACCTTTTTATGCTCCTATACTGATTGTGTGCACATCCAAATTTGGATTGCCCGCATCTCAATAAACATAATTCTTTTGGTTTTCTGCTCCTACCATTCCAAGATCATATCCCTTCTGTGTTCCTCTTTTATGGAAGAAAAGAAGCAGTTGTCCATAGGTCTGTCTAGTGACAGCACCTCTTGAGAAGCTCCCAGGTTGATTTCCTTTGATCACCCCTTCACCTGACGGAAAGGACATGGCAGAGATTAAAATAGCCCCTCCCTGAAAATTTGGAGAGCCACTGCATGCTAGATTAATCAGTTTCATTCTAGAATGAATCAGTGGTCTGATTCAAGATGAGGAAAGTCCTTATATACTAAAATGAGATAACTCCAGCCTGCTTGGAACTCATGTCCTGAATTCTTATTATATATATATCAATGCGCCCTTCAAGGACTTCCTTTGAAAATAGTCTGGAAAGTGCAGCTAGTGCAGAATGCAAGTGTCAGAGCACTGTCTGGTGCTTCTGTTCAATTTCATATAATTCCTATTTTGCAGCATCTATTCTGGCTACCTATATGTTACCTGACTAGTTTAAAGGGTTGTGACAACTTGGAACCTCAAAATTGTGGTGCTTAACCCCATACCCACCTTAGGTTGCAAGAGGCAGGGTCTCATCGTCCCACCAGTAGAGGTAGCTTTTTGTGTGGTGATATAGCATAGGGCCTTCTCTCTAATGGCACTCCAACTGTGGAATTCCCTCCTCCTGGAGAAGCAGATGGCCACAACATTGCCAGAATACTGTTGCTTGGTTGAGACACATTTGTCACCATGCTCCAGGCTACAGCAGGTTTTTATTAGGTTGCTCTGGTTTTTAGGCTTCTTTTGTTTCGTGGAGTCACTTGCTCATATTACAATTTGAAGCGGGGTGTGGGTGATTGCTTTTCTGAATGCTATGCACTCCACTGTCCACTATGCTTCTCTGCTGTGTGGATGCAGGATCAAGGCTTGATGGAGAATGGCTAGGAGACAAGCCTGGAGTCAGAGAATACATGTCCTTTCTCCTCCTTGCAGTGGGGCCTAATAAAACAGATAAGGAAAACTGGGGAGAGGCAAAGCTGTTGACAGTAAGACCACAACATGTTCTTCGTAACTGAGGGGGAAGGGAAGGGGTGGTGCAGTGAGTGCTTGACTGAGGTTCTAGTTAGACTGAAGCTCAGGGTGAAGGTGCTAGATGGAACTTACGGAGCTGGCAGGTTACAGAGTGGTGGATGAGGCCTCAAACTATACCCAACTGGTGCCCTACTAGGGAACTGCTAGAATGTATTGGGGGGGTGATAGCATGTGATATAACTCCAAACAATCCAGTGCTTGGGGCTATTTGTGCACCAAACCTTTTGTTGTACGCATGTCTGTGTAAGCCCTGTACAAATAAATAAATGAAATATTTTCACTTACATCCCACCTTTCCATGCTAGAAGATGATTAACAACAATAAGCCCACAAAATTACCAATAAAACAAAAAAGTGAATATAAAAGCAGCAGCCAGCTCACACTAATAAGACTAGACTGCAACAGGGGAAAGCAACAATTGTCTCAATAGTCCAAAGTCCATTTGAAATAGGAATGTCTTCACACAGCAGTGAAACATCATCAAAAAAAGAGGTCAGGAATTGGGTCTGAATGGTGTACCGTGACTTTTAATTTTTTTTGCCTCTAGTGGAGTGCAGTCAGACTACACTTCAGACAACAACATGTCTTGGTCCAGCATGGGCCCCCCCTGTAATGTTTCTGCATGATTCAGTTTTCCTGTCTTGTTGGGAACAGTCACAAAGTTCTGATTCACACAGAGATGCAACTAGCAGTGTAGTTCTGTGTGCATCAGGAGCAACTTCACCTCACCGCAAGGGTTGCAGGCAGTAGATCATGCAGAAATACAACCAGCAGCCTTCTCCATGGGGGAAGGTACTTTGTGCTCATTGGAGGCTTTCATGATTTAATCTGTTCATTTCCCACGTGGCACAGTTTGAGCATTTCTCACTTTAGTGCAAGCCAGGCAGAGATGTGGGTGCAGATCTCTTGTTGCATTGCCAAGCAAATGGAACAGTCCTCTCCCAGAGTGGGGGATGCTGGTTAGGAAGGCAGCAGAGTTATTCAAACAATCATATGGCTGCCCAAAATGTGAAAGTCTGAGAAACAGCAAGCGTCTCTTTAGCATTCAGCATCAGCTACTCTTGTGCTTCATCTGTGCTGAAAGCTCTAGATCAATGGAGTGTTGTTAGGGAAAACAAATGTCAGGGGTTTTGTTGATGCAGGTTCAAAGCAGCAGTTGCATAACCCCCTGCACTCTCCCCGATGCTTGACTTCAAGTGCCAAAAGAGATGCATAATTGACAAGACAGTTAAATGTAGCAGATTTTAGTCAAATCACAATGAAGAGCTTGATTATCTGAAGAGCAGGGAAGCAATTCCAACAGTACAATGAAACCTGCTCGGCACTTTTATGTATGCTGTTAACATCTGGCAAATAAATGGTCTTGCTGGCATGATGACAGCAGCACTCAAGCGCCTCGCATGGCTGTGGAAGACTCTGGCCTGAAAACAGTGACTTTTGCATTCATGGGCTGCTTGAGGACAGGCAAGAAATGGGAACGGCATCTTTGATAAGTGGGCACATTGATCCAGCTGTGGCGCTTTCTGCATATCTCATTGCCAACCACTTTACAGAAGCCATTGAGAAGCTGCAAGACCTATAGTCTTCTAATCTTCTATTAAATGCTGGGAAATACAGACCTGGAGCAGTTCCACATGATACTGCTAAGAATCTGTCTATATTATTTCTGGCAATAATTCTCTGGGATTTGGAAGGAGGGGCAAGGCGTCCGTGTGGCTCTTAGATCATTTGAGCAGGGCTCTGGGCATGTCCCCCCAGGCCATCTGCTTTTGCTATGACAGGCAAGAGTGAGCCCATGAATAGTCCTGTTCTGTGGAGATATTATGGGCAGCTCCCAACAAAAAATAGGAAAAACAACAACACAACATCATACACTAAAAACTTCCCTGAACAGGGCTGCCTTCAGATGATTGTTTGTTTGTTTTTTCAATTTTTTGTTGGGAGCTGTCCAGAATGGGTGACATATAAACAATAAATTATTCTGACTACTACTACTATGACTACTACTTCTACTACTACTACTGTTGTTGATTTTAAAAGGCATGGCTCCTAAATATTAGGGTTGTTCCCCATTGTTCACATAATTCACAAGGATAGTATTCTCCAAAAACAAATAACTATACTGTTGTCTAGCCAAAGTGCTTGCCTGCATCCTCTTGAGTAGACAGGTGGAAACTCTTGTGGTTTTTTTTAATTTCTAAAACAGAAAGTGACAGCCAGTAAACTAGTACCTGCATATAATTGGCTATCTCTTTGTTTAGAATCCTCCAAACTCATTAATCCTTGTCTCACTTTCTAAAGTCTAGCAATCTTTTAACTGCTGCTGTGGAATATGAAATGCATCCTTTAATTATGGGAAGCCACACATAATGGAAATGTAGACTTGCAAAATGTAGACTTGCTACACTTACCACTTATAGTGGTATAGTGGCAGTTTTTAAGGATTTTGTGGCATGCTACTATACAATGTTGTCAATATTCAACTAGTATTCTGGAATACAGTCCCTCCCCACCCCCACCCCGCTGTTCTTATACTGCAAAAAAAATGCAACTTTTGTGAAAGATCCAGAATGCATCCTCTGTATTTTCATTTGTGTGGCATGTGCACACACATCACCCCAGTGGGCATGATTTGGGAGATATCTGTTTCGTGCCTCTTCCCACTGATTGGTGGGAGCAGTCAGCTTGCGAGCTCAGTTCAGAGGAGATGGCAGATAGTGAGGTTGGTACTGAGTCAAAGTCCTGCCCATGAGAGCAGTCATTCACTGCAGGTGACAATAGCCATCACAATAGCCAGGTTCACCAAATCAGGCAGCCATGTACTTTCTCTTCCAGTCTCCTATACTTCTACAATATTAGAATGCCAAATTCCTAAACTTTAAATACATCCTCAAAATCCACAAAGGGCTATTTCACAGGCAAGCTCCTAACGCTGACATTTCCTAAGGGTGGCGCTTGAGGGTGCATCTGTGTCTACAGCCACAGAACTTTTCCCAATTCAGGCACAACCCACCATTCGTGACTAAAGGGTCAGTCAGCTCCACCCTCTCAGCCAAGCCAGAGACCACCAGACCTACTTCATATCCATTCCCAAATTAGTTTGGTGAGAATGTTTAATTAGGGTTAGAAAACCCTAATGAAACACATAGCCGAGCAGGGGAGGGGATTCATTTATGCAGGGTGCTCCTTCACAAGCAGCAGCTTTACAGGGCAGCCACTTGCAAGCAAATTCTGTGCCCCATGTAGGATTGATACCTTAGTTTGACAGCTGTTGTGCAATCATGACCCTTGCAAGGTGCAAGTGGTATTCTTGCAAAAAAGGCACTTGCAAAGCAGCACCACTCAGGACCAATGCCTCTGCTCAACAGAAAGGTCCTAAAAATGTTCCTGCTCAATAATGGAATTCCATGGCGGGTAATAACCAGAAGTAATAACAAATTAAAGAGGAGATATAGGTTTTAGGGGCTAAAACTAAGATCCCTGAAAGTTCAGCTGCATGCACTGTGGTTAAGATTTTGTCTAGAGCTAGGCATACTTGTCTGGAGGTAAATCACATCAAACATTGTGGGGCTTCTGAGTAAAAACACATAAGATATTACTATAGGTTGTATAAATGAGGAATGGACAGAGGGAGATCAGGCTGAGTTGCAGTAAATCAGTAAGGATTTCTGACTCCTAAATTGCTTAACAATTACAAGAACTAAAAAAGTTCCAAACCACTACATTAAGCTGCTGAAATGTTAATGCTTGAGGGAAATTAGGAGAGGGATATTGCATGAAAGGACTTTCAGTTCAGTTCTGGTACTGAAGACAAATTCTTGGGCTAAATGTTCCTTAATTCTGAATGCATATCTGCCTTCCCTCCAATCAACTATTTTGCTCGTGGCTGTAATTAGTGAACTTCAGGATTATAGTAGAAAACATTGTAGATCCCACCAGCCTGAATTTTTCCCACCCTGGCCTAAATTTTCCCAAAGGACTTAAAAAATAGAGTGTTCTAATTAGTCTCAGTCAAAATATTAAAACAAGAATACATGAAAAAAAGAAACTTTAATTGCACATGGATAAATCCAAACAACAGTGACAAGTGAGTGGCAGTTTCTGCATGTTGAGAGAGGAACAACAACAACAACCCTTTTCTGGAATACTTTCAGTACAATCATACAATTGCACCATGTATTCTTCAGTTCTTCTGGGGCTGCTTTTATGGACTTTTCAATCTATACTTTCCTGTAAATGCTGTAAAGTATAAGAACATAGGATCTGAGGATCATAAACAGAAGCGGCCAACCTTTTTTGACAACCTAAGTCAAAACTTGTCAAATAAAACCTGAGAAGAAATGGTCCAGGAACATAAGATGATGTTCAGCAAAACACCTGGTGATACCAGAGAGTATCCACACTAAATGTGCATCCACTGGCATCTTTTGGTTTTTCAATTTGCAAGGTGGCAAAGTGGTTCTTGAAACTGCAGCCCTCAAAAATCAAAGCAGCAGTCTATGATTAATGTCTTTTAAGCAGGATGCATTTAAAATCAAGTCCATGCCTGAGCATTTTGAAGAACACAAAGCAAAAAATTAACTTCTTGTATCTACATAAATATCCTTGTAGATGGCAAAGAAAGAGGTTAACACTGTTCTGGATTGGAACCAGGCCATCACTTTTATTAAACATTCAGAATAAGCCAGATTAACAGCTTGAGTCGAGAATATGGAGTGGAGACACTGGAGAATGATCCATCAGGCTGAATGGGGCACTGCCCACCCAACCTCAGTCACTCCTCAACCACCCCCCATCAGGCTGCCTTGTTATTTACATCCAGTCCGGGGGGTGGCATTGACTGACAGCGTCACCTTCCTTAGTCTCTATGTTGCCCTTGTGCAACTCACCAGGGAGGGGGAGGAAGGCAAGTACTGCTGTGATCATGACTTGGCCAAAATGGCCTTGCAGGCCAAATGGCGATGCCCACGGGTTGCAGATTCCCCAGCACTGATCTAAACAATGTGTTTTTGAGGTTGTCAGCTAGTTTGGAGATTTATGCAAGGGAATTGTTATATTGAGAATTGTTTCGTTAGTCTCAAAATAATTACCAGTGAGCTGGAAAAATCCAAGCCTGGAGATTTCAAATGGTAAATGGTTTTGTTCCACCTAACCTCTTCTGTCTTTTGTCACAGAGTTCAGTGTCAGCTTGTTTTATTTTATTCATATCCAGGAGGACTCCTGAACCTCACCGTAGTGTAATGTTGTTCTGGGAGTCCGTTATAAGAGAGCTCTGCTGGATCACGCCACAAGCCCATCTTGTCCAGCAGCCTGTTCTCACAGTGGCCAAGTCGCTGCCTCTGGGAAGCTCTTGTGTACTTTCACTTAGTATGCATGCTAATTGTATGTATGGCCTACTTATGTATGCATGTTCAGATTTTATGGATGAACCACATTTGAAAATACAATCGGCTGTAAGTGACAGCATGACTGTGTACCAGAATTATGCAAGCCCAAAACAGTCATGAGAAGCATATCCCACTTATGGTTGGGTTGTTGTTTTCTAAAGGAAATGAATGGTCAAGTGTAGTTCCTGACTTAAGGACTGATATGTGAGATAGCATGGGCATAATTTACATTTGCACTAGGTTCAAGCCTGGCGGGGCCCTAAGGACTAGAAAATAATGAATAAAATATCATCAACATTGATGAGTTATTCATGATGCTGTTTCTTGCCACAAACCTAAAGCATGCATTTTGCTTTAAAGATCTGAGATGCTGGAAGTGGATACTTAGTTCCCTTTCTTTTTTCTGCAGCTTTTATTTTAAAATCTATGCAGTTAACTTCCTATCATCCTAAAATATTCATTAAAATAAAAAATGTATCTTACACAACTTCAGGGGAAGGTGCAGAGTTCATCTAGGACACAACATGTGTGGCAGGAAAAAGTCGCTAGCTATAGGATGCCAGGAGATAGGCCCCCTGTCTATGTTCCTGGAGAATTGTTGCTAAACAAACTGGGTAGGCAAGTAAATTGTCTGTATATATTCATTCATTCGCTCATTTAAATTATGCCCCACCTTTTCTCCAAGAAGATCAAGGTGGCATGCATAGTTCTCCCAACCCCATATAATCCCCACAACAACCCTGTGAGGTAGATTAGGCTGAGAGGCAGTCACTGGCCCAAGGTCACCCAGTGAGCATGGTCAAGGAGGTAGTTAAACTCTGATCTCCCAGGTCCTGGTCCGGCGCTCTAACCACTACACCACACTAGCTCTCATATTCTCAGTGCTTCAAATTTTCTTTTACAGCACTACATTCACTTCTCCAGGTTCCCCCCCCCCCCCCGCACATACAAACAATTCTTTTAAAGAACAGAGTGTTCAGAACAGGATGAATGCTCACCTAAATTGTCTGTTCTGTGAATGGAGGCAACTGTAACAGAAATGATATGCCTTCCACCATAAGCAGACACCCTGGATCTCTTCCCCCTCTCTCCTTCAGTAACATCGGACAAAACAAGATTTTGTTGGCTGCGGTACAAATGGCAGCCAATGAAATGGCACAAGGGATGAAAAAAGTCACAGTGAGATGACGCCTCATCAGATGTCTTGCATTACTAATTGTTACAGGGGAGATGCAGAAGGGCCTCTCATTTGGAGACACAGCTAGTCATAACACATAGCTACAGCCTCTTTTTTTAAAAAAAAAGCATGCTTGCTCTACATTGATAAAGATAATCTTACACGGGTTGTTAGAAAATTGGCAGTTGTAAATGTTTCTCACAACTATTTGTTTACTCCTGCAGGGCACAGGGCAGTAGTACTGAAGCCATTTCAGGTTTCTTGTATAACACTGTGATTTGAATATAAGAAGAGCCCTACCAGATAAGAGCAAAAATCCATCTAGGCTGGCGTCCTTTTTGAAAAAAACACACAAACCAATGATAGCTGATTAGTTCAATCTGGGATGCCCACCGATGAGAGCAGTTGTCCTCACCAGCCACTTGGTCCCCAGTAACTGGTATTCAGTGCTTTCCTTCCTTTGAAATTCCATTCACCAAACATGAGAAGTAGCCATGAATTCAATGCCATCAATGTCAGTAATCCCCACCACATCTTACAGATGGTCTGGGCAAATAAGGACTGGGATGAGACAAATGCACAAACAAGGAGCTTCCAACTAAGATCACCAGGGACAAAACTAGCCAAATGTTCAGAGGCACTAAAGAGTAAAGTCTTGGTGGCCCATTTCATCTCAAGGTGAGGAGTGAGGACATAGGCTAAACCTGACAGGGCAGCTTACTCCATGGTTCAAGCCCTTCATGCATTAATTAGATTCAAACATCCCAGAGCTTTGGTGCTGGAACCCTACATGCTTTCCATGCAAAAAGTCCCAGATTCAATCCAGGGAAAACTCTTGCCTGAAACGCTGCCAGTGAGTGTTGACAGTACTAAGTTAGGTGGACCAACAGGCTGACTGTATCAGGCAGATTCCTATGTTCCTATGCTTTTAGCAGATATGTATCTTCAGTGGGATCTTCTTTTTTTAATGCATGTATCAACAGAGCACCATAAAGTTCTCCACTTCAGCTGAGAGGACTTCAGACACATCCTGTTGCTTTTTCTTCTATTTGCTGCTTCAAGTTATTGGTTTGGGGAAAGTGGTATATAAATGTTGTTCATAAATAAATGTGTTTGATAATGTCCCATCATAATAATGATAGTAACGGACTGTTTCATTGGCACTGAGGGGGGGCTGAGGGGCCAGCGCCTCCAACCTTTCCATTGAAAGGACCAGGCACCCCCAAAGTTCCACGGCAGCTACATGCACACACCACAGGGCATGCTTGTGTCATGTGTGCAAGTCATGGGATGTCCACGCGAAACATCAGCATGTCCCAGGGCATGTGTGAGTGACATAAGCACACTGTGAGCAAGCCATGAGGTGCGCTGACATTGCACAACTCCAGAGCCCCTCAATCGTGGGGACAAGGCAGCAGCCCTGGACTGTTTGGGTTTTATTTCTATTCCACATTTCCCAAGCTGCCAATTCCTTGCCCCAGAAGCCTTTTAAAGAGCTTAAATTTCAGTCACAATTTTCTCTTCATTGAATAGGTTTTGTGCTTTCCTTTTCTGACCACTACATTCTCTCTGTAACACATGTATCCTCACAAGTAGGGATAAAGTGCATTATTTTATTTTATTTTAAGTTACCCACATGAACAATGTAAGAGAGCATCTCAGTCTTAATTGACTTAGGTGTGATATCATTAACCAAGCAGCTGAAAAAGAGTTCAGCAAAAAAAGGGAAATTATTATTTAAAAAGAAATGGAGATAATAGCAACCTCTCACTTAAACAGAAGACCTGTGCTGCTGTTGTACGGCATATTATTTTTTTCCTCAATTTCTCCCCATAATAGTGAATCCTGGCATTAATTTATATAAGGGTAACTTCTAAGTTGTTGTTCATTTCGGTCTATAGAAGCAAATACAACTACAGGATAACTCTCTCTCTCTCTCTCTCTCTCTCTCTCTCTCTCTCTCTTTCTCTCTCTCTCTCTCTCTCTGTGTGTGTGTGTGTGTAGGCAATTGCCCATCTGGTCCAGAATGCTGTTCTCACAGTGGTGAACCAGAAGCCTTTGAGCAGGACCCAAGCACATGAGCACTCTGTGGTTTCCAGCATGTGGGATGCAGAAGCACTACTGCCTTGGACCACAGAGGCTGAGCACAGCTCTCAAGACAACACTGGATGTAAAACAGTGCAGGCGATTCACCCACACAGGTCACCAAGCCAAGGGGGTGCCAAATAATCATCCCCATTATCATCATCATCCTATGTTAATATGGGTAAATACATTTTTAAACTGTACCAAAATGAATTATTGTGAAAATAAGAGGGGGGCAAACCCTGGCAGCATGATCCCCAGGATGCCATCGCTGATGCCCCCCCCCTGCCCCTCTGGGCACCCTACCCCTGTAAGCAGCATGCCCTGCCCCCAGGACAGCACACCCCACCCCCGCCTGCTCTCCACCCCCGGTGCCGTGGCATGAAGCTCCGCCACTGCTCCCCTGCTCATGACTTGTATCTGGCCATCTAGGCTGCTGGGGCTCCCTGCCTCCAGTGGAAGTAAGTTCCATTGTTCAACCAAGTGCTGCATGAAGAACTGCTTCCTTTTATCTGTCCTGAATCATCCAACATTTAGCTTCATTCAATACCCATTTCTTCTCGTGCTATGAAAGAGGAGAAAACTTTTCTCGGCCCAGTTTCTCAGAAGACCTTTTACAGGGGAAGGGGGCTGAAATTCTTCTTTTTCACATCCCCCTAAAAAGGAAGGCCACTCTGAAAATGTTCTACAAATAGTCTCTGTGCTAGGGCTGAAGCATTTGAAGGATGCAAAATGGTGACCAGGCCACCAACTCAGCAGAAGAAGAAGAATAAAACCTTTTTTTAAAGAGCAAGAAGCTGTCCTATGGCAATCCCCAATGCCCCTCCATGAGAAACTGCTGAAGAATTTCACCTCCCCTAGAGGCATCTAATGAAATAATTTTCTCCCCACCTTCCAACTTCTCTTACCACCAATATGGTGAAGAATTTTGAGTGCCCACATGCACACAACTCTAGTGTTGGTATATTTCATATTGAAGGGCAGAAAGGAAAACAAATATTGGAAGAGCACAACAGCAGCCTCACGTTCTTGCAGGGCTGCCAGACCGACCTTTGGAAACTACATCTGTAACTTTATGCATGCCATAGCAAGGGGAAAGTCTCAGCTTCAGAAACAATGATAGCAGCTCACAGGCCCCACATCACCACTCACACAAGCAAATCAAGGACCCAATCCTAATCTAAAAATTCAATGTGAACGCTAAACACAAAATTAAACATACCCACAATGTATTATTATTAGGCAGCGGTGCGTTTGCTGCATTGTTTTTGGCACCTGCTTAAAAAAAATTGTTTCATCAAGCCTACTAAGGTATGTGAAATTTTAACATGTAATTTAATTGTGTATCCTTTTTTTTATAAATTGCTGGTTTCATTTACATTTTAATGTTTGGTTTTTTGTAATGAATATTTTCAATTATTCTTTGTAAACTATTAGAGATCTTCTGTCAAGTAAGTGGTCTGTAAATTTTGTTAAATATATACATGAATAAGAATGTATTACTCATGTATAGAGGATAAACATGTGGAAAGTGTGCTTGGGGCTTCATCTTTGGCCCCACACACGTCCGAGTCCCACTCTGCCTCCTGTCTCCATCATGGTTGTTGTCAATTCCAGGCTAATGTCTGTCTGGAGGAGACTTCTCCATGTATGGAGGCTTCCTTCACAGTTTAGATCCCTGGGTGATCAGGTTTCTAAATGCGAGACAAAAGGAAAGGGAGAGTGTACAAATTATAAATTAGCACAGCCTATGATCTAAGAAAAATTATCACAGTAGTTGCTGAAGGAATCGGTTTGTGTCCGTGATGCCAAAAAACTCTGCTCCATCAAGTTAATAAAATCCCTCCTGTGCTCACACTGTTGTCCTAGTATTGCAACTCAGAAATTTGCTTGCAGAGAAAAAAATCTCATCTTCAATAAAGCAAATACTACATTTGCCTTTGCCTTTTTGTCTCCCATTTCCACCCGCCCCCTTTTGCAGAGGTCAGGCCAGAGTGTCATGAGATTACAATAAACTCAGAAAGAGCAGAATTAACTCCTCCTCTCTGCCACAAATTGCTGTAATCATTGCTGCCGTAACTTATAGATGCCCTTCTTTGGCTTACAAGAAGCACTTAGCTTAACCTTGGTTGCCCTTACATTCATAGGAGTTAAGAGGTGGCTCTTCAGATGCTGATACTAATATACAATCAGAAAAGCATGAGTAGGGGCAATCTTATCATAAAAGGCTGCATGCATTAAAAATTCCTGTTGCTTTCTTTCCAGGCTACTCCAATTGTGACCTGCTGAAATATGGAAGCAGCAAGTATTTGTTCCATGAGATACTATGCTTGCCAGAGCATAATTTTTGTAATTGACACCCAAGATCTATTTTATAAACTTCAGTGGACCTATGGTGTGTTTATAATAAAGGAGGTGTGAAAGTAAACGGTGATCTTCCAGAATGAAATAATTTATACGGTATTTAACAGGCTATAGAGGATTGGTACTGAAAAATCTGATATCCAATGGGGAAAATTGTTACTTGCTGAGTGAAAACAAAACTAGAAAAAGAGGGTCATACATTGAGATTCTCTTGTTTAGATCTGTTTTATCTCAATATTTCTCCAGTTCTGAATTCACATTTTCTTCCTGAAAATATATTTATGATCTGGTATATGGATCCTGAAACAAAAGACTTGGGACTCATTTTGAAGAATTTAGGAGTACTGATATAAACTGGGGAAAAGAGAAGAGGTTATATTTACAAATATGGTTAACCTCAGACACATAAATAAAAATGACATTACAAATGAATTTTGGTTTTATATCAGGTGTTTGTTTGTTTGTTGTTTGTTTTTTTACATCAGTTTAACTTTCATGACTTTGTTGACATCAGCACACAGTCCCCTCAAGCAGAGCCTGCTGCTAGTCCAATGCCTGCCTCAGGACGCCTGCATTGGCCAAATGGGTTGAGCAATCCACCATTCTAATATCCCTCTTTGGAGTATTGTGGGAAATTCAGATGGTGTCTGCAAGTTGCGCCACACGGATCACAGCACTGCACTTGGGGCCCACCATTGCCACTAGGGATGGGGGCGCAATGGATTTGAATTTGGTTTGCATTTTAAAACTACTCAATCCACACTTCTCAAAACAACATGTGAATCAAAACATAACTATCCTTTGAACTTTGCTCTGAATCTTACAATACTTTTCCAACCACAAAAATGTGATTATTAGAGGAATGAGTACATTAAAATGCATTTATTAATTTTTAAAACAGCCCATAAAAATGAATTATAGGCAATGGAAACTGCTTACAAAAATGTGTATATTCAGCAAAACTGTGTTTCTCCTGATGTACAAAAATGTGTGTATCAAGAGAAATGCATTCAAGAATGCTGACAAATTTTCATGAGAATTTATTTTGAAAAATTCATAAACTGATGCAGAAATTTAGAGAACTGAACTCAAAAAACTGGGATGAAGCAAAATTGCCAGATTTGTCCATTTGTAAATGCCACCAGCACAAAGTACCAAAGTATTAAGGGGACACACGAGAAAGTATTTTGCCAAGGCCTTTACTCAGTGCTGCCTCAAGGAATCCTGGTAAATGCAGTTTGGGAAAGGAGTGGTAGCACTTGCAGAGCCCTGCAGTACCCAGGATTCCCTGGGAAGATGTTAAACCTGTTTAATGTGCAAGGTAGATGTGCCCTGAGAGAGAATTAAATATCTCAATAGCTGCTACAGACTCTCGATTGTCTCCTCAGATTTCATGTGTGCTGTTCAGCAAGAGGGGCAAATTTAGTTTGACAATCTCATCTGAAATGCTTCAGTTCTCACCTCTTTTTATATACCCAGAGCCTTATACCCCCCCCCACCAAAAAAAGTCTTTTCATCTCCTACGTTATGAAGTTTGAAAAATGTAAATAGCTGGCCATATGCTTGCATGGTTTTCATGCCCCAAAGTATATACCAATATACTTCAAACCCTGACAACCTTTTTTTTCCTTTTTCTTTTTTTGCATAATCACAACCCTCCTACTTTCCATGGTTGATATATTTTCACACCAAAAAATCAGCCAGCATACAAGCTTTACAAAAGAACAGAATCTTTTAAAAGGATTCTGTTCTTTAAAGACAGAAAGGAGGAGCCCAACCAAACCAAATTTCTGCATATAATACCCTGGGAGAAATACAGTAATAATAACCAAACACCTCAAAATTAAAGTGGAGAAAGAAACGCTTATGTGGACAAGACAAGAGTGTAGCCAAAGGACCTGCTGCTATTATAAATGATCTGCAACTTTGCAAAAGAAATTTGTGCTGAAGCATCAATAGCAAGTATATCTAGAAACTCTCAAACTTTTGACAGGCAAGCCTCTCCACAAAAGGAAGTGCAACCGGTTTCATGATCCTCACTATCATTACCTAAGGAGCTCATATATAGCAGAGAGAGAGATGCAAAGCAGCGCTATTGAGTAGGCTCTGCTGAGAGATCAGCTTCTCCTTCCCTCAACAGTCACTGGGCCTGGAGCCGGAAAGTGTTTAGGGGGGCCATGACACGGAAGAAGAGCTGTTTATCATCAGGATACACAAACATAAGATTGGGAGGGGGGCACCTGGCTTGCAAGTAGTGCATGTGATAAGGATCTAGGTGTCTTAGTAGACCACAAGCTTAACATGAGTCACCAGTGTGATGCAGCAGCAAAAATAAATAAAGACTAATGCTATTCTAGGCTGCCTAAATAGAAGTCTAGTGTCCAGATCAAAGTAATAGTACCACTCTACAGTGGTACCTTGGGTTACATACGCTTCAGGTTACATACGCTTCAGGTTACAGACTCTGCTAACCCATAAATAGTGCTTCGGGTTAAGAACTTTGCTTCAGGATGAGAACAGAAATCATGCTCCGGTGGCACGGCGGCAGCAGGAGGCCCCATTAGCTAAAGTGGTGCTTCAGGTTAAGAACAGTTTCAGGTTAAGAACGGACCTCCGGAATGAATTCAGTACTTAACCTGAGGTACCACTGTATTCTACTTTGGTCAGACCACACCTGGAATACTGTGTCCAATTCTGGGCACTACAATTTAAGAAGGATGTTGACAAGCTGGAAGGTGTGCAGAGGAGGGCAACTAGGATGATCCAGGGTTTGGAAACCAAGCCTTGCGAGGAACGACTGAGGGAGCTGGGTATGTTTAGCCTGCAAAAGAGGAGACTGAGAGGAGATATCTAGCCATCTTCAAATTTCTCAAGGGCTGTCACATAAAAGATAGAGCAAACTTGTTTTCTCCAGCCCTAGAGGCTAGGAACCAAACCAATGGCTTCAAAATACAAGAAAGGAGGCTCTGGCTAGAAATCAAGAAGAACCTTCTGACCGTAAGAGCTGTTTGAGAGTGGAACGTTCCTGCTTGGGAGTTGGTGGACTCTCCTTCCTTGGAGGTTTTTAGGCAGAGGTTGGATAGCCGTCTGTTATGTATGATCTAGTTGAGATTCTTGCACTGCAGGGGTTGGACTAGATGACCCTTAGGGTCCCTTCCAACTCTACAATTCTGTGATGCTATGATTCTACACTCACCCTGTATGGTTCTATGAAAAGGCCCTCGCGGGACTGTGAGGTGTTTGCCACCCCCTGCCCGGGTGGCCTAGTGCTTTGCTCTTGCCTGCTTGTCACCACTCACTGCTCCTGACATGCAGACACAGAGAGAATAATTTGATAATTAATAAGGCACACTGGGGCAAAGAAATTAAGAACATAATTTTAAAAATCACAGAGACAGAATATAGACTTCCACTACTAAAACAAGCAGAGGGAAAGTGAGAGAGATGAAATTAATAAAATATAATCACTTGAGACAGCCTAAAGAAGGCTACACACGGAACAGCCCCATAACTATTCTGGGGGTGGGGGGCTATTTCTATCAAAATATCACAAACTGGAGCACTGTGGCTCAGTGATGTTTTTATCACAGAAATTATTATTATTTATTGAATTTATATACTGCCCTATACCTGGAGGTCTCAGGGCGGTTCAAAGAACAAAATGAAAATATAAAACAACAAAATATATAATCAAAATAAAAACAACAACCCAATAACACCCCCCAAAGCCCCACATTTTAAAAGGGATGTCAATCAAATCAACCAAAGGCCTGGTTAAAAGGAATGTTTTGCCTGATGCCTAAAGATGTGTAATGATGCCAGGTGAACTTTCCTGGGGAGAGCAATTTCACAGACAGGGAGCCACTGCTGAGAAAGCCCATTCTCATGTTGCCCCCCTCCAGACCTCTCAAGGGAGAAGCACATGAAAAAGGGCCTCAGAAGATGACCTCAGAGTCCAGGTAGGTTCATATGAAAAGAGGTGGTCCTAACAAACCTTTACAAAACCCAAAGGTGTTTCAGCTGTGGTCTTCTTCCATGGTCTCTGTGCTTGGAAGAAAGGTAATGATAGCTCAACATGCAATAAGCCAAATGGAAATGTAGCACCACCTGCAAATGCAAAATACAATAATTAAAAGTGGTATTATTCATTTGAAAATTAAGGTTGACATTTTTGTGCTTCTTGATGTTTCATGAGCTACGTTTGTTCAGTGGGGTTTTTTGTCAATATATACTGTTTGTATTCCTTTGCTTTAGGTATAAATAAATATTTATTTCTACCTAAAGCAAATAAATAATTGAATTCATTAAATTATGTTTTATATATCATATGCATTTATATTAGTTTATAACTGTTTTGGCTCCAGTCTTTTTATTATGCTTTCAGTTTGTTGGTGTTTAATTTCTTTCTTTCTTTTACCACTCAAACAACAATGTAACCATAGCAAGATTAAATCCAAAGGATTTTTTTTTTCAGGATTGTAACGATTTGGAAGGAAATGTGTTGATTATACATAGGAACCAGGTGGTTAGCAAAAGCTTTCAGCAGAACTCTTATATGTTGCTAGTCCCTTGGCTTGTGATTTGTCCAAAGTCACCTCACAGCCTCCTAGTCACAACCTACCACTTGATGATCAATAGTATACAATATGAGATGTGCAGCCATAGAAGAACACATAGCATCTTGTGCTTGGCTTGCATCTATCTAGGAATTGTAAAGCCCTTCAACACACTGATAATAAAGATAAGCCGCCCTTTGTTCAAAAGAAATCAACATCACATATGAACTGTACTTGAGTCAACTTAGCGTGTTAAACATTTTATTCCCAAGTACAAAATGTAGGTACAAAATTCATGTACATAGTGTAGTTCATAAATGGGTGTGCGAGTTTCAAATTTGTCTAAAATATTTGAGAATAGCAAGCAGAAAGATGTGGCTTCTTCTCTGTAGTGATTTTTCTAAACAAAGACTGCATCAATAAATTGCATTTTACGCATGGGTTTTGTGCTTGGATGTCACTTATCAAGTGCAAAATATTTCATCAAACAACACTTAATTTTCCATGTGTGTTTAGCTTTCTCTTCTCTCTTTTTATCTGTGTGTGCGTGTATAGGAGAAATGACTGTGGTGCTTCTTGAAAGTCTCCCACTTGCCTGTGCACAACAGTGCTGTCAGTTAAAATATCTTCTACTCTCCCTCCCTCCCCACCCTGCAGTTGGCCCCCCGAGAATTCACACAGAGATGGTTTTCTCCTGAAAGCAAGTACTTGCCTTCTTTAGTGGAAAAACTGGATGTTAGTTGCTGAGCTGTTTTTCTCTAAAAAAGACCAAATCTCCAACAGCATAACTCGCTGGTTGCTTATAACATTTTACTCACTGAGATGAGAGCTACACATCTCTTCTATGAGCTGAATTAAGCTTTTCATGGGTAAACAAACAGTTCATGAAAATTGTCTAGCTAGGGAGAAGCAGACAGATCCAAACTGAGCTGTCACCTTGTATTAGTTATACCCATGAACCCTTCTGTATAGCAGTGCCTTGATCCCAGGATCGCAGAAAACTTGAGGGTTTCTTTTCTTTTTGTAGATTAATTTGTTTTGAGATTAACTGTTTGTATATGCACATATGACCAATTGATTGCATAGGTACAAAAATCTCCAAGATTAAATTTGCCACAGTTTTATCATAGTCATTTGGAAAGGAATTCATTGTTATACAATTGAATCTACAGACTAAACAGTTACATTGTTTACCTATTTGCTTCTTTGCCCAGATGTAGCTTCTCCCAGACATTCACACATACAGTCCTATATTTCCTATTTCATTCTTGAAATGAGAAAGGAAGAACATTTCAGTTTGCCATTTTGCCTTGCTTTTGTATAAAATGCAGCTTTCATTCTCTTCGGTTCCTCTCAGAGCATTTTGCGAAATCATTAGGCAGCCATGCTCCTCAAGATACGAGAAGAGACCTTCCCCATGTCCCACCCCCATTCATCTATTCCATTTTGTTTCATCACAAACGATGGGGCAAAAAATAATACAGGTATACAGAGGATTGTGTTTTCATAACACCCTACACTCTCTAGCATATTGAGTAACAAATATGAGGGATAGTTGTTTCTGAGGTCACAAGTTGTGTTTTTCCTCCCCATCAGCTCACAGCCATGTGTGCGCACAGACACACACACACATCCTTTACTAGCCAAACCAGTGAGTTTAGATTTCACATTTGCTTTGACAGCCTGACAACTGATATTACATGACCATAGCTAGGAGTGCTGCATTACTTTTTAGTGGGAGTTATTTCATTCTGTCTTGGAGCCCTAAGGGTGGGGTAAAGATTTAACTGAAAATTAAATTCCAGCAGGGAATCTTTTAATATAAGGTGGAGGGGGGATGGTCAGAAAGAGAGGGGAGAAATGAGAGGGTTTAGGGGGCGGGGAGAGAAAAGGCCACTAGGGAAGTTCCATTTAAAATGAACATGATTATTTTAAAATGCATTGGTCGTGCTTGACAAGAAATATATGGGCAGAGTTAAAAGGCAAGAGGAAATCAGAAAAGTACAAACCACAGCAGAGCAGAGGTGGCAATTTGAATGAATTATACAGCCCGAGACTTTAACAGGAGTGCTATTCAAGTCAAGACAAAAAGAAAGTTTTACTAATACCCAAACTTCTGATATTTTTATTTTATTTTAAGCAGGAAAAAAAATTCACATTACTTTGCAGATTTTAAATCCGTTTTTTTTCCTTTATAGATTTAATTCATGAACACCTGACAGTTTTGTAAATTGTAATGGGGAAAAATCAGGAAATTACAATATAGATATAGTTTTTAGATAGACAGACAAACAAACAAAAGGGGGCTATAGAGTATAATGATTTATAAGACCCATACACCCGGAAGGTAAACTGAACTAAGTGTTGACTTCTACTTATATTTCATTTATGAGAACTGTGTCCATACTTATGGATGTTTTTTTTTTAATATTTAATCTGTTTTATCATTGAACTAGAAGCCAGAAAAATGCCTCCTTAGCTATTGCGGGGGGGGGGGGAGGGGGTTGTTCACGCACATATAGCATTATGCAGGCATTGATATAACATGCAATTATAATTCTCATTTCTAGAATATTTTAAACCCCCACCGTTACTCCAGATGCTCCTTTGCTTTGTATGATCTGTGCCTTGCTACATTATAGATTTAAGGATTTCTTCATAGGAACTTATCTTGCTCAAGATTTGTTACTTTATTGCTAAGTCAGAAATTAAGAAGAATCTACATCCCCCTCTTCACTCAAAAAGAGAAGCTTCAATGTGTCGCAGGAAAATCCTTCTTTGGCAAAGCAGCCTGAATTGTGGGAAAAGCAAATAATATATGAAATCTCGAAGAATATATTATATATGTGTGTGTGTGTGTCTCTTTTGCTGGCCCAAAACACTGGAGTCTGAAAAAATATTCCACTTTTTTTACGGGGGAGGAGGAGAAAATTTCTATCATAAGTTAAAATATCTACGGCCATTTAGATCTAAGAGTTCCTTCTTATGGTGATACACTGAATAAAAATCACAACTATATCTGGCCACTTGCATCCATAACTATTGGACAATAATATGAGTTCCTTGAAAATGAGGTGGGGTGTTCTGATCTTCTCTGGGTGCAAATCAACTTAGCTCACATAATCTCCATAGAATTATGATGACTTCTACTAGCTGAACTGCTAACATCAGCATCCTTCTATGTAATGAAAAATGTGCACTTTCTATTGTAGGAAAATGTTGCTATTGTTGTTTAATTGCAACGGTTTTACAAAAATGGTGTAACTAATGTAAAATTAGTAGCCTCCTGTGCATACAAACAGAATAAAACATTGTCCTAAGTGCCTACTAAATACCTAGCTCTACATTTTGCAATTTTGCAAGGGGGAGTTGAGGGAGAATTTGATTTCATCTGTCAAACAAGTTAACAGACATTTTACTAAATTTTACAAAATGAATATCTTCCTTGTTGCTAGTCTCTGAAAATGCATGTTTTCAATGGAAATATTAGCTGAAACATTATGAATGCACAACTATAAATTTCATATGGGTCATTTTAAAGTGGGGAGGATACATTTTCTATCATGTTAAAATATCTCTTAAGGCCATTTAGATAAAAACCTTTCTTCACATGGTTGGAATGCTCACTTGGTATTAACCACAATTGCACCCTACACTTTCCACAAAAAAATTAGCAGTGGTGCATGTTCACATTACATTGTATTGTCATTTCAACAATCCAGTGTAGGGTAAACTCATGGACAACAGAACATGGTCATTCTTTCTGATCCCATTGGTGACATCATGCACCCCTCTGACATCCATGAGTTGAGCAAGGGTGTTTGCAAAGAAGAGTTTTATGCACCTACTGCCTAACTGGAACCCTGTGTAGTTGAGGTTCCTGGTTGTGTGAAGGTGGTGTGTGTACAACTCTATGCATTTTCCATGGAAGTCTAACCCACCGACCACAGACCGCATCCAACTTTGCAATACGTTTGAGGGGGGCAATAAAAGCTTTGTACTTTGAACAGAACTGAGTGGGAAAGGAGTTTTCTTAACAGGGAACTCTGGAAAAGACTGACCACTGGAAAGTGAGAAAACTCTGGTGCTCTGCTGGAAGATTCTGCTGCAGCTGTGCATACTCTGCTGGTCACACTGGTTGATGGATGGTGCCATGCCAGCAACAGATGGTGGACCCAAGTTGAACAGGTTATGTACCAGCTGACTTCTACAAGTCTAATGATCTATGTGAGTACTGATGCACAAGCCAGGATCTTTAGCATGGAGGAGCTAAGTGCCTCATTACATTAATTCAGTAGAACCTCAGAAGGTACTTCATATCTAGGTGTGGACAAAAACAAAGGTTTAGAACATTTGAATTTGCCTTTTTTATTGTTCCTTGGCAGGTCATTTTTATCAGTATATATACTGTGGTTAAAAGCAGGATAATGCTTAATTAATGCTGTAAAGGTACATGCTGGTTAGAAACTTTCCCTGGAGTTCTGGAGACTATTATCAGAATCTCATTGTAATATATTACTGGACTTCTTTTATTTTTGGTAAAATTATTCTATCGGTTGCTCGCCAAATTGCATGGAAGATTGGAGACCAATAAATTCAATAATCACCTCATCAACTAGTAATCAGGTATCTCTTTTGGGTGAGACTGCTTTTAAAAATATCTCATAGCAAGTTCCTTCACTGAGGAAACAGCAAACCTAGATAGACATGTACATTGGATATAATTCAAGTATTTAATTGAAATGCAACAGTGGGTAGATTGTTTCATCAATTCCCAACTGGCACTGTAAATGTGTAAAAAGCATGGGCAAAGAACAACCAAGTTTTCAGGGTAAATGGGGACTTTTCCCCACAAGATTGGTGATTTTCTGCAGTATATTATAATATATGCACCACTGAGCAGAATGTGTCTGGAAAGGGGGTTTGTATATTGCAAGGACCAGTGCAGTGAATCTGTCCATAAGGGCCAGTGTAGGATGCAGTGGGCTGGGTTTAGGATTTGCCCCTTGGCTTGCCCACAGTTCCATTTGCCCTGCTGCTTTCCCAGGAAAATCTACTTTTTAGCGCTAAACGAATCCGAGCGAACATCAATCCATGAAAACCTGATTGACATTTGACTCAGCAATAAAGATCAGGTTTTCCCAGAGGAAAGTGTCAGGGCAGTTGGGAGTCTGGATGAGCCCACTCTACAGAAACATATTTGGCCTGAGCTTTCCACCTCTCCTTCCTCTCCCAATCCATTGTCCTGTGCCGCAGCTTTTCTCAGCCAGGTGCCCTCCAGATGCTTTGGTCTTCCATCAGCCTGAGCTGGCATGGCTGGGGATGATGGGACTTCTAGTCCCAAACTTCTGGAGGGCACCTGGTTGGGGAAGACTGCCTATGCTGGCTTGAAAGGCTCTTCATTCTCCAGATGCTTCCCCTCCCGCCCAGTGCCATAAATTCCCAGGATTGCCATTTACACCATATGAAGAAAAATCAATTGCTCAACTATGTATTTTTAATGACACACTCCACAAAGCATGATGAACGTTTGAAGCTATAGCGAGGCTATAAATGTGAGGCTCTCCTCATAATGTATCACATTATGCCTATAAAATGTTATTTAAACAGATTGCTTTGGAAGGAAACCACCTTTATTATGACACTAGTTCACTGTAGATTTGCAAAGTGTGGTGACTAACCATGACAGAGGAAAATACTACTTTACTGAAAATAATGTAAAGCTAAACAAGCAGAAATAATAAACATTTTCTTTTTTAAAAAAAGAACACCACCACACTACAACAAAAATGTTTGCTTTTAATGTATTAATTGTCCATGGCTTAACCTAAATGGTGGCAATGCTTATATCATCTATGTCTACATTCAAATCTGATGTAAATATCTACAGTCTAAATCAATGTACTTGTAAAACCCAACTATAGACAACACTACTGTACATATTTAATAATGATAATGATAGACCTGAGGCATTTCCAGATGATAAAAAGCCTTAGAATTTGCTTTTAGGGCCATGACACTGGGGGTGTGGATCTTACAACAGGACAGCCATATTCATGTGTACCACTTTTTTAAAAACAACAACAATAAGGCAATATTTATTCTTTTATATGGCATTTGTTTAACACATTTGAATGCAATCCTTTTCCCAAGAAGCTCAAGACAGCCTGTGTTGGTCCTTTTATCCTGATAACCATGAGAAGCAGATTAGGCTGTGAGATAGTGATGTTGAAGGCCCATCCATTGGCAAGAGCAGAGAAGAAGCTACACAGACTTCATAAAAAATGATTGTGAGGAAGACATACCCTTTCTGGTATTCATCATTGTTGTTAAATGGCAGTCTTTTTTGGGGGGAGGGGGTTGTAAAAGGAAATATTCAGCTATTAAACACCATCCTCCTCATTACCAACTTAAGGGACGAGAGCTGGACTCATGCCTATCTCCACCAGTGATATCACTGGAATTGCCAAATATGCGTTCATCACATTTCACAAAATCACAATGCTCAGCACTGCAATTGGTAGAAATCACTGAGATGTGGGGTATAGCCCTGCTTCCAGTGACAAAATACTATGTTTAGAAAGCTGGAGAATATCACAACTCACAACAGAAGTACATGTAGATATCCAATGGGATCCAATTCCAAGGAAATAAGGCTAAGCATTTAAAGGAAGTTTAGGTGTGGAGCCAGCTGCCTGCTCTTTGCCTTTCTGCACATTACATTTGCCAGTCCTTTGACCTGAGCCACTGACAGATAATATCCAAGTGAGATTACTCCTCAAGTTATATCTGAACAAAAGAGTGAGTCACAGACCCATTTGTTGAGAATATTTATATATACCTTTTGCATAGTACAAGTTGTTTGTGAAAGGCCTCTACATGTAGGTCTTTCACCCAAAGCCCAAAGGACAGACTTCCCCTCCCCTTGTGCTGATTTGGGCTCAGGTTCCGTCTGTCTCAATCTCGGCAATAGACAAAGAGTACGTCCTTCTGAGAAGCAACCTCTGGGAGCATAGGAGCCAACGCCTAGCGGCTGAGGTCTCTTCGGGGGCCCCATATAATATTTGAGGGGCCCCCAAAGTTGATGGGCATTCAGGTGGTGTGGGTGTGCTCTGTCCTGTGATTGATTACATGGTCCAGAGCTTACTGCTCCCCCCCCTTTTATTCAAGTTGGCACCCCTGTCTGGGAGCAAAATCTGGGAGGGAGCAGGTGGCAAAATCCAGGTCTGGAGGTTGTGCCTGCTCCTGGCCAACAGCTCTTCCATAAGATTTGGTGGCATTTAAAATCCTCAAAGGATGGGGCTTCGTGGAGTTGCCCTCCTCCCTCTCTGGGTCGGTTGCGCAGTGACTAACCATTTGTGTGACAAAAACCATCCCACATCAAGCACCACATACGGAGCTTTCATCTCAGCTCAAGCACAATATGTTTAAATAGAAATTGCTCACACGGATTGCTGCAAGTTATCAAGTGCTGAAACTCCATGAGAAGCGACAAGACGTGGAGTAATGAGCATGCATATGTAAATTAAACTTTAGGAAGAATTATACTTGGAAATAGTCAAAAATGAATCCACTGTGGTTTGTATCCAATACTATCCTTCTGCTGATGGAAAGGTCACTGATGCAGCAGATCCTCCATTCAGCAGAAGGAGGCATTTTTCACCTGTTTCACCTATTTACAGGCAGCACCTGAGCTTTGTGATTCCCTGCCTATAATGCTTTAGACACCGGCCAGCTTCTTTCTAAAATACCTTTATTTGTTTTAGAAGCTGTATTGATTTTATCAATGTTTTTCATTGGTTTGTGGATTTTTGCTGTGTTCTACTTTTTATCCGTACACTTTTTGATCAAGAGGTTTATAAGTTTTCTAAATCACTAAATATTATGGTCTGCACCCACCTACCCACGTAGGAGCTCCCTGGGCTACCACGTAGGAGCTCCATCATATGGAGGGGATTTACTGCCAGAAGCCTACACAGAATCAGAGAAGGGTGTTCTCTCATTGAAGGCACAGGCCTTGGAGGCAGCTCTATAGTTCTCTTTGCCAGGGGCGTCTTGTCCATAGAGGCAAGTGGCGCAGGGCGCCAGGGCGCCAAGTTCTGGAGGGTGCCAGGGAAGAGGCGGGGGCTGGGCACGGCACCTCCTGGCATCAGCTCACTGCCCCCACCTCGCTGAAGCAGCTCCGCCTCTTCCCCGCCAGAGGAGCCGTCCTCCAGCTGCTGCCCGCCTCCTCCAGCCCCGCAAAGCTGCAGACAATGCCGTAAAAAGGTCATCAACTCTGGGAAACTGGGAGGGGGCAGAGCGATCTTTGCACCACGGCGCCGGATATACTTAAGAAGGCTCTGCTCTTTGCCCTACCTTGTTATGTTATTGGAAATACTACACAGTTTCTGTCTAAAAGTGAGGAGAAAGGGAATAGGTGGGTCTCCCTGCCCATTCTCCCACATTCTTTCTTTTCAAAAATTAATCTCACTTTTCCACATTCTACACCATTTCAGAATGAAAAATCATATTGCTTTCTGTATTAAGCCACCAATTCTTACACTAAGGAAATACATTTTCCCTCAGTAATATATTATTACGCATACCAGGCATTACAGGTACATATTAAACACTAATGGTTTCTCAGGTGTTTATGTTAAGGCCCTCAAAATAAAGTGAAAAATTTCCTGATGTTTGTGCAGGATTGCTAAAAATATCCTAGCAGCAACATAGAAGCAAAGCTGTCAAGAGAGCAAAATTAAGAATCACTGGTTTAAAAAAAAGTCTGAGTAGGTTTGCTAAGAAACATTGACATTCATCGTGAATCTCATTTAGGAAAAAAGAAAAAAGAGAGTGGGAAAGAGGAGTGCTGAGATGACATGGCTTATGTATTTCAAATGAAAAGGGTGAATGAATGTTGCCATTTATGGGTCAGTCCTCCTTTGCCATGCATTCACTGAATGCATTTATGCAGTTGGGATAAATGTTTAACCCATTCAACATTCATCTGAAAATAAGTGCAAGATTGTAGACAGTCAGATTCATACAGGACACATAGAAGGAGGAGCAGACTTACTGACATCATTATGTTCCTTTAATTTATTTTCTTTCGTAAGATTAATATACCATTTTATTGGAAAAGCCACTTATTGCTGGTTTGCATAAAATGATATGAAATATTTATTTTAAAATACCAATAAAATCAAATGTTAAAAGCAAGTTGTCCTTAAAAAAAATGTAAGTAAAATCAGCCTTTTAACTATTAGGTCTCAAAGCAGTTTCCGTAATAAGTACTATATAGATCTTTTTATATAGATTATATATATTACATTAAAGGTAAAGGGTAAAGGGACCTCTGACCATTAGGTCCAGTTGTGGCCGGAGTTGCGGCGCTCATCTCGCTTTACTAGCCGAGGGAGCTGGCGTACAGCTTCCGGGTCATGTGGCCAGCAGGACTAAGCTGGCGAACCAGAGCAGTGCACAGAAACACTATTTTCCTTCCCGCCGGAGCGGTACCTATTTATCTACTTGCACTTTGACGTGCTTTCGAACTGCTAGGTTGGCAGGAGCAGGGACCGAGCAACGGGAGCTCACCCCATCATTGCAGGGATTCGAACCGCCGACCTTCTGATCGGCAAGCCCTAGGCTCTGTGGTTTAACCCACAGCGCCACCCGCATCCCATATTACATTAAGAAACATCTCAAATTATTTATGTAATAACAAATGTGTAAAGAATATCCATTATCAGTATAAATAAATAAGAGAGTACGACAAGACATTGTGTAAAATTCAAACAAGCACTCACACAACCACTGCAATCATTCACTCCCTCAGACAGTCTCTCTGATACTTAAACCACCCACAATGAACAATATTACAAACCACATACAAAGAAGCACTGCCAGGCAGGCACATATAAGATACTCTCCCCATCTCTGGGTATGATTTGATGCCAATTTCTTAAATAGGGCCCAGAAGTGTAATAGGTATCTAGTTCCTACAAGTGTTTTAGCAGCTGTATTCTGCACAAAGTGGAGTTTCTAGACTACCTTTAAGGGCAGCCCCACCTATAGCATATTAGCATACTTTCTCCTGGATGTGACCAAAGCACAATATCACTGAAGCAAAGTGTTGTTTCTCTAAACCAGCTGTAAAAAGCTGTAAAAAAACCCCTCTGGTGCTACCTGCACCTCCATATATAATGCCTAGCCCTAGACCAAGAGGACTCCCAAACTACATTCCTGACTCTTTAGAGAGTGCAACTCTATCCAGAATCATTTGCACACCTCAGCCCAATTTCCAACCCACAATACCTCCATCTTGGCTGTATGCACAACATACACAGAAGTGCATTGCTTCCCCAAAGAATTATGGGCACTGCTGTTCATCCCTCAGAGAACAACAGTTCCCAGCACCCTGAACAGACTGCTGTTCCCAGGATTCTTTGGTGGAAGCCATGTTCTTTAAATGTATTGTCTGTACACAGCCCCTCTCTGGTTTCAGATTGCCTTCATCCAGCCTCAAACCACCTCCATACACCTGTTCAGGATTTCAACTGCCTTCTTGGAACAGGGAATGGAAAACAGAGGTAAAACTGTGGGTCATCCACATATTGACAATGTCTTAGCGTAAACCTCTGGGTGACTAAGCCCAGGAGCTTCATGCGGATCACAAAAAGTCAGGGGGGGGGGAATTAAACCCGGAGATGGATGGAGCAACTTAATTCTGCTTTGCTGTTGTTCAATCATAGATTGTTGCTGCCTCTTTTTGTGCAGGTATTTGAAATAATATGCAAAAAGACCACATTTAAATTGTACACATTTTGTATGCCCCCCTTTTTACATAAAATAAACATATTTGGTGCACATCATAAAATATGGAGAAGTGCATTATCCAACCAGGAGTTTTATTCTGATTCCAAGACCATTTAGAAATTGCAGGGTTGGGTCAATCCACTATGAAAAGTGGACCCAACTAATTCTTCCTCCATCACTAGTGGAAACTTGAAGCCCCACAAAGCCATTGGCCTAGAGGTGGAACAGAAGTCACCCAGCTCTCCCTGCTACAGGCAACCTGCCAAACAGAACCAGAGCACTACAATGCCTTGTAGTGTTTTTCCAAACTGTACATTTTAGAAAATAGAAAGCACCCCGCAAAAATGTTAAGTGAAAAACATGAATATTTCTTTTATCATACAGGATTTTTTTTATTTTTAAAAATGTCTGCAGTAATGAACTGCTAGATTGTACCAAAAGTGGGGGGAAATGAAAGGTGGAAAATATCTTCAATGAAGAGTACTTTCCACTGGGGACTCCACTGGCATTCAGCTGTCTCATTTAATTATCAGTTTCCTAATTCAACCATTATTCATGAACTTTGCCTTGTTCTTAAAGAGCTCTGAGCTTTGCTTGCCAATGTTATGGCATATTATGAAGTGTAGCTATGTGGTGGGGGAGGTGAATGGGGTTGGGGAGAATAATGCATCACTTTCCATTTCTGCCAAGCATTTTCTTTGAACTCACTGCCCTCTTGAAGGTAGCAGAGGGGGAAAACCTTTTTTGACAAGCCAGATAACCCAAACTCTGTGTGGGTGTCAAATTCAGCATTGTGCAGCACTAGGTTGGCATCAAACCCTCTTGCATTATTTAAGTTAAATACAAGCAGACAAATTTGTGCAGCAAATTAGCAGTAAAAATAATCTGCATGGGGATCTACAGTGGTTTCCATTTGACTGCATTCCTCTCTGAAACCAGGTTGAAATAATTGTGCAAAAAATAAAAATGAAGTTCCTATCAGATGTGGGCAAGAAATGTTGGAGTAGATTCTGCTTAATTTTAATTGGCAATTGGTAATCCATACGTAAGGCAGAAACATGTATATCACTTCTCCAGTTTCTCACTCTCTTTAAATAAAGGGCCAGGAGTTTGAACTGAAACATTCCAAGGACCAATTGACTCCAGATCTTTTTGTTGTTGCTTAATTACTGACAATGAAACTCACTTGTTGAATACTCATGAGCAAAAAACTACTTTTGTTAGCCATAATCAGATGTCATCTAGTCCCATAAATGACTTTAGTGGTGTGGTTCAAAACTGGAGATGTGAAAAAACGGTACCTCAAAGGAGGGGGTCACTCATTCGCTGTTTTGCCCTGTGTGTGTGTGTGTGTGTGTGTTTGTGTGTGTGTGTGTGTGAGAGAGAGAGAGAGAGAGAGAGAGAGAGAGAGAGAGAGAGAGAAATCTCACAACACATACATCTCTCTCTCTCTCTCTCTCTCTCTCTCTCTCTCTCTCTCTCTCTTTCTGTTTGTGTGTGTGTGTGTGTGTGCCCTACTGACTACCCACCCTGAACCACTAAGCTCTACTTGCTTGCCAAACACTGCTAGTCTCTGTTGCTGGCTTTCCCCATTTCTAAAAAAATTAAAATAACAGACTGGCAATCTTCAACTGATCCTATTTGGTCCTCATGCTGACCCATCTGACTGCGTTGCTGCATGCACACGGGGGCTCCACATTTGCAGGACACCAACACAAGTGGGTGTCCTGGTCATGTGGTACAAGCTGTTGCTTCTGAGCTGTTGCTTGTGCAAAGGGTTCTTTTTTCAGACATCCATCCTGAATGTGCAAACATCAGGAGAAGGCTAGCCTGAAGACCTGGCATCTGGGGTTAGACTGGTAGTGCAGCTGCCATCCACCTTCAGCTCATGTGCTCTGCAAACAAATTACTGGAGAACAAGGCCATGATCAGTCTTTGAATTGTGTTTAACCACACTCAGAATGGTAGAGCCCAGCAGAGTCTATCAAAAGTAGCTAGCAGAGATCAGAAGAGTGAGCCTGCAACCCCTGTATCAGGGCCTATGAGGACGCAGGAAGTTGTCAGGAACAGGGATGAGACGGCATGTTCTACCTTGCAACAAGCTATGCAGAACTGGGGCTATGTTCACATTAGGTGTCATGAGAGTTAGAAATGACATATAAAACTCAACCCCCCCCCCCATAGTGTCTGCAACACACTGACCTATCTGTTTGGCACAATGGGCTATGACTGGTCACTCTGTATGGCATATGAAAATGTTGTTTTGCTTTCAAGTTTGTTCGTTTGTTTGTTTGTTTTGCTAGCTCTGATCAGAGATAGTCAGAGACAAGTAATGCTTCTGAATACCTGTTGCTAGAAGCCGTAGGAGGGAGAATGCTCTGGTGCTCAGATCCTTCTTGTGGGTTTCCACTGTGAGAACAGTGCTAGACTAGATGGGTCATTTGCCTAAGCCAACAGGCTCATCTTACATTTCTAATTCATAATCATTTGTTTCTGTGCTCTTTTCTGTCCAATGGTGTTTTCATTGTGTTCTTTTGGTAGAGTGAGATTTACTTTGTATATCATTGCCACAGTACCAAACTCATTTAGGAGGTTGTTGCTCAGGGGGGCCATGATATGTTGTTCTTTCAAATGGGGGTGAGCCAGCCTTGCTGTATTTAGGGGTGTCTTTCTCATTCTGCTGAGTGGGACCCTGGATGTCTGCCCCAAAGTCCCATCTTGATGGCATTGCTGCTGGCTATAAACATCTTACATGGAGAGCCAACTTCATATCTGTCCTTCTCATACATTAAACAAGCTACAAAACACTTACCGGTAGTCTCCCTGCTGTTCTCACTATACATCTCAGTGAAGAAATTGGGACTCCACACTGTTCTTAGCTATTGTGGTATGCCAGCATTGGAAACCACCTGCCCATGGGCCTAATTAGGTTCAGCAGAGGTCCTGATTTGGCCATTTCCCCCTAAGATACAAAGGTACAAAGATGCAATTGGGACCCTTCAAATGTGGCCTTGTGTTTGACACCTTTTCAGTTTGCCAAATGTTAACCCCATTGGGATTAGTTCCACTCAGGAGGTATTGATCAAATCCCAGATGTATGCAGGACCTGACATCAGTGCTAATCAACAGTGGCTCCTAGGATTGGCTGCTCTCTGACATTCCCCAAAAACATTCCTTTGCAGTGAGGTGTATGTTCAATCCAGACTGCGAAGAAAAAATGTGTCACCCAACAGTGTGGTGACATCAGGTGATTTGGAAATGGGCAATCCCAACCACCTGTCAAAGTGACCCACAGGAGGGAGGCTGTGGGTGCAGACCACTGGCTGAATTCTGTACCTCACCTTGTTGTATGCCATGGTTCTACCAGAAAGCGATGAATAGTTTAATTTCATGTGTTGGTGTCTGCTTCTTTCTTCTGTCCCTCAGCTAGAATCAGCATTGTCTCCACATTCTTCGTGGGTATCAAGCATACTGATTCAGTGCACTTACACTAAACAAAACAAACAAAATCTTCATCTGGAAGTACCCCTAGAGAAAACTCCAAGCATGTCACAGCTAATTTTCCTTTAAAAAAATGCAAATTATCTTCAAGTCATTGAATTTCATGTATTAACAGCAATAATCCTGAAGAAATTGGCCATTAATGAAGTTAACAACCAGTTTGCTAGAGTGCAAGTTGCTATTGGCATCACCCCAGGTCATTAAGTCAAAAACCATCACTTGTTAATAATGACTGATTTTTTTAAAAAAATCATTGCTTAAACACTAAATTGGCACTTGATGGGCATTTAAATAAGCTGGAGAACACATTTAAGATTAAATTTCTTCTTTTATCAGTGCAGGCATCTTACAAAAGCTTGTTAGACGTTTCCCATAAAAAAATAAATGTAGGAATTTACTCAGTGCTTTGACATATATTCTCTTCCAATCATCTGTTTTATATTATTATATTAATTAAACTGAGCAGCCCTGTGTTTGTACTACTCTGTGCCCTCCTCAGCCCAAAGCTTTCTGATAAAACTGTCTACCTATTATAATAAATCTTAGTAGCTTGCAAAAATAATAGGGCCTATGAAAGTAAATTCAGCCATTTTAAAGCCTAATGTGATTGTGTTGAACAAGACCATACTGAACAACCCTGCCCAGGAGAGATTGAAATTGTAATTCAGTGAAATTATTTGACATCTTTATATGACTCTAACACAACACATTCTGGTACTCTGTGCTTACAAAGCATTGAATTATTAAGGTGCATCCAGATGTGGGGAGATTGCATTAGTTTTCCTGATTATAATGCTATCACTTCTGTCTTGCTTTCTAACATTGCTTCTCCTCCAGTCCTTCTACACATGCTTCCCCATGATTCTCCCATGAAAACAGCAGGAAAAAACAGTATGGAGGTGTGCTGCCACAAATTTCATCACTTTACTCCTGTGGTTTTCCAGATTAAGGGGCAGTTATTCTGGAATCGAATAACTTGGAAATGAACTCAAACATAATGTGGAAATTAGCAGTTGGGAAATGCAGAGGGAATAAAAAACCTGCCATGTGAATGCAGCCTTAATGTTTTGAACATTTGTGCAAAGAGTAGCCTCTCTTTGAAACAGAAGAGCAGGAGAAAGTGGGGGAAGGAGAGACCTGCTAAAATACAGGCTAGCAACTACAGCATGCAGAAAAGTTGCTAAGGCTTCCTTCATTACTTGAGTTGGCCCACTACAACGTACCGTATTTTTTGCACCATAACACTCACTTTTTTCCTCCTAGAAAGTAAGGGGAAATGTCTGTGCGTGTTATGGAGCGAATGCCTGCGGGTGGTGGTGGGATCTGCTGCAGTCGTGAGCAGAGGATCCATGGTTCCCCTTCCTTCCCTCCTCTGTGGTTACAAAGCATAGATCCACATGGATCCTCAGGATTTTTGCATTGGGGTACTCCAAACTCACTGTCAGATCACATGTCTGTGACCACAGCATGAACAACAAAAATAATATATCCACTATTTCGTTTAGAATATTTTTTTTATTGTTTTCCTCCTCTAAAAACTATGTGCGTTTAATGGTCTGGTGCGTGTTATAGAGTGAAAAATGTGGTACCTCCCTCTTTCGGAACAAATGTTTGCAGTTCTTCATATCCTGTGCCAGCCTGGAAAATTAACAGCACAAGTATTTACCAGGAATCTTGAGCAAGGATGTGGAACCTCAGAGGCTGGATATGTTTGATGTATCATAGAAAATGTGAGATTCAAACCTATGTTTGTTTGTTTTAATGAAATTCCAAAGAAAATTTTAACAGTACAATATGCAGGTTCACAAAAAGCTGAACATTATCTTAGAACTTAAAACTCAAATCTCAAATTCAGATTCTGACCTTTCTTTTAATATCTGCATGCACATAATCTCCTTTAAGAAGGGGAAATAAAGGAAAATAAAAAGTGTGATGTTTGGTTCTCCATTTTTCATTGTCTGTTAAAACCAGGGTTTGTTTGTTTTTTCAGCAGAAAGTCACTGGAACTCAGTTCTGGCACCTCTCAGGTGGGCACCATTGCCATTCTAAGAGAATGAGGGAGGTGTTCATGGTGAGTTCTGGCACCTCTTTTTCTAGAAAAATAGCATATGTTAAAACAAGCAGATATAGACACATTCCCCACTCACACATTCTCTAAAGGGTGTGTTCTGGTAGTGAAAATGAAACAGGTGTGGGAAGAGATGTGTATTCTGCAATACTGATGCTGAATTTAGACCTAATGTCAGACCATGGTTCGGAAGTTCAAACTGTGGTTTAGAGCTGCGTGACGTCTTTCCATTCCATAAAATATTCCCATCTGTAAGAGAAGTAGCCTCCAGAGGTTGTAACTGGTTGTAACTATAGTTTTTTACCTATAGTTTTTCAATTCTGGCAGGGACGTGGGTGGCGCTGTGGGTAAAACCTCAGCGCCTAGGACTTGCCGATCGTATGGTCGGCGGTTCGAATCCCCACGGCGGGGTGAGCTCCCGTTGTTCGGTCCCAGCTCCTGCCCACCTAGCAGTTTGAAAGCACCCCTAAGTGCAAGTAGATAAATAGGTACCGCTTTATAGCGGGAAGGTAAACAGTGTTTCCGTGTGCTGCGCTGGTGCAGGCTCACCAGAGCAGCTTCGTCACGCTGGCCACATGACCCGGAAGTGTCTCCGGACAGTGCTGGCCCCCGGCCTCTTAAGTGAAATGGGCGCGCAACCCCAGAGTTGGTCATGACTGGCCCGTACGGGCAGGGGTACCTTTACCTTTACCTATAGTTTTTTCGATTCTGACTTCATGACACTTCAGAGCATGAAACTTAGAAACCCACTTCAGAGCATGGATTTTGAATCTGTCTTCCTGCCTACTCTCACACAATAACTTTTTCAATTTGGACACAATACCAAGGCATAAGCCATAACCATGATTCAGGATGAAACCAGAATTCATTCTGAAACATCATTAATATTTTCTGCCTCTGGGCCAAAACTAACAAAATGATTTTTAATAAGGACAAATTTAACATTCTACACTTAAACAGGAAGAACCAGGTGCACATGGGAGATATCTAGATTGCCAGTAGTACATGTGGAAAGGATCTGGGGGATCTTAGTAGACCACAAGCTTAACATGTGGTGCAGCAGAAAGAAAGAAAGAAAGAAAGAAAGAAAGAAAGAAAGAAAGAAAGAAAGAAAGAAAGAAAGAAAGAAAGAAGAAAGAAAGCTAATGCTATTCTAGGTTGCATCAAGAGAAGTATAGTCTTCTAATCAAGGGGGCAATACTTCCACTCTATTCCGCCTCAGTCAAACCACACCTGGAATACTGTGTCTAGTTATGGGCACTACAACTTAAGGTGGATATTGACAAGTTGGAACATGTGCAGAGAGCAACTGATCAAGGAGAAACCAAGAGCAGATTGAGAGGTGATACGATAGCCATCTTCAAATATCTCAAGGGCTATCATGTGAAAGATTGAGCAAGCTTGTTTTCTTCTGATCTGGAGGCTAGGACCCAAACCAATGGCTTCAAGTTACAAAAAAGGAGGTTCTGACTAAAATCAGAAACTTTATGAAAGTAAAGAGCTATTTGAAAGTGGAACGGTCACCCTCAGGAGGTGGTAGACTCTCCTTCCTTGGAAGATTTTAAGCAGAGGTTGGATGGCCATCTGTTATGTATGATCTAGTTGAGATTCTTGCATTGCAGGGGGTTAGACTAGATGACCCTTAGGGTCTCTTCCAAATCTACAGTTCTATGATTCTAAGCTTTATTTTGTTATTCTGGTTTTTAAAAAAATCAAACCATACTTCATGAAAATTGTAGGATATAGATCATCATTCATAAATTACAATTTATAGCTAACTTTGAACATAACTGTACATTTGAAAAAAATTATAAATATATTTTAATCAATAAATAGTATTTTAAAGTACATTTCTTAATGTGCAGGAAAAAAAATAAGGTTAGAAGTTGCATCTCAGTATTGTGAACATTCTAGAGGTACAGTATGATCTTTAGAAAAATTAACACTCTTCATGTTGATTCAATTAGAAGCATAGATAGAATATTAGGACTGGGTTTTTTACTGTGCTGAGCGAACTATTGAATCTAATAATGCATAAAGACATAACGTTAATAATATTCTTGTGAAATATTTTAAATTATGTAACTGATTATGTAAAGTATTGCTAATTTAACAAGTTTTTCTTGGTGTTTTTAAAACACACCTTGCTATACAAATCAGAAGAAAATGACATGCCCTTCAAGAAAAGGGAAGTATATTAATGCAAACTGCCATAAAATGAATGATAAGCTATGCAGGAGTTTGACTAGACATAATGTTTCTCTGTGCATGCCTTATGTATCATTTTAAAGCAGAGAGTAGCAACAAAGAAGCAGGGAAGAGTTACATAATGCAGAAAGTGAGCTCCAGCTATAGCTTCTCAGAGAGAGACGCCTGTGTTCTTGAAGCAGCAGAGACAATTTTCTGCTTCCATGTTTGTAATGCAAATGCTTAAAAGAAAGTTTTCAAGTACTGTATTCAGTGACTTCTGAAAGGTAAGGAATGCCTGGCATTCAAGTTATATTTGCTTCGGGCAGATGCAATTCAAATATTGCACAGTGCCCTATCCTGCCTTTTAATGAAGCACAGAAACAAATAGTGATTCTGGGTCACATAATTCTTTCTTTCCCTAAAACAGAAAGAGGGGTTATTTGAAGGGGGATGCAGAAGCCATTCAGTAGGTGCAAAAGGCTTAATGACTATGTTTTCTCTCCAGTAATTTTTAATGAAGTAAGTAAATTAGGCATAATGTGGTACAATGTTAATGCAGCTCTGATTGTCGTCGCTTAGTTGTTTAAGAGTAATGAAGTGCTGCGCCCTTTAAGCATAGCCTTAAAATATGTCGCACACACAGCTGCAGAAAGGTGCTTCTGTTGCTGACTATTCCGAATGCAACTTTTCTTTTTCTACCTGAAATCCACACATATGAATGATGAACTTGTGCCCTTTGATAATTCTTTATTTGTTTTCAGCTTGTTAACTAACATATTTGAAACTAAGCAGAGGAATTAGACTCAGTTTTTTACCAAATAAAATCCAACCTCTGATCCAGCAATTTACATAGGCATCTGTTAGCAACCTAGTGCACAGAATGGATATTTTAAGTGCACAGATTTGTAAAGAATCCCGTTCTGTGGTGAGAAAAAGAGATGATCCAGAAGTCTCCCTTCTACATGTGCAAGTAAGCACACCACTTGACGTCAGGAAGCTAGATGACACATGCAGATCCAAGGTTGTAAATGTGCCTGCGGATGCACATCATCCTTGGGAATCCCCACAGAGGCAGCACAAGGGAGGCAAAAATGCAATGCACATGGGAATGTGACTCTTCTTATGTGCTCTTGCCCCCCCCCTCCACTCATTACTAGGCATGCATTACTACTTAGCTAACTCTTATTCAGAGGCATACAGCATAATAAGGAAAAAAATTTAGCACGCCTAAGTTGCAATGAATTAGCTCAACAAGAATGGTCGTGTGAATATTTCTAAACTGCAGCGCATACTATTGCTGATACTGCATAGATTAGCACTAAACAGGAAGTGCAGGAAATGCTTCTCACCACATTTGAGGAATAGGAGGAAGAGCAGATTGAATATGGTTATTCCATTCATTTTGCATCTTGCTTCAAAAATTCTGATGGTCATTCTGAATTCTATGAGACTGAAAGCAATATTCACAAAACTTCAAAAAGATTGTTCATTGTCTCAGACAAAAATCCTAGTTTGCAACTTGAATGTGAAATTACCTGAATTTTGCAACTGAGTTCTCAACCAAAAAAATACAGGCAAAAAAGTGCCTCTTAGAAGGAAGTGTGCACAAGATGCATTTATATGTGCAAAATGCTTTGTATTAGGGGAATTTATTGTAAACATGTGTATATCAGTCAAACCACCATACAAAAATGAGTATATGAGAAATGTGCATGTGATGAATAATAGTTTTTGGTGCTGATTTATTTATTTTTAAGTTTGCAAACTGACATGACAATGGGACAAACTGAATTTAAACCTTAAAAAGATGAAGAACTGGTAGAAATAAGTATTAACAGACTCGTCTATCCCTCTCTGATGAGCTCAGACATTCTTCCCTACATTCACTGAACGTGGGGAGGAAAGGACTAGAATCCAATCTGATGCATCCACCTCTGAAATCCGCTAACCAGCTAGCCCCAACCTTGACCTCTACACACACATATGCAGTACAAGGTGCTTCTATATAGACTATGATTGAGAACTCTGATCATGCAATGTTCCTCACACAAGCCTCCTCACACAAAATTGCCTTTCCTGCCTCATGTGCAGGTAGAGTCAACATGCTCAGCCCTGCATGGAGGGAACCTATGAAGAGGCCTATTATTGAAGCAGTATCACTGTACAAATGGAAGACTTCAGCAGCTGAACTGGCAGCTGGATTTTCAGTGTATACATTTGGGCAACACAAAGGAATTGCTCCAACATGATTTGCATGTCCTCTGGATGCCACACTTCGGTACCTACCAGACAAGGAGGTAGAAACTTCAATCAAAGCAGGGGCTTTGAAATCCTAGGTTTGGGCCGTCCTGTCTATGCTGAGCCTGCCAGCTATTTTGGAGATCAGTATGGGATTCGTCATTGCCCTCACAAATTTTGCAGGTGCCTCTTACACTGAATTAGTATGTCTAACATCCAAACAAAAGAAACCCCGGCATCTCCAATCACCCTGAATCCTTAGTAGGAGAGAACATTGTGACACTTTAAAGTAGGGTTGCAGAAACTACGGCCCTCCAGACGTTGTTGGACTCCAACCCCTATGAGCTCCAGCCAGCATGTGCAATGGCCAGGTATCCTGCAACATCTGGAGGCCACAGGTCCTCTGCTTTGAAGTCTCCCTGGCTTTCTCTGGCAGGCACTTAATCAGCAACAGCCTGCTGAATCAGAAGCGTGGTGTGAGCCTCTTCGGATGTTCTCACAACTATTTGAAAGAAACAATGTCGAATATATTCTGTGTGTTCGGCGGTTTGCCTCCTCTGGAAGACGGGGCCCTGCTCGTCGGAGCCAGAAACAAGCAGCCTCTCGACCATCTTCTGGGCCAGGAAGAGCAGAGAGAGGGAAGTTCAAAGGGAGAGGAGCTTCCATCGAGGACGAGCAGGGCCACGGGGAGCGGCTCTTCGAAGGGCGGCCCCGCAGCCGCGCTCTCCCGCTCCTCGACCCCACGATCTGCGCGCGTCCCCTCTGATCATCTCTTCGAGTGATTTGCGGGTGAGGGACTGGCAGTGGGGGGGGCGCATTTCCAGAGGGCGAAGTCCTTCCCGTGGCCTCCTCGGCGCAGCTTTTACCACAGCGAGAGGCGCGCGAGCCAGTCCAGCGGGGGGGGGGGCTTGGCGCCTCCGCGCGCCGGCGCGCCTCCTCCTTGGCCCCGCCCCCCCCGCGGCCCCCCTCGCCCCCCGCGTCCGAGCCGAGCTTCTCCCTCAGCCGGGCTCCCACCTCGGGCGCCTTCCGATTGGCCGAGGCGCTGACAGTGGGCGGGGCCCGAAGTCGCCGGCTCCGGCCCGCCCTCCGCTATAAGCCTCTTGCCAGCTTTCCCTCAGCACCTCTCGCCCTCCGTCTCCCGCGCTCGGCGCGTCCCTGTCAAAGCGAAGCCGGGACCAAGTCGCGCCGGGGAAAGAAAGCTGCTCCGACAGGCGCGGCGGGTGTCATGTGAGAAACGCACAGGCTCTGCCCTCCCCCCGGCCCTTGTCCTGCGGCGCCTCTCCCTGCCGGTGTCTCCTTTTTCCAGAAAGAAACTCCCGTCCCCCCTCGCGCCCTCCCTCATTTCTCTCCGCCGCTCCTGCTCCGAAACGGACGAGGCGACCACCAGCCCTCCCTCGCCCGTCTCCTCCGCCCGCCGCCGCCGCGGCCGGCGCGCCTCAGTTCAAGGGATCACAAAAGAAATCTCGGGAGGCGCTCGGGGGCGCCTTGGACGCGGAGAGCGAGCGCGGAGGAGGGCGGCGCGGACGCCTCAAGCCAGAAAGAGCCCGGGCGGAGGGCGGAGGCGGCTTCTCGGGCCGCCAGAAAGAAAAGTGTGCGAACGCAGCCTCGGAGGAATGCTCTGCGCAGCCGAGCAGCCCCGCTCTCGCCGCCGCCGCAGCCAGCGCTCTCGCTGAGAAGGGGATTTTAAAGCTGGGAGCTACATGACTGCGCGGAGCAGGGAAGCGCCAGCATCATGCGAGGTAAGGGCTGCTGCCTCGGGATCCGCGCCGGGCGGCCCAAGGGGGGGGGCTCTTAACAAATCTGCTTCGGGGCGTCTGGAAGGGATCAAAGATGGAGAGGAAATGGATGCTGACGTTGTCAGAAAGTTCTCACGTTCGCGTCTCTCTTTTTCGGAAGCATGGCTTCTTCTTCTATTATTATTATTATCATTATTATTATTATTATTATTATTATTATCATTATTATTATTATCATGAAAGGTGTCTCAGCAGGGCCTGAGCGCTTTCTCCGCCTTCTTCTCCTGATACTCCAGCAGAAGTTCCATGCGCGGCGTCCTGGCTGGCAACTTCTCCTGGCGCGTCTTCCAAGTTTGGGGGAGGCTTCCTTGGGCGCCAGTTCAGCACCACACGCTTCCTGGGGAGAGAGGCGGACTTGGCGCTTGGAGGCTCGCTCTTTGGGGAGGCGGGCACAGAGTTTGGAGCGAGTTTCGAAACAGAGCCCCCAACTCGGTCTTCTCCCGGTGGGCGCCCACATCCACTAAGCGGGTGGCCGGTGCTCAGGGATGGAGAAAGGGAGCCTCGCTCTTCTTTTCAGAATAAGGGGGGGCATGTATTTGCGTGGGGAGCCGGGATATCTTGGTCGGCGCACTGAGTGCAACTTAGCCCAAGGGGTGCAGGTAAAGACCGGAGGCAGAGCATCCCAAACTTGAGACGCGCCCATTTTTAGGAGGGGCCGCGATCCCTCTGCCTCTATGCAGGTGGTCCCCACAGACAGGCATCTCTCTCGTGCTTAGCCTGCTGGCATCCCATTCTTGTTGACTGTCTTTCCTTGGAACTCACCACTCGTGGCACCATCGCTCCTTTGGCATCGCTGTTCGAGTCCAAGGCTGGCGGTAGGGGTGGGGAGGCGGGGTTTGAAAGGGGTGAGCTGAGATGTTTGAAGGACAGGGGGCTGAGCTGCCTCTGGCCGTGGATCCTGCCTCTTCGAGGGACTGCCGGGGTGTCCCTCGGCCAGGAGAGTCCCCCGAGGTGCGGTTAGGTAATGCTAGGCTCCGGACTCCATGGCCTGACGTGCGGGAGGAGCGGCTCTCTCTTTAGATGGTAACATGGACTCCTTCAACTACTTCAAAATGTGACGAGCTCCCCTCCCCCCCCCAGCTTATTCTGCTGAGTGGACTTTTCTGAAGTCTCTCTGAAGCGCCACCCCCACCCCGCATGTTGACTCGACTCGTTTTTAATTCGCGAGGAGTTCCTTGAACCGACACCTGCTTTCGCCTCTTTCTCTCCTCCCCCAAAGAAAACCAAGCCATCATTCCCAACCTCCATTTCCCAAGCACATCCCACCACTCCACGAAGAGTCCACTCTCAACTGTTATTGCGGCCACACGCGGATCCTAGTACTCCAAGTTATCAGCCTCGTATTCCCTAAGCCAGTGAAACTCGAGTTTGCTGCCGTGGGTCCTCTCCGGCACGATCCTAATATTGATGTTTTTATTCCAAGTGCTTTTATACCGCGCTTTCCGTCAGAAAAGATCGCAAAGCTGTTTAGAAAGGTCCCCGAAGCATTGGATGGAGAGGGTGGGGGGCGCAGGGAGTGGAGTCCAAAAAACCCCGCGCCCAACGTTGTTTTTTATTTATTATTATTATTATTATTATTATTATTATTATTATTATTATTATTATTATTATTTTATTATTTAAATGTGTATACCGCCCTTCACCCAATTCATGTCCTTCTTACATCACTCCTTCCGTGCAAAAGTGTTTTTCAAATGATAGACTTACAGCTCAATCCTAATCATGTCTGTTCCATTGAAGTCAATTGTGCTTACTCCTAGGTGAGTGGGGTTAGGATTGCCACCTAAAACAAAAAAAAGGGGGGAGGAATGCATATTACTCTCCCATCCAGCGCGTTTTCCGCTGGACCAGAAGCCTTAAGCCGCGCCGGGTGGCACTGCTCCATCTTTCTGCCTTGTGCGCCTAACGGAGCTTGCGGTCAGCTTTCTCGTTGGTCTTCTGACCAGCGCTCTTGGCCCTGTTCTCATGTTCAAGAAGGCCGGCCCAACGGGCTTCCCGCCCCTTCACTCAGTAGTGGATTGGCCGGTGCCTTTGAAAAGGATAAGGCCACTGCTCTCTAGCAGGTAGCTTAGAAGAGGTAGCTTAGCAGGTAGCTTCTTCGCTACCCAAGCACACAAACTTTAGGATTGCACATGGCTCTGTTTCGCTCGCTCTTACTGGGCCGCTCAGAAGTCTGATGTGACGGGCGCTTGCGCGTTTCCTCGCTCCCAATATCTAACCCGCTCCCTACTTAACCCGGGTCCCTTTCAAGGAGACTTCGGTAAAGGTGGGAAAGGGGCGGGAGAGTCTCACAAACTCAACTCACGCGGTTGCTGGATACGTATTTGCTGAGTGAACTTTTCTGTCTCTGCTGTCTCTCTCCCACAAACGAGTAGGAGGCGGGGAAGGCAAAAGCGGAGATAAAAACTGACAGCGCCCTCCAATGCAGAAGGGAGGGGGGCGTATGTTAACCTGGCATGATGGGGAAGCAAAAAAACACCTCTCTGTGTGCGCGCCCTCGGTAACAGTCTCACTCCTCTCTAGGTCCCCGGAGACAGGCCGTGCGCAAAGGAAAATAATTTGGGGTTGGGTTTTTGAGGGTGGTTGGGTGGGGGTGTCGAGGGGTTCAGTTTTGACTTGCTGATCTAAGGAGAGGAGAGACTCAGGGCTCATCCAGACTTCCTTTTGTGCAGTGTTTCTAGGCAAAGGTACGAGTTCGGTGTCGGAGCGAAATTCCCGATTCCTACTAAATAATACTAATACCAATACTAATAATAATAATAATAATAATACCAGAAGCGGGGGGTGAGATCCCTGGGTGTTGATGTGAAGGGGCAGTTTCCTTCATGCCTGTGGCTGTGGGGAAGGGGTGCTGTGCGTTGCAGGATGACTTTGAGCCTGGGGACAAAAAGGCGGATGATGATTCCCCGGGAGCGGAGGTCAGTCAGGGGGGCTTTGGGGCTGCAAGCAGGCCGGCCCGTAGAGGGGCGCGCGCAGTCGGAACGACCCTGTGGAGTGCCGGAGAAGGCCTGACAGCAGGAAGTGCCGTGAGGGCTTCCTTGCCATTGCTGGACCTCGGAGAGTGGAGGAAGAAGGAGCAGCACTTTGGGCAGAGGAGGGGGTAGAGTAAAGAAAAGCTGGGAAGAAGCCGGGAGGGAACGAATATGGGGGCCGTTTCATATCCACTCCATGGACGCAAATGTATATCTTTTTGTAGGGAGAGGTTCCTGGGGTGAGGCTGGCCTGTTGGCTTTCTGACCTCGCAGCTCAGTATCTAGGGAAATGCACTCTGCACGCGCTCAAAGCCATTCTCAGCTTCGTTTCTCACTTTAGATGAACTGGGTTTCAGAGGCTCGGCTGCGGAAATCTGGGGTTGTTTCCTTCCGGCCTTCTCTTGAGTCCTGTTTTTCTGATGGACTGCGACGGAATTGGAGGAGGCAGCTACAGTGGCTAGAATGGACCATGAGGGTGGGAAGTTCGAAGTAAGATCGAGGACACTCCACACATGCCGGAAAAAAGCCCAAACGGATGACCCGGCTTAGCATTGTAGAGGTGCTATATTTTGAAAAGCAAAATGACGCCCATTCAAAGCAAATAAATGCAATTTGTCTCAGATTTTACCCCTGAGAAAGAGGACGTGTCCTGGAAAAACAGGACACACGACAACCCCATTAGAGACTAACAGTCTTTTATGCCGTGCATGTTTCCTCGGGAGTGCTGTGTTCAATTGGGCTTACTCTCAGGTACCCTGTGTGCACAGGGAGTGCTAAGCACACTTATTAGGGAGTAAGCCGCTTTGAGATGAGTGGGATTTCTTTCCGGGGTGGGGGAGGGCATGCTCCGGCTTGAGTTGCGTGGTCGGACTGAGTTCCATGGGACTCCAAGCAGACATCGCTGAATCGACATTTTTTGTGTTGGGACATTTGGAGGACAAGATCCTATCGGGTCATATGCACGAAGAGGTGGCAAACATGAGCAGCGGAAAACAAAGCGAACCACCAGATGTGCGGAAATGCGCTCCCAAAGTAGAAGGCGCCACTCTTGGTTTTGGGGAAAGCGACTTCTGGACTCGGATAAGGCACTTCTCTGATTCGGAAGCCTCGCGTACTTCTGCGGCCTCCCATTTCCCTTGGCCAGGGAAGGCTCTCCTTCACCCGCGTAATGTAAACCTTCGAAGAGCATTGTTGGCGAGTGATGACCTGGCTATGCGACTTGAATGGTCCTGCAGGTCGGCCAACCTCGGGCATTTCTACCTGGAGAAGCAAACCCCAAAGCGACCAGCTGTGCTTACTTTCGAGTGAGCAAGCAATAGGATCGGGACCATGCACGTCCAGTAACTGGGTTGCTGAGCACAAAAAGGGGCAGGCAGGGATCTAGAAGGTGTAGCTGACTTGAGGCTCAATAAAGGGCCTGTGTCAGTCCGACCAGCCACTGTCTGGTCTGAAACCCAACCGTTTTGCTTTTACCTAAGCTATGAATCCGGCAGCATCTGCTGTCTTTTCTCCGTCTGTCTGTCTCTTTTGTATGTTTCTGTGTTGGAGCCGGGGCTGTCATGTGCTCCACTGACCCACTTCTTTCGGCTGAGAAAACAAGTCCAGAGACCAGGGCAGGATCCCCTCCGCCCAGTCTCCAGCGCCTGACAGGCAGAGATTACTCAGCGAAAGCTATCCAGATTTTCCAAGCGCTTTTCTTTCATAAATATTTTTATAGGTTCTATATATCACAGGACACCACACACACATCTTGCCGACGTCTTCCTTAACACCATGCGTGAACCGCAGTTCCATTTGGACTGTAGGTTCCTTGCACGTAGAATCGGCCTGAAAATAAATTTGCAGGACTGACACAAGATGCAAACGAAGCTTCGGTGGGAAAATATAGAAAGGCTGAGTTATAGTCCCTTCCCACCGAAAAATTGCGGGGTTCGTTTGTGTATGTCTGCTTTCCTCTCCATCCGCAATGTGCGGCTTTTACAATATCTGCTCTTCCCCACACACCAGTCTGGTTCTGTTCACCCTTACGCAGAATGAAGTCCCATTAAACTCAGTGCGACTTATTTCCAAGGACGCTTGGGATGAAGGTTGCTCTCATCTAGTTTTAAAAAGGGCCTTTGCACCATGTCATCAAATCTGCCTGAATAAAACGCGAAGGAGGAGGTTACCCCCGTGGTTTCCCGAAGGATGCGAAATTCACATCCGCTCCAAAACTCCGACGGACCTTCCTGGATTCTTGGACTTTACCCCTTCCTAAATAAACTGGGTTTGGCAGCCCTAACCTTTACCGGAAGGAGCTAAGGCCCAAGAAGTCAGCGGCATTTACTTCCAAGTAAGTGCCTTCCCACCGCGCTCGGCGGCTGCACGAGGGCACTTAGAACTGCTGGCTTTGAAATCAACGCCTCGGATGAGGCCCCGAAGGGGAGCGCCGTGGCTGCTTCCGTTTCTGCCGGCCCCAGCAATCTCTCTGCCTCCGCATCTTCTCGCTCGTGTCCGCACGACCCAAGGCACCTCCTTGCCCCCTTCGCCTTCTCCCCCTGCAGGGGACGGGCCCCGCCACCAAGACCACTTTCTCCTGGCAAGGCCCGCCCCCGCGTCCCCACAAGCCGAAAGTTCGGGCGAGGGCGGGGAGGGCGGCAAGAGAGCCAATCAGAAGGGCCTGCTCGTGACCGGGACATGGCAGGAATCCCTCCCGCTCGCCGTTTTGAATGTTTTGTTGTGACGCGGGTGAAATCGGGGCCGACTCGAGGGCCTCGACGTCGGGAAACAGTCCAGGAAACTCTCCCCCCCCCTCGCCCCTTTTCCTGGCGTACCGCGCCCCCTCCCCGCCATCCGCCACCAGCTTTGCAAGCTCGGGGGGGGGGGGGCTGGCGGCGGGATCTTGAAGGCTGCAGCCCCCGCGGCAAAGAGCCCATCCGAATGCAGAACCTGCGGATCTCTGGGCCTTCTTCCCAGGCGGTGGCTGCATTTCAGGCGGGCAGCTGGCCTTTGGATCCACAAAGCAAGGACCGAAAGGCGTCAATCAGCCTGGAAATCTACGGGGCGGGAGAAGCGTCAACTCCGAGCCAGGCTACAGCTCCTGTCTTGGTTGCCGGCATAGGCCCCTCTTGCAGGAGGGGTGCAAGCTTGACTGGGGGCGCATAGGTTGGGTATAGCGATACGTGGAACATCAAGGCGTCTTGTAGCACCTTAAAACCCAACAAATATGTCATGGCCCACGCGCATTCCTGGATTAAAGAGTTCATTTCATCCGATGTATCCGATTCCGACCAAGTGGACTCCAGTCTGAAAAAGCGTTGCTAAGTTAAACCTAGTAGGCTTTAAGGTGCAACAAGACTCCCCTCTTCTCTCCCCCGCGCTGACCCTCTACCAGCTCTGCCGTCATCCACCGCTATGGGCGGAGGCTTCGTCCCATGTTAGGGGTCCACAATGGTGGATGCAACTTTGTCTGGATCTGACCACAAGTCCTAAATAAATCTGGGTGTACTGAGCAATTTGCTTGCATTTATGAGTAACGGGCCTTTGTTACCACGGAAGAGCAATGAAAGGAAACGTTGGCACGAAGTGCAGACAGAATAAATCGACTGAGTAAGTCAACATGACAGACTTCTAACAGTGTAAAGCTGCGCTCCAAGCCCGCGTCGCGCAGCCCGATCCTATGCACGCTTACTCGGAAGCAAGTCCCACCGTCCTCTGTACGGCTTCAGCCCAAGTCAGTATGGTTAGGCTTACACCCTCAGGCCCAGTGCACTTGGTGGGGCTTCATGGCGAGGAAAGATGGTTCGCACGGGTGCTCAGATTGAAGTTGGACTCAAAACACCTCTCCCTTTGACATCTCATTCTGCTGGGACAATGGTGCCAAATGAACCCCGATGTGTCTTTTGTTTTATTTAAAACAACAACAACAATAGCGAGTATCTCAAACGCCGCCGGGTTCATCTAGGATCCTCCAGCCCGCAATCCTAGAGAAGGTCTAGTGCAATACTGTACTGGCGATTCGTTCGATTTAGGACCGGAGTTGTTTGTTAATGGAATATTAATCACACCGCATTTTCAGTTCTGTCCCTGAAGGGGAAGAGGACACGGGAATCAATAGATTTATTGGCATTCAGCAAAATCAAAGCACGTTAACCTTGCGAGGCTGAACACGCGGTTATAGCAGAGGAGGCGAGAAAGGTCTTATTTAGCGGCGATGTATATACATCTCACCATCTCCACTTTCGAAAGATCCCGCATTTTTCGCTCCTCTCCTCCTCTCCATCTCCGCCCCTCCTGGTTGGTTGAACTTCAAACTTCAAGTCAAAGTAGGCGAAAGGGCGGCAGAAATGAATTGTTGATCTGCCAAAGTAACGTCTGAAGCGTGGGTAGATGAGGAGGGGGTCGGTCTGATTTTAAAATCTTGAGGGGTGCTGTTTCCCTGCCCTGACCAGAATTCGATGAGTTGCAGTGTTTTTTTCAGATCCCAGAATGAGGCTATCTGCATTAAGGCGATTCTCGTGTCTTGGGCAACAAAATTTCACAGGAGCCTGGGAAGAGCCAAGTTAACGTTTTCCTCTAATTCAAGAATTCTCTGCTGTTGCCGTTGTATAACGGAACCACAGAAGTGTATTTAGCATCTGGTTTGATGCGAGCTTCTTTGTGCGTTTCACACATTGGTCTTGCCCTCTTCAACTAATCGCTGTAGTTTGCGATTAAAAGATCTCTGACTCGCAGAATTGTTCGGTTGTGGGGACGGAGGAACTGACAGAAAAAAATAACCAAAAAAATTCATTTGCAATTGTTAAAATGCCCATTTGAGCTGGAAATTTAAAAGGCACTGCCTGATTCTTCCAAAAAGAAAAGAAATGCAACATCTCTTGAACACCTTTTCCACATTACAGTACCTACTTATAGAATCAGTGGGTAGTCCAGATTTAAAAGAACAAACACATCTAAATAGTGGCTTTCCCATGCAAAAAACCCATGGATTTTGATGCTCTGTGGGATACTTAAAATGTCGAGGGTTTTGATACTTCTTAGTGTTACTGGGTCTGTAACCAAAATGGTAGAGAAGTGACAAGGTTAACTGAAGCTGATGATATCCTAAGCATGCCTCATCACTAATAATTATCCACAACCCATCATTTATTGTAAAGATGTGTTAAGCCAATACATCGCAAATTGTTTTCAAATCTGTACTTTTAAAACTTTACAGTGGCAACAATGCATTCAATCTCAGTTTCACAAATCTGGCATTCAAGTGTGTGCGTGTGTATTCTTTTTAGCCTCAGAATAGGCCCCTAGGAAGTAGAATGGTTCCCCCAACAATTTGGAGGTTTTGGGGATTATCAAAAAATGCATAAAACTCAATCTTCATGACTCAAAATATATAAATTGTCTGACAGTGAATGTAGGTAATTTCGCAAGATTATTAATATAAATAAAATTTTCCTTTAATTATCAATAATTGTGTGTTACTGAAACATGATGATTAATTCTGAATGCCATCCTAAGGAATGATTTTTTTTTAATTCTTAATTGATTTGGTGCCATATCTGTGAAACAGTCAACAGCTATCCATAATACATTAGCCAGAATTGATACATTTATTTGAGTTGGTCACCACTGGGGTTCAGTTTTTATTGATGTGAGCAATGAAAAAGATTCAGGGAACCATTGACCATTAAATATACTATTTATATGTGGCATAAATAGATACGACCAGGCTTATTAAAGGAACTGTGAGTAGAAAGGCCTTCAATGGCCATAAAACACAAGCCAACTTTGCAGCAATACTTAACAAATCTAGGGGACATACAATGCTGTATGATTCTGCTTAGTACCTTGGATACATTGGTTTCATTTTACATGGACTGATACCTTTCCAGTCATATTACATAAATCTAGCCTGAAATTGAAAATGCCGTGATCTTTTTGAAACTCTTTCCATAATTTAGTATTTTTTCTGATAATGATGCTTTTCTCACTGTTTTTTTAATTAAATAACATATTGAAAGGTTTTACTTTAGTAAAGTGCTTACAAATAAATATAAGAACAATTAAAAAATATATTTAGCCACATTTGAAGCACTTTTAGTAATAACAATTCTACCTTGGTCATATGTTCAACCTCTTTTAGATTTTTAAACATTATATTCTGTTAGACACAGCCCTTTTGAGGGTGATCAATCTAGAATTTTATAAGAAACAAATCAATTGATATGAAATTATCAGGGGGGAAATTCAACAATGAAACCAAAATAATTCTAGTAACAAGCATATGGTCCAAACATACAGAACTTACTTTTGAATTGTCCATGTTAATCTAAACAGCATTGGGATTTTTTTCCATTTAAATTTAGATATTAGTTTTGAAACATATTCCTATTTTCAAAGGAAGGCCAAGAAACTTTAGGAAATGAAGAATTAATTTATAGTTAATTTAGATACAGAAATATCTCACATTATAAAGCACATACCCCTGTTAATCCAAATGTATTTGGAATCAAATGAAATATTTTGTGACTTCCTAGGTAAAGCAAGGGTACAATTAATGCTATGAATATATTGTACCAGTAACAGCCACTTGCAATATTTTTGTAATGGCTATGTAGGGCAAGAAAGCAATATCAGAAGGGGAAACCCCCAAAAGCCACCAAGCTGAGTTTTTGCTTTGCGCAATGGAGTCTGAGGAAAATGCCATGGTGTCTGTGAAACTGAAGGATGTCTGCTTTTGTAACTGAAGACAAAGGAAGCACACAGGAATTAATATTGATTGAAGTAATCATCAGATGAATGGAAATTAGATTTACCAGTGTACCAATACAATATACGTGAGTCAGCCCTTTCATAGTCCATGTTGTGTCTTCAGTGCATGACCCTGCCCATTCATACCTTTACAAGACAACCCACGGGTATTTTAATGACAATCATACTAATTACTAGAAGTGTAAGTAACTATCAGTAATTACACAGAACTCATAGTGAGCTAGATAGAGAGTGCAAAGAAATTCATAAAACATTAAATAAGAGCATCCTGAAGAATACAGAGACTCAGTGACTCATGGAGTCATGTACTGTTTGGATATTAATAACTCATTGTTGGGTAAGAATACATTTAAATCATTCTTCTATGGTTTCTATGAAAACTGATTGTACAAGATCCTGCTAAGGTTACAATGAACAGGGACAGTCTATTTTATATGTCTTTTTGAATGACTAAAATGTGTTGTTTGCCTTTTCCAGTTCAAATATAATGCAGTCTACCTTAGCTGGAATGTAAGTTTCGTTTTAGAATTAAACTAAAATTAAGTAATGCCCTGCAGTAATAACATTTATGCCTGTACACCCAATACAATAAGGGCTATAAATTGCCATCTGTGCTATGTCTGAAAATGCCCTTTGATTCAAAGGGTTTCTTAGTGTTTTCTTGGTTACCAAATTTATTACCAATATCCAATGTTGGTTCCTTCAAATTCATATACCGTGCTTCTCTCATTTTTCATCAGAATTACCTTTTTAGGTCTAAACTACAATTACACACCTTGTGCATGATCAAGCCAAGTCAGTCAGTGGATCCTTACTGATTTCAAAGGAACATCTAAGCAAATGCTTAATTTCCCACTGAAAGGAAAGGAATATCCACATGCTTAATGTTTGTTTGGATCATGTCCATTGTGTTGCACCTTTCCAAAACACATAGTGCTGAGAATTTACTTTGAGAAGTGTTTGCAATTTATCTCAACATGCAAAGTACACTGAGTGTACTTTTTATGGTGTTATTATCAAACTATTCTGATGGACTGTAATTGTTTCAAGAACTAGCATGAGGCTGTATAATAAAATACCTAAGGTTTTTTTTTAAGACAATGCCAGATTATCTCTGGATTAAAAGCTCCGTAAACAAAGTATTCTTTCAAGAAAAAAAAAGTTCAAGCATTGGTGGTGGATACTCATGAGATGAACTCATTATTTGAGAGATTATTTCATAGTCTACAGGGAAATTTTGCTATCCTGAGGCTATTCACATGAACAAGAAAAATCAGATTAGAATCTGTGTACTGTATGCCCATGTGAAATCTGGTGGCTTGAGTTTTATGAAATGCAAAAGATTAAACATTGCCTGAGATAATCAAAGCTATAAAATCATTTAGCATTTTAGAAAGGGTGCGATCCTGGTCCCACTGAAGTCAGTAGTAAAACTCCAGTTGATTTTAATGGATTGCTGCCAAGCTTTGTTGCCACAGAACTGTACAGTCTCCAAACTCCCGTTGAAGGTATGAGTAAATTTTAAAACGCCCTGTTGAAAAGATGTCAAGGTAGGATTCAGAGGAACTTCTTCCTCTGGATGAAGAAGGTGCTCCTTCTAATGAAAGAAGGTTTACTCTGCTGCAGGAAGTTCCTCTGGATTTAGCCAATAGTAAGGAAGCGGGGAAATCTCAAATTTACAAAGTACTCGAATGTAAGCTCAGTGGGACTTAGAGTTCAGTTGAGTTTATTCTCCAGTTAGTATGGTTCAGATTGTAGCCTTGCTGCCTTGATTCTACATACCCAGTTGACTAACAACACAACCCTACATTTATTCAGAAATATGTTCCATAGTGTCATAGAATAGAATCATAGAATCATAGAGTTGGAAGAGACCACAAGGGCCATCGAGTCCAACCCCCTGCCAAGCAGGAAACACCATCAGAGCACTCCTGACATATGGTTGTCAAGCCTCTGCTTAAAGACCTCCAAAGAAGGAGACTCCACCACACTCCTTGGCAGCAAATTCCACTGTCAAACAGCTCTTACTGTCAGGAAGTTCTTCCTAATGTTTAGGTGGAATCTTCTTTCTTGTAGTTTGGATCCATTGCTCCGTGTCCGCTTCTCTGGAGCAGCTGAAGTGTCTAATGTGTCTTGCTAGCAAGTGTCCTTAGGACTGCAGCCTTAATAAGTAACACAGTTGGCTACCCAAAACTCAATAAACCCCTAGTTCCCAGAGTGTTGGATAATTCTCAGTTTGTCTTGCAGGAATAACTAAAGTGGCTTTATATTGTCTTATTAGACATTTTGTTAATGTTGTTTGGTAAAAGAGTTTAGAGAAAACTGGGAAACTTGATCAAAAGGAAATTGACAAATATATAATTGGACCATTTTAACATGTAGCACTTCAGCCGGGTTTTGCAATTCCTTAATCTGAAATTTGAATGTAAAATATATACAGTACAAGGCTTTAAAATTCATTTTTGTTTTCTATCCTGCTCATTCATACATGCAGTCAAATCGCACGATAGAGGCTGTCCAAAAAGACAATACTAGCATTGTATGTAGAGAAAAACCCATAGCTGTGTTCATTTCTTCCTGTTCTATTGTATGGCTGTTTGCATTATTTTATATTAAAGAAAGGACTTTGGCTGGATCTTTTATAATCTAAAAAGTATTAGTCTTTAATTCTATGCACAATTTTCCTTGGGTGTATAGGCTTCATGTCATTCTACCTATGCAATGTCACTGAGAAAAGTAAAAGAAAATATGTGTTCAGCTGATCAATGCACAATCATTGTTTTATGATTCCTTTATTAATTCCCATTTTGTAATTAAGAAGTTGCACGACCATATTATGACATACTGTGCTATATTCCAGAAGGTGTTGGGATTTAATATTTTGTTGCATCTGCACAGTAATTGACTGCACAGAGATTTGTGACTGATCATAGACTTTTGTGGGTGATATCCAAAGCTGTTGCTCCACTTGCACAACAAACTTCTGCACGCACAATGGAACTACCTCCTTCCCCTGCAACCTCTGCAGTCCCCTCAGAATATGCTCCAGAATCCCAAAGGATCCTCCAGAGCAAATTATGGGGAGGCACAAGAACAAGGGGAGGTCGAGTTGCGTGAACAGAAGTCTGTGTGCACAGCGTTGGATACTCCCATATTTGTGTTGATGCAAGAAAACAGGGAAAGAGTTGTGATAAGAATTGAGTTGTGTCAGTGAGAAGGCTTCTAGGTCGCCTGCAGACAGTAATAGATTCTGTTTCAAACAAATCTATAATAAAAGATGGTGCTTGTATAATGGGGTAAACTATTTTACCAATAATATTCACTGCTGAACTGTTGTTGTGACAACTTTATTGTTCAAATGATGTGTTACTTTGCATGATCATTTGCTAGCTGCCCTGGAAGGGGAGAATATAATAATCTTGAATGAATGAGTGAGGTAATCCTGTACACACTAAAGAGTAATACAATTTTGCAAAAGTATTGAGGGATCATATTGGTAGGCTAAGTAGGTTCTTGGAACGGCATAATTCAAAGAATGCCATCTGTGCTGGAAGAAACACATGAATTTATGCTGCTCTACTGTTTCTGGGGTGACTAGTTCCCTGTGTAAACTGAGAATGCATTTCAAATGATTTGTGATATCATGGGGAGTATTCTTCAATGCATTCCAAGGGCTACTTTCTGTGTTTCTTTTGTAAATGTTTAGACCTGAGTTGTTTTTTTAAAGAGACCATTCAAAAACGTAGGGTGTGAATGTGACAAACAGGAATCTGGGAATGCACATACTTATGGGTGCACTTGGGGTGAGAGTGACTGCGTTCCCTTGTCAAGTGTACCTTTCATGATTGTGTAATGCTTTCTTCACTTCGTGAAGTTCTTGGACATATTCTTACCATGTACTACTCTCTGCAGGTAAGCAAAACCCACTGATCTGGTTCTGGGATGGGATGGGCAAAGAACCTGTATTAAAAATTACAGACACCAGAAAATTGTGCCTAGGCCACTTCAGCAGAGTTATGTGGCTTGAGGTGGATTTTTACTGTGAAATGCTTACTGTTTACAAAAAGCTAAATGACAAAAATAGCAGCCATATCTTTGGTGCTGAATATATGCACATATCCTGCCCCCAAATATACCATCACATATTCAAAAGCAAAATAATAATAATAATACATTTTATTTATACCCCCGCCCCTCCCCTGCTAGAGCCGGGCTCAGGGTGGCTAACACCAGTAAAATTACAGTAAAAACATAATTGGGGGGGACCCCAATTTAAAATACAGGTTAACATGCAATTTTAAATGCAGCATTTGTGCATTTTATGTGACTAGATTTTAATTGATTGATTTTTATTCTTATTTACTTATTACATTTACACTTCATATTTCTTCCATGATGCAACTGAAAGCAGCATACAAGGAATTTTCAGGCAGTCTCCCATCCAATCACAGTTCCGATCCAGACCTGTTTTGCCCCATCAAGGTGGTTGCTCCTGCCTTCAGAGTTCCCAGAGAAGAGCTTTGCTACAGCTAACTGAAAAGCACAGGGAATCAGAATGTTTTATTACAAATGGTCTTTCCAGACAGGTCAATCTGAGTTGAAGTGCAAATAAGTAAAGGCAAATTTAGCGCCAATTGTGATTTCAGAGGACTTAGGATGGGCTTAACTAGTATAAAGATAAAACAAACAAAAAAATTCCTTCCAGTAGCACCTTAAACACTGAAACAGAAGTTTCCAGACCCTTCTATATAGTGAGAAGGTGAGGAGGGGTATTACTCAGAAGGGTGGTGGGAATGGGTGATTGGCAGATGAGCCTGTGATGAGCCTGTTGACGACTCTTAACGACTGCAATAGGTCTTACAGGAAAAAGCAAGGGGTGAGAAGGTGAAAAATGGCTTTGTCATGTATAAGGGTCTGGAAACTTCTGTTTCAGTGTATCTGAAGAAGTGTGCATGCACACGAAAGCTCATACCAAGAACTAACTTAGTTGGTCTTTAAGGTGCTACTGGAAGGGAAAAAAATTTTGTTTTGACTATGGCAGACCATCACGGCTACCTATCTGTAACTAGTATAAAGATGTTACATATTAAATGGAAGCAAGTTTGGCACCTGTGACTGATGAAGAAAATGATATAGTCTACAGATATCAGTTTGATCCTAGTAGGGGGTTTTCCTCACACCAGTTCTATGTATCTGCACCTGAATAATCCAAAAGAACTACATTTTTAAGATTTACCTTTTGTATTGACATTCCCAACTTATCTTTCAAAATTGCTTCTTCACTGACAAATATCTAATTTTAAACAATGCACTGTGCTAAGTCTGAAGCAGAAATATAATGGAGTGGCAATATTAAACTCTAAATGAAATCATCTGCTCCTTGCTTAAACCAATTTTATGAATTGCACCTTAAAGTTTACATTTTCAAGAAACAAAATACTGTTACTTCTGGATAGAAGCTCCCCAATTCAAAAGCCAGTCCTTGTGATCCCTTAAATAATTGTTAGTGTGCAATACTATGCATGTTTACTCAGAAGCAAGCCCCACTAAGTTCAAAGGGGCTTAGTCCTAGATAAGTGTGCACAGGATTGCAGCCTTAATAAACATTCCAGATAGATGCATAATAAATTCTGCAAACTACAAAATATTCATTTGTACAGATCTAAAATGATACACTGCTCTCATCCAGGGAATCCTGTGCATGGTGGAAGTCTGTGTGTAATTGCTTCAGTGCTTGTGACTCCTTAAATCTGTTGCATAGAAATCAGAATGGGGAGAAACATATGGTTCCATGTGCATTATTGCCAACCATAGCTCTGAAACAGTTGTCGTCTTGCTTGACTGCCTCAGCCTTTTGTGTGCTTGCTACAGCTGGCATGCCCAGGAGAAACTGTGTGGATCATTCGACTGGATTAGGATGTGTATCTGATTTTTAAATTATTCACAATCAGTGGCATGCTTGCTTACTCAGAAATAAAGACCCATTGAATTTAAACACCCTAATCCAGGATTACAGCTTTATTGATTTTGATGGTCCATAGGATTACAACTTTATTGATTTTGATGGGGGCATCCTGCTTAAAATCAAGCTGTGATTTTACTGATCTGCATTTCCGTTATGCAAATATACATGTTTTCTAATAACTTCTGAAGGGCAAAAGGATGGGGTCAGATCATGCTGTGAAAATAATCTAATGATAGACTATGATGGGCTTCCTCTCTGCCATTGCTTCTTAGTGGCATATTACACTGGGCAACAATTTTTTACTTTTTGAATGTTGTCTAGATTTCTACAACTGATTTAGGGTATTTTTGCACTGCTGAATCAGGAAATGGCATCCGTTTCTCTCCATCAGGTCAGGTTTACTGTAAACTGAATGGTGGGCATTGATAAAGGTAAGTACACGTAAATTGCATGTTGCTTCACCATTTTTCAAACTTCAGGGCTTGAACTTCCGTTTCTTGGAACTCCTGGAATGCTCAGCTGCAGGGAGGTCTCTCTTCAGAGTCCAACAGTAGTCAGCCATCATGACTGTGTCACAGTGACCCTGATACCTGGTCTCCATCTCTTTCATGTCCTGGTGGAATCTCTCCCCCTGCTCATCACTCATTGAACCCAGGTTCTCAGGAAACCAGTCCATATGTGAAAATAGGTAGTCCATCTTGACGCTCATGTTGCAGCCCAGGTTTCTGAAAGCAGTCAGCATGTTGTTGACAAGTTCTGCCTAGTTTCTGGCCTTATTGTTGCCAAGAAAGTTCTTCACTACCGGAACAAATGCCTTCCATGCTTCCAGTTCCACTTCGTTCATTGACTTTCCGAATTCTGGATCTCTGATGAGCTGACGGATCTGAGGACCGTCAAAGATGTCAGGTTTCAACTTCTCCATGGTCAATCCTGGAAAAGCCTGGCACAAGTAAGTGAAGCAGTCACCATCCTTGTCCAGAGCCTTGGTGAACTGCTTGATTAAGCCGAGCTTGATGTGCAGCGGTGGGAAGAGTATTCTGTCTCTGTCCACCAGAGGGTCGTTGATGACGTTCCTTTCTTTGCAAGGCACCAATTCCTCCCACACAGGCCAGTCCTTCTTCGTGTAATGCTGAGCACGGTCCCTACTATCCCACATGCACAGAGAACATGGGTACTTGGTGAAGCCAGACTGTTGTCCCAACAAAAAGTTCACCATCTTCAGGTCAACACAAATAAACCACTTATGCTGATCACAACCAATTTTCTCCAGCACATACTTCACCGCTTCATAGTTCTCCTTCAGTGTACTCGAATGAGCCAGGGGTATAGAGGCAAACTGGTTGCCGTTGTGTAACAGAACACATTTCAGTGACTGCTTGCTGTCAATGAACAGTCTCCAATCTTTGGGTTCGTACTGTGGCACTCCAAGCTTGAGCAGAAGCTGCGCAATATCTGCATAGTACACCAAGTCCTTCTCTTCCGGGGGAAAACGGAGGTACTCTTGATGCCTGTTGAGGAGGAAGCTGATGTGAGCACTGTCAGAGAGGAGGTTTTTTCCCTTCAATCTGGATGTCAACAGTTCGGCAGAGTCCTTTGACAAGCTGAGGTCGCAAACTAGATCATTCAACTCCTTTTGGGAAAATGGATGTGGAGCATCATCTTCAAGAACCACTTCTTCTTCTTCATGTCTTTCAACACTGGAGGCATCTTCGTCACTAATGTCAGGAAGTTCTCTGAAGATAGGCACTGGAATTTCATCACAATGAGCTACAGGACGATGTGCTGATTGAAGATCAGGATACTTCATGGGGCGGCTGCCCCATTAACTTAGTTTTGATCCCCCAACTTTATGCTTTGCCGCACCAATTTATGGAAGATTTCGAGGTTTTATGACTTCAAACTGATCCGTTTTCGACATAATCACCCAGAACTATCAGACCTGAATGCTTCTTGTCATTAAAATAATCATTTCCAATCAAAACAATTATTCGACATGGCATTTTACCCCCACCAACTTCTTCTAAAATGCTCCACACAAGCGTACATGTGAACAAAAACGTAAAAAATGACATGTGGCCATAGCTCAAAAACTTGACCTGATTGAGCAAAAGCAATGTGATTTTTGGATTCAGCGCATCAGATTCGTCCTAAATCAACTGAAAAAACGCAGACAACAAATTTGTTGTTGACCAGTGTTATTTATATCTATAGCTGTCTTCCTAATTTATTCAGTAATTGCCATTGGCAAAGAAAAGGGAAGCACCACAATTTGCAGGTAGCTGTCTTCATTTCTGCATGTGGCTTTGCATCCAATAAAGGAAATAGGCATTCATCTCCCCCCCCCCCCGCCACCACTCTCCCTTTCCTTTTTTCATCTCCTTCCATCCTTGTTTACCTATTGTTGTGTTTACAGGGCAAATGGTACAATTATGCTGTTCACTTCAACATTTGTATAAATGTCAGGCCTTATCACCTGGCTAACTTTTCAGCTCTGCAATATTGGAACATGCAAAGCATGCAAACGGCATGAAAAATGTTCCTCATTTCAATTGCTAAAATTAAGAATGATCAATATCAAATCATGCAAATCACATGTTTGGTTCAGTTAAAGGGTTAACGGGTTTTGTCTCAGTGACAGAAGCAGAACCTGTAAAACAGAAATTCACCAGTCCAGCAGGAGAGTGGCTGTTTTTGAATCTCCAATTTTTACTCAATATATGGATAAACAAAGCAATTGTTTCTGTTCAGTTACAACTGAATAAGTGAAAATGTTCACTTATTAAGGAAGCATTTATTTAATTTGCCTTTGTTGTGGTCAAAACTGGTTGCATAGTACTGTATATTTACACCATCCTATTTACAAAATGATCCCAAACAGGCTGGGTCTGGGATGATCGGTGTGGCTTATTGAGTAAATATTGCCTCTCTCTGAACTGGCTTAGTTTAGCCTCAGTGATGTCATCACATAGCCAGATCCAATTTGGTACATAGTGCTGAGATATCACCCTGGTTACTCTGTAATTAGTGATTAGTTGGGCTCAACTATGTGATAAATTCTGAAAGAAGGGACAGTATTGATGGGAGACAAGGTAGCAGCATATAGGGAGAAAATGATAGTGAACAATATCAAAGTTAATATAATATTCTATGACATCAGAATTGGGGGGGGGGGTTCTAAGAAAAACACTACTTTTGCCTCATAAATTAAAATGGAAATATGTTCAGTCCATTCCTAGTATTTAGAAACATTCTTTGCATGTTTATTCAGAAGTAAGTTCCAATGAGTTTACTTGCCAGTAAATGTTCATACAGAATTGCATCCATTAGACCTTGAACCAGAGCTCAGTGAGTTCATGTGTGTACGGATTTCCCTATTCATTTTTCAAAAGTCTCATTCATGCCTTTGTGTGCCTCTCATTGAGTGTCTGGAGCCGCATCTTCCTTCAAAGTGAATCGGGAAATATTGGTGAGGATGCCATCCACAACCACCAGGTAGCACTGGCAGGGCCAGTCCAGCCATCTGGCAGAGTGAAGCAGCCGTCTTGGGTGGTGGAATCGCACAGGGTGGCACACTAGTGGTCTCCCCGCCCACCCCTGCTGCCACCACCAGGGTCAGGTGGCGGCATCCAGCCGAGGCTCGCTGGAAGCCTCCACAGCTGCATGACCCTGGTGAGTGAGGCTTCGTGGGGAGGAGTAGCAGGGGCAATACCTTCCTGTTTGCCTGTTTGGCGTAAATAGATGGGCTGCCCCTGATCACTGGATTAATTAGACACAAATGTGGGTGAGTGTATTAAATGCTTCCTACTATACTTAAAATCATGAATGAAGAGCAGATGTTTTTGATAATACTTCAGCTGAACAACATTCACATTTTGGTAACACTGCAGTTTGTTTCCAAAGTCACCAGTTCTGAAAATGGACTAAGCAGCATGCAATGTGATGTCATGACATGACAACGTGCGCACGTGATGGTGCAAGTGATGTTGTGATGTCACACGTGCGCACAGCTGGGCACCCACAATCTGGGGCCCAAGTCTGCGCCACTGTGTGCTGATTTGTTTGGTGTCTCAGAAAATGCTAAGACTGCCTTGTTATTTACTTCTTTGTCACCTGAAAGCCAGCTAAGGGTCCAAGGGTTTGGGAATTGTTAACAGCTCACGTCTCTCTGTTAGGACAAAAAAAATTTTTTTGCATAATTTTCACATGGAATAGTCTCAAAATTACGACTGGCTATGCCTCAGAAAATCTCAAGAGAGGGATCATATTTAATATGGGTAGGAAAAAGGAAGAAATAAAAATAAATAACTTGTATATTCCTCTGCATCTTTTGGGCTATAATATCTTAATCAGGTTGCATAGGGCATTGAGATCAGAACCACAAATAAAACACTGTGTGTGGACTGTAGAATCTCATACCACCGGTGCCAGAAAAATTAGCATAAATTAAATGACTGATTGGTTTATGGAATCAGAATTATCATTTATCACGATCATTTTCATAGCACTTTGCATCTATGAGCTGTTTTACAATTGTTATCTCATTTCACTAAGTAAACTAAAGCTGTGTGGTAGGTTATTCACAGAGGAAGAAAGCGGAGTGCCATGCCATAGTTATTTATTTATTTACTATCTAAACCATGTCACTCTTACCTTTCTTCAAGGGAGCTCAAAATGGTTAACAGCAATTGATTAAAACTATGGATTATGAACTGGGATTTATTTATTTGTTTGTTTAATGGGTATATGGATTTCAACCTGAATGTCCCACGTATAAATCCAGCACATTTAGACTCATGTACTGTAGTTCTGTAAGATTTTCCCTGCTGTTTGGAAGTGACCAGTCATTGCGCTAATAACATGATGTCTATTTGCAAGGGCTTTGTTAAATAAGTTGGTGGTCTCCATCTAGTTCTTAATGAACTTTCTCCACAAGACCCAAAAACAAAGCAAAGGGTGGGGGAATGTGAAATCCTGCACTGCAGTTAGCACTAATTGAAATTCCTGGTAGCAATCTCAGCAGTTAAGGCCAGGGCTTGAATGGACTGGCAAGGGGGTGGCTTCTCTCCCCCCCCCTTCTTCCTCCTTTCTTTCCTGGCTTTGGCGGACACAATAGTGGAATGGCATGAGAGACACTTGTGCTGCAGCTCCTTAGAGTCCCTCCACCCCACCCCCTGCCAAAGATTTCATTATATTAATTTGACATGGCATCAAGTTTTCTGGTATTAGAGTGCATGTCAGAAAAATGTAAACATGCTAAGATGTATCACAAAGTGTTATACAAAAACAGAGGCAGCTACACTGGCTGCAGTCCTGCATTTCAACAAGTTAGAGGCTTAACTCTGTGTATATTTGCTCATTTCCTCCCGCTCTACACACAACATGTCCTTTTCACAGCCCTTCACATCCTTTCCCCCCAAATATATTTATAAGATGTCTCACTATTTTTTAGCTATACCACCCATGATTGCACTTGATCTATCTCTTAGGATCTCCCTCCTAAATAAATTTATTTAAAAGTGAGAGCCATTGCTGGTGCTGCTGCTTTTAAAATGGAGCTTGTATAGTTTGAAAAGGTTCAGAGAAGGCCAACCAAAATTCAGGACAGACAAAAGACAGCACTTCTTCACATAGCACTTATGGAATTCACTCCCACAGGAGACAATGATAGACAGCAACTTGGTTGGCTTTAAAAGAGGATCAGACAAACACATGGAGGAGGATATGGCTATCACTGGCTATTACCCAGGATGGCTCTGCTCTGCCTCCATGGTCAGAATGGCTTCTGAATGCCAGTTGCTGGAAATGGCAGGAGGGTAGATTGCCCTTGCGCTCAACTCCTGCTTGCAGGCTACCACAGGCATCTGGCTGGCATTACAGGAACAGGATTACTTTGGCCTGATCTAGCAGACTCTTATGTTCTAATGAGGGGGTCGTCCTGCTTCTGTTGCACTGTAGCGCATTAATGCCCTTCATGATGGCAATAACATAGTCACACTGGGAAAGCATCCCAAACCAACTCTAGGGGCTCTGAGTGCCCGAGCACCCACAAAAAATCCTGACACCACATCCGGAGCCTTGTGAAGCACTGGAAGTCACATCCGAGGCCTCGCAAGACCTTGGAGATGCTTCCCTGTCCCAAAGCAACTGATAAAGCAGAATTTGTTTGGACAGTCCACCACCAATGCACTATTATTGCATAAATGACATTTTGCCCAACACACCTGCAAAAAAAGAAAAAGAAAAATACCAGTCTGGAGGAGTCTGCACCCTCAGTCCAATTTCATAATGTAGAATGAGAGATGTGTCTTTATTCTTCTTGGTTTATTTTCTGCAATTACTTTGGCCTTCAGAATTTGAGTTGTCAGAGTTATGAATGCTAATCAGTAAGATAAAGCCCACATGAATATTGTCTTTTCTGATGATAAAGTAAATTGATTTTATCAAAGGGACTGCAATAGAAAATAGTTTTTAAAAGAAATGTATTTGGAGAGAAATAGAGAAAACAGCAAAAGCAGTTGTATTTGAGAGATAAAACAAAATCCTTGGCTTGGAGAGGAGGATAAAAGTTGATCACAGTGTCTGATTATTCATTTCCTTCTTATCTCATTGTTACTTTCAAAGGAAATGTTTCAGCAACATAACAATTAGCATAATGATTTTTTGCTTCTACAATTATGGATTTCTAATTTAGAAATAAAATATTTATCTATCATCTATCTATATATCTATCATCTATCTATCAACAAACAGTATAACTTTGCCATCTTGGAAAGTGATGTAAATAACATGCTAAACTAATGCCTGTAAGACTGATTTGGAATATTAATCAAATACTGTTCCCAGCCAGCCTCTTTTCACTTCATTGAATGTTCATGGTGTAACAATACCTGTCTCAACATTCCATGCACCTGAAGCTAAGAAAAGGCAAACATTCCCCTCTTGAGAGCGTGCAAAATGCTCCACTATGAAGGCTTCAAGAGCCTACACAGCATTAATGTTAAAAGATCACTGGCTGAAGAAAGACCACCGCTTAGTGGTGGAGCACCTGCTTTTTGCATGCAGAAGGTCCTATGTTCAATCTCAGGATTATTTGGAGGGGGCTGGGAACATACTCTGCCTGAAACCCTGGAAAACGGCTGCCGATCAGTGTGAACAATACTGAGATAGATGGATTTAGGGTCTGGCACGCTGTAAGGCAGCTTCCCGTATTCTTCAGGGCTGCAACTAGCAAATGGTGCTGTGTATCAAATATGAAGCACCCAGTACTGTTAGCTGCCAAATATAAAACAGCGCAAAATGTCTGTGATAGGCTGGCATATATAACCAGGGGCTTGGAATGCTAGGCTGAGGAGTTCCTTGCAGTTTGTAACAGGCTTGATTTGACTTCATGCCTTCCAAACCTACCCTTGCAGTGGACTGAGACATCATAAGGAATTGAAAGCTACACTTCACAGGTTTCTCAGTATTTTTCCTAATATAATACACAGTATTTGTGTGCATTTTTGCCTGATATACACATTTCAGCAAGCAATTTTCCTAAATATATTTTCTGCATTTTATACACATTATAGTAAACATTATTTGATGGAAAACTGCACCACCAAATTATGAGTGGTGCAAATGTGTTTTGGTTTGCATATTTTTCCAGAAAGTGCAAATTAGTCATCTATTAGTAGTCATATATTAAGGTAATCAAATACTCTCAGATGCCTACTGATAATATACTATGAAATATTGAATATGTTATGGATGGTTCACCAGAGAATTCCTAGTAAATATATTTGTGGAGCCTGAAGGGCAGTGGTGGGGAACTTTTGCATCAGCTTTGTTTTTACCCCAAATTATGAAGCAAGTCCTTACATTTCTAAATCAGATAGAGCCATTAACAATATATTTCAATTTGGATCAGGGATTCCCTAAGCATCCAAATTGTTGTGTGCTGTTTGCTGTCCATGAACCAGATGGCCATTCCCCCACCCCTAAGAAGTGAAGTGAAGCTGACCAGGGAAATGCTCAGAGGGGGAGGGGTGGGCAGGATCTTTTGTTTTGACACACAGGTCTAGCTTTTAGGCATAGTGTATTATTTCCCAGGGCACTCCAATTATGGTGATTTGAGGGAGGCATTAAAAACTGCATTTGTTATAGACTTTTTAAAAATTATTTTAAAAAACCAAACTATAAAGGTGCCGTGGTTTAAAAAACAAAACCCCAGATGGGTCTGCCTACAATTTGACTGGCTCAATTCACATTGGAGTGGCTGCTGTTCCTGTAAATTTCATCCACTTTTGTGAAAAGGTGTGAAAGTTACCACTGTGCTTATATTTTCCATTGTAGTGAAGAGGGAAGCAGAGCCCCAGTAATGAGTTGAATTGGAAAGATACTGGATGCCTCCAAAACCCATTGGGCTGCTACCCAAAAATATAAAAAAAATATATACAAGGTGGCTTTTGTGTCTGGTGTGCACATCCTTACTTGTGACCCTCCAGTTTTTTTCTGGATTCCATCTCCCATCAGCCTCCGCCCAACATCTTAGCATTGGCCTAAGGGACCTGTGGAACATTTTTCAACTCAAAGGCTGTATTCCTGCATGGAATCTCCCAGGGACTACATCCCCATGGTGGGTGGGGCCACCCACATAAGTTGACCAAGCAAGCTATGTGACTTAGCTTTTGACAGCAAGTGTCATTTACCTTTGTACAGCAGACTGTGAGTCAAAGACAGAACCTCCTACACCCAGACCTGTCCATCTAGGCCAGGAAGCCTTATCACAGTTCAGGGGCACATTCCAGCCAGGCAAAAGCACTTGAGGAGGGTGCAAAGCAGGACCAAGAAAGGATGTAGCCTGGGGAGAGTCCCAAAGGTTGAACATAGAGATCTAGCTAGAAGGCTGTATTTGCCCTCCAGGCACGAGGGCCTCCACTCCTGCATTGTACTGACCATCTGTAGCACCACTGAGAATACAGTGGTACCTCGGCTTAAGAACCTAATTCGTTCTGGAGGTCCGTTCTTAACCTGAAACTGTTCTTAACCTGAAGCACCACTTTAGCTAATGGGGCCGCCGCTGTGCAATTTCTGTTCTCATCCTGAAGCAAAGTTCTTAACCCGAGGTACTATTTCTGGGTTAACGGAGTCTGTAACCTGAAGCGTCTGTAAGCCGAGGTACCGCTGTACTACACAAGAATACTAAACAAGTTCCTAAAACAATGAACATGTGAAAACACTCACATCCCATCCTCTGCTTTACCTGCCTCTTTATTGCTACTCTCCTAGTGCAACATGGTAGTTTTACCTCTCTTCACTCTTTAGGACCCAGAGGCTGAAAAATCAAATTGAAGAAAGCAGAAAAATTATGACCATGATACTTGATCATTGATAGTTATTGATAGTTTTAAATTTATTTGCTTGGGGAAATTTCCAGCCTGGTACTGTAAATTATCGCAGTGCAATGTTGCAGTTGTGCAGAAGAGAGTTTCCTTTTCCCAAGCCTGTTTTGCAGGGAGGATGAAGCAAGTGGGTTTAAATATTGGAAAACTAGGGGAGACACTTTAGCCTCTCCTTCAAGTACATCTCCCTCCAGAGTACATTTACTTCCATCACAATGGACTAGAAGAGATCCTTGTTTAGTGTGGCAGTGCCCCTGAGACCTAATTTAGCTTTTATAGGAAATTCAAAGAGACAGAGTGAGCAAGACAGAGCAGAACAAAGATGTGAGTTTGCACAGGGAATATTGATACTTGCCGTTTGCTTCTCTAAATCCTTAAAAAGATTCTGCCGGGGCGGGGGGAGTGCTGACTTGGACTTTTTCTGAAAATGGACAGCTGAGCTTAAGTGCTGCGTGTTAACATTCCATTATGTATGTTCTGTGGTCAAGAGGTCCTATCACCTTGATACAACTATTTTGTCACTTTCTAAAATATATCATATCATACTGTTTAGAAACAAACAAGTCTTTTTTAAAAAACAAAACACTGCTCGTGAATGTTAGTGTGAATAAAATCAAGGCATTCCCATTCCTGCCTCTTTTTAAAAAACAAATACCTCCAAACTAGATGAATAAAACACACTTTCAAATGAACAAGCCTGTGTTTTCCCCACTGCCAAGCCCTACAAATGGATCCCGACAGGCCTTTTTCATGTGTAACCCACATGAATCGTATCCAGCAGAGTTTGCTCAGTTTTTGTCCTGATTACCCATCCCCTGTTGTACCCATTACATAAGCTCCCCTCGGATCCTGAGTAGCGCTACTCTAAAAACACAACATGAAGCTATTGTGTGCATTTGGAGAATTTTTAGTGGGAATCAGTCAATTAAATTGCTGTGAAAGGAAGTAGCTGCGGTGCATTGTGTCATTCTGATCTCAGTCACAGCACATGAGTGATTCTTTAATGTGCTGCTGGCACTATTATGAAATACGTTTTTCATTAGTTAAAAAAACCAGGTAAACTATCCTTCAGATGGTGATGATGATATTTGTAAGCAATTGCGTGTATGAATTTGTGTTTGATTGTTTTCCCCTTTTTACACTGTTCCTCATATGGTTTCAGCCATTAGATTTCCCAGTTTCCTCGTTTAAACGTTCCTATTTTGTGAGGATCAGCTACCTGGATCTGATTCTTCCTGATATTACAAACATTTGAATATTTAAAACATTTTTTCCATATTCTTATATAGTGTGTGTGTATATAAAAATATATATAGCCTGTTCATTCAGATGTGGCTTTCATTTTTTTAAAAGACCTGTATAAACTCTGATCTTCTGCCACCATATGGAAAATTAAACAGAACCAAATGGTTTCTAATAATATAAATATCTATGTTTATTTAATCAGCTTATTCAAGCTGAGTCCCTTTGCCACTTCCTTCTGTTCAATAATACAAAGTATCTGATAGACTTCCTACAGAAACCCACACCAAGAGAACTAGTTTGTTCCATAGTTTGTATCATATTGCTCAGCTGAAAACTATTGTTGCTGTTGTTGCTAAGCAGCTAGATTTATAGACACTGATAGAATTATGCAGTTTATCCAGCCAAGTTCAAATAAAAGGTCAGCCATCTACATCAACACAGCAGTAGAGCCAAATGAAGTAAAATAAAAAGCCATATTCTTAAATAGTATTGCTTTTCGTAATATAGATAGCACAGGTGTATTGCAACATGATTATGTAACTGAACTACACATCTTTGGTTCTGCCTTCAGCTAATTTGATTACTAGCAATAGGTCCATCCAAATCTATTTTGTTCAATTTATTTTATTATATGTTCTGAAAGCACATATGATGGTCGGGGGGGGGGGAGAAGATGATCATTGGAAAAAATAAATAGTTTTAAATTTTACAACATAGTATCTAATTTTTTTTAGGGGGTTTGGTTTCATTGTAGACCTTAGAAGCAGCTGCAAGGTGCCTCTCTGCACTGTAAAGTCTATTAGTGACACACCTGAAGATAAGCAGTAATACAGTGGATTCCGTAGTTTGTCCCCCAAACATAGGAAGCTGCCTTATACAGAGTCAGACTATTGAACCATTGAGCTCAGTATTGTCTACGCTGACTGGCAGCTGCTCCCCAGGTTTCAGGCAGGAGCCATTAAGTTTATTGCAATCTGACTTGCAACCTTAATGAGGTTCAGGAAGAGCCCTCGCCCTTTATAATGCGAAGAGAGGGAACCAGCAGTGTGCCAGAGACCCTGCTGACTCCACCCTTAAGGCCTTACTGCCCCTGTGGATACTTCTGGACATCTATTTTCATTGGAATGCATGGGAATGGTAGCACTTTCCAGAGGAAGCTGATTTAAATAAGGCTGGGAGGCATTGGAAACAACATCTCCTAAGCATCCCAGGGACAACAGGTGCTTCTGAGTAAGTCTGAGCACATCCAGTATGTCTGCCTTGGCAATCTTCTCTTCTGATCCTGCAAGGCCATGTTTGCTTGGGAAAGAGGAGGAATGTGGAGGACTGTCCAGAAGCTCACTTGAGCTTCAGCTTTCTAAACTTTCTTGGATTACTGTAATAAAGTCATTATGTTTGAGAAAGACTGGAAAAACCAAGCAAATTGCAAGGTGAGCCAGGGGGAACTCACCCATCCTTAAAGCAAGACTGGCTTGTCTGGTAGGTCTCATACTGTATAGCAAAATCAGGATTTGCCTCCCTTTTAATTTAGTTTTGTTTCGTGTGACTCAGTGAGCTTAGTACAGTGCTGCCATTCTATCAGAGGGAAATGGAAAATTGTTTTACCATGAAAATTATGTTTGCAATCTTCAGATAAGAAAATAATAATTCTCCCTTTTAACAAAAACTTCAGTACAGAGATGCCAGCTTGTGAATGAGATGGGGGGGCACCACCATGCCTGTCACATCATGTCCAGATGTTGTGCCTGGCTGAGGATCCAGGAACGTGGCAGCAGCAGGGCATTAATGGCCAGTGGCTCCTCCTGCTGTTGCTGCTGCTGCGGGCCAGGGACTGTTTTCCCTCTCCAGACACAGATAGGAGTGTTTCCCCCCTCCCTCCTTCTTTCAGGCAAGGTGGGGCAGCATAGCTGAGAAGAAATGAAGTGGGTCAGCTCCAAGGAACGTCACACGAGAGTGGAAGCAGGTCAGCTACTGGGCCTCAAGGAGCCCCCCCCATCACACTTCACCCCATGGCCCATGCAGGGCTCCACAAAGCCAAGGGAAGATGCAGAGTGGGTAGGTTGGGCAAGGGCAGGATGCAGCTGCTGGCAAGAGAAGTTCCCGAGCCACAAGGACTCAAAAGATGCATTGGTGCTCTGCTTCTTGGGGATGCTGCTGTGTTCCTAGGACTTCTGACTTGACATGGCGAACACTGAGTCACCCCCCCCCATAAACAAATGGGGGGATGCTTTGTCCCCAAGGATTCGGCATCCCTGCTTCAGTACATCAAAATCAGAGGAAAGCACGTAATTCAATGTTTGTGTGTTTAAAGTAAAAAGACTGAAGGACATAAACAAGATGTGCTTAGTCTGTCCTTAATACCTACTGTGCATTATTAAACTCTTGGCAATGTAAAATGAAGACATTATAACGAGTTGGGAGAGTATATTGATTTTTTTTTCATTATTAGCTAAAGGTTTGCAAGCAGGAGAAACCCTATTCAAACACCATGGCAGCAAGCAGTCATATTTCCAAGATTCTTTTGTAGAATACAGCAGGAGACCAAAGAGCATTTTGCTTTAGTTAAGTCAGTTGTGTGGTTTGATTTCTTTTTAAAGTACTAGGAGGCTAAGGTTCTTTTTCTTTCTTAGTGATGACAGTTGTGTGTCAATAAAGCAAAAGTCTCTTTAGCATGGGTTTGCCTCTTCCTCTACTGCTGCAGCAGATAAAATCAGGGACATGATCCACCAGCTGCTCAGTTGCATGAAGGGAGTGGAGTAAGGATCAATGGCTCCCTCTTATCTCCATCCAGCACCCATGACTAGTCCTAGCACTCAATTAGTTTGATGACCATGGCTCTGGGAAGGAGACTTTGAGCAAAGTCAGTAGAATCTAGGGATGTATAAATGTGCCTCAATCAATTCTAAAAATTAATTCACACTTTCATTTTGTATTTGTCATTCAGCTGCAATTGGTTTATTTTGTCTTTCTTCCATTTCATTGGCCACTGATGTGGAAATGTAAGAATTTTTACTTTTATGTATATCATAGAGCACAATATCTCAACCACCAGTAGATATTTACAGATAAAGTACCTTTCATTGGCACTACTTTTCAAAGGTAATGAATTTCCAGGGAGGGGGCCCTGTTAGACTTCTGCTGCAAAAACAACTAACAGTCTTGTAGCATCTTAAAGACAGAGTTAATAAGGTAACTAATGGTCCATCACAAAGCTATCTATGACTTCAATTCAGCCATTGAATATACCCATTGAATCCAGTAAAAGGTAAAGGTAAACTACCCCTGGATGTTTAAGTCCAGTCAAAGGTGACTATGGGGTGTGGTGCTCATCTCACTTTCAGGCCAAGGGAGCCGGCGTTTGTCCACAGACAGCTTTCTGGGTCATGTGGCCAACATGACTAAACTGCTTCTGGCACAATGGAACACCGTGACAGAAGCCAAAGTGCACGGAAACACCATTTACCTTTACGTTTACCTATTTATCTACTTGCACTGGTATGCTTTCAAACTGCTGGGTTGGCAGGAGCTGGGAAAGAGCAAGGGGAGCTCACCCTGTTGTGGGGATTTGAACCACCAACCTTCCGATCGGCAAGCCCAAGAGGCTTGGTGGTTTAGACCACAGCACCACCCATGTCCCTATTGAATCCAGTATACCCATTGAATCCAGTGACCCATAGACCAATATAAACATGGTGTTCTATCTTTTTCCTATCACTCAGGCATCACAGAGGAAAGGTTTAACATCCTGTTGATATTTTGCTCTTTCTGTGTCTAGATTGTATGAATCACTCCTCACCCAGCTTATTCCCAACTTTCTTTTTAATTGCAACATTTTATTTCATAAATACATATTTTAGTCAGAAAATGGTTGTTCATGTGTGCCTGTTGAAACATAATGCTCAAGCTAAATTGTTTGAAATGTTTGTTTTATGTTTGAGCACTTTAAGTTCTTTCTCCTACCATGTAAAAAAGAACTTTAATAAAGAATGGAAATGGGACAAGGACACTTTTTAAACAAAGGGGATAGATGGATGGGATGGCTTTTCTCACCTTGGCAAAGAGGCTCAAACTTTAACTCACTGAGGAATGAAGATGAAATCTACAGTAGCAAAACAGTTCACATCTTTCCATGTGAAAAGAACAATAAATAGTGCATTCCACTGGTTTTAAACACTGCAGTCTAACCCCATTGGTCCCATTGAATGCAGTGGGTCTTACTTTTGAGTGGAAATGGTTAAGATCCTAGCCTTAGTGCATGTTGGCTGCCTCCAGCAGTGAAAAACTTGCACAAAGTCAACAAACAGCACTTTAAAAAAAAGCAATAAGGCAACTACTGAGACAGCACCAGTTATACAAAAATGAATATGTAAGTAATGTACACTGTAGAGCAACTTACGTATCTATCTTCATATAACGTGTGGATGTTTTGTTGTACAGATCTAAGATAAAAATCACTCATAGCAAGGGTCCATGGCATGATGGGAGATGAACAGGTGGGCAGAAGGAAATCTGCTTGATGGTCTCTTTCCTCCAGCACCCCTAGCAAAACCTAGTTTTTCTCTTTCTAGTGAACATTTCTACAGAACTCTGCACCCTGCACCCCTGGTTCCTTTTGTTTCCTGAGCTGAAAAAGCCTCATGGGAGGAATTGCTCCCTGGTGTCTTTTCCTGGACATTAACTGAAGCACTGGAAGGCTAGCTGATTTTGTTATCTTTTTTCATTTAAATTGGTTTTTCTTAAATGTAACAAAAATTAACAATAAAAAGATGTCAGGGACATGGTAGGTAGGCTCCCTGGCTTACTGTGTTACAAGGAAGCCTGGGTAAGGCCATCACGTGGATTTCAAAAAGCCCAGACACTTTGGAAGACTGCAGACGCAGAGCCCCAGAGAAAGGACATCCTCAAAACCTTCCAGTCATCTTGAAAGTAAGGTAAGTGTAATGAAACCTGCACATCCCACCCAGTACCAATTTCCTTGATTGTTTCCCCCCTTTCCTCTTTGATAGTTTTTGAATGAAATTACTTTTTCTTGTTAATTGATGGCGATGGGTCAAAAAATGCAGGAGACATTTTCAGCCCAGTACCAGATTACAACCAGTGGTTTTGTAGCAGCAGTGAGTCAGTCATCTTACCTGGCTTCTAGGTTCACTGAGACATGTTATAAATTTTTAAAAATATATTAAGCATTAATTTTGTGATAATAATTTTGACAGTTATGCTCCATGATGTACTTTCTAGAAAGCAAAACACATAAAGTTATGGTGCTGAAATAAAAAATGGTAGTTTACCAGCATTTTGAAAGTATTGGTAAAACACCATGAACAAGTTTCTTTCAGCAGAAGAACTGTGACAATATCTTCACTTAATCAGCTTTTTCTCTTCATTCCCGACAGTGTTCCCCTTACTTGTTACTCAGACCTGTTTGTTCCTGCTGAATGGAGCAAATCCTTCTTAGCGCTACATATGCATGAACAGTTTGTACTATAAAGAAAACAGCTTTCTGTTTGACCACACTGAACAACAGCAGGACACTTAAGCCATCTGGGAAATAAGATTTGATCAGAATTGTATGAAAACAAGTACAACAAATTTAGGAGAAGGATTGTGTCTGAGGGGCAGAGCACCTGCTTTGCACGCAGAAAGCTCCAGGTGTGGCTGGAAATGCCTCCTGCATTTGGCCAACCAGGGAGAGTAGCAGCCAATAAGTGTTGACAGTATTGAGCGAGAGGGACCAGTGGTCTGACACAAGACAGCTTCTTGTGTTCTGGAAATGATAACAGAGAGGTGAATAGCTTACATTGCTGCCCCTGTGAATCATTGAGTACTTGCAGCCCACTCAAATCTTCTGAAGATATTGCCAAAAGAAGAAGTATATGCTTGGTGGCAGCTCCACAAGGGCATCCTTGTGGAGTATCATATTAGCAGTGACAAGGTGGAGGTTGTGCATATGGTCAAGCCAATCCATGCGCTAGACAGATTGCATGGAGACACTGTCAATGAAATGAACAACGGTTTTTGTATGTGCCTTTCACAACACAAATTGTACTTACTTATTTTTCTGCTGTGTTGTGCCACCATGAAATATTCAGGTACATATATGCAGCTGATTTTGACTCCGCTGTTACAGTAAATGAATCTCAAGGGGTGTCCAGAACACTGCCTAGTCCTGTTCTGTTGAATGAGTTTCAGTTAGTAAGGCTCAAGGTGATTGTATGAATCAGGGCAACCATGTGTGTTTTAGACCCTTGCCCCTCTTGGATGATAAAAAACTATCAGGGAGGGGACATCAGGCTGGGCCAGGGAGATGATTAATGCCTTCTTGTGAGATGGGGTAGTCCCTGCCTGCTTGAAGGAGGCATTGGTAATACCAACCCTCAGGAAACCCTTCCTGGATTCAGAAAATCTAACTACAGGTCTGTTGCCAAACTCCCCTTCTTGGGCAAGGTTCTTGAGAAGGTGGTAGTGGCCCAGATTCAGGAGTTCTTAGATGAAACTGATTTTCTAGATCCATTTCAGTTGGGGTTTAGGCCCAGTTTTGGCACAGAAACTGCTTAGGTCACCCTGTATGTTGACAAACCACATTAACTTGATCAATTGGAAAGAGACCCATCTCAAGTTGGAATTAAATGCTGACCTGTAATGTTCTGTTGTGTGTGTTCTTACTGTTTGAATCCTCTTAGGAACTGCTTTCCATCAAGTCAGACCATTAGCCTGTCTAGATCAGTATTGTCAACACTAATACCCTCCAATGTTTCTCAGATGAAAATAGGGACATTTTCATCTGAGGAATGTTGGAGGATATGCTGCCCCTTCAGTGTCAGTGTTTCTGCCACTGCTCCCTCCCCAGGAGTTCTCATCCCCCCACAACTGACCCTCATTGATTTCCCCATTTTCAGTCCCCTTGAAATTCCGGAACTGTCCCTGGAAAATTGGGACACTTGGGGGATATGTATGCTGACCAGCAGTGACTCTCTAGGTTCTCAGACAGGCATATCGGTGATTGAACCTGGACCTTTGCCTGCAATGCAGACATTCCACCACCGTTCCCCTTACATCTTACAGATATAAGGTCTGTGTATCCAAGCAGAGATTGCCTAGTACGTTATATATACAATGCTTTCAAAATACGATACTGATACTCACACATATGAAGCCCAAGGGTGGAGGGGTTGGATTCAGTAGATCCTACAGAACACCACAGAGCCTGAGAATGAGAAGGTTATTTCTGCCTGAAGCAGACACTTTCATGCTAAATAGATCAAAAGAAGAGTGGGTGCCTATTTGTGTCCTGGTGTTTTGCTCTGAAATGCTCTTTTTATACACGCACTGCCATGAAATGGGAAAGATGATGGAATGGCACTGGGCCCCTCATAGCTGACTTGGAAGACGATGGCTGCTCAGAGTATTTTGACACAATAACAATACATTACTTCTATGGTTATTGCATCATAAAGTTGTTGCATCAGGATAGCATTGCTTCCTTCCCCTCCCCCATCCATTTTCTTACCTACAAAACTAAGTTCAGAATTCGATTTGGCAGCTGCTGAGGCTCCTTAATATAGCAGCAGATGAACCCAGGCAAGGAACAGATCTATCACTGTATCTGACTGATCTCTCTGCTTATGCACAGTGACAAATTCTCACCTCTCCATATAGATCAGCAGACACTGTAACCAGCCAGTCACGCATAAGTTATGACAGCACATCACATGCTTGGCAATTTGGAGCCCTGGGGAACAAGGTGAAACATGTATTTATTTTATATGGAAACAGCGGCCTTTTCCACAGCGATTGGTTGGGTTCCCGTGCATCCTAATGCAAAAAGGCATAGATGCTCCCCTCACTAATTCCAAAATAGGTACAAAAATGTATCAATAAGGGAGAGAGGAAAAATGCTTTAAACCTTCCTTCCTTCCTTCCTTCCTTCCTTCCTTCCTTCCTTCCTTCCTTCCTTCCTTCCTTTCTTTCTTTCTTTCTTTCTTTCTTTCTTTCTTCATGGAGTCAATAGTTATGAATGGAATTAAATTAATGAGTCAATAATTATGAATCTAATTAATTAATTTAAATTAAATTAGCAAAAGAATAACGATCTGCGAGAGTGTTCTATTTTACACACATCCCCTTCACATACATGCATTCACAAACATACACATATGTTCTGGGTGCCAGCTTTCCAAATTTGCAAAATAATAGTAAATGAGGGGTGGGGAATCATCAGCTATATCTTTCTATATCCACTTACATACCTGCTCTATGGCTTTGCACCTACCAGTGGGCTAAGGCTTTTTCCACCTGGCTCATCTAAAAACCTGATACAAAACTGGGACTCTTTGAAAGCAAGTTGCTACCTATTAGATTCATTTTTTAGGATAAAAGCACTGAAACAGCTTTAGGTTTTCATACATTTTATCCATTTTCATATCCAGGTATCCTGTTTGAGAGGGAACAAGGGGGGTGGGAGGCAGTCCTTTGAGGTGCAGGAAAGAACAGCGACTCTTAGATTACACAGAACCCCCTAAGGTTTTATTATCTACTTACAATACCTTAAAACTCTAAAAAACCTCCCATCCCATAATATGGATAAATTCCATTAGACAGTCCTTTATAGATGACAGAGCCTTTTTACACATGGAGAGATAGCCAAGGACAAAGCAGGTTTAAAACTCTGGACTAGTCCATCATTCTAATCTGAAAGGAATTTCATAATCATCTAGTATCACTTTAAAGCACAGTCCCAGTCCCCAAACTTTTTGATGAAAGAATATCTTCTGAAGCACTAGAAAAGTAACTTGCTACAAATTCTCCCTGTCACTCTTTGGAATTTACCTGATAAGAAACAAAGTTGTTTGATATTATAGAAGGATGAACTCACTCAAAATAATTCCATGGAAAAAGTCTACTCCACTCGCTCCATGGAATTTGGAAGATCTTGCACAGCTGAGACTTGTCAAAGTCCATCACCCAAGCCCATTGCTTGTCCAAATTAATCTCTGCACTTGAAATTGGATTTAAAATGGGGGTCCAATACTCTGACCATTGACATATTTGATTACTAGTGAGAGGAGAAAACGCTGGTGGATCTTCTGAAAAGTATGTTATTAAGCAGAGACATTGTCCCATTAAAACACTCCTAGAGTCAAGGTACATATTATGTCCAAGCAGGGATGGGGAAGGAATTATTTTCAGTTAGCATTAAAAGGCATCTCTACCTAATTTGCACCTTCCAAAGCAATGCATGAACTGAAACACTGCCATCCTTTGAAATTCACATGTTTCTGAATTTTGCAGTGTTGTTCTCTAGACAAGTAATGTGTACAAAAATGCATATACTAAAGTGTACATAAAAATGGAAATATTAGTAAAACTAATATAGAAAAAATGTGTTATATTCAGGAACGTAATCTGTACATTAGGCAAAATTGCATACAAACATTAGGAGAAACTTGCACCCAAGAACAGATGAATTTTCACGAGGACTTAAAAAAAGAAGAAGCAAACAGAAGTGGAAATGTGGAGAACTGGACTTAAGATAAAGACACTGAGACAAATTGAAATGGACAGATTCTCTCATCCCTATATTTAAGCTAGGATGCACCTTTTTTCTTACTCAAAAGTAATTGCGGGGAGCCAATCCAGATAAGGCACCACAAGGACAGGAGGTTTAAATATTCCCTCCGGAGCTGCAATCTGCAATCTCCCAAGACTCCTTCACACACAGTTCAGTGTGACAGCCAGTTTAAAGCAGCTGCAGCTAACTTGTGGCAGATGTTGCTGGACCTCAGAGGCCATCATCCCTGATGACTGGTGATGCTGGCTGGTTCTGATGGGAAGTGGACTCCACCAACATCTGGAGAGTCACAGGTTCCCCATGACATTTTGAAGAAGAAATAATCTGACATTTGTGCACAGCTGCCTTCCTAAAACTGGTCACATGAATTACAGTTAAGAAGTGAAATTTCTCCTCAAGCATTCCCTTCTGAGTGAGCAAATGATAATGCTTCTCTTCATCAGGTAGATTTTTGTGTGCTACTGCTTGGATCTAAGAGTACACAGCATAGGTGAGTGCATCATGCTATGAAATTTGAATTTTCTTCTTTAATTTCTGTAGCTTTCATAGAAAGTTTTGGTAATTCATTCTGGCTACCTTTAGAAAGGGCATTTCCATGCGCTGCTCTGGTTTCGCCAGAAGCGGCTTAGTCATGCTGGCCACATGACCCAGAAAAACTGTTTGCGGAAGCAGACAAACGCTGGCTCCCTCGGCCAGTAAAGAAAGATGAGCGCCGCAACCCCAGATTCATTCGTAACTGGACCTAATTGTGAGGGGTACCTTTACCTTTAGAATATATCTGTGAACCTCCTTCTTGTCACAGTTGTTTCCTGTGGTTTCAGAGAGGGAAATCCAGATCAAGCAAATTGGAGAAGTTCCCTCTGAACTTTTGTTGTTTCTTCTCTAAGGCATTTGGGATTTAAAAACTCAGCCCTATATGTGTTGATGTTAAAATCAGTCTGATTGTGTTCAATGGAAGGTAATTCTAGAGAAGGGGGCATATATACCAGTATTATGTGTATGTGTGTGTACACACACACACACACACACACATTTATAGCCACCCTCTCCTCCAGAAGGGTACATGGTATGCACTGTACACCCCCCCATACACATTTAATTTCACAATAATAATTCTGGAATACCATTGTTCCATCTAGTTCAATATTGCATATATTGACTGGTCATGGTTCTCTTGGATTCCAGATAGAAATCTCCCGCAGCCTCAGGGGAGGATGCCAGGAATAGAACCTGGGTCCTTTATTTTTTTATTTAGCCCATTCAATCTCAATTACATCACATCATCTTGCCACACTCAAGGTGGTGTACATGGTTCTCCCCTTCCCTTGTTTTACCCTCAAAACAACCCTGTGAGGTAGGTTAGGCTACAGTGGTCTTCATAGCTGAGTGGTGATTTGAACCTTGGCCTCCCAGGTCCTAGTCTGACCTTCTAGCCACTGTGCCACCCTCAGTCTCCAAAGGGTTTCCACTTTCCAGAGAGACTGGTAATTTAGGAAGCTGCCTTACACTGATACTAACATCTTATACTATGCTGCCTTATCCCACCCACATCATACATTTAAAGCACTCCTATATCACTTACACCATTCTTATACAGGGTGAGTCTTTTAAAAGAGGCTACGTGGAACATGTGTACGCTGTATCCACAGGGCCTCTTTTAAAGGACTCACCCTGCACCATCTATCTCAGTATTGCCAACACTGACTGGAGCAGATCTCCAGGGTTTCTGACAGACATCTTACCCCAGCCCCACCTAGAGACTGAACGGGGGAGATTTTGCATGCAAGGTAAATGCTCGACCACTGAGCTATGGCCTTCCACAAAGGTAGGTTCAGTCGAATGATGGGTGCCCAATTACCCAGTGTGTTTCATAGCTGAGTGGGGATCTGAATCTTCATGTGCTTGCAGCTTAAATCTTGTTGCAAGTTCCAGCTTCTGTAAGGAAATTATTATTATTATTATTAGTAGTAGTAGTAGTAGTAGTAGTAGTAGGTGCTTATTTCAGTCTCTCTTTTTTTTAAAGTGTCGTTTTCATTGCTAGCTGTTTTTTCTTTTGGCATGTTATTAATGCTGGTGCTTTGTTTTGGCTGAATAATTAAAAAGTGGCAATCTCCAGTGTATCATGAAGTAAACCTGAGAAGACAAGTCAAGGGCTACCTGGGGTTTCAGTTTCTGCAGAAGTCCAGTTTGAATATTTCTCTCCTCTCTCTCTCTGTTTTTTTTTTTTTTTAAAGAGTGAAAGGCTGGTGTCTTATTTCATTCATCACTTATCTGATTGCTGCTTTGAGACAAGCCAGTTTTTGTTGCAGAACGAGTTAATACAAAGGGGGCCGATGGAGAATGGGGGTGGGGGTGGGGAGGATTGGAAACAGTAGCCTCAAAAATTCTGACAGTAGCCTCAAAAATTCTGGAATATTTGGGAGGCACCCGCCACTTTCACTGACTCTCCTCTGCTCACCTCTTTCCTCTCTTTTCGTTTCCTTTCCGTCAAAATTGCATATCTAACCACAGGCAGCCCCAGGGTGCCTAAAATGGAAATGGTGTCATGTTGTCATTCTAGTGTTGTATATAGCATCTCGTTTTCGAGAGGGAAAGAGAGCACAAACAGGCTCAAGCTAAAACTTGGGAATGCAGTGTATCATAAACCACTAATTAAAGCAAGTGGTACCCTGCCTCCTAGATTGCTTCTCCATCTCCCTTTGCTTTCCTGACAGCTTCTATGAGGCCTAAGTTCAAAGATGTCTGCACTTTGCTCCACTCCGTCGCAGAGGTGCTGTATTTTGCTCCATTCATGAAAGCTTTTCGGCGCTCTCTGTATAGCATATGACTCTAAATCTTATTTTTCTGTAATCTACAGTAGAGACCTTTGTCCCTACTGTGATTTAGCTTCTTTTATTAGACCGTGACGGGGCTCGTATCCAAGAAATGAGCGGATTTACTAATCTTGGGACAAGTGAAAAGCAGGAACTTTTAAAAAAAGCTATTATATTTTGTGAAAACCGCAAATCAGATCCAGCTTATACTTTTGATTTGATTATGTTCTATAATTGCAAAAGCAAACTTTTTGAGGGAGGGGGAATTACTGTTTATTGTCATGGCAAGATTCCAGTTTGGCATTAAAACTGAAAAAGAGTAAGTTACTTGACTGGAAGAAGGAAACCAATTCCAGTGTCCACGCTTTAGGGAGGGCTGCTGTTCCAACGAGATCTATTTGGAGCCCAAATAGATCATTAACAGGTTAATCTTGCATTTGTCTACTCAGAAGCAAGCCCCACTGATGGCAGTAAGATTAGGACTGTGTACATGCTACAGTGTTACAGCATGGTGAGCTCATCAAAGCCTTCAGCTGATTTGCAGGTGGGGGGGGTACCATGGTCACCATGGCTAAAAGGAAAGATGATCTCCTTGCAAGATCTTGAGGGAGGGGCTTACATGCCATGTAGTCCAATCAGATCTCATAGATGGTCAGAGTAGAGGTTCCCTTTAAAACAGCCATCGGCAAGGTTTACCGGCCACGGGCCGGATCACTCCCATGGAGATCGTCCGTGGGCTGGACTGGCGCAGCGCAACGCCAGAAATCTTGGCTGCACATGTCAGAGGTGCCGTAAATTGCTTCTGCACATGCCCAGATGCCGAAAATCGTGCCTGCACAGAAGTGATTTTCGGTGTCTGGACATGCGCAGACGCGATTTTTGGTATCTGTGCATGTGCAGACGTGATTTCCAGCACCGCTCGACAAGTCCCCGCACTGCACTGCAGCGGTTTAGCGCAGTGCGTGGGGGACTCGCTGAGCGGGTGGCTCAGTTCAGGGGCAGCTCGTGGGCCGGTAAAATGGCCTTTGTAGGCTGCATCCAGCCCATGGGCCACACGTTGCCATCCCCTGCTGTAAAAGGACTGACTGCCATCTCACCCAGCTCCTTCATCCTTTACCTCATGTAGAGGAAACTTTTGATGTGATCTGGTACTGGGACAGAGGCCAAGGTTGCTGTGGCAAGAAGGCTTGTACTGGACGGCACAACTGGGATGGTTTACATGTTGATGGCCCCCTACCAATTTGCAGGCTGAATGGGGTGCAAAGAAGAGTGTTAATGTACATGTGGGTCACACAGACCTGATAATCCCATGTGCGTTTTTGTGTATGTTTGTCCACACATGATCACTTTCAACTGAACTCTGTCTCAACATTTCCCGTCCACACTAACAAGCAGTGCTTGATGAGACATATTTGCACTGCATTTCTGTCCCCTCACCTCAATTAGCATCTCCCCACCCCCTCCCTGCACATCAGAAACCCAAAGTCCATTGTGAGCATGCATGCAGGGATTTGTCTACCTGAGCATGGGACCATTCTAAAATTATTTTTGAGACACAAGTTTTCTGATATAAAAAACAGCAGGGGGGTTTTAAACAACAACAACAACAACAACACATGTGTTTCACTACTGGCCCACCAGCAGTTTAGCAATGAGCATATTTCCAATAGAAGTCAGGGCACAGTGATAGATGGCACCCATGTGTAGGAAAAACAACCTGCCCACACAATGCCCAGTTTATTAGCATGCAATTTTGTGCTGGATTTTATTTTCCTTACTGTATTATCTGCAGATGAGGAAAATTCAAATGAAAGGAGGGGGAGGTCAGGCTGTCACTTAAATGTGGGGCTGGCCCACTCATGAGGCCGGGTGAGGCAGCTGCCTTGGGTGGTGCAAGCCCAAGAGGCAGTGCTGTGTGGGTGCCACTGGCAGAGAAGTCGTGCTGGCAGTAGCACCAGTTTCTGGCGAGATCTCACAAGATTTGGCTGGAACCTGCCATTGTTTCTACTGCTTTGTGGGTTCTACTGCTCTGCAACCCAGGTAAGGGAGCCTTCAGCAGTGGGGTAGGGCAGCATGTTCCCATTTTACCTCAAGCAGCAAAACAAGGCACACTTCCTCTGCCTGAATGAAGACAATGTTACATGGATGATGCAGAAAACAGGCACATGTGGCATGTACTTGTTGGTTTCTGCTTCCCTCACTGAGCAGCAGAAGTGCTTGTCACAAGACAGGTGTTTACATTCCACACAGTCTGTACTGTTGGAGGTTTTCCCACGGGAACGGGAGACTGGATGTGACGTATACTGGTTTCCTGTTTTTCCCTGCTCTTTGCAGTTTCAGTTTGTGATTCTCTCCGTGCTTTAGAGGAGAGATGACGCTTTCTCTGCTCCGGCAGAGGGAAAATGTTTTTCTGTAACTTACCAGCTTTGAACTGTAAATAAAGTAGTATAGAGCATGTTGGCTCATACTTCTCATCATTCCGCTGTGCACTGGACACTGCTTATCAACAACATTTGGTTTCGGGCCCAGAAAAATGCAGTGTTTTGAGGATGGACTTCAGAAGTCGGGCTCCTGGCAGAGGAACAAAGGAGCAAGAAACGAAGTGCCGGCAAAGCATCGTAAAGCGGCAGAGAGACGGAACGCACGGTATCTGCTCTGCGCGTCAAGATGATTGATGAAGGTATGTGCTACTGCTCCGGGCAGCCTGCCAGCTTCTAATTAATGGCTTTATGGCTGGACTTTGAACTTTTAATAGCCGGTTTTGCCGCGGCACAGGCAAATGGCTCAAAGGGACGCTATGCTGGGGGGAAACGAAAGTAAAGTGCAGCTGCAGCTCTATGACGCAGCAAGAATTTAGCACAGCATAGAGAAAGCACTTGGGGACTTTCACTTTTGAGCTTGCTTGTAGAATGCAGTTTGAAACAGCTGCAGATAAGCAACGTAGCATACAGAAAGGCGCAGGCTCAAAGGCAGAGGCTGTTTTGAAATTGCCTTTGGATTGAAGCAGCTGTACACAAACGCAGCATGTATAAAGCAGCTTGATTTAAAGCAGTCATGATGGCTAGCTGCAGAAGGCTGGATGAGGCAAGTGGGGAATTTGATACCACTGATCAGCCAAATGCTCAACTCACAGTAGCCTGTGAAACTGCCATGATTCAGAATGGAGCAGATCGGCGGGGTGCTGGCTGCATGGGAAATGGGGAGACTTCACAGATGTCATCCCATAGTGCAGTGGAACCACCAGATGGCGCCAAAGCTTTGAAGGCAGTGAAATGCTACTCGTGTGGACGTCTAGGCCATATGAAGAGGGAATGCAAATATCCCAGGGCCAAAACAGAGCAGCGCAGTGGAAGCTCATCGCGTGGAAAAGGCCAGAGCAAAGGCAAAGGTCCGGTGTCCAGGACAACGCAGCACAAGGCAATGGTCTCACGCTACGCTCCAAAGGTTACAAAGGTTGCAGAGGTTGCAGAGGTCCAGAAGAAGTCTAGATCTTTCTTCGTTGTTGATTCAGCTGCAACGCATCACATGTGCAACGATAAGCGACTGTTCGTGTCTTTTACACCGCAGGAAGGTGCGATTCACCAGGCGGATGACCACACAATCCCCAGTAAAGGCTACGGAACTGTTGTTCTTCACAGTTTGGACTTATCGATACAGGACGTGCTTTATGTGCCGGACGCGAAACATAATCTGCTTAGCGTTGGACAGCTGATGGAGCGGAAAATAGACGTTTCCTTTAAAAACAATAGATGCATCATCACCAAGAAAAATGATTATCAATTGTATGCTGAATTTGTTGGTCGTTTGTTTCTTTTGTATTATGATGATGTTGTGCAGGATGACACTTGTTGCATTGCAGGTTCTAACAAAAGTTTGCATGCAGAATGTATTCACGATTTTCATCGAAAATTTGGACATTTGCATTTTGAGGCAGTATCTAAAATGCCTGCCTTGGTTGAAGGTATGACTATTAAACCCTGCAGGTACCACATGAAGTGCAAGGCATGCGCAGCAAACAAGGTGAAAATGGCTGCGAAAGGTAAGGTATCTAGTAGGCAAGCTACAGAACCATACCAAATTATTCATGCTGATTTGGTTGGACCACTAGCGCCCTCTTTGGGTGGAAATAGGTACTTCATGGTTCTCCTTGATGCATTTTCCAGGTATATTTTTGTGGACAATCTCAAGCAGAAATCAGAGGCTTTTCCTAGGTTCAAGGAATTCTGTGCTTGGTTGGAAAATGTGCATGGTAAGAAGATAAAGACTCTTTTCTCTGATCGCGGGGGAGAATTCACTTCTCAGCAGTTTGAAGCTTTTCTGGCTGAGAAAGGAATTCAACACGATTTGTCTAGTCCTCGCTCGCCATGGCAGAATGGACTTGCGGAACGAGCAAATCAAACATTGCTTCAAGGGTTAAAAACCTTGCTGCATGATGCAAATCTTCCAGAGAGTTATTGGGCCGAAGCTCTCTCATGTTTCACTTACAGTTATAATCGCAGGTTATCTTCAGCGATTGGTTGTACCCCCTATGAGAAGATGTTTGGCAAGAAGCCATACATCAAACACATGAAAATTTTTGGTTCGGACATGTGGGTTCACTCACCACAAAACTCCAAGTTAGACAAGCGTGGTTTGCATGGTATCTTTCTAGGTTATCAGAAAGGGTCTTACAGAATAATGATGACTGAGTCTAAGGAAATTAAGCTCACAAGAAGTGTTGAGTACAATGCCAAGTGGGGGGAGAATGTGGGAATTTTCCAATGTTATCCTGATGACAGTGATGAGACTGAGGATAGTCAAAAGCAACCGCAACAACCCACACCCACTGATGAAGGTTCTGATTCTGAGTCTGAAACTGAATCAGATGATTCAGAGGATTTCAAGAGTGCGAAAGCCTCTATGCGACCCTCTGAAAGCTCTGATCAAGAATTGGAGGAACCATTGTTCACAATAGGTCACTTTTCTCCTAAGAAGGAAGAGGAGAGTGTTGAAGACTTAAGGCTAATTTGCAGGTCACAGAGAGCCACAAAAGGCAGACCTCCAAAGAGATTTGCTGATGAGTTTGCTAAGATAGCAGTAACAGCTGTTAAAAGCTCCAAGAAGGTTTTTGAACCTTCAAGTTTCCAAGAAATCCAGGATTTGGATTCAAAGGAAGCTGAGCCATGGTTAAATGCCATGAAGGCTGAGCTTGATTCCTTGGAAAGGAACAAAACATGGGAGCTTGTTCCAGTAGTTCCAGGAATGAAACTGCTTGGAAGCAAATGGGTCTTCAAAGCCAAGACTGATCAAAATGGCAAGATAGTCAGACACAAAGCCAGATTGGTAGCCAGAGGATTTGCTCAGGTACCAGGTGAAGACTATCACGAGACCTACTCACCCACAGTGAGGTATGAGAGCATTAGGCTTATGCTCAAGCTAGCTGCAGAGGAAAATCTACACATTAGTCACCATGATGTAAATACAGCTTTTCTGTACGGATCTCTAAATGAATCACTTTATATGCTTCCACCTGATGGCGTACAGGTAAAACAGGGATTTGTTTGTGCTCTGAAAAAGTCCCTTTATGGTCTCAAACAAAGTGCACGGTGTTGGCACACAAAACTCACTGAAGTATTGTTTTCTCTAGGTTTTCAGCAAGGGAAAGCTGATCCATGTGTATTTGTCAAAGAGGAGGGGCAAAAGAAACTGTATTGTTTGTTTTATGTTGATGATCTTTTATTCTTTTGGAAAGATGTCACAATGTACAATAACGCCCTAGCTCAACTCAAAGAGCACTTTGACATGAAAGATCTTGGTGAGGTAAACAACTACCTATCTCTGGAAATAGAGAGAGATCAAGATGGTAACATTCTAGTACACCAGTCACGGAAAATTGCTGATGTGTTAAGCAAACTAAACCTGATGAATGCTAACCCTGTAGACACACCGATGACAACAGGTTATCAGGTAGATGACACTGAAGAAGCATTTTCTGACACTACACTGTACAGAAGTGTGCTAGGCAAGCTAAACTTCATTGCCAGATGTTCAAGACCAGACATTGCTGTAAGCTGTAATTTGCTAAGCAGACAAGTCAACAATCCTACTGTTAAGGATTGGAAAGCTCTGAAACGCATAGCGCGGTATTTGAAAGGCACTATGCATTACAAACTGAGATTTAACAATCAGAAGTCTGGTGGTCTTGAGATATTTGCAGATGCAAGTTTTGGAAGTGACACTACAGACAGGAAAGGTACGTCTGGAGTTTGCTATAAGTACAATCAGGGTCTATTTGATTGGTCATGCAAGAAGCAAACAACAGTTAGCTTAAGTACTTGTGAAGCTGAACTGAATGCACTGTCTTATTCACTTAAGGATTGTGAATGGTTGTTACAATTGTGCAAAGACATGAAAATTCCTGTCAAATGTCCAATCCAGGTTTACCAGGACAACAAAGCATGTTTGGCTTTGCTGAATTCTGAAGGTTGTAAGCAAAGCACGAAGCACTTGCAATTGAAGGTGCAACATGCTAGGGAACGTATTCAGAAGGGACTCGTAACGGTGTCCTATATGCCAGGTAATGAAATTCCTGCTGATGTATTGTCCAAGATTGTATCAAGGGATCAACACTGTACCTATGTGCAGAAGTTGGGTTTGTACTGATATTGTACGAACACGCTGCCCAGTGATGTTCACAGAAAGGGGGAGGATGTTGGTTTCTGCTTCCCTCACTGAGCAGCAGAAGTGCTTGTCACAAGACAGGTGTTTACATTCCACACAGTCTGTACTGTTGGAGGTTTTCCCACGGGAACGGGAGACTGGATGTGACGTATACTGGTTTCCTGTTTTTCCCTGCTCTTTGCAGTTTCAGTTTGTGATTCTCTCCGTGCTTTAGAGGAGAGATGACGCTTTCTCTGCTCCGGCAGAGGGAAAATGTTTTTCTGTAACTTACCAGCTTTGAACTGTAAATAAAGTAGTATAGAGCATGTTGGCTCATACTTCTCATCATTCCGCTGTGCACTGGACACTGCTTATCAACAACAGTACTGAGTCCACTTTAAACTGCTATGTGTACACAGCCTAAATATGAAACAAGAGGGTTTAGGATTGCAGACTATACACACCTCAGTAAATCTCACAAAACTCGGTGGAGCTTACTTCTGTGTGCAAAAGTACAGGACTGTCATATTAAACAGTCAAAATGTAAAAATGTTTGGGGCCTTCACGGAATTGGTAGAAGGTTGCCTAGGCTTGAAAACAGTCCTTTGCCTGGTCACCTGTGTTGATTAAGAAATAGTTTTAGGGGACTCGACAGAAGTGCTTTATAAAAGTTAGACTGACAGAAGTATGTTTGCGCAATTTATGTGGAAATAAACCACTGAGCCTAGGGCTTGCCGATCAGAAGGTCCGTGGTTTGAATCCCCACAACAGGGTGAGCTCCTGTTGCTCAGTCCCTGCTCCTGCCCACCTAGCAGTTCAAAAGCATGTCAAAGTGCAAGTAGATAAATAGGTACCGCTCTGGCGGGAAGGTAAACAGTGTTTCTGTGCGCTGCTCTGGTTTGCCAGAAACGGCTTAGTCATGCTGGCCACATGACCCAGAAGCTGTACGCCGGCTCCCTTGGCCAGTAAAGCGAGATGAGCGCCGCAACCCCAGAGTCGTCCGCGACCGGACCTAATGGTCAGGGGTCCCTTTACCTTTACCTTTACTTGAAAGGCTGGATAAACAACATGGGTTTCAATAATGCTTCTGCTGTCAGAACGCTGTATGGATTATGCAATACATTGCCAATAACAGCATAAGCTTGCATGGGACTGTTTCACACGACACCTCCCATCATTCCTAGCCATTGGCTGGGCCTGAGATTTGAGAGCCCAAAGAGTGATTAAAGCTTCAGGCAGGTGCTAACATTACTGCTTTCTGCTGCTTCCAAATGTAGGAGTTGACAGGGCAGTTTGTGTACAAAAACAGTATGGAAGAACGGAGGAGGAATAACCAGGAATAAGCCTAGCAGAGGATAAATGACATGCATCAAGCTCCTACTGTTGAATGCACTATTTTGACACTTTAAGAGTACTTATCTTTAAGCTCTTAAAAATCCCATCACTTGTAGATGACTTGCCAAGCTTCTATTCAGCTTCTTTAAAAGTCATACAGTGTATAACATTATCTGTTCTCTTCTGCATATATTTCTTCTCAGATTTCACAGTAGAGCATGCATATTTCTTTAGAGATCAGAGCAGCAGCAGCAGCATTAACACATCCAATGTTAGGGTTGCCATATTTCAAATAGTGAAAATCTGGACAGAAAAGTTGTTGAGCTGACATGGATTGCCATACACCTGGATTTTCCCAGACATTTTTAGCGATTTCCACCCGGACAGTGGCGTAGCGTGGGGAGTGCAGGGGGGGCCGGCCGCACCGGGCGCAACATCTGGGGGTTAGGGAAATCCACGGGTTAGGGGCGCAAATCCATGGGTTAGGGGGCGCAAATTACTTGCCTTGCCCCGGGTGCTGATAACCCACGCTACGCCACTGCACCCGGACACTGCTTCCGACTGCAGGATCATCTGCTATCATCTGCAGGATCACCCTCTGCTATTCCTCTTTGCCCTTACCTTAGCAGTTTCCCAGGGATCCCTGAAATAATGTTTTACAGCAACCCACACTCTGTGTCCTGAAGTGGCCCAAGTCTGCTGAACTTTATAGATGGACCTCTTAAGTTATTATTGTTCAAGCAACCTCTTCATGGATTCATGATGGCTCCTGGCTTGGATGCTGATGATCACACTTTAAGAATTTCCGTTGTAATGGCTTCAGCACCAGTGTAGCCCACACATCCCCTTCATTTTCAGACTTCACCCCCCATTCACACTTGTTTTGACTAGGGCTTTTAACTTGGATTCAACAGCTCTGCATCCACACTGGTCCTGTATGAAGGCTAACATCCCTTATTAGCTATGAATTCTGCAAACACTGCTTCAGAAATCAATGAAAATGAAGTCCATGTATTGGCAGGATGACACTGTTTGCCATTGTTACTTTTTATATTTAACTATGAGCACACACAGGCAGGAATGCCATCACCAGCTCTTGCATGCCCACACAGAGTTAATTCTCCACAACAATTGGCAACGCAAAAGACACACCAGTGTGTTCAGGGCTAACTTATGCAACTATTATCATTACGTAGTGGGGAAGTCCACTGCTTTTTAAGAGAACTCACTTTGTGTCTTAAGCTTAGGATTCCAGTATTTTTGTAATTCAGGCAGTGCAACCCTTATACATGTTTACTTAGATGTAAGTAGGACTTATTCCTGGCCTGTGTTCATCGGACTGCTGTCTAAATGATATTAATAATGCTTTTCAAAAGGTTTTGATATCATTGAAGTTCACTTCTGGGCTACCACCTGTTTCCTTGGCCCATATTACCTATAATGAAGCCTTTGGTAATTTCGTAACATGTACTACTCAATTAAACATCATTTTGAAGCATTCTAATTGCCACTGCTAATTATATGATGAAATTATAATCAGCTAGTCATCATGAAATTGTGACCTAACTATTTAATCCCAGAATGCTTAGAGAAAGGTATAATATTTTTGAATTAAATTCAGGTAGTAGAGGTGTGTATGGAGGTGGGGGAGGGGGTAATTTTAAAAGGAGACTAAAGGCAAGGTAATGGGTTTGTGCATCTTTGAAATTCAGTTTTATTTAATTGAAAAGCTCTTACAGGCTTAAGCACAGGAAAAGTGGCGAGTAAAAGAGAGAAGGAAGGTAAACTAAAGCCTAGGATTTATTTATTTTAAGATGCAGAAGTTTGACCAGCTGTAAATACTACACGATAGACTGGCTACAGTGAAAAGAAAGATTAACGCTTCCTGCTTCCTAACATATTTAACAGAGGAGGGACCATAGCTCAGGGGCAGAACATCTGCTTTGAGTGCAGAGGATCCCAGGTTCAGTCCCCAGCACCTATGGGTGGGGGATGCTCAGATCATCAGTCTGTGATAACTAGGGACTGTTTCCCTCTTCAGTGGATGTTTGGAATTTGGAGGTTGATAGAGAAAAATGAAATAATAGATTCTAGAGGTGTAGTCATGTTAATTCTGTTTCAGCTGGTGCTGGGGAGAAATTAGATTCAGTTTGCATTTAAGGCAAACTACCTAGGAGCATCGGAGGTTGCCAAATGCTGAGTCAAGCCATTGGGCCCATCTCGCTCAGTAGTGTCTGCACCAACTGGCAGCAGCTCCCCAGGATTATCAGTCAGGGAGTGTCTCCCAGCGCTACTTTAAGATGCTGGGGATTGAACCTAGGGCTTTCTGCACGCAAAGCAAATGCTTCACCACAGAGCTGCTATGTCCTGTTCCCAAAGTACCTCACTTGCATTTTCAAAATAGTACAAGAATAAAAATGCAGCCCACCTTTGGAACTTAATCTTCTCTGAATTTTGCAATGCAGTTCTCCAGCTGAGTGACACATACAAAAATGCATAAACTGGAGTGAAGCATGCATAAAAATGTATTGTTTTAGGTGAAAATAACATACAAAAATGCATTATTTTAAGGGAAATTGCTTTACAAAAGTATGTTTATTGCTCAGAATTGCATACAAATATGCAATTAGTATAAATTTGCACCAAAATGCTAATGAATCTTCGTGAGGACTTTAAAAGGAAAAGTGTAAACTGATGTGGAAATGTGGAGAACTGGAACACTATGCTTTCCCAGAGAGAGAGAGTTCTACCATTGGGAAATCATCACATAGAAAGCCCAGTCCTATGTCATGGCTCCTTTTGCCAGTAGGCAGTGGGTGTTAGTTTATGCAGTTGCCAGAGCACTTGAAGGTTCTAGAATTGCCCAATTAATTGAAATTCAAAGATTTCATGCTACAGTTTCCCTGAAAACTGTCTTTGTCCAAGGATGGACTTGCCTGTAGTTTGGCTATGAGGATAAATGTATGGAGTGTTACGCAAAGCTTTCTCACTCTTATGATGGGATATGCGGGGCTTTTTGTGCATCTCATGCAATGAACATTTTCAGTGAGTGAGTGAGGTGAAGACCCAAGGAAGAAACATTAAAGGAAGGAACAGTTCTGTCCTGTAGAGTCTGAATGCTGCTTGTGTACGAAGAAGACAACCTGCTTTCTATGCAGCAGCCAATTGGTCAGTCCCAAGAGAAAGCAGCTAGCTGTGACAGCTATGCTATGTCTCTGAATACCCAATTCTGGGAATCCCAAGTGGGGAGAGTGGGTTTTGTTTTTGTGGGTTTTTTTGCTCAGGTCCTGCTTGTGGGCTTCCTGTGGGCAGATCTCTGGGTGGCCCCTGTGAGAAGAGGATGCAGAGCTAGATGGGCACTGGCCTGATCCAGAAGGGTTCCCTGTATGTTCTTATAGAAATACCTTGCCACAGAGAAAATGCTAAGAGAAGCTGTTGCCACTTACATATTTTGTGTACAAATGTTGCTTCTTTGCCTCCTGGTAAAAAGTCTTTTTGTTAGCATGGTGTACCTTCCTTTACTTTTACTATACCAGATGCCAAGTGTAACAGAATTTAAGGAGGCAGATAATTTGAATGAGCATCTGTAGTGAGCATGGTGTATTAAGCCAGCATGGTGTAATGCACTGGAGTGTCTCAGGTACCAGGATTGAGGTGATCCAGCTTCAAATAGCTACTCAGCTGCAAAAGCCCCTGGATGACTGGTGCTAATTGCCCCTTCTCAGTCTGATGTGCCTCACTGGACTGTTATGGCAAAGGAAGAGCCTTGCATATCACCCAGAGCTTAAGAATGACTTGAGTTCTTCTATCACAGCCCAAACATGGAGACCGCTGTTCATTCTCCCCTAATTGGCCTCTGCTAGAAGTTGGGCACGAGTGTCACTGGTCCCATCATTATACCTACTGTTGTACACTGCCATGTTATATTGTATGAGCTGGTGGCACTTAAAGAAAATTAAGAACGTAAGAAGAGTCAGCTGAAGCAGGTCAGGGCCCATGTAGTCTAGCATCTAGTTCTCACAGAGTGGTCAACCAGATGCCTACGAGAAGCCTGCAAGTGGGACATGAACACAACAACATTCTGCTCACCTAGTGTTAAAATAATAATGAATAAATATAAATATCTCCTACACCAATCACTGGGGAACAACAGCAGGGAAGGGCTATTGTGCCCAGGATCTGCTTCTGGGCTTCCCAGAGGCTTCCCAAAGGTCTGGCTGCCTCCAATGGAAAACAGGATATTACTAAATGGGACTGGACCCAATAGGACTGAACTAGGTGAGACTGATAGGCATGGGCTAGACAGGCCTTTGGCTTGATCCAGCAGGGCTCTTCTTAGGTTCTTAGCTCTAACTTTCAGCCTTGTAAGGGTGCCCAAGATATTTCACAATATCCAAGGTGGTTAAAAATAAATGATAGCATTCACTGAATTTGAAACAGCTTAATTTTAAACAACAAAAGGGAAAAAAAGCACTGGACAGCACTTTCTGACAGCCAAGTAATTCATTTTTGTATTTGCCTGCTGTGTGCATTTACATTAATTTTTCAGAATTGAAAGTCAATGTAATTATGATTCATATTATTCAAGTTCCTGTTTTGTCTAGTGAGACAGCAAAATGACAGAAGTATACTGGCATGAGAAGAGACTTGCCAGTTCCTTCTGCACACCAGAACTCCCCCACCCCCGCCCAGAATAAATATTCTGTAGGTTTTCAGCCCATATCAGAGGACAACAGAAATGCCAGACCCAGTTAAAGCCACATTTAAAGGAACAGGACCATAATAACTACAGGACCGCTGCTGCTTACTGATCAAAATAAAGCTACCCATGTCTGTATTTAAGAGATTCAAATATTTGCAGTGCATGCTGTACATTTACAACCATGAAAGTAGGCAGTCACAACCTTGCACATTCAGTGCTGAAGTGTTCAGGAAAAACCCCTTACATTACAGGATTACCCGCAGCTTGTATGTCACAGTAATCTACAGTGCCCTGCAAAAATGGTGTGTTTTTTTTTAAAGGAATGTGCAAATAGCAAGGTTATTACACAGCAGTCAGAGCCAGTTAGGGAATCAGCCCAAAATAGCAGATATGCAGTGCATATTTAACTGTACAGTATCAGAATCACAATAGGATTAGACAAATAGTTGTGATTCAACCACTTTGAAGGGAGAGTAGCAAATCACGTGTATTTAACTTATGCTTACCTAAGATTCTTTTAATCCGAAAGCAATGGAAGGTGGAAAAAAGACTGTGGACACAATATACATTGCATTAGAGCTGCACAGAAGACGTGCCAGTCTTGAATCAGCTGTTTTGCATTATTTTTTTCTATTCTCTCTCACATGTGAGCTTACCTTTTTTTAAGGCCACCAAAGAGCTGATTCTCAAAGTATTTCAGCGGCCCCAAGAGAAATGTCTTTGAACCCTTTCCTCCCCTGTCACTTAATAGCTGTTTTGATATTCAGTGATCTGGATTTCAGGATAGCCCAAATCTCCTCCTCCCATTCTCTTTCTGCTGTCAGCAGCTTAGTTTCGAAGCCATTCAAGAAATCGTCAGTCATGCACTGCCAAGTTTTACTAGAAGACTCACATCTTAGCAAGAGAGAACTCTATATTCTGTCAGCCAGCATTGTGTGCACATGAGGAGCAAGTGGAAGGAAAGTTTCTTCTATCACCCTCTTCAGTGAGGCAGTTAGTGAAAGAGGAAACCTACACTTCCCGTTCCAGTTCCAGCACAATCATGGCAACTGAAGCTTCCTTGCTTGACTGTGCATCTGGCAAGGTGGGTTCTGGCCCATGTAAGCATATGCCACAATATGTTTGCTAATATTTAAGGTGCCATGAACTTTGTTAATATTATCATTAATATCATTGCAATGTTTATCTCACCCTTCTTCACCAAGGAACCCAAGACAGCAAACAACAAAACTATAAAATAATACTTTAAAAAGATATAATATAATATAATATAATATAATATAATAAATACAATAATATAATATTATAATATAATAATATAATATAATATAATATAATATAATATAATATAATATAATGTAAATATAATAATATAATATAATATAATAATTATTTGCCTCAACAGGCTAAAATGACTATACACCTGACTATACAGATGTGCATACATGGAAAGTTGCCTCAGATTTTATTTATTTATTTAGTGATTTCAAGGTGTTGTACATAATTCTCCCTCTTCTCATTTAATCCCCACAGCAACCCTGTGAGGTAGGGCAGGCTGAGAGGAAGTGGGTGGCCCAAGGACACCCAGTGAACTTCATGGCTGAGTGTAGATTTGAACCCTGGTCTCCTAGGCCTAGTCCAAAACTCTAACTGCTACACCACATTGGCTCAGTATGATTTGAGTGGTTCTTCTATGTATACGCAACTGTATGGAAAAGTAATTGAGCTTGAGACAGCCTTGGAAGGTAAGGTTGTTTATCCATCTAAACTTGTGGTAGAAAGCACAACTTCTGTTTTCCAATAACTTTATAAAGTGAGAGTTAGATTTCTCTACAGCCTGTGAATGAATTTCCATTTCTTTAAGGAAATACAGTATGCTTTAATGCAGGGATGGGGAACCTCTGGCCCTGCAGATGTGGTTGGGTTCCAACACCTATTGTCTTCCTTTGGTCATGCTGCAGGGGGCTCCTAGCAACATCTGGAGAGTCACAGATCCCCCCTCCACTTTAATATTGCACAGAATGGCTGCAAGTGCATGAAGAAAGAGAAGAGGCATCACCCCCCGTGTGACTGACACACACACACACTTACAAAAAAGAGAAAAAGATACAAAAACAAAACCCTAACTCATTCCCCCCTCCCCACTTCAGAATGGATCAATCTAGTTAAGGTTGCCCAAGTTCAATCTGTGATATCGGTAGTTGTCATTCTTCAGGGTTAGCATTTTTAAAAAGGATGCCATAGTTCAACGAAATCATCTTCATCATTTGTATTATTTAATGTGTGTAATCTGTTAATTTTTCTAATAAAGCAATACACCACACGTTCTGCTTCCATGGGAGATACACAGATGTTCCAATCCTTTCCTATTCTGTGCCACTAGTAGACATGCCGCTACTAAAAGAAAAGTAATTAGTTTTTTATAATAAAGGTTAGATTGAGAAGAAGCATTTCTGCAATAACTTTGACACTTTGTTAATTTTAGCAGCTGGGCGGAGCTAGGCTTGTCTTCTGTCTCAGAATGAGCCCAAGGAAAGAGGGCTGGTATCTGGGCTGGCCAGGTGCCAGGGCTCACCAGCGCTGAGTCCTCACAATTTAAAGGAAAACCCTCAGGACAAGAGGAAGTTGGTTGGCCTACCGAAATAAATGATCGCTGCCCCCTCAGTCTAAACACCAAAGTGCTAATTAGAATGTCAATATAATATATTCAATGGTAATGTAAAGGATGTTCTGGTGTGTTTTGCATCTCAGTTTCTCAAGAAATCTTTTTGTCAAAGCAAAAGCTTTACAAATAAGCCAAGGGCTTCATGTGGAGATGTGTTTCTCCATCAGGAAATGCATGCAACAGTTCTAAGTATGTATGCCTATTGAATCTGTCACAGCATCTTTCATTTTGTTGTTGTTTAGTCGTTTAGTCGTGTCCGCCTCTTGGTGACCCCCCTGGACCAGAGCACACCAGGCACTCCTGTCTTCCACTGCCTCCCGCAGTTTGGTCAAACTCATGCTGGTAGCTTCGAGAACACTGTCCAGCCATCTCGTCCTCTGTCGTCCCCTTCTCCTTGCACCCTTCTCTATCTTTCCCAACATCAGGGTCTTTTCCAGGGAGTCTTCTCTTCTCCTGAGGTGGCCAAAGTATTGGAGCCTCAGCTTCACGAACTGTCCTTCCAGTGAGCACTCAGGGCTGATTTCCTTAAGAATGGAAAAAATTAGGTGGTAATAACATACAATTAAGAAGCTTGCACCATTTAACTCAGAAAAATAACACCCATGGGACAAAGCCTTCATGACATTGCTGTGCTTTCAGGAACATAACACAGAGTAAAGAACAAGAAGCACCACACAATTTTTTTGCAAAGAAATATCAGACATACATGTGTGCTATGAAATGAAAATGCACAAAGAATAGACCAAGAGTCACAATTTTGTTAAATTAACATAGGTGACTTGCAACGTAATTAACTGATGAAATGCCATACTACTCTATTATGCAATGCAGAAACAGAGAGCAAGGAAAGAACAGATATTATCAACTGAGCTTATCAGATGATGCCCACCTTCACTCAAAGCATCAGATTAGTAAAACAACAACAACAGTTAACTTCTCTTTGCTGCTCATGCACATAGCCATCAACTGTTCCCCTGGGACTCATCACATACTAATGAGACTTGTGGCCGTGAGGCCAGCAGAGGTGCTCTCTGTCTAGGGATGGGGGATAAATTCAATTCAGTTTGCATGTAAAGGCAAACCTACCTAATATGCACTTTTCCAAATAGCTTGTGAACTGAAACGTAGACATCCTTCCAAAGTTGCAGTTTCCAAAGTCTGATTTTGCAGTGCAGTTCTCCAGCCAAATAATGTGTACATAAAACACAATAATCCTGCCAACCTAGCAGTTTGAAAGCATGTCAAAGTGCAAGTAGATAAACAGGCACCGCTCCAGCGGGAAGGTAAATGGCGTTTCCATGCGCTGCTCTGGTTTCGCCAGAAGCGGCTTAGTCATGCTGTCCACATGACCCGGAAGCTGTACGCCGGCTCCCTCGGCCAGTAAAGCTGAGCGCCGCAACCCCAGCGTCGGTCACAACTGGACCTAATGGTCAGGGGTCCCTTTACCTTTACCTAAAACACAATATGCACGTGTTAGAGATAATAACACAGAGAAATGCATTAGGGAAAATGTGAATATATGGGATTTTACAAAAATGGGTATAATGGGCAAAATTTCATAAAATGTGTATATTATGAGAAATCCACACTAAAATACTAATGGACTTGGGGGGGGGGTGAAAACTGATGTGGAAATTGGAAAACTAAACTTAAAATCCCTATCCCTGTCCCATGTTCTATTGAACTGGTAATGTGCCTCATCTTGCTATTTCCAGTGCCTCATAGTCTGCATCCTTCCCCTTTCTTTTATTTTCCCCTGTGTGTCCATTTTTAGTTTGTGCAGTCATGCCTTGGTTCTCGGACAGAATGCGTTCTGGGAATCCGTTCAGCTCTTGGAACTGTTCATCCTGCAGCCAATCAGAAGCTGAGCCGGATGTTCGGCTTCCGAAAATCGTTTGGAAACCAGAACACTCACTTCCGGCTTTCAATCATTCGGAAGCCGATTTGTTTGGGAGTCAAGGTGTTTGAAATTCAAGGTGTATGAGCCTCAGGGCTGATACCTGTTCTCTTACAGTGTCGTGTAAAGTGCCATGTATATGGATGGTGCCCTATAAATTGACTCTCAGCCTGTCAGCTAGCCCTGCAACATTAAGTGGCAGGGTGGGCAGGTGAAGATTAGGCTACTGAGTTGGGGGGGGGCTAGTCCTGTTCCTACTGGCCTCCTGTTAGATGTACTGGACAACCCTGGATAACCAAACTGCTCCTTTGCCCTAAACCTTTAATTCTACTCTTTCCCAGGAATAAAGGCAAAGGCTAAAACAGTTAAGGCAAAGGCTAACCCCACATTCCATGGGCTCATAGGCTGCAGAGTTCTGGGGTTGGGGATACGTATATTACAAAAAGTCCTTGCTGGGGGACGTGGGCAGCTGTTTACACCCCTATCAGCCTTTGCACCATTTTTTAAAAAATCCTTCATGCTGAATATTGAGTCCAGCAATTTCAGATCATATCCCATGATGATTATACGGCAATGCTATGTAGCCTCTCAGATATGTCTGCACGGCATCCAAAAGCCAAGTCAGGCTAAGTGAGGGTGGGAATCTTAGTCCTAACTTACCAGTGGTAAAGTACCTGGGGTGGCAGCAATGTTTTTTTTACAGCTTATGAAAAAGTGCACATGCCCAAAGAGCAGCTTCCCCAAACAGATTGACATGTTGCTTTTAAACTCTTGGGTAATTTCAGCCTTAAATTGCAACAGAATAGAGGATGCTGATGAGTGGATTAAAAAAATAAAAAATAAATCCCATTGTGAATGCAGGTCTTGTGCTTAGGCTTCTTTGGGACTCTGGTGATAACCACAATAATTGAGCCTTATGAAAAAATCAATAGATTGAAGAGTGTTGAGATATCTTCATGCTGTTTTTAAATAGAAGCATTTTGCTATAGCTAGGGTACCTAGTCATTTAAATTTGTGCCTATGCTTTATTTTCAAAAGATCCGATACCCAAGAATAGTCAAGAGCAGTGTTTTGTGCATGCCATATTTGCTGCCTTCAGTTTAGAATGTAGATGGGCATTGTAATGCAGAGTTCCTGTGAGCTTGATCTGACAACCTTCAGCACAAAGGCAAGGCTCCTGTTGTTCGACAACCAGACTTAATGATCACAGCAAGTAGGATTGAAATTTTATTGGCGCTCTTCAGTGTGACTGTGATAGTGTTGACACTAAATCAAATTCAATTAGCAAGGGCTTGCTAATGAGTTACACAACTTTGTGAAGGAGAAAGGACAAAGCACTTTGCCATCACCAGAGTGGAGACTAGTTACTAAATTGGGGTTAACGGAGCAATAGCACAATAGAGCTGTGAGATTTTCTCCGGAGGCCACTGTGAAGAGAGAGAGAGAGAGAAAAGCTTTTCTAATTAATATTTTAACAAACATGTTGTCTTGGAGAATATGGCAATGGGAAGGAACACGCATGGAGCTTTGTAGTAATCAAGAGCATTTCCAATTATTTTTAAACAGTGATGCCATTAAACAACTCTTAGGTCTGGGAGAACTGGAAATATAGAGGCTCAATATCCTAATGGGGAAGTCTACCCATGAACCCTTCTTATCAGCTGCTTGAGCCCAGTTCACACTTAGCAACTGAACCTGGGTTTAGTGATTGGGAGTAGGGTGTGACCTTCACCACCTCTTTGTGCAATGATGCACACACATACACCCTTTATCTGTTTAGGAGTTGCCCAGGACCATTCCTAGTTCAGTGTAAATGGAAATCATTCATTGTCCTAGGTCACAGAGTATGGTCTGAAGGGGCCCCACTGAAAACTGAGCAGGTCTCGGTGTGAAGGGAGGAAGGGATACTAGGAAGGGAGGCTGCCTAGGAAGCTTATGTAGATTGTCTTGAGCCCCTTGATGGAAGAAAGCTGGGATATAAATGGAATGTATAAATGGGAAATAAACTCGCCATGGAACACTGATTAATTTCAATTTTCAAAGTGAGTTTAAGAGATAGCCAAAACTGAGCACAGGAGCCAGGGGGAATTCACACCTGAGAGGGGCCAGGCAAGAAGGGGGCATATGCAGTCCCACAGCCACTCTCATCCCCAAGTTCTTGACCAATTCAGATCTCCTTCTCCCTTGTGTCACTGGTTGGGAAGACGTGGGAATCAGCTGAGTGAAGCTTCAGTGTGAAGGCTGGAAGGCTTCATGGAGAAGTATTTTTGAAGTGCTTGGCTAGGTTAGACATTTTAAATCTCAGTCCTAGAAATGAATAAATGTTAGGCTTCAGTCTCTCTTCCTTTAATAAATCCAAACAAACACCATTCAATCCTATTGAATTAAAATCCACCACAGAAGTTTTAAAATAAATATGTACATTTTTAATAAAGATAATAAAAAAACCTACTTCCCGCATGACGACCAACCAAGTTAAGCCCATTTGAGCACTATAGGAGGGCTGAGTAATGACAATTTTGACACTGATGTTTCCATTGTCCACTGTTATATAAAGCTTTTGTAATGCTTGTGAATCTGAGCTTTTATTTATACAGGAACTTTCCCATCCCCTCCACCTTGCAGTACAAAAGTGTGTTTTTTCCACTGAGAGAATTTCAAGGATATAATGTTACATTAAATAGGCTCTCTACTGTTAAGAAGATTCTTCTAGGTGACTAAATGGCAGCAGTGTAACGGGAGCAGTTTGATCTTTAATCGTAGTGTTCTATCGCCTTTTTCATATTGTTTCTGCAGTTGATAATGAAGTTGACATTTTATATTTATATTGAGAGTGGGTATTTCTTTAAAGACTTTGCACCCCATTCTGTAAAAGAGTTTTTGTAGTGGTTAGAAAAATTGTTGCTCATCCATTTCTATAGATTTTCATGCCTTTTATCTAAGGACTTCACTTCGTTTCACAGCTTTTAGGAAAGTATCACAATTCTTCCGAAGGGCAGATAAGCATTTCCTTTAGAATTGTTGAATTGGGAATGGAACTCAAATGGTTCTGTATTGCAACCCACAACATACATGTGACTGATTGTCCTGTACTCATGCATTCCTAACAAATCAGACCACAGATCAAAATGCAAACTAGATCATGTGAGATCTAGTGCAACACATGCAGAAAGCTGAAATGAGAAAAAGGAGTCCACCTGACAATGAAAAATTTTAGCAGAACATTCTGACTTGGCTCATAAATGTCCAAAGTGGACTGTCAACCATCCCAAGGTAGACTGATAATCTTGCAAGCACCAAACAGAATGTCTGGAATGATGGAATTATACCCACGTGAATATCGACAAGGATTGTGAATTCATTTTTCCTTTTTTAAAAAAATTGTCACATTTGAATATATGTTTTGCAAGAAAATGGGTTTATGCTCACTGGTCTGTCTCAGTATTTGGAGACCTCAGCATATGTAATGGATTATTGACATCTGCTTGTGACTTCCAACATTCACTGCAATCTGAATATTCACTGTAGCAGTCATTCACACACACTTATTTGTTTCAATACTTCCCTGGTCAAAAGGTTGGAACAGGTAATGACAGAGTCATGACAAAAACTATAGAAAAAGTAGTCTCAACCTGGTCACCTGCTAAACATACCCTGCCAGTCTCCCCAGGTTTGCATTTATAGTCAGAAGCAGTAATGGGACATTTAAAGAGAAATAATTCGGCAGAACCCTCCAAAGTCCACACTGCTGAAGCAGCAATGTCAGAAACTGAAACTGTACTTCCGAGTCCCTGTTCTAGGAACTAGAAGGAATTAGGCATGGAGAGTTGTGATGGGCGAAACCAGATTTAAGTGTAATGAAGGAACTATATTAGCAATGCATATTTCATGTGAGTTGGTTTAAATTATTGTATTATGTGTGCCTTACTTTATTTTGTTGTACACTGTCCTGTGACTGTAATGGTGAAGGGCAGTACAGAAATACTTAGATAAATAAAACCTGCCTCTATACCAGGGGTCAGGAAACTTTTTCAGCAGGGGGCCTGTCCACTGTTCCTCAGACCTTGTGGGGGGCTGGACTATATTTTGGGGGGGGGAAATATGAACAAATTCCTATGCCCCACAAATAACCCAGAGATGCATTTTAAATAAAAACACACATTCTACTCATGTAAAAACACCAGGCAGGCCCCACAAATAACCCAGAGATGTATTTTAAATAAAAGGGCACATTCTACTCATGTAAAAACATGCTGAATCCCAGACCATCTGTGGGCCGGATTGAGAAGGCGATTGGGCTGGATCCTGAACCTTAGTTTGCCTACCCATGCTCTATACAGTCATACCTCATGTTGCGTCCGCTTCAGGTTACATCTTTTCAAGTTGCGTCCCGCAGTAACCCAGAAGTACCAGAACAGTTACTTCTGGGTTTCACCGCTCGCACATGCGCAGAAGCACTAAATTGCTTTGTGTGAGTGCATAGACGTGGCACTTCTGGATGAGAACGCTTCGAGTTGTGGACATGCGTCCGGGACGGATTACGTCTGCAACTCGAGGTTCCACTGTACTAGTTTATTGATTTATGTTGTCCTCCTGTATGTTGTTTTGCTTAATTTTCATTTCTTTAAATTCTTTTGTAGAGGACATGCCTTCCAAACGCATTTGCCTTTTGTCAGTGAAATCATGGTGGGCCTATTATACACTGTTTCTTTCATGAGTTAGCATGCCCAGGTGAGGAAAGAGATACTTAAGTATTTCTTGCACCATCCCAGAACCACCTTAAGCCATCCAAGCCTTCCTCTAGGCCCCTTCTGCGCAAACACCTTTGCCCGTGGACTAGGATCACTTTCCCAGAGGCATAAAGACACTTGCAATGCTGATGCAGCCTTGGCGCTGCGTTCCCAGAGATGCCAGGCTTCCCGGCCCGGGGGAGCTCAATGCTATGCACCTGGAGAGGCAGTGCTGGGCCAGGAGCCAGGAGCTGAGGGGACCCAGGCAGGTGGTTGTGTTCACATTCCCCACCTCTCTCTAAGGGCTCCACTGCACACACACACCCTGCACACTTGGCTAGCGAGGGCCTCGCTATTGGCAGGAAAGGAAGCAACCGCTGGCTTCTGACCACTTGCTTCCGCTTCCACAGCACAGCTTTTTGTGCTCCCAGAGCTCTGGGCATTTTGGCATTTTTTAAAATCCCCCCTGGACATATGGCAACCCTGGATGCACGTTGCAGCATCTTAAAGCCAGACGTTTTGGCCTTAGGGCTCACCCCCACTGCCACTTGTCCCACGCCCAGAAAGCCTGGTCTGAAGAAGCTTCTGCTTGTCCCATGCATTCTATTGACGGGTCCAAGCAATTACGCTTTGCCCTACCTGGAAAAACTGTTCTTTAGTGCTGCATCTGAACAAAGGGCAATGCATGGAAAATTCAGCGCTAAAGATTGCGTTTCCCCATGGAAAAGCAGCCGGGCAAGTGGAGGTCTGGATAAGCCCTTAAACAAACACATGGCTTTGTTCTGAAGTTGGATTGCCTTAGATTGGCTTTTAATTGAGTGACATTTCATACTTGTCATGTAAATAGTTAGTGGACTAAATAATTGGTGGACTAGCAAGTTAATACAATTATGTAATTGTGACCAAGCAGCAGAAAACCAGGAGAAGCATTCCGTGTAAAAGCTGTTTCGCCATAGGTTTGGCCTGTGCTCTACAATAAGATTTTAAATAGCCAGTTTGGCTGCTAAAGTTTCCAGATTCTTATTCTATTAATTTTACCTCTCTGCACTGCAAGCTGTATTTTAGTCAGGATCAATAACACTTTTGAAGAAATAGTGCTACAGATTTTGGAAAATAGGCAGCATTAAAATTTATCAGGCAGAAGGCTTGCCTTTTTCTTTCCCTGTTCCTCAGGGCCAACATGTAAAATGTACAGCTAATGATTACACCCTCCCCACTTAGGAATCTCACAGATTAATACTCGTCTTTGGTTTCTCTTCTTAGACTTGTAGATCAACACTGGCCACTTGAAACAGATACCAAGTTGTTCCTCTGACTTTTACAATAGTTTTCATAATAGTGGTGCTGGTAGTACTAGCAATAGTAATTGAAGAATTTATTATTATTATTATTATTATTATTATTATTATTATTATTATTATATTTCTATCCCACCCATCTGGCTGGGTAGAATACAGTAGAACTGTAAATAATACTAATACCAATACTAATACTAATAAATAGAGCAATCAGGTCCATCTTCTACACATGGCATTACATTAGACATACAGGAGTGTTGCAACTGAGGAGAGAAGGTATTGGAAAGGAATTTCCAAGTGCAGAGAGCTAGGAGACAGTATAATGTGCCTAGTACATCCACTGTTTTTTCCCCTGATAGCTCAAACTGTTAAGCAGAGATCAAGTGTGTTTGTTTATAAAGTTATGTGAGCAGGTCTCTATGTGATTGTCCTACCTAGATCTGATTCCCATTTCTGCTTAAACTTTCTTACAGTGTTATCTTACATTTGTAATTAGAGCTATAAATTGCCCTTAAAACTCTTTTAGAATCTATAGTATGTATCTTATAAATGTTTAATTGTAGTGAAGGCCTTCTCCCATGATTCTGGAGGGATATATACAGGATATGGGAAAACCTAAAGGCTAGTTCAGGTATTTAAAATGTTTTTCCAGCAGTGAAACCTGACCTTCCTTGGAGACACTTCCACAGCATGGCATACTGAGAATCAGACTATGCAGCAGTTTCTGCCACCACAGCATCACATTTGGAATTGCTGCCAGAGAATGGAAGATGCATTTACAGTTGGCTCAATTCGCATTATTGCGTGGCTTGTGGACCTTTGCATGCAAAGTGAACTGTAGACTCCTGACTTTTATGACTAAAAGATGACCTCAAACCTACTCAGTGATGCTTTCAACTGTGGATGATGAAGTATTCATTTAACCTCAGGGATGTGCTAGGGAAATACCTGAGGGTTACCAATATACTTTCTAGGCAGCCATTGGCAGAGTGTGGAAGTGGTGAACTGAAAAAAGAAGTTTTGGCCCACACTCGATCCATTGTTGTGGGTCTTGTAGCATCAGGCGCAAAAGCTGCAAGAAATCTGGGTGAACCAAACACTGTGTAAGGCTGTAGTGAAGAAGGGTAGCTTGGGAATATTCCTCAGATGGAGAGTGCCAGATGTTTGGGCAAGTGCAGCATGAGAGCTGCTCAAGGCAGATCATTAGTGAGGGAGAACGGACAGATCATTCCAACCAATATGCAGTGGGATACTCTTTCCTACATCCATGCTGGATACCAGGAATATCACAAAGTGCTGGTCACAAGAACAATAATCAGCATGGAAGCCTTGGATCTCATATGAAATAGAAGAAATACCCTCTCCCAGGTGCCTCTGCCCAGGAAGAGGTTGAGTTTAAGTAAGAAAAATTATGGAATGTATGAAGTGGCCTAGAATTGTGTGTGTGTTTTTTTAAAAAAATAAAAAGTATAAAGTTTACCAGCTAAAGAACATTAGCTGTAAAGCATTCGCTTTGTATGTACTTCTATCTTTTAATTTGCTAGGGTTTATCCCTGCCTTTTACTGTCTAAAGTTAGGCACAGGCGAGGAAATGGTCCCTTTTTGTCCTCCTTAGTTTAACTAGCCAGGTTGCCAGAATTGCGCTCAACACATTTCTATTGTGGGAGAGAGAGAGAGACATCTGGACTTTTCATTGGCAGCCTACATAATAAACCTCACATGAAAGAGAGCTCCATGACCCAGTGGTTTTTCCCCTTTTTAAAAAAATGATCTGTGTAGGTGTGAGTCTTTTCTGTCCAAGTGATAGAGGAGACATTGAGTTTTAAAGGGATACGGCTTATGTACTTTCCTAGGTTTTTAATTGGATTTTATGACCTGCAAAAGACAGTCCTGGTTTTGTCTCTGTGTGTATTTTGTTCCTCTTCTTAGACCACTGCTATTCTGTTTCTAGAAGCGTGAGCTGACCTGGCTTTTAAGTTGCTTGGATACTTTTAAAAAATATATATTCTTGCATAATTTTCTGCTGAGGCTAGATGTGGCATCAATCACATTATGTGTCTGTAGCTTCATCCACAGCTATAGTCTACTCTAGCAAGTAGTGGGATCCTAAGAAACATGGTGGGTTTTCCTATCTGGGCACTAATATTATGGTGGTGGTTGCTGCTGCTGCTGCTGTTACAACAGCATTTATATCTATTAAAGAACAGGGGGAGGGGCCCTGAGTTTTGGTTCTGAGCCTTGTAGAGGAAGCAGGAACAACCTAAATTAAAGTTTCTTTTAACTCATCAATATAGGTGTAAATGTCTCGTTTTCTTGAAGAGTAAATAGAGTCAACTGGGATAAAGACCCTTGTGGCAGAGGCTTTTCTTTGCTGTTTCCCGCAGTCCTGGTCTGGACCTTAGCCTCTATGCCTGCTATTTGCACTGAAAGGAAAGGGCTAATTTATGCCAAATAGTGCAAGTAGCAGGTGCTGGTAGCGGGGTTAAAGCTGCTTCCCTGCCTCACCAGTATCTCAGTCTTGATCCCACTGCTGTGCCTGCTATTTGCACTCAAAATTTCATTGACGCAACTGACAACTGAATGAGATTGAGGTCACATTTCATTTGTCCCTTATGCTATTAAGTTATGCAATGTGCTAGCAGGTGGTTTGAGATGTTCCTTAGTAGTATTGACATAGAGAGGTTACCAGGTGAAGGCTACACCCACTGATGTCTTTGTCCTGCATGCTTGCACTACTGCCTGCATCCTTGGAAGGATCTCTCATGTTTCGTCCTATCCCTGCTTATGGACGGAAGAAAGTTTTGAATCCTATAGACAGATGTGGCCTTTTGAATCCTAGAGATGATGATTCTGCCTATAGTACTCAAGCTGGCAGGGATGGGTGCGAAAGAAATTTGAATCAGTACACATTTTTAAAAAGCTAATATACCTAATTTGCACTTTCCAAAACAATATGCTAACCAAAACTCCTTAAAATGTGCACTTCTCCAGCTAAATAGTAGTTACAGAAATGCATATACTATGGTAAAGTGTGCATAAAGTGCATGTAATTAGTGAAGATAACATGCAAAAATGCATTCTATTAGGGTTTTGGGGTTTTTTTGCAAAAAAGTGTGAATTAGGTAAAATTGCATACAAGACTTGCGAGAGTGGACTTCCTCCTCCTCGTTTTCTATGGGTGTATGGGGCCCTGAGATGCCTTCCCAGGGACCACATGATGCACCTAAAGCCATTATTTTGCTATTATTAGAGGTGTTTGAAAACTGTTGTGCATGTAGTTACATCTGCGCAAGAGAGGCAACCTTAAGTCCTGGCCTTGGAAAAAAGCCCAAGTTGACCCCTGATGAGCTGATGGAAGAATCCATTGCAACTTTCCCACAGCAGTGTCATCAAGGAAGGACTTGGGGGCAGAAGTCCAGGGCCCTGCAGCAGGTCAACTCATTTTTGTGACCTGAAGACAATGAGTGACCTGAAGAAATGCACATTGCCATCTACAGAAGTGGAGGTGTAAAACCTGCAGTCCATAGTGTGCTGGGTAATCCTACGCCTACTAACTCAGCAGTAAGTCCCATTGCATTAAATGGAACTTATTCCCAAATTAATGGGTATAGGATTGTATCTTAAAATTACCTTACCGCACCACTCCTTCGTTGTATTAAGTTCTTGTGGGACAGGGGGAAAAAGATTGCCAGAAATAGGAGGTGAACTATTTTAAGTGAGAACTATTTTTATATTTTCCATCTAAAATGTAAGGAGCCCAAATTGACACTTTGTCTACAAGCTGCAGTTGCTGAAACTGGCCATGAGGAAAACAAAATCCCATCTCTCTTGTAAAGTAGACTCAACACAGCTGATACGATTTGACAGAGAGGCCAGAAATATGAAATCCTGCAGTGCTATTTTTAAAGATTCCACTTCTAGAAAGTATAATTCCTTGTTGGTAAAGTTTTATATATTGATGTTGGAAGCAGCACCCAAACCCCCCCCCCCTTATTTATTTGCTCTATGTAGAATATTTGTAAAGTAAGAAAGCTGAGATTTATTCACATTTTGACTACTATAGGAAAAAATGACCCACAAGTATTTAGAAATCACTACCTTTCGTGGGTGGCACTGTGGGTTAAACCACTGAGCCCTGGGCTTGCCGATCAGAAGGTCGACAGTTTGAATCCCCACAATGGCGTGAGCTCCTGTTGCTCGGTCCCTGCTCCTGCCCACCTAGCAGTTTGAAAGCACGTCAGAGTGCAAGTAGATGAATAGGTATCGCTCTGGAGGGAAGGTAAACAGCGTTTCCGTGTGCTGCTTTGGTTCGCCAGAACCAATGCTGGCCACATGACCCGGAAGCTGTCTGCAGACAAACGCCGGCTCCCTCAGCCTATAGAGCGAGATAAGCGCACAACCCCAGAGTTGTCCACGACTGGACCTAATGGTCAGGGGTACCTTTACCTTTACCTTTCAAAGCTAACATCTCTTTGACAAACTAAAGTGCTGATTGGAAAGTTTCATGTTATTTGTTTCTGCATTCATTTAATCAATCTATTTCTCAAATTTGTATTCACTGCTTCCATAGAGAACAAACAGGAGAACAACTTTTCAAAATCTTTAACAAGGACAAATAAGACAAATTAAAATAGTATTGTAGATGGCTGTTATATCCTAAAATCCCCCACAAAAAACCAACACAGCAGCCAGTTTAGTGATCTGTTTTCTAAAAGAGAACTGAGAGGAAAACTGACCCCCCCCACACACACACACCTTAAGAAGTTTCATAATTTGGGTGCCTCTATCCAGACAGCTCCAGGATTTATACCCATCAGATAGCAAGGCAGCATCAGTAAAACAATCTCCAAATTTATCAGTGTGCAAGTCTGGTGCAGGAGAGGGGATATATGGGTAAATCTAAAAATGGCAATAATATGGGTGGGAGTAGAAATTCCTTGTGACAGAATTGGATGCCTTCTAGAGCAGTGTTTCCCAACCTTGAGCCTCCAGATGTTTTTGGACTACAATTCCCATCATCCTTGACCACTGGTCTTGCTAGCGAGGGATGATGGGAGTTGTAGTCCAAAAACAGCTGGAGGCCCAAGGTTGGGGAACACTGTTCTAGAGGCACAGCAGCTCCTCCAGAATGAATTAATCCTGCCAAGTTACAGCTGAGTAGGTCCATGGAGGTTGTGCTGAATACATTGGTGGTGAGGAATTAAGGAACCTTCTATGACTTTTTTATTTTAAAAGTGGTAGAAATTTATGAAATTTGCAGGTTGTTAGCCTGTTCTGAGCGGGTGAATCCTGTCAAATCTCAGAAGGATAGCTGAAGTGGTTTTTCTGCAAGAACAGCCTTTATAGTTTTGGTGGGGCTAAAAAATATCCACTTAATCTCCCCTATTGTTTTGTGGTTATTTTATGTAATGATGGCTTACATAAATGAGGTTATGCTAGGCTTTAAAAAAAACCCCTGAAAATTAGCTTGGGGTGTGTGTGGCTTGTGCGTGTTAGGCATTTTCCAAGCAAGCACCACTTGCAGAACTATCAAAAGCACAGAACATCTGTTCCCCAAAGCACTGTGATGGAAGAGCTGCCCTTGTCAATCACAAAAAGAGTTCTCCATCCTCTGTCATTTTTCTTATTTGGCAATATTAGAGAGAAATTTTGCAGGCATGTTGTCTGCACAGTTGTTTTTCAACATCAAAATCTCTGAATTACCCCAAATCATTTTAGAGATCCCTTCTTCTGTTCTAGGTGTTTGGAGAAGTCCTCTTTCAGCTTTGCAGAACTGTCTGAAATGGCCCACTTCAATTCTTGATTTGGCATTAATTAACTTCAACATAGACCCATTTAAATTAATAAGCATGACACAATTAATTTCAATGGGTCTACTCTGAGTAGAACATAGTTGACTGCAACCAGTATAAATTAAAGGAAGATTATGCAGGGAAATAGAAGAATTATTGCCAGAAAAGAGGCCCAAAGAAACATGGTTATTTACAGCAGTAAGAGGCAATTGTGGGTTTGATTTCTCTCACGTCTTCTTTTTCTGATCTTTTCTCTCTGAGAAGGAGAGACTTTTCTATTATTAAGCAACATTTCACAGACACTATTGCAGAATAGCCTCTGTGTTATTTCCTTCAAATTCACACCTCAAACTAAAAGTGCAATATTTCCACCTGCCTGGGAAGGAGTGATGGCTTATATTGAGTGAAAATGTGTGAAGTGAAAATAATTCAGATGGCAAACAGAGCAGGTGTTGCGCATCTTTTTCCGGGTTTTTGGTAGAGGCGTGTCCCTTGGTGCAGAGCCTTGGCAGGAGATTTGGCTTGCCTTAGCTATTCAATAGTCTTATGCTTGATTCAGTGAGTGAAAAATTACCATTCATTTGTACCTGATCTCAGTAAGTGTCCGGCCCTATCATATGCCTGTTTACCCAGAAGCAAATCACATGGAGCTCAAGGGGGCTTTCTACCAAGTAAGTGAACACAGGAGTGCCACCTGTGATTCTCTTATGAGCATTCTGTTCCACCAGTTTTTCAGTACGTGAGAGCTTTTAAGACAGAGAGAAGTATATTCTTCAACACATTTATTTGCAGCAAAACTTCTGTAGTTTGAGAGTGGTTTTCTCCCCCCCCCCCCAATAATATTCAGGTGCAGTGGCATCATTTAGATATTTTGAACTATTTCTTTTTGCTTCTGTTTCCAAATAAACATGGTGAATTGTTATATCTTTGCCTCAGCAAATTGTGGTTAATCTTAACTAGGGTTTAGTAAAGAAAAACTGGTTTACAGTCCTAGTTTGTTCCCCTAAACCATAGTTAAGCTTGACCATGATTTGGTGTTCAGATATGACAATAAACCATAGTTTATTGAGGGTGGATATATAAACTTTTGGCCTCTTCATGGCTGCACTGGAGAAAGGAAGAATGCCCAGGTGTTCTTTCTGGATCTGGAGCCAATAATCACACCAGACAGAAGTCACACACAATCTCCCCTTCAGCTGCCCAGAGCTCCAGGTAGAACGAGAGAGATCCCGGCCAACAGTATCTGGTACCTTGACCTGTGAAGAAGCTCTCTGAGCCCCTTCAACCTACAGCTTTTATAGGCAACTTTGATTGACTTAATTGATCAGGCCGGGGCACCGGGTGTGACTCAACATGAATGCGGAGCAGCTGAGAGACTCCAACCCAATTCACTGCAACTGGGTCTCCTCCCCACTAGCCAATCAGCACTTAGAACACAGGAGACCCAGGAAATGCCTGACACAGGAGTGTGGAAAACAAGGTATACCAGCATGAATCGGAAAACTTTAAACCGGGGATGTAAAGGGAAAGAGACATGTTATCTAACTCCTCAAAATTACAATGGTCTTCCGTGTTTCCCCTACACCAGGTTTATGCACATGGTAAAGTTTAGTACTATACCCAGTGCTTTGGGGGGGGGCATGCAGGGGTACGCATACCCCTAAACATTTTGTGAATCTGAGTTTGGACTCATTGAGGGGCAGTATTTCAATATGAGTAAGAAAATGAGAGTACTCCTAAATATTTTTTTAGAAAAAAGCGCTGACCCTCCCTGTCTACCCATGTAAGAAGCAGTCCAGCCCTTTATATAGCCCCATACAAAATTGCAGCTTTCATATGAACCACTAAAATTGAACAATGAAGCAAATAATGCATTCTAAACCACAGGATATGAATGTTCTTTAAGCAGTCTTTTGCAGGAGGAACTATTGGCCTACAGACGAGCTCCCCACCCCTCTTAAAATTATCACTTTGTACAAGCGTATTATTCCTTAAAGTAGATTTCTGCAACTAAATGAGACAGCTTGTTCTTCTTCAATGAAACTTCTTGTGTTCATGTTGTGGGAGAAATCCATTGCATCCTGTTCCACAAAATAGCTGGATGTGGTCCAGATTGATGGCCAACCTGCATTTGGAAGTCTTCATATGGATTGGCCAATGACTTTAGCGTGTATCCACTTACAAAACCAGGATACATGGATATATATGTATACAGATAAAGGAATGCAAATTCAGTGGTACCTCAGGTTACATACGCTTCAGGTTACATATGCTTCAGGTTACAGACTCCGCTAACCCAGAAATATTACCTCAGGTTAAGAACTTTGCTTCGGGATGAGAACAGAAATTGTGCTCCGGCTGCGTGGCGGCAGCGGGAGGCCCCATTAGCTAAAGTGGTGCTTCAGGTTAAGAACAGTTTCAGGTTAAGAACGGACCTCACGGACCTCCAGAACGAATTAAGTACTTAACCCGAGGTACCACTGTAATGTGGTATCCTAAATTCAATCTGAAGGCTTTAACACAGACTATCAAACTAAGATAAATGGCAGAGCAACTCTTTGGCTGACATTTTTCAGGTAGTAAGGTAAAGGTAAAGGTACCCCTGCCCGTACGGGCCAGTCGTGTCCGACTCTAGGGTTGTGCGCCCATCTCACTTAAAAGTCTGGGGGGCAGCGCTGTCCAGAGACACTTCCGGGTCACGTGGCCAGCGTGACGAAGCTGCTCTGGCAAGCCAGCACCAGCGCAGCACACGGAAACGCCGTTTACCTTCCCGCTATAAAGTAGATACCTATTTATCTACTTGCACTTAAGAGTGCTTTCGAACTGCTAGGTGGGCAGGAGCTGGGACCGAACAATGGGAGCTCACCCCGCCGCGGGGATTCAAACCGCCGACCATACGATCGGCAAGTCCTAGGCGCTGAGGTTTTACCCACAGCGCCACCCGCGTAGTAGTGCTGCTTAATTAATATTTTTCAGAGATCAAGTACACAACATAAATGATGCCTCTAATTCTAACTCGTCTCTACACCTGCAGATTCCTTTTGCCCAACCCAGAGGTGCCAGGTTGTCCCCAAGATTGAGGGAGTCCAGCACGTGCAATGTGCATGTGGTGTAGTGGTTAAGGGCGGTAGTCTTGCAACCTGGGGAACCAGGTTTGTGTCTCCACTCTTCCACATGCAGCTGCTGGGTGACCTCCGGTCAGTCACAGTTCTCTGAAGTCTCTCAGCCCCACTCACCTCACAGAGTGTTTGTTGTGGGGGAGGAAGGGAAAGGAGAATGTTAGTCACTTTGAGACTCCTTTGGGTAGTGATAAAGCGGGAAAACAAATCCAAACTCTTCTCTTCTTCTTCATCTGGAGGAGGCTGAATGCTCTGGAGGGACAGGCTGCTGAAGCTGCAGTAACCTCGCACGTGTGGGGCACTCAACTGGCCCCCTCAACATTCAGGGACCCAGGGGCCCTTTCCAACAAATATGGAGAAATGAATGGTGTGCCTTAAATATAAGGTGTGAACAAGACGTTACATGAATTGATAGTATGTGATAATATATGAATGGTATATAATCACATATCTATTGTCACACTATTGTGCTGCTATTGGCATGCTAGGCATATGCTTTGTTCTGGCCATCAGTCAGGGCCATCAGCAGAAGCAGAAGCAGTTGAGTGAGAAGTAACAGCACATGTAGGATTTGCTAACCCTCTCTCTGTGTTGCTGTGCATCAGTCCGGCCCCCAAAGTCCTGTGGCTTCATCCAGTTCCTCACAACTTCACCAAGTGGGGAGCCTTTTCTATTCATGTAGTCTCCACATGCAGTTTAGAATCCTTTTGTTCCTGCACTATATTTCAGAAATGAGGAGAAACATGTGACCTCAGGGGTGTACCTAAATGCAGGGCCTGGCAGATCCTTTGTATCTGCATTCCCCCTTCTTGTGAGCATGCATGGCTTGCGCTGAATATCTGCACACCTATACAAATGCTCAGTTTCATCTGTTTGCAGGGGCATGCTAAACTTTGTTCTTCCTCGCACTCCACTTTTCATCAGGAAAAGCAAGCAGCTCTCAGGCCTTGGGTGCAGCAGTGACGTCTATGGTGAGGGCGAGCCACCCTTCGAACATTGGCATGTCTGCGGCTTACCTGAAGGGAGCAGGGGCAGAGCAGGGCAGGGTGTGCCTCGGCCACTAGATTGACTCCACTAAGACACCTGCACAGCCCCAGCCTCCCAGCCATCCTGTCCCAATGCAGCCTTGTCTGGCTGCACCAATGCTGGTGTTGGGAGGGCAGATCTGCCCGCTATTTGGGCTTTTTTCTGCTAGGCTAGTCTTTTACAAGGCTACATAAATCTGCTTTTCTTCCTTTGTAACCACCATTGATTGTGGATTTTGTAGGAGTATTGCCAGGTAGATATTTCCGGTGCCAGCACCTTATATCAGAAACCTGTATGGCACATGTCAAGCATCCTATATATTTCTTTAATATTTACAAGCTACATGCTTCCAACAGTGCAGGAAGCTCTAGCCAGCATCCACTGCATTAGAATTTAGAACTGCAGCATGAACTTAAAAGGCCTCTGATTGCTAATGCGATCAGAACGTGACTTTCCCCAAATGCCGTGAAACCTGAGCTCAAGCAAATCTTGTACAGAGACTCGCAGGAGATTCTAAATACTGCCATTCTGCTCCCTCATATTTTATATAAGCAATACTTATTCAGGGTGATGGCCTGTATTCAGGGTTCCAAATGAATTTTTCAAAGGCTGGGCAAAAAGTTAATTTCAGTCTTTCTGGCATTATATTTGCATAGTTATCACATAAAGACTGTTATCCATTTTATATCTGTCAGTGATGATAAACTACATATGGATGAGTATAAGCCATTGATTCGTTGTGGAGCCTAAGTTGCTTAGAAGAGAGTGTCAGACATCTACATGGCATTTCAGAGCAATGTATTCTTATATCTGGATATCAGGTGAGCTGAAAAATATGTACAATTCTGTGTCAACTGGCAGGTCCCTATTAAGAATGTATTTGAGAGAGTAAGTACAGAGGCAATACAGTGATACCTCGGTTTAAGTACAGTCTGGTTTAAGAATGATTTGTTTTACAAACGCCGCAAAACCGGAAATAGTGTCTTGGTTTGAGAACTTTACCTCGGTCTAAGAACAGAATACAAACGGTGGAAGGTCACCTGCCACGGGAGCAGGGCCGTCTTAAGCATATCCGATGCCGTGGTGCAAAGATCCCTCCAGCGCCCCCTCCCTCTCCCAGAATGTAGAACTCGGGGCCCAACTCGCGGAGCACCCCGGGAGCCGCCGCCCACAGAAGACGCCACCGATGTGGTGGACACGGTGTGGCTGGCCAGACTGCTGGAACCCCACACTCACTTCCGAGGCTCCGGGTCGCCTCTTCCTCCTCTGCTGCCTGACAACGACAGCCCACTGCCGGCGCTCTCGCTGCTGCCCAGCGGCCTGAGGGCCCGAGGGCCCGAGAAGCAGGAGGCGGTTGCCACGCCGCCGCCTGTGCCCTGGGGAGTGGTGGTGGGGCGACAGGCATCGGTGGGGCGGAGCCACTCTGGGGCAGAGCCCTTGGGAGCCACTCCCACCACTGCCACTCCCACTGCTTCCTCAGACAATGATGACAGTGGCTTGGCGGGCGGGGCAGCTGAGGGGATTCCCGCAGCCAAGGGAGAGGTGGCAGCCCGTCCTCAGCCGCTGCCTCAGAGTCAAGGAGCTCCTCCTCGTCTGCTGCAGCCCGCGCTGCCACCACGGAGCGCTTGTGGGAGCAGCACAAGCAGCAGCAGCATTGCCAAAGTGCCCTCCAGAAGAGGGGGGTGGGCCGAGGAAGGTAGGAAGGAAAGATGGTTGGCGGGGCACATCTGGCAACATGAAGGGAAAGGAGAGGCTGCCGGCAAAGCTGTGCAGCTCCCCCACTTGCTGGGGGCCCCCGAGAGGCTGGTGCCCTGGCGCAAGGAGCCACTAAGCCCTATGGGAAAGATGGCTCTGTGCAGGAGGCCTCATTAGGGAAAGCGCGCCTCGGTTTAAGAATGGTTTTGGTTTAAGAACGGACTTCTGGAACAAATTGAGTTCGTAAACAGAGGTACCACTATATAACACTTCAAAATCTGCTAGTGACTGACACACTAATTTATAAAGACAGTATAGATGTTGCTTGTCTGATTATAGGCACTGCTAACATATCTTTTGCAATTTGCATGTAATAGTGTATATGGAGAATGGATCTGTAGTGAGATAGCTATAAATATAGCAATAAATTATAGATCAGATTAGATATATTCTCATGCATGGGCATATTAGATGCAGAGCGCTAAAAACAGCAAAATGTAATGAAAACCTATTTGGCAGACAGTGTCTATCCAATCATTGTAATGTATTTGTGTTAAGATCATTTGGTATTCCATTTCAATAATGAGGAGGATAAAATGAACAAAACAACTCTAGGACTGTTGGGCAAGTTAATAAGAAGTTTCATGTGTGCCTATTTATTATTTATTTATCATTTGTAAATATTTCTTTCCTGTAATAATAATTTGTTCTGAGATTACACCATCAATGATCTGTGAATTTGTATAAGAGATGAAGAAAACTAGTAATATTTTACTGGCTTGACTTCTCTCAGTGTAGGATTGTGGAACCTTGTACAATATATAGAGTTTACCATTAGATAGGACAATTGTTTAAAGATGAGGTGGGTGATATGGCCCCTTCCCTGTGTTCCATCCATTGGCTGCAGGTGCTAGCAAATCTTATAATCGGGTTGTTCTTTAGTAAAGAAAATATGAAGTAAACAATTAAAATTGAACACTCCAGAAAATCCAGTTTGAACTGTGTCTTACCAGATGGGCTGAGATGGCAGGGAGCCCTGGGGTGGAGGACAAATTCTTACACGAAGGTATCCTGCTTCACAGAATGTGGGTCAAAACCATCCTAATCCATAATCCATGCTTCTGGTGGGATTAGGACTTGGCAGAGTTGTCCCTTCCCCAGACTCCACTTATGGGAAGCTCTGGTACTGCAGAGGCCCCCACAGTGTCTCCCCAAAGACCAACACAGCATACACCACCCCTGAGTTTGATGTAAAAACCCCAGACAGGGTGTTGTGGGGTCAGAGCAGGGTCAGTGATGAATCCACTGGATCAAAAGACAATTCAATTCCTGGGAAGGGGTAAGATTTGGGCCTCTGTGCTGCAGCTGCCTGGAGTTGGCAAAGCAGAATAGTTGGGAAATGCACATCTTCACCTTCCACACTTGCCAGCATGAGCCACTTCCCCTCTCCCTTGCCCCCCCCCCATCAGCTACCATAAAGATATATATGGTTTCATGTGAAAAAGATTGTTTTAAGATTGAGGCCTATGCCCATTTACCTGGGCGCAAGCCTCATTGAAACCAGTGGGACTTACTTCAAAGTAAACTATCCTAGGACTGTACTGTTAGGCTGCAATCCTAGACATACCGCATTTTTCCATTTATAAGACTATATTTTTTCCTAAATTTTTGAAGTTTAAAATAAGGGGTCGTCTTATACATGGATAGTGCATAGTGCATTTTCTTAATTTTGGGTTTTAAAAAATAGGGGTCGTTTTATACATGGGGGCGTCTCATAAACGGAAAAATACGGTACTTTCCTAGGAGTAGTTCCCATTGAATTATAGGGGACTTATTTCTGAGTGGACAAGTAACTAAAAAGGCAGTAAGTCCAGTGATGTAGCTTATACCTTAAATAATCTTAATGCCCAATTAGGGAATTGAAGCTCTGCAAGAGCAAAACATTAGTAAACTCTCTTTGGGATATAGAAGGTGAAAAACTCAAATGTAATGAGAATTTATGTTGTGAACAGTCACTGACACTGAACTTGAACTATGCTTTTATATCTTAATTTCAGCTCTATTTATTTTGTGTTAGGGTCATTTCTCTTAAACGAAAATGGCCAGTAAAATTTGGTCAAGCGCTCATTTTGTAGTAATGCCATTGCTGACATGCTTGGAAGTCAATGAGTCTGAAAAAGAGTATCTGAAGGTCTAATTTGTCACGTAGAATAAATACGATACTGACTTTATTCTTCCCAAAGCTTTCTGAATATAATCAAGAGCTTCAAAATATCCATTCTGGCATGCTTCCACTTCCAGATTCCATGCAATTCAGACCTGTAGGATGAAATGATGATGTTTCACTTTTTATTTCCCACCATATATTAGATCTGAAGTTGCTGACATTATGTTGTTAATATTCTCACCATACTTTCCTTCCCAGCATCCCTTGTTCTGGAAGGAACTATGGGATCTGGGATCAAACAAGTGTGGGAAGGCTTGTTTATTTATCTTTAATTTATATCCCATATTTCCTTCAAAGAGCTCAAGTTGGCATTCATGGTTCTCCTCCTCTTCATCTTCACAACAATCCTGTGAGGCAGGTTAGGCTGAGTGACTGCCCAAGGTCACCCAGTGAGCGTCATGGCTGAGTGGGGGCTTGAACCCTGGTCTGATACTCCACTACACTACACCAGCTCCTGTTTTAAACTTTAAAATTTACAAGAATTATTTGAGAATAAGAAGGGGTTCATTACAGTACATTCTGAGGAGGGAAAGAAGAAAAGCTTATTTTATTATTATTATTAATTATCATTATCATATTTATGCCCCACCTTTTTCACACACCAGGACTCAAGGTGGATTAGGAAAAGGCTTTATGGACAAGGCCAAATGCAATGGTTTCTCATGAAAGCGCATCCCAGGAGTCCATGGAATGGAGATACAAAGAGAGAGAACAAAAACAACCCAATAGTATAGGAGTATGAGCCAAAAGGTGTGACCTTCTATCTGACAGTCATTCCCAGATCCCTGAGACTAGGAGCCATTCCGCAGAGGTGATCTTTGCTTTGCCGCTGAGGATCCACTCAGCAGGGAGCTGTGGTCAGTCACATGTTCCTGGCAGGTGTATTTAACAAATAATGACATGTAATTAAGCAAATAATGTGTGTTCTGTGTCATAGTAGTGCAGAAAATCTAGTGACCCAAGACATGAGCTAAAAGTGTGCAAAACATTCCCTTTATTTCTGCAGAGATTTCCACTAAGAGTTTGATCACCACCCCCAATCAAAATTAAATCTGGTATAATCAGACATCAGGGCTGTGCAGGATTGCACCAGGAAAATGCTAATATCCATATCAGAGATTGCATCTAGTAGATTACCAGGACATCCCTATCCTGAGCCAGTAAAAGCTTTATCTTCTGAAGTGTCTCCAAAGAAATCATATGCCAGCTTACAAAATTGCCACAAAATGCCCATTTCAATGTATCTTTCTCATTTTACTTCTTTTGTTTTCATTTTTCATACTCATACTTCTGTTTTCTCATAGTTACAGGAGCTGAAATTCTTATTTCAAACACAAACCATTTCCCAATCCAATCAGTGAGGACCATCTTAGCACCTCTGGTTGTTGACACTTCAAAGTGATGGGAGGACGGGAAATCTTTAAATATACACAAACTAATGGCGTTAGCAGCTGCATTTGAGACACATTTCAGCTAAAAGCCTGCTGTTACGTGTAATAATCCCCTTTCCTTACTGAGGAAAAAGCATCTGAGTCACCTGAAGAAATGGGATTCATATTTTCTCCCAGACATGTCCTTTTTTGTGCATGCTGTTTAAAGACTAAACTGTATAAAACAGAATTGACATGATGTAATTACTTGCCTCTTACACTGTGCTAACTTAATTTGCTTTTCATTCCCAGGTATTTAAAAGACCATTATTTTCGCATCAGACATTACTGACTGCCAATTAAAGCATTAGATCGATGAAGTAGAGAGAGAAGAGAGAATTTTGTTATAAAGATTTCCAGGTAGATCTACTGGTAGAGGAAAGAAAGGGAAAGAGTGTTTTACACACATACACACACGCAAATACTTAACTATATATTAATGAAGCTCCCTGCCCTTCAGCATCGCCAAAGAAAAATATATCAGTTGGGAAGGGAAGGAGAACTCTTTGTTGTCCAGCAGATACTAATGGAAAAGTAATAGGAACTGAACCAGGCGGTTGCTGGGGTGTATGGGCATGTATGTGGGGGTTTCAAGTTCCCTTTCTTCTCTTGGAGATATCAACTAAAGTTGTACCCAGTAAGAGTGCCTTATCAGAGACTGTCAAAGTGCCATAGTTTGGCACCTGTTTGCTGGTATTATTATGTTTCTGCTGTCTGGATGCTTCTTACTAAGCCTAGTATTACAGCTTCTCTTGGATCTTTTCAACTGAATGATAAGAAATCATTATGTCCAGTGAAATGTGAAGCTAGGAATGGGTAATAAGGAAGGTATAACCACCCAAAATGAAAATGCAAGTGCAGTCTCTTGTTACTCACTATCATTTTAAGCAATAAGAGATATAGTACTAAGATCTGTCTGTCATGTACAGTACGTTGAATTTAGGATGTTTTTCTCCCCTCTGCAGTTATAGAAAATGTTAGTACTTTGGAGGTGCAGAAAGTCATTGTAATTGCATTATGCATAAGAATGGTGCAGAAAGGGAATCTGGTTTAAAGGACTATATTTTCCCTCCTCTAAATGAGCATTAAAATATGGCATGAAAGGTCATTATAAGCACACCATTAAGACATTTTAATAAAGATGCTATTTCTCACAACGGTAATGTGATTATAATTTAAGGATTTAAGAATATTATAGAAAGTAGCTTAGTGTTTTACCATGGTCATACACAATCTACTGGTTAGAGAAAAGAAAAGAGGAAAAATATTTTGATTGTTCCAAAGTTCTTTTTCTAAAAAAATATTGTCTAGGAAATTAAGTTTTTCCTCACTAGGAAGCAGGAATGATTTGTACATTGTCTGTCAGAGAATCACACACTTGTTAGAATTAGATACCTAGAGGATGTTATTATGATTCTCGTTATACTTTCCTCACTGGATTATTTGATTAACTACCAACTTGTGAGAACCTGTAGTTTATTATCTAGAATCATCAGACTGAATCCAATACTATTCCTACTCAGAGTAGACCCATTGAAATTAATAGGCATGACTAACAGAGGTGCATTTCATTTCAGGTGATTCGGAGAGTTGATACATGTATGAGAAGCTCTGTGTTTACATATGTGTGTGTAGTGGGCAGAGAGAGAGAGTCCCCAAGAGTCATGAGAACGCTTTAGCCTGTCTTCAAAGAACTGCACAACTAGTTCCCAATTTCCAAGGGAGCTCTTTTCAAAGAGCATCTCCTTGTGCCCATTAACTTCTTTTAAAAGTTTGGATACATGGATGGACGAGGGTGTGGGTTCTGCCCTCTAAAGGGGGGAAATAGCTCTTTGGATCCTGGCCTTCAGATACTGCCTGACCTGAGACATAGAAGACTTTCAGTTATCTTCAGTGCCTCATCTTATTTTCTCCCCCGCCCCTCTTTTCTTTTGTATTGCACTTCTGTTTCATTCCGCTAATCAAATCAACTATAATTATAACCTGTGGTAATAATTATTACAATCCCTATTGTTTTAGGGGTGCTTGGAGCATTGACTCTCATTTATCACACACATAAATGCATCAAGTCCTTTGCAAAGTTTAGGGATACTTGAAAGCATTCTATAAATGAAAAGTATTGCCATTACTGCTAATGTACAATTTAGAGCTTTTCTTTGATTTTTCACAATGCCGCAAGTCACCCTTGGCAACTGATTAGTTCCTTAAGATTTTGATGGGGTAAACCATTCTCAGACTTACTCCTGGAGAGCTCCCAGTGTGATTTCTGTGTGATTATCATGAACATCAGGCAGAATGTATGTTTGGCTTTGGTGAGTCTCCACTAAGAGGTCTCACTTTCTACAATGGTAGTACCCATCCAGCAAGATGAATCCAGATTTTTCTACAATGTTTAGGAGACCGATCAGCCTCTTCCTCTCATTTCACAAGACTCCTTCTGCTCCCTCAGGTTGGGAACTACAAGTGAGCCATCTCCACATAAGATTTTGCAGGGAAGTCAAACCTCCACAGTGAAGGGGGAAAAAATACCCCTAGGAGACAGATAGATACTATAGACAAAGTACCAGGAGCCACCTTGGCATTGCATTTTCCAAACCTCTACTCATGATTGCTGGCTGGGTGACTTTCAGGAGAAGAATCCCAGCCCAGTTTAATTAATCTGATTTCTAAGGTTTTACAGCCGTATTTAATTAACCTCATTTCTAAAAATGTTGCAGTGAAGAGCGGCTCCCTTCACTGTCCTGTGTAGTCCTCTCCCTCACCACACTCTGAATTTAGTCCTTGAGTTAACATGAGTATCATGAGCCAAATCATCCCTTCTATATCCTGTGTTAGGACTTATGTGCTACTCCTTATACAGCTAGAACAGCATCACTCAAAAACAATAGAAGGATATCAGCAGATTTCAGGTAACTCCAAAGTTTGTAGAAGTATGAATAATGTTTTGGGGAGGGGGATAAGAGGGAGGGGGGAAACCAATAGCCAAATAACGGCAGTGTGCATTTAGCGTCTACAGAATATTGACTTGCTGTTGTGGGGGGGGGGGTGAATGAAGTGGAATGGAGTACTGTACCATTGGGGAGGGCATGACTGTCTGGCTGACTGAAACAGTGAACAAGAATACTCCATTACATGTCCCTTATGTACATGGGGATATTTACTCCCCCTCCACTTATAACAACCTGGGAGCATGGTTAAGAGAACTGGCTCAAGGTCACCCAAGAGGTGATGTCTGTCCATGTGGGGACATGATCCCAGTCCTCCTTAGCAGTCTGTTTTTCCCCCAAATTGTTTATTGCTTCCCATAAAACATCCCAAAGTGATTTAGCAATAAAAAAATAAACAATAAATATGTGTGTTTTGCTACTGCACTGTGCATAATGATGGCTTTGAAAAGCAGAGAAAATAGAAAGTTGTCCTCTTGATTCATTTATTTTGATAGCTCAGTGATTCCCAGACTGAGAGTCAACAGGACACACTGAGGTGTCTTGAGTCATGAGTAGAGGTGGAAGGAGGCACTGATTTCCATCTCATTCTGTGTTCATCACAATCTGCGCTGTTTCCATTCCATCACATTTCGGTTTCCACTCAAACCTTTCTTATTCATAGCTATCTCCTATAGTTGAAACATAATAAATTACTTAATTTCAATGCATTCAATGGTAGGGAAATGTATTAAAAAATGCATAAAATAACACAATTATTTACATAACATTTGCAGACAAAAACAAACAAACAAACAAATACCATTCATATTTGCTTGCCTAATTTCCATTCTGACTTCAGAACATGCAAATTCTATCAGTTTCCACTTCCATTTCTGGTTCTAACAGAATTTTCAGATACCCTACTGGTGAGTAGGGCAGAAGTGTGCCTTGGAAGATTACTGTGATGTTGGGTCCATCCACCACTCAAATGATGCTTAGAGTAGGGAATCATTGCAGCATTGACCCTAAACACAGGATGACAGTATCTTCCTGAGAGGAGTAAGAAGGATATCCAAAGATTTATTGATGAAGTGGATGTTGCATATGGGAGAAACCCTAAAGCCCTGTCTGATCCCTGGGACATGACTAACATTGGACAGTAGCAGCATAAAAATAGCAACAAATAAAACCACCTGACTTGGGCTGATAAAATCATTAAAATGAACAGAATGATTCCATACTAGGTCTTTTTGGGAACTGCTTAAATATTTTATTGCAATTAAGCAGTGTAGAAAGGTTGTGTAATACATTAAGAGCAGTGAAATATACTTCTAAAGAAAAAAACACCATTTGGAACATTTAGGTCTCTAGCACCCCTTTGAAGGCTTGCAGTTATGAAGCCATACAAACTCAGCTGGAGTAGAGTTACATAAACATAGGGCCACTGCTATAAAGGCCATCTCCTCACCCCTGTTAGCCTAATTCACGGGTGTCAAACACAAGGCCCGCGGGCCGAATCCAGCCCGCCAGCCCTCGTCATGTGGCCCGTGTAGCCGCCGCCAGCCTTCACCTTTTATTCTCGCTTTCTTTTCTTTTTTGACACAAGAAAGCCGCCTCTTCAGCGCATGCACGGCAGCCTACAAGCCAGAGAATGTCTGCCCTCTAGCAGCGCCGGCCGTTCTACACAGGAAACCTCCACTTTACATGCATTCAGGAAACCTCCACTTGTTTTTATATTGAGCGCATGCCATCCTGTGATGTGACAGATCCAACAGCTGCCTGAACCCTTCTCTCCTGTACTGTAAGTCCTACAGATACAACCGGCCCTTTGAGGGTGACCAAACTGCTGATGTGGCCCCCGATGAATTTGAGTTTGACACCCCTGGCCTAATTGCTTGCACCTGCAGGTACATAACTTGGGCCTCCCTCCGAAGGCTTTATTGAAGCTGAATCTGCTTTTACTCCAGGAGTGATTTTAAAGGGACAATATACATTTAGACTAGTAGGAATCTTAAAAAATGCACAAGCAATAATACACATCACTCATCTACCTCTTTATTACCTTAAAGTAAGAAAGAGACAGTTCCCCCACTCCTCCCATCATAAGGGAGTATAGGGAAAAGGAAATTCCCTTTTACTCCCTGTCCCCTAGCTCCTAAACCCATTTGCCTGCAATTTGGTGGACTTAATTCACTCTGAAAAGGCCCATTTGCCAGTAAGTTTCATCCACTTTGTCCAAAAAGGGAAAGTTATAGCTCTTTTTGATTCTTCTCTATAGTGACTGAGAGAACACAGAGCTTTGTTTTATATGGAGTGACTTTGAACCTGAAACAAAGACAGCAGTGGCAAGTGTACAGAGTGATTTGGACACTCCAAACTTTTTAAAATGTGCAGATACAAGTTAAACCGTGGGTCCCATGCATTTTCCTACCATATACTGCAAAAAAAACCCCACAACTTCACCATTTAATGAAACCGGTGTGTGTGTGTGTGTGTGTGTGTGTGCGCGCGCGCACGCCTATGTGCACTCTGAGAGATCATAGCTTGAGAAAGCTGCAAAATACAATTACCTTTATTGTTACATCTTCCCAATTAAGTTTATTTCCCAGACCACAGCAGTGACCTTTCAGTCAGCTAAAATCTCTTCCTTCCCTCCTTACATTAACAAAAGTTGGCCTTCGCATGCATTATTCACTGGCTGCACTTCGAAACAGAAGCCTTTGGTGTGTTTAGAAGAATGACTTAAAAAATGGATGCACTCTTTTTGTCGCCGAGCGCAGTCTTGGTCTCTGGGAGCGCAAACAAGAAGTGCTGACAGAGTGATTAAAGTGAAGTTCTTGGCTTCTTGTTTTAGAAAGGTTTGATGTTGTATTTTGTATTATTAATGAGCACAAGACTCAAGATTAGAAACCCAGCAGTGATGCTTTCTTTTGCAGCTGACCTTGCAATCTGGCAGCCAGGGTGCCTTTCTTTTTCCTCCAAAGCTCACTTCAGTCAGAAAGTATCCCCCAAATCAGCTGTAATCATGTGGCTTCCACATCACTGTAAATGACAACTCAGATAAGGAAATGCGCAGGTAATTGGTGGGGACAATTTCCTCTGGTTCTGTTACTTATTTGGATTGCATGTCCACACAGCACATACATTACTTCAGGTGTATCTGCTAGAGGCTTGCCAGGGTAGCCATCTTCAGATATCTAAAGGGCTATCACTTGGAGCAAGCTTGGTTTCTCCTGCCCTGGTGGGGGGCAATTAGGGGTAGGACCCAAACCAATGGCTTTAAGTTACAAGAAAGGAGATTCTGACTAACCATCAGGAAGGAATTTTCTGACAGTAAGAACAGTGGAAGAGACTCCCATGAGCGATGGGTGACTCTCCTTCCTTGGAGTTTTTCAGCAGAGGTTAGCTGCCCCTCTGTTACGGGCTCTTGAGTGGAGATTCCTGCACTGCAGGGGGTTGGACTAGATGACTCTACAGTTCTATGATTCTGTGTCATCACAAAGAGCTTCCAGTGTGGCAGTAGTCATGCATCTAATCTGTGCTTCCCAACGTTTCAGTTTCTGAAATACATTGATGTGATGTATTTCAGCATCAGTTCTCTGGTTGGCTCAAGTTTCAATAGGGGAAGAAGTCTGGGCCAAGATCAATTGTCTTTTTTCTACTTAAAGGACCCCAAGCCCAGTATTCTCTTTCCAACACTGAGGTTCCAGATTCTTCTGGAACCTCAAAAGTAGTTCATGATTGCCACCCTGTCATAGTCTGCCTCCAACATCTTGTTCTGGAAGGCAGACTATCAGTGAACACTGGGATATGCAAATCTGCCTATTTCCAGTGCATGTCACTTTTTCACATTTCTACCCATAACTCCATTCCATTCTGACTCTACATTAATCTGTGAAGTTTCAAGTATACCCACCCACTAAAAATGCAGATTTACATTTGTATCTTCTAAAAAAATGCATATTTAAAGATGGAGCAGTTCCATGCCAGTTCTGCATTAATTTGTGAATTTAATTTTCTCTCTCTCAAAATACATATTTACACATGTACTGCCCCTCAAAATACATAGAATCACATTTAAATGTGTATTTCCCCCTCAAAATACATATTTTAATGCATGATTTGATCCACTTAAGCTGCTGAGAACTGCATTGCAACATTCAGAGGGGTGTGAAATCCAGTGGATAGCTGAGTTCCAATCTGCACATTAGCCATTTGTTCAGGAATTCATAAAGATTGACTTCTTCAAGCATCCCTAACTGAACACTATATTGCCAATTAGCTATCTTCACTAATAGCCACCAGGAGAGCTAGCCTCCATGTCCCCATGTGAAAATCTGAATGGATGATATGTATTAAATTAGCATAATCACTTACCTTGCTGGATTTACTACTCTCATTGAGATTGCAGGAGTGTGAATGATGACATTTGGTTTTAGACTTAGTCAAATCTTCCACAGACGCACTCAGAATTCTTTGGGGAAACTCCTGTTTGTATTGTATGTTTGTGTGTCTGTCTTTGACTCTACACACATGTGAATGATAAAGAATTGCCCAAGTACCAGTCAATTCATTAACGTACAGTTTGCCTATACAACAAGCTTGTGTTGTGTGGTTGATTCTGTTCTACAGTAGTAAACCAGAGATCGGGACCCGCCGACCCTCCTTCCCCTCTACAACAGCAGGAGGAGCCGGCCACTGAAGCCATGCTGCACTTGGCTCTATACTCGGCCTCCTCTGTCCCCTGATTTTTTGGACATGGCGGCAGCCCCCTCCCCAAAATATTGGAGGGCCCTAAAAGAGCTCAGTCCCCAGGAATTGACACCCCTGGCAGCAGGGAAGTCCGTATGGCCCCACAGGTTGGGGCACCAGATTGGATTTGCTGATGTACCTGCACAGCCCTGACCTTCAACCAAGACCTTAAGGATCAGGTGGTTATGTATCAACAAAATGCCTTCCCTCTTCCCACAACAGTATGGATAATTTTAGAGGGCCATTTTTGCTCAGCTGCACCATTCATAGGATTCAGGAAAGACATGTTGCCTTGCTTGTTCCTTGGCTGCCAGATGTTATTCCTCAGCATTGACAGAGATCATGCCATAGGCCAGTGTTTCCCAACCTTGTGCCTCCAGCTGTTTTTGGACTACAATTCCCATCATCCCTTGCCACTGGTCTTGCTAGTCAGGGATGATGGGAGTTGTAGTTCAAAAACAGCTGGAGGCACAAGGTTGGGAAACACTGCCATAGGCATATTGGTATAGAATTTCATCTAAGCCAGGAGGTAGTGTCTCATTTGCTACAACTTAACCTCCTACAAAGACTGAACCTGACTCGCTTCGCTCAAATGTCCCAAGAGCTGCAGCAACTTAGATGTCACAATTACAAGACTTGCAACTGAAACTATTCTTTGCACTTATACTTACAAGGAAGGCAGTAAAAAAGGACACTTAGAAGGTTTGTTGGAGTTTGCATGGCTGAAGTGATACAAAACAGCAAGAGATACAGAGAGAGCAAGCCCACAAGTTCATCTGATGACATTCCCTAAGGATAATGCTTGCTTCCCACAATGAAAGCACATTTTAAAATTGCACAAGGTTTCTAGACATCGCTACTGAATTTCCTTTGGCATACTAAAGTCAGTCAAGGAATGTGCACCCTTCAAGAAAAGTTCTGTAGGTGTTTTTTGCAAGAAAGGGAGAGAGAGAGAGAGAGAGAGAGAGAGAGAGAGAGAGAGAGAGAGAGAGAGAGAGAGAGAGAGAAGGAAGCAAAGGCCAGTTTTGGGTGAAAATTAGCACCATTTTCTCATCTTTAGTAGAGCCATGTTAAATTTTACATAGAATTCACTCTGGCCTATGCGGTCCCCCTTTAAAGCTTTACTCCGACAGAGATGGGTGCATTGCCTTTAAAACAGAAGCCTGCAAAAGTCACGCAACTACAGGGAGAACATATTGGATGTACAGAATTCAGCTAGATCCATGTGCTGCATTGTCTATATAGAAATGGCTGCAAGGTGCCCTTTTATCTGGTGGGTTATTTTTTACGAACTATGATTATCAATATATGTGTATTTAAAATGATTTTTATTCTATGACAACAAAAATGTCTGCTGCCCTTTTATTACAGATGGGCAATGACCCACTGGGTCATGTCAGGACTGAGGCAGAACTAGGCAAAGCCTTTTTCCTCACAAAAGAGAAATTGCTCATTTTATTTCTGAGTCAATATAAATTCACTCCGATCTTGTTAGACCAGCAGTGGTGCTCTAGCCATGAAGAAAGGGGGAAAGGGAGATCTTTTCTCTCCCCCCCTCCCCGGTGTGGCACACTAGTAGTGCACCAGAACAAAACTACATTTCCCAAGGGCCTCTGGGCATAGCATCCTGGAGCACCACCAGCATGCTGAAGAAGGAATGCCTGATACGGCTCCCCTAGCCATATAAGGACTGCTTAAAGAAACTGGGGATTTGGAGAATGGGGTATAAGTGGTGAATTCATCTCCAGTGTAGATTTTTTAACATTATAGCACCCAAGTCTGAGCTTTGCTAGAATTTCTGGTGTATTCTATGGCATTCTATCTGGCATATTCTGATTTGATTCATCAAGTTTAATGGTTTTGTTCCCCTTGGTTTATGTTCTTTTTGAACTTTGATGGAATAGATTCCATTATCAGATTTCTCTTTCTTTCTGCCTTGTCCAGAAAAGATGCTTATGCTGAGAGCTATAGCAATTCAGATTGCTAAAGTCTTCCTTGAGGACATCACATTCATATATTTATATTTATTCATTCAATTTATATCCTGCTCTTCCTCCCAAAGGACATCATGACGTGAGTTGTGTTTATTTTGACTCGTGCTGAGAACCTGCTGGAAATTGGGGCTTCCTTCTATACACAGAGCAAAGAGATATGTGTGTCAGGAGTGCCAACTTGAATAAAATATTGGGGGGCCCAGGTAAGCCCTGTCCCGCATAATCAATCACATGACGCAGCACACACACACACCATTTGAATGGAAATGCACATCAACTTGGGGAGAGGGACAGTGCCATCAGATATTTTATTGAACCTCATCCCCTAGGAGTTGGTTTCTATGATGTATGTGCTTGTCATACATGCTACTTTTCACACAAGGTAAAAGATTTGCAGGAAATTGCCATGGATATTGTCCACCCATGGTTGTGAAGCCATTTTGTCTCATTCATGGGAGTTGTCTACTCAGCTGGTGAATGTAAGAGGTGAATGAGAGATAGGTGAACTCTTTTTGGATCAATTTGGAATTTTGCTTGGCTCATTGAGGTACAGACTAAAATGGCTCAGGTTATTTCTTTTCCCAGATTCCAACATTTGGGGCCCACATGGTCAAATTCCAAATACTGTAACATCATCTGGATTATTTTATTATATTTATCCTCTTACTCTGGCAGATCCATATTTTAAAGCTGCACACCAGAATGGCAAGGCAATTCACTAGGTTTCGAATTTATTTTGGCTATTACTTTGATCAGAGTTTTTGTTTTCTGCTCAGTGTAAAAGTACAAGATGAGACTGTGAACATTAAGGGTTTTTTCCCCTCCTGTGATCAGAATGAAATGTTGCAACAGAGGAAAATTAAACACCAATTATTTTTCAAGCCAGGGAAAATTATGGCCCACAACATCAAAGACTTGTGTTTTGTGAAATAAAAGGGCTATGGCTAGCTCTATTCTTTGGCATGTAACTCTTCTTTGGGAGCTTTTCTTATTAATCAGAAATATAGGATGCCTAGGACTGTAGAATAGGAAATGGAGTTTATGATTCTTTAGAAGTTACTCATCTTGAGTTGGAAACATTGCTCTGTAGTCTAAACTTTGGCAACAAAGGTACCTGCAAGATTTTCCAAAAAAAAATCTGCTTTTATTATTAATTTTAATTAATCTTATCCACTATATGTTTTATGTACACCACTTCAAATCATCATCAATTAAGTGATATTAAAACAGCTTAAATAAATAAATAAGATTTACAAGTTAATCTTATATATGTTTACTCTGGAGTAAGGCCCATTGAAGTCCTTTTCAGGCATTATAAAAGCAGAAATGTCAACATGTGAGAGGGCAGTGGAAGTGAGTGCACTTCTGCCAGGCTCCACCGTTTCAGTCACCTGACCGTGTGCAGAAAGTGATGGCCTGGAGCAGGGGGCCTTTTGTATCTGTAAGGACTCCTCATGTGTTTCAAACCCCATACAGTCACCTTCCAACAGTTGAAACAGGCTGAAATGGCAATGGAGAGATGGAAGAGGCAAGAGGCTCATTTCCGCTATCCCTCAGGGGTTTACATTTCCCTCTTCATAGCCTGCAGTGGGTGATTGTTCTTAGTGTGTCGTTGTCTATGGGACTGCAGCCTCAGTGCATAGCGCTACAACCATGGACCTCAGCTTTCCAAGGTCAGATCCCACCCTGCAAGGTCAGACCTCTTTTTCCACCTTTGGAATGGAAGATCTGAACTATCTTGCAGCCCCCAGAATTTTCATGTTTAGGATTTTTCAAATAAAGCAGAAAACTCTGGCAGAACTGCTAATATATATTTGAATACGAAATACTTGACATCTGGTTGTCTGCAAACATAGCTGGTTTGCCAAAGAAAGTATTATGGCCTGCATTTTTTATAAAGAGAAAATAGTAGGGCTTAACAGACAGACTGTGTATGCCAGCTGGGGCCACAGACAAATCACTGCACCAGCCTGGAGCTTGCACAGCCACTGGGCCACCTGGAACCCAGTGTCATCATATGACTCATGATGCAGCAGATCCCAAGCAGACTCAAGCCCTCCTCACCCCTGGAATGCCACGGAGCATTCTGCAGGATTCTACCACCAAGCATTTCCGCTTCTCCACACACCGAAGGGACAGAAAAGGGAACTTTGCGCTGGCACAGTGACACGGACATCACCATGTGGGCAGAGGGCATCGAGGCTGCCCCTCTGCCCAATCCACTCTCACTTCAGCCCAGTGCAAAAGGGGTTTGGATTGCGGCCCCAAACAGCTAATTTCTTTGTGTATTAGAAAGCAATCCTGCTCACTTCACAACTCTAGGGGGAAAAGAAGAGTTGCTAGTAAAATCCCATTCACCAAGTCATCTCAAATACAAATAACAATCCACAAACTTCAGCTCTTCCACACTTATTATTACCCCACTGAACTAAATGCTATCAGTTATGTGGGCCATAAATAACGCAAGGTAAGAGCCTAAAGAAGAAGCTTTTATCTATGGTTTCCTCAAGCAGCTCCTTGTCTTGTTTAATGAAATGGCGCAATCTATGCCACTAAGACCCTGCTCATTTAATCCTTTTAATGCAACCTAATAAGACTCCCAATAAGAGTCTTTGAATCAGTACAGGTGCTGTCACCAACCCACAGAGCAACAACATCCTCTAAAGCCAGGGTTCACTTTTTAGGGAGAAAAATTCTCTCTTGGATTTGTCAAAATGTGTGAAAATCAACCTGGCATAAAAACAGATTCAGCTGGTGAGTCTTATTATTTTTATTTTATTTTGAATTTTTTCATACTGTAGGATTGTCACATGAGGGAATGTGACACTCCTATTTATTAAGGTAATTCTACTATCTCAACCATGAACTGGGGAGTATGACTGGTTCTTCCAATCATCTTTTACAGAACATTTTGTATTATATTTATTCTAAAAGTTTATTTTTGGTGAAAGCTGTGAATAGATAAATAAAGTAAAGGAAATATTGGGATTTTACTGTGGATTAAATATTATCAAGAAAGATGACAAATCAAATTGACCAGACAAAATTTTTCTTCAGATTTTAAGGCATTTTTGATGCAGGAATGGGGAACATGTGAGCTCTTAGAGCTTGCTGGACTACAACTTCCATCATGGCTGACCATGGCTATGCTGACTGGGGCTGATGAGATTCAGAGTCCAGCAACATCTGTAGGGTCACAAGCTCCCCAGCCATGATCTATGGGGTCTAAAGTGAACCTTAGAAATTTGACTAGAACAAGAGATCTCTGGCTTCTCCTAAAACCACACACAAGCAACTTCATTAGAGCAAAGCAGCAGAACTGCACACGGATCATATGTGTGATCCAGACCCTGTAAACATGAACATGGACCCAGCTCTGGGAGTTTATGCATGGACAGCTCATAGGCATGTGAGGTCTGTGAAGATGTTATGCTGAATGTGTGTAGTCTCTGGTCAATGGGCAGAATACTAATTCTTCTATGTTAATTAATGCTGCGTGATCACATCACCTGCACAGTTCTCCAGTGTGTATGTAAAGACGCTCAGGCTCCCAAGCCAGCTTTACCACACCTGTCTGACTCTGCAAAGGTGGCAGATAGTGAAGTCCAAGAGAATCCAGTTAGCTCAGAAGGACAAGAGTCAAACTTGATTTCTGAATATTAAGTGTCCCTCTGACAGCCAGGCTTAAAGTTTTGCTATTGCCAGGACTCCTGTTCTTTGGTTGGAATAATTAAGCTGAGGACAGGAAGGGGGAGACTGTTCCAACCCAGGATAGCCAAGGAGAATAGTGATGTTAAAATAATCCAAGGGCTCACGTGAGAAGTATTTGCCAATATTTAACCATATCATTCTATTGCACTTTTGTAAAATAGTGTTACATTCAATCCTTCAGTGCAGAAGGATTTGGTTTTATATATTAACGACTGCATTTAAAAGGTAGTGGGGGGAAGTTAAATTTAGAATTAGGCTCAGATCTTAAGCCATACTCAGGAATGCTCATTCTTCCATCCCTCCTACTGTCAAAGGATTATAGATGGTGATTTTAGTTAGGGCCTAAAGTTGTTAAAAGCCAGTATGAAATTCTGCAATTGTAAGATTCCAGATCTGTAGTGCTCTTGGCCTGCTTAAATGGTGGCAAGTCATTGCCCATTTTAGTTCAAAACTTGCACTCATTTTTAAACATGCTGTTTCATGGCATTTGTTGATGTTTTGATCTTCGGCTGTTTCACACACTGAAGGATTTTACCACTTTGTGTAGGAAATAGTTAGCCAATGTTCTGTGCCCCCATTTTTTATAATGAAAAATCCCTGCCATCTATCCCCTCAACCATCCAGGTAACATCACTTGTGAAGCGGGTATTCTATATCACCGCTCAACTATGCAGACTTCCAATTTGTATCACTTTCTCCTCCATTCTGACTGAAAATTTGTCTGAAATGTCCAGCAAGTGACATTATCTGTGTGGTGTAGGGGATGAACTGGACACCCGCATTTGTTCCTGCACATTAAGTCTTCCTGTGGCCCTGGGCAGCAATAACTGACTCTTTGTACACCCTCATTGCTGCCATGGTGTGCCCTGCATAGGCAGAAAGTTGGGGCCAAGTGCAGATTCCTGAAGCATACACGCAGTGAAAAGAGTGTTCAAGGATTATGGGAGTTGTAGTCAACAACATCTGAAGGTCCATAGATCCCCCATCCCTGACTTAGAGGACACACCAGTAGGGAAGTTGGACAAGAACTTCATTGCTTATTTCTAACAAGAATGGAACAGTAGCAGGAAAGTCCTGGCTCAACCAGTTAAAACTTTATGATGAAGATTTCAACATATCTCCCTGCTTTTGTTTACCGCAAGGGTGCAGGACCTTTTACAACCTGAGAGTCACATTCCCTCTTGGTCAATTTACTTTGGAGCACATGCCAGTAGTGACTAGGGCCGGAGGGATGTGACTCTACCCTTTGTACAGCAAGGTATATTTCAACCTCACAAAAACAGAGTTATCTTTCTTTCTCTACACACACACACCCCTTCCAATCCTTCATTCAGGCAAGCAAAAGGCATCCACACAGTCCAAATGACACATTCTAGCAAGACAAAAGCACTCAAGGAGCGAGCAGAGCAGGATAAAGTATGTGGTCTGGGATGGGGGCCAAAGAAGGGTCCTCAGGGTTGGAGAAGAAGGACTGGTTCCCCACCTGAGCCTGCAGTTCCCCACCCCTGGTTTAAAGAAACAACTACTGAATCAGTACTGTTGAAATGCTAGGTAATCGTTAAGGCTTCCAAATAACTCAACCAGAGTGAGGACTCATCCAGACTTCCTTATGTGCTGTACTTCCCAGGCACCAGTCCATGCTTTAAATCTCCATAGCCAAGCATTGTTGTTTTCCTGGGAAAGTGTCAGGACAAACAACACCAACAGGCTTTAAAGCCTAGAACTCTGCATAAAAACATGATGCAAAATGAAATTTGGATGAACCCTGGGTGGTGTTCTATGTAGTAAGAATACAGTGGTACCTCGGGTTAAGTACTTAATTTGTTCTGGAGGTCCGTTCTTAACCTGAAACTGTTCTTAACCTGAAGCACCACTTTAGCTAATGGGGCCTCCTGCTGCCGCTGCACCACTGCGCGATTTCTGTTCTCATCCTGAAGCAAAGTTCTTAACCCAAGGTACTATTTCTGGGTTAGCGGAGTCTGTAACATGAAGCGTATGTAACCTGAAGCATATGTAATCCGAGGTACCAATGTACTGTCAGTCTTCCTATCCGCAATCTGGAAACTATCAGTAGTGTAGATCCAGAATTTAAAAGGTGAAATACAGGAGTTTCAAGATTTTCTTCACAGTTTGTACTCGTACCCTGACTCCCTGCTTGTTTGAGCTAGTGGTAATATCCAGAATGAGCATAATTCCTCTGCTGTAAATTTAATTGCATTGTCAGTGACAAATCCACCTGATATGCCAAAGTGAACAAATTTAGATGTCCACTATTGATACTCTTTGGTTGTTATGGGTTGTGGTACAACAATACAGTTTCCTTTTGTTATTAGGCCTTCTGATTCATTGTCATCAAAATACTTTCTAGCCATCCCTGAAGCATTGCTAAAATGTTTAAGCCATCCTAATCTGATACAGTATAAGACTTCTTGAACTTCTGGATCTGATTGAATACAGTGTACCTCGGGTTACAGACGCTTCAGGTTACAGACTTCACTAACCCAGAAATAGTACCTCGGGTTAAGAACTTTGCTTCAGGATAAGAACAGAAATCGTTCTCTGGCGATGTGGCAGCAGCAGGAGGCCCCATTAGCTAAAGTGGTGCATCAGGTTAAGAACAGTTTCAGGTTAAGAATGGACCTCCAGAACGAATTAAGTTCTTAAGCCGAGGTACCACTGTAGCTTTTTTCATCTTATTATGCTGATTTTCAAATGCTGGTAGAGAAACAATGCCATATTAGGTTAAGGGCTGGTTAACTACCAAAATATTTTTTCTCTTTTTTGTAATGTATATAATTTGCTTTTTTGTTGTTCTGTTTTGTTTTCTACATGGGTATTATTATTATTATTAGTGTCTTATCTTACTCTGTGCACTCGTAATTATTTTTCAATAAAGAATAAAAAATAAAAAGAGTAACATCACACAGGATAAATAGAAGCCTTGACATCCTACTCTAACTAGTAACCATCAATTGCATTGTGGGGCTTAGGACAAGGTATCTGCCATGACCAATTTTTTTCATAGAACATACTTGACTACCGGGGTGAATCTCATTATTAGATGTTCACATTGTAATGGTACCCTACTCAAATCTTTTATTCTGCTTAAGGTCACTGAACATTTATGGTCTGTGAGGAAATAAGTTGGACCACATCGGTATCTGTAAAAGCTGTAGTAACACTCAGACTAGTTCATAGCTGCTTGCATCAGCACTAACCATTGTGGGCTTGTTGACATCACAGAACTTTATTGGAGATCAAGTCCATTTATCATGAAGGTAGCCTCATGTTCTAATCCTCAAACCCAGGGCATGTTGGGTTTCAGTAACAGGCTTATTGCCTCTATTGAGCTGTCTTGCAAATATCAACCTATATAGATCACCATTCTGAGAGAGAGCACCTCATTTCTGTAATGTTAGGTTAATTGATGTTTTCGGGTTCCTTATGACTTGGAGCTTTTCTGAGAGTGGTTTTATTGCATGTTGTGTGATCACTCTATTTCACCATGGTAAGAAATTAATTTCTCCTTGTTTCACTTGTGTCCAGATTCATAGAGCATATTCAAGATGACAGATAGTGTTTTGTCATTGGTATTTCATTGATGTGCCATGAAAACAGTTGCTCCTTTTATGCCTCCAAGGAGTTCTGCCATTTTTCTGTGAAAAATCTCAAGAACATTGTGATTCCAAATAGCAAGCAATGATAACAAGAGGTCCCAAAAAGTGTGAGAAAGATAGTCAGTTTAGTGCTTTGCTTTGCCAAAGGTGTTCACTACAAACTACTTGAGGCATCGATTTTGGAAAGTTCTTCAGCTCCTGTTGCTTTTGGGAGAAAGTCCTTCAGTATGGAAAGTGCATATTTTTCTCTGACTGCTGCTTTGATAACCTATAAAAATCAGATGCTGATGACTGGGACAACTGGTGCAAACCACGAGGTAGGTTAGGCGAGTTCCTTAATTATGTCAAACTCCTTCATCTTTTATAGTTCCATTTCCACATGGTGGAGTAACAGAATGGAGTATTTCTAGTAGTATTCTGCATAGTTTGGTACTAAGTCTTAAAACATTGTACACCTTTAGGTCACTGTCTCCAAATTTAACATCTCCTATTTTTCAAAAGTCCCATTCTGAGAGCTACTCTTCGGCTGAGATTATATTGCAAACATGATGAACACTAACTGCTCCTCTTTATAGATTGTTTCTGTGTTATAGCATCAAAAAGCAGTGTAGGGCAGCCCCTGGGCTGTGTAAAATGGTTTGTGCCTTGTTAATATCTGGAATGCTGTGAAATAACTGTGACAACACCTCCTCAATTCATCTTGAAATTAATGACAGTCCCACAAATAGTTAGGTTTGTTCTTCGTGGAGAGTAAATAACAAAATAATGACATCTAAGAAGAAATTGGCATTAATTGTTGTGGTCACACACTGTACCGTTTGGACATGATACATGATAGCAAAAAAAAAAAATTGTGAACCGCCCTGAGACCTCCAGGTATAGGGCAGTATAATAATAATAAAACACCCTTTTTTGAACATTTCCTGCACATTGTGAACATATTCCACTTGCAAAGGATGAGTTTTTCCCCATCATGCTACTTTTAAAATAGATTGTTTCCTGGGCTTTCTTTTGTGCAGCGTTTGCAGATATTTGAGCAAAGAGTTTGCCCTTTACAAGATATGTGCTCCTTCCAGTGTTATCTCTGTCATGTCATTCCCAAGTTCTATTTGCTCCCTGAGCTGTCTGGTAATCAATCCTGATTGCCTTGCCACCTCGATGGCTTTGTGAAGGGTTGATTCTTGGGGGAAAGGTATTGGGTTGGCCCTGTGGGTTGGGGATAGATGTATCTTGTCTGTAAAGCACATTAATATAAACTTGTTTACAAGCACAAAAGCAGGGCTTTATCACTCCAGCTACTTTGGTGTATTTTGAATGGTAGAAACATATTGTCAGACAATTTTCCAATATAGATTTAACTAAAAGAACAAACAGTGTGTTGGCTTTTATGTAGATGGAGAAGCAAGCTGTTGCAGAATAAATGACTACAACATATAGCAAACACATAGCAAAGTCTCCAGGTGTGTGTGTGTGTGTGTGTGTGTGTGTGTGTGTTGATGGGAGCTGTGGGCGTTATCTCTATTTTGAAACTTGGAGGGAAATGGGTCACTAGGAAATTTTAGTACACCAAGAGATTATTGTATTAAACAAATTTGGGAAGAAAATTTGTATATAGAAGACAGCAAATAATTGGTTTGTAAATAGAAATGTCATACTGCATACTTTTCATTAAGATCACAGGTACCTAGAAATATATGGAACACTTTTTGGGGTGAGGGGGGACAAGGAGTAAAATGTAATGTCTACACAACCCCCTCCTCCTTATGTCCTGAAAAGTGTGGCCCTTACTACTTTACTGTGTGGTCATCATTACTACTTAGAGACAGCCATTCCCTGGGCAGCTTTATATAACACCAGCTAAAGCTGCTGGAGATTATGTGCAGAACATTGAATCTGATGAGCTCAAATATGAGATGGCCTGCACTAGCATAATATTTGGGATTACAGTCGTAATCTCTTTAGGGAAAGTGTGCTGTATCAGGGAAATGGTATCTTGAATCTCTGAGGCCTAGTGGGTTTGAAGAACAAATAATCTTATGTTTATTTTGCAGCAATGTCTTCTGTCACCGTAGCCATTCTAAACTCGCATTTCTTACTCCTATTCTCTTTTGTTAAAGGTTCAGAACATCATTTCATTCAGGAAACATGTTTAGCCCAGAAACTCAAAAGTAAATGCAGTTTTAGGGATGCAGCCATTTATTACTTAATATATAAAGTAAAAACTAATGGCCAAAATTTTAAAAAAGAAAAGCTGTGACGCTAGGTCATGAGCCCAGCAGGGATTCAGTTTTTTCCCTGGACAGCAACCTTCCAAGGCCACATGGCAAACTGCTTTTAAAAGGGATTTCCCAAGCTGATTTATGATAGGGGTTTGGCATCAAAAAAACACCACTGAGCAATGGTTAGGGGTGTAAGAAGGCACAGGTTTTCATTCCTGACCCATGTTTGTCAGGACATTTGTTACTGCAACGAACAATAGCAAATACTGATTTATTTCATGGAACTAGCAAGGTCTAGTCCCATTTCCATTCCTGCCCACTGCGGCTGCTTCCTGTGTGAGACTATGCATAATGGTACATTTTTTTAAAAAGCTGGCTGTCATCTGAAGTGTTCCAGTGAGGCTTTCTTCTCTTACACCCATTGTTGGCTGAGCTGCTGTGACATCCTGAAAATGCTTGCAATAATTGGCTAGAATTATGCTGAACATACCAAGTGGCTTTGGGTTTGTTAAAAAATCACCTTGTTGCCCAGATCTCTTTTCAATTTCATGTATCACTTTTTATAGAAACAATCTTCACCATGCCTAGCTGCAAGAGGCACCAGCAGTGGCTGGATGTCCAACACGTTCAAAGCCTCCATACAGGGGTGCCAACTTGAATAAAATATTGGGGGAGCGCAGGTAAGCCCCACCCCACATAATCAGTCACACGACACGGCACACACACAACCCATTTGAATGGCAATGCCCATCAACTGGGGGGGGGGCAGCCCCCTTAAATATATTATTGGGATGTGTGTGCAAAGGGACCTTGACCTCTAACACTTGGCACCTTATGCCTCCATAGGTACCAAACACTAATTACCTGGTTTTGTGGATTCTGGCAGTGGTAACTGATAAAAGGGAAATAATTGGTCCTGACCAAAATAGGTTCCAGCCAGTCCTTACCAAGACAGGCTGTTGACCACTTGTTCCTAACAGGTGCTCTTTTTTCATTTTTGTGAACATCTTAGCTCAAGGAGTGGCAAGTTACAAAGGGACTTGAATAGAGGTTGCATGAATGAAAGAGCTATAAAAAGAGCAACAGTAAGCTTTTCCAGATTCTGAGCTTACAACTTTAGATCCCCCCTCATGTGGGGAGAGTCTTAGCACACAAACAAGCTGTAGGTATGTAGCCCCTCTCTATACAGTATCTCCCCTCGCCCTGACTCTTTAGGGCAGTCTTCTCCAACATGGTGTCCTCCAGGTGTTTTGGAGTACAGTTCCCATCCTGGCCTGGCCGGGGCTCATGGGAGGGGGAGTCCAAAACATCTGAGGGGCACCAGGGGTGGGGAAGGCTTGTGTAAAGAGATACCATGTGAGGTTTGTAGGCTGTGTGCAGAAATGTGGATGAATACATGAAGGAGGTCATGGGTGAGGCCAGCGGGCCAGCACTGCCAGCATCACCCACACATTGCTTGTCTCTGCTCATGTCATCTGTGCAGGGCTTGAGCATTTTATTAATGATCCGTAGGGATATGTCCTCAGAACTTACTGGTAATTATTGAATAAAAGAGCAGTCAGATATATTTATATATGTTATATTTGCAAGTATTTTTCTAACAACATTGTCACAACAGATGACAGAGGTGGAAATATATCTTTCACACAGACAAGTCCACAGAATCAAGATCACAAGCAGAAGTTAAGAAGGCAGACCACACCAATATTTATGGCAAATTTTCAAATTTCAATGCGGCATTAGAATGGCATAGACCTGCAAAACATGATTGAAATTTTAAATGTGGCAAATCTGGTAAGGGAAACTCATTTTTTGCCCACCCTGGAAAGAAAGATTCACAGGCTGTATTATTTTGTCAGTTATTTGACTGCCTGCATGAGGAAGTGTGGCAAGCTTTGAAAAAAGAGTGGGAAACCTAGTTCTAGATTGTCGAACAAAGCTGCAATGTGAACAAGGTGTAGGAGCTGCTGACAATCATTAAATCTGCAAAGGAAACCTGGTACACTGGGTGTTAATTACAGTAATTCAAGATGTTTCTGAGAATACACAAGCTTCTTTTACTTCAGGCCTGTACAATTAATTGATTTGAGTTTTCTGTTACAAGTCCTTAAACTGTCCTGCTGTCTGTTAGACAAAAGAGGAGTGCCTATGAGAACGCCATCAAGTCTGCATTTCCCAACATCTTTAAATCTCTTTTCTCTAGGCTAGTGAGGATGCCTGTTCCGTGAGCTATCACAGTCATCAAGTATGTTTCCCCCTCTTTTTTATTAGTTATGGAAAGAATCCGGAGCCATTTGTCCTGCACAGCATTAGGTACGTCCAAGTGGCTTTAACTGGAAGGATGAGAAATGCAACTGTTCCAGCATTTCCAGTTAACTGCTGTCAGAGCTGTGTAGGAGGGAGCATCAGCCAAACCTTGTCCCTCAGTTCACACGGTTGGTGTGGTGTTTGGCACATAGCCACTAGATGGCGGTGGGTAGGGAGGCCTGACTGTTCAAGCAAGAGAAGGAACTCCAGCTGTTGTTACAGCTCTTCACAAGACCCAAGTGGCTCAACCTTAGAACTGAGAGAATGGGGGCAATGGCAGCTGGAAGCATATAAACTCCATTGGCAGCTTTCCTGCAGCGATGTGCATTCTGCTAGAGCACTTGGCTGTGCACCATAATACTTGACAAGCACCGTAAGATGTCGACATCTAGAAAGGCTGCTTCTCTTACACTTTCACCTGATATACCCTTCCTTCAAAAGGGTCACAGGTGGCGTTACCATCAATTTCCTTCTCTTCTGTTTGCTGTCTTTGAGTTCACTCGGGGTGTATTTAGACATTAGGAAAACTTCGTTATTTTTCCTGATTATAATGCTAGTGCACCTGTCACATTTTCTATTGTTCCTTCCACACTGCAGTACCTTTTGTGTTATGGAACTCTGCCTTTTTGACCAATATGACCGTGTCCTGCTAAATTTCATTCACACCAGGGGCATGGTGTGAAGCAACTAACATATTGGGCAATGTCACTACTCTCCCATGCTTTCTGCACATGCTTCTGTCCCCCCAGGATTCCCCAATGAAAACAGCAGGAAAGAACTGGATTCCAATCTATTGCCCAAAATTTTGTCACTTACTCCCACAATTTTCAAGGTTAAGGGAGCTGTAAACCGATATTTTATTGGAATCAAAAAACATGAAGATGAGTGCAAACATACATTATATGTAATTCATTTTCTGATAGTGGCTTTTGCGTCACGTGAAAGCTTAAATATCATGCAGAAATTAAGGAAACTCTAAGGAAAGAAATGGAATAAACTGCCAAGTGAATGCAGCCTCAGTCCCACAGTCATGTGGAGATAGCATTTGAGCTGGAGGCATGAATGCCCACAGCAAACATAGTGCAGTGAGTCCTGCAATCCTAACAAGCACATGGAAGGAATTTAGCAGTTCTGTCCAGTATGCAAACCAGTCCTGAGGAGCTTTTAAAAATACAGTGGTACCTCGGCTTAAGAACTTAATTTGTTCCTGAGGTCCATTCTTAACCTGAAACTGTTCTTAACCTGAGGTACCACTTTAGCTTATGGGCCCTCCCGCTGTACGTTTGATTCTCTGTCCTCTGGTCATCAGCCTTCACCTTCCTATTTCCCAAAAGCCAGATCACAATCTGCTTTTGAAAGTTCTGCCATTGCCAAAGCTGCTTGTGATATCACAAGTGAGGCTGCTATGTAAGAAACACAAGCCTAACACTCCCTTGCACGCCTTAACCTAGTTGTACCGTTCTTTGCATCTCAACATGATATTCTCAGCAGGCATATGAACAAATGTTCTGGCTTTGTGTGCTTTTAAAAAAAAATATTGTAAGCGTATTACAAAAATTACATGTTTTTCAGAAATTCTCAGCTCATCTCCCCAAAGTAGCAGTTCTTGAAACATATCATATATCATGTTATCAGGCATTTTTGGCGTCTCAATCCATGCACGGTGCAGTTTGAAAAGCATGTTCCAAGAAGCTGCTGGACCACAGAGATTACCAGAGCTCCATTCTGTATCCACACACTTCCCTCTCTTGCTTCTGTGGAGGAAACAGACTTTCTGCTCCTAGATGCAATGTGCTAGAGCTTGTTCTACCCATTTGCACAATACTCTACAAATGCTGCATCTCAAGAGTATTTCTGATGCCTGGAACATGTGTTGCGTCAACAAGTGAAAAAGCAGCTTGCTTCCCAAGGAATCTGTGAATAGCTGTCTTCTGGAAACCAGCTTGTAGTTCATTTGTTTGTAGTGAAATTGCTCATTTCTATGCAACATCTTCATATAAATCATTTGTGCCTGTGGCATATTGAATAGCCCCAAAGTAATCACTGCTAAATAATTTTACTTAGACATAAACTCTCATCATACATCATGCTTAAATTGTGATGTATTTTGTAAAACATAATTAGCTTTTTTGTGTGCACTTTTTGTAGAACAGCCAGTTTGCTTGACTGTAAAGCAGGGCATCTTGAGATTCCTTTCTTACATACAGAAGGATTCTTGGTCCGTATCTCTGAATGTATTCAACTGGCAGTCCTTAGAGCTGACATGTATATAACTTATTGGCATGGTGAAATCTGTATGTGGTGAGCCTTTTCACCTCACTGCATATTTTTCCCCACCCAAAAATCTGGCGACAGTTCCATACTTCACAACTTTCCTTCAAATATGTGGCCCGCTGGAAGTTGTAGGACCAACTCCCATCACCCTCAGCTAGTATGGCCAATGGTTTTGGGGGTGGGGCTGTAGTTCAGTTTCTCCACCTATGGTTTAAATTGTCCCTTACTTTATAGAGTTACTTCCTGTTTTACTCTCTTAGTAAAAACCATGTTCACCATAAATACTAATAATTGGCTGAAATAAAGGAATAAGTTCACCATAGCTGTGTGGTTCACATGAATTACTTTATGGCCAGATATATAACATTCACTATGTGATTATGTAGTAAAATGAGGCGTTTACCACATTGAAAACCAATATGTGATCTGGTACGTATTGAGAGATAAAGGATAGGAGAAATGGGATCTCCTTGGCTTTCGAAATGCATAGAGTCTTGCTGTTTGGATGCACCAATCTGAATATGCTTATGGAAACAATGAATGCCTTGTTGCCTCTATCAGTCATATGGAGTTTCATGAAAATTTTAGATAACTACGGTTTGTATTTGTGATCATATGATATGAACTGCACCGTGTCAAGAGCAATTGAGGACTTGTTATTACGCAGTACATTATCCAAGGGTGTGGGAGAGGTCAAGATCACTGCCTGCAAAATTATTAGAAGGCTGATGAGAAGCGAAAGACTAATTTGTAGAGGAGAAGAATGGATTTTCATGAGGTATAATTAACAAAAGGAGAAGTCTGACTTAATGTCATGATAAGTAAATTCAGGATGAAATCTGTGGAGCACCCTCTCAAGGGGAATGGGAGTAGCTTGATAATGTGAGCTCATTAAAACCAAACTATATGAAAGGTTTGAGAACTTACATCAGTGTAGGATACAATTTCACAGTCACTTGTTATGGCTAGGCAGGAAAAGGGCTTGTCCATCTGTCTCTTCCATGATGCAAAATTAAGGAAGAAAGAGAGAAAATTGTATTGTCAAGCATGCACTAATTCTTTGTTTCTTTTCTAGCACAAATTGAAGTGATACCATGCAAAATTTGTGGTGACAAGTCTTCTGGAATACACTATGGAGTCATCACATGTGAAGGCTGCAAGGTATGAGACGTGTGTGTGTGTGTGTGTGTGTGTGAGAGAGAGAGAGAGAGAGAGAGAGAGAGAGAGATCTGTATTCTGTGCTAGTTTTCATCATTTCTATAATTATAAGCTGTCATATAAGCTTTCAATAAGGACCAATATTTTGTACAAAATATCACCTTCTTGACGTTGCCTTCTTGACTTAGCAATGAAATTATACTCTAAATGCTGCTGTGTTTGAATTTTGGAATTATCTGTACTAGCAACTATTTGAACTAAACACTGATAGTTCAGTATAGAAGTTTCCTAATTAAAAATGTTTTAAATTTACCTGGATCTTCCACTTTCTCCTAGTTAACATGAAATAAATTCTGCCAGGGAACTTTCAGGCTGCAGGTTGTTATTCATGAGGAGAGAGCTTAATCACAAAACCAAATCTGGAGACATGCTCAGCTCATACCCTCCAACATTTCTCCAATGAAAATAGGGATATCCTAAGGGAAAGTAGGACATTCTGGGATCAAATAAGAAACTGGGACAACTTCTCCAAATCAGAGACATCCCTGGAAAATAGGGACACAGAGGGTCTGTCAGCTCAGTGGCTTAGCTCAGCACAGTATTGGAGCAAAAGGAACCGGGGAAGATTTTGTGAGCTCTTCTCTGGGAGTCCACACAATCAAAGTCTGGTTTACCACGTCGTGTGAACCAGGCCTTTATATGAATAAGTGGAGGAAGCAGCAGGTTCCACATTAAGAGTCCCTGTACAGCTAGCTATATGCACTTCCTCACAATTAGCCCAAAGAGGTATGTGAAATACATTTTTAAAATATGTAAGGCTTTATTAATGATCATTAGTGATGTCAAAAAATTCTGATGAAAACAGAAAAGACATCGGAAACTGTCAATGTTTGGTTATTCATCCAATGTCCAGAATGGAAATCAATCCAGCATATATGATTGGTATTTTCTGCAACTGTTTGTGTCTGCAAATGCTACATAACGATATATACCTGAGGACATTTTTTCCAATTTGCATTGTGGAATATCCCATTTTCATTCACTGAAACGAATGGTGTGGAGTCATATAATAATAAACTGATTAATTGTGCAATTAATTATGTAAATATCACCATAGCAAATAGTGAGACAAATAATGTGTTTTCTGTCAGACACCCTGCAGAATAGAAGCTGTGCAGCCTGTGACGGATACAGGGCAGGCGGGGCCTCCTCACCTCCCTAGGGATCATATGGAGAAAGAAAATATGTTTAGGTACATCAAAAAGGATTTCAGTACCATCCAGATCAAGCTTAGAACAGAGACTTAGGCTGCCGTCTTAGACACCCTCCAGGAATTCTGGACTGCAGCTCCCACCTATGGACTATTGCCCAGGCTCGCTGGGCTTCATGGCAGTCGTAGCCCAAAACATCCAGAGATCACCAGGTTGAGGGAGGCTGCTGTCTGCACTTGCCTGAGACTTCCTTTTGCCTAGGATTGCATTGCTAAGCAAGAGTTTCAAGTCTGTCCAACTATTATGATAAATATATGGATTCACTCTCATTGAGAACGATAACATTATTTTCTAGCCAAACCCCCAAAACGCTTTGAATAAAGGTGTCTTATATTGACCAGTGATATTGCCTGGCAGCCATTCTCAAGTATCCTGGCCAAACAACATTTCTCATCCTCATTGGAGACGCTGAGGAGGACAGACCATGCACGAAACATGCCCTTCCTTTAAAATTTACATTTTGCCACCTGCCAGCACCATCAGAATTGATACAATTCCCATCCTGATGCTGCTGTGATTTGTGATGGTCATAGCGCTGGATTAGCCTGATTGATACAATCATTTAAAACCCAGCATAAAGACGATCAGGAGCAAATCTGGCTTTGAGCAGAAAAGGAGTTCCTGGCCTTCAGAGGCTGTTGAACCAGCCAGTGCTGCTCCAAGGCTCAGTCCTGTTTAGATGTGATTAGCATTAATGGCTACCTTTGTGTGTGCCTTGTGGGCAGATGATCCCCCTCAGCCCTGCTGCATGGAGACAGCTCATGGAGATAAGGAGAAGCTCTCCCACTTCAAGCAGGTTTAACCCTATTGTTTTTGAACTGGTTTTAAAAGTATCAGATCAATTAGCCTAATCTCTTCTGCTGCAACCCTGATGGGGTGGGGAGGGGAGGGGGCAAAGTACCAGCTCTCATTTCAATTGTAGTTATTGATATGTTTTAAACAGATTTTATATATGTATATATATTTAAATCTATTGATGTTTAATTGAATTTTAATTATTATTATTTTCTGTTTTTAGTGTTCTTGTTTTTATCTGCAAGCTGCCTTGAGTCTAGTCAGGGGAAAAGGCAGGGTATATGTTGGTTGTACTGTGGTGCTGATAATGCCAAGTTTGCAGGTTCGATCCCTGAATGGAACAGCTGCATCTTCATGCACTGCAGGGGGTTGGACTAGATGAGCCTCAGGACCCCTTCCAACTCTACAATTCTATGAAATTGATGATGGTGGTGGTGATATTACAGAGGGAACTATTTCGGGGGTTCCTCCCTAACTTTTACTTTGATTGGGTATGGAGTTCCCTCTATGGCACATGCAGAAACAACCTTCCTGACCCTTCTGCTCAATCCGCTGGAACCTTTCTTTGCATGCAGGGGAAGTCTCTAACTCACTGAGGGTTTGATAAATTAATATAAAATAAATAGATACCACACTGGCTCTAGAGGTTGGTATGCAAAGAGAATCTCACGATGATTTTTATTATCTTTATGACTTTTCTTGCACATCGCAAAAGCAGCATTTAGAAAGTACGTTACACAATGTCATTGAATCAAGCTCTCTCTCTCCCCCCCCCCCAGGGATTCTTTAGGAGGAGTCAACAGAACAATGCCTCATACTCCTGCCCAAGGCAAAGAAACTGCTTAATTGACAGAACCAACAGAAACCGTTGCCAACACTGCCGACTGCAGAAGTGTCTTGCCCTAGGAATGTCTCGAGATGGTAAAGAGCTTGCTTCCTGCTTCCACAGATCAATCCTTTGAAACTCATTGTGCTCTGCTTTTCACTCCCGACAGAGAGGCATCTTGCTGCTCTGTAACAGAGACCATGGCTCTTCCCAAAACCTAAGGCATTTTGATGTTTGATGAGGTGTCTATTGGAGAAAAGACTAGCATGAAGGGTGATAAAATGGTTTGATATTGCTACTGGACAATTTGCAAAAGAATAAATAATAAGTATTGGGCCACAATTCTGTAAAGAGTCGGTGGGTGGAGGAGAGTCTGCATAGCTTGAGGTATCTCTCCCTCAGCCACCCTACAGCTGAGGGGGAGGCAGTGGCGAGGCTTGATGTAGCCCACCCTGCCCCGGCTTGCCCCACCCAAAGGGTGGCTTGCCCCACCCCGGGCGGAGGGCTCATGCGACGCTCCAGGCTCCTGCGCTACACCTCTGGCCAAGAGCAGCCGTATAACTGACTGCCTCAGTTTGGACATATCAAGGGCTGAAATAGCATCGCATACCTGTGATGTCACACATGCATATGAAGCCAGGAGGAGGCTAAGACCCAAGCCCAGCCCACCAAAGCTTCCTGCCAGCCAGGCTGTGGCTGGAGTGGGAGCTGCCAGTACATTTGCCACAGCAGCTGCAGTTGGTGGTAGTGGAAGGGAAAAACAGTGGCAGCAACGGAGCACTGCAGCAGAGCACCCTGGCTATAGGAGGACTGGCCACTTGCAGATCCACCTGAACTGTGATCACCACAGTCACTTCTCCCAAGAGCCCCACAGTTGTGGTGGGAGGAGAAGGCAGCAGCAGCGGGGTGGCGTAAGGCAGCACTCCACTCGGCACTCGGCCTCCTCTCAATATTTCAGAGTAGGGTGAACCCCCTGTTAAACAACATAGAGAGGGCTGATGACACCTCAGCCCACAGGAGCTGGAACCTATGTGTGGCAGGATGGAGGATAATGAGGGCACATTTGTAGGTCCCACTGAGCGCCTGACAAGCCACCACAATTTGGGGCTGTGTGTCTGTAGCATGGAAGATCCTTGAGTACACTCAGCTCCCGGCTGCAGACATCCATCCCCTCAACATGCAGCTGCAAGGATGTTGGTGGGCACAGGTCTCTGGGCAGCTTCCAGCAAAATATAGAAACACCATAAAGCATCAAACATTAAAAACTTCCCAATACAGGGCTGCCTTCAGATGTCTTCTAAAAGTCATAGACATCTGTTGGACATCTAATGGGAGGGCATTCCACAGGGTAGGTGCCACTACCAAGAAGGCTCTCTGCCTAAACAGCGCCATGGAGAAACAGTGCTTGTTGCTGCTCTTAAAATATTACATGTAAGCTTTTAGATTATAGGTGTATGTGTTGAAAGCAATGGTAATAAAATGGAAATCTGTGTTATTACATGTTCAGATTGGATATTCCTTAGATGAATCTGATGCAATTACGGTAGTAAAGAATCCTAGCTCAGAGGCCTTGCATTTCACAGGCCCAGTAGAGATATGGGAGGGAGGGCAGGATATGCTATAGGTTGAAACAGTGCCTTTTTCTGGGGGGACGCAGGGGTAAGCATACCCCTAAACATTTTGTGAATCTTTGTACTTTTGTCCATTTACTGTATTTATTTTTCCCGATTTAAACTATAAAATGGTGATTTTCTTGAGTCAAAATGAGAGTACCCCTAAACATTTTTTAGGGGGGGGAAAGCACTGGGTTGAAATATAACAAAAAGGGCACGTTCCCCTCGCTGGTGCCTTTCATTTTTCTTGCAAGGCAGATCTGGCACAGTGAATACATTGAATGTTCATGATTTTGTTTCTGACCCGTCAAGCTGCACAACTCCACCAGGGCTGTAGGATTCAAGCACCAGTAGCAAGTAAGGCAGAATTATTTGGCTGTTGCCTCATTTCCCATTCTCGGATGCAACATCCCTTTGGAATCTTTCAGCCACGCTTTTATCCTATCACTTGCCCTCATCTCTAGACAACAAAAGCTTTTTTTAGTTAGTGTAAAATAAAATGAACCTGAGATAAGTGGTTTATGTTTACTTTAAAGTTAGATTTTTAAAGTATGTTTAGCACATGGTATTTTACTGGCCAAGTGGTTTTGTTATGGTTATGGTAATTCATTGTGAATTCATGAAAATTTGTGGCAAAACAAGCACAGGAAGGTTAATGAAGTTTGTCTTCTAAAATCAGTGCAACTTCTTGGATGTTAAAGTTCAGCGATCTTCTTTCAGAAGCCCTCATTTTTGCTGAAAGGTTCTTGAAATTGTGTTAAAAGTATTGGCTTTAAAGGAGTATCTCCTCTCTGCCCTTCAGGGTTTTGATGTCGGCTCATACAGGTCTTCGAATACAGCTGCTAGGACTGTGCCCTTGACCTGTCCAAAAGCTTCCAAAAGTTTGAAAGCCTTTTCTATTATTTAGTCAGGAAGGCAGAATTGCTCACCCCACGATACTTGCCAATCTTTGTAGCCTTTATAGTTTGGCCATTCATATGGAGACAATGAAATGGAAGGTTCCAGAGGATTTAAAATAGTCTTCTCCTGAGATTTTGTGTTTTGCCAAAAGGAAATGTGTAACAGTTTTACCTCAGTAGTTTATCAAACTTGATGCTGATAGTCGTCCTGTTCAGAGGTGCCAGCAGGGCAGAACTTCAGAGATGCAGTCCAGGGCCCACTCAGCAGAATAACAGGAGAAGGGCCAAAGCTCAGGGGCAGAGCAAATGCTTTGCAGGCGGAAATCCCTGGATCAATGTCTGCCCCCTGCAGGCAGCGGCGGAGCTAGCTGCTCAGGTGCCTGGTGTGGGGGCATGTCCTGCAGCCGGGGGCGGGGCAATCCGTGCCCATGGGGGCGGGGCGATCCACCTGTGGGGGCCGGGCGAGCTTCTCCGCCACCTCCCTCTCAGCTGTAGGGCGGCTGAGGGAGAAGTAGTCGGCAGACGCAAGTCCCACGCTGCAGTTTTAGGCAGCACGGAACCTGCAGGCGCATAAGCCACCACATCACTCCTAAAAAGTGAGCCCAGTTTTTTTAAGCTCATTTTGTCACCCCCCTCAGTGATGACACCTGGGGCAAACCGCACCCCCCCACACACATACCCTTCCTCCACCACAGTCTGCAGGTAGGGCTACCTGAAATGCCACTAAGTGTAGACAGTAGTGAGCAAGATGGAGCAATGGTCTCTGACATGTCAGTTTCCTCCGTTCCTAGGAGGGGCCCCAGTGCAGCAGGGCTGCCTTGCCACATTTCAAAGTGAATTAATACACATTTTCATCCAAAAGGGATCAAGACCTCCAGAAGTCCATGAAGTCCAAAGTTAAAGATCACCTAATTGCACCACTTGTCCTATTAATAAATGTACAAAGAGAAAAAATTTAAAAATAAAATAAAAGCCATCCATAGTTTTATCTGTCTACATTCTTTATAGGTGATGAGTCCCAGCCAACACTAATCCAGGGAGGTTTCACCACATACCTGGCTATGTAAACTGAATGTCCTTCTGTAGTGTGAGTCTCCTGCAACTTGTGGCAGAAATGGTTGATATTTTATGTTTGTATTAACAGTGGGCCAGGAGCACAGCTGGGGCACCAGGCTACAAGCGCTCTTAAAAATAAAATTCAATAAATTTTAATACTACTCCTCTAATTCTAATTACGATTAGAATCCTGTAAAATGGTTATCATCACTAATTATAATCCATATCCAGTTAACTTTGATAAACTATATATAATACAATGGGCAACAGTTTTACTTAAAGTAGTCCTATTGAAATTAATGCTCCTAACTTCTTTGATTTCAATGGATCTGTTCTGAGTAAAATTTGGCTGACTGCCACCCATATTACCTAAGTGCCCTATTGTATGGTTGGTCCAGAATACCATAGGTAGCACCTTTTCCATTTGGTACCACTTGCTTCAATATGTGTTCCATGAATTATATAAGTTGTCTGTGCACATCTGGAGCCAAGCCTTTGCTGTTGCTAATCACAGATTCTGGAACCTCTTCCAAAGATAGGTCTGCTATACCACATCACAGAGCACATGCCTTTGCTGCATTTTTAGGAGTAATTTCGGAAGCAGCAGTTGTTACGGCGATTTGTGACAATTCTTTTGCTTGATGAAGTGGGTGGTTTTATATGGCATTTTTTGTTATTTTAAGCTGCTTTGAGACTTGGGAGCAGAGACGAAACATATAAATATATTTGAGCTCACTGCTTGACAGTCACATGCGGTATTGAAATTGTTAGAGTACTTTCTGATGAGCTACAAACCATGTAGCCCATAATGTTTATATTACAAGACACTTACCGTATTTTTCACTCTATAGGACACACTTTTCCCCCTTCAAAAATTAAGGGGAAATGTGTGTGCGTCCTGTGGAGCGAATGCAGGCTCCTTGGCTTCAGCGATAGCAACGCGAAGCCTCCGAAGCACAGAGGGAGTGCTCCCTCTGCACTCCGGAGGCTTCACATTTCTTTCGCTGAAGCCTGGAGAGCGAGAGGGGTCTCCGGCCCCTCTCGCTCTCCAGGCTTCAGGGATAGCCGCCTGAAGCCTCCGGAGCACAACAGGAACTCGCGCTGCGCTCCGAAGGCTTCGGGTTCCTTTTGCTGAAGCCAGGAGAACAAGACTCTCCCGCCTTCAGCAGAGGGGGAGAGCTGCGCAGCGCCCCTTCAGCGAAGTGGGAGGAGAAATGGAAGGGGCTCCGTTTCTCCTGCTGCTTTGCTGAAGGGGCGCTGAGCAGAGAGGGGGAGAATTTTTTTTCTTGTTCTCCCCCTCTAAAACAAGGTGCGTCCTATGGTCCGGTGCGTCCTATAGAGCAAAAAATACGGTATATTGCTAGCAGAAAAAAGCCTGAAATATGATACTTGTACACCTCTTCCTTAAAATGGGGGGTCAATATGCACTTCAGAATGGTTAAGGTACTTCAGGGCCACCCAGCAGGCTTTAATAGAGGATGCATGTTGCCCAAAATATGATAATTGCTATAAAAGTATGAAAGGAAGACATTTGTAAGCTCAGAATCCATAGAATTATGAAGGAAGTTTGTCACATTACTTCTTGATCACCAGAAAACTGAATTTGGTGCACAAGAAGCCCAAGAATACAGCCCAAGAAGCAGTCATTATTAGACAGTTTTACATTTATCCGTAAAGACATGGCAGATAATGTTCACTTCAAATCAAGCAACATTTGAAGCAGAAGGACTCTCATGTCATTTTCAACGGGAGCAGCAGTTGTGGCTCAGGGCTGCTAGCCACCAGGCAGAGGTGGCTTCTGATTCTCACATGGCCAGTGGGGGGCGTCATGTCCTCCCTCACCAGCTGTGGGGGCTGACAGGGCCTACCTGTGACTGGTCCAACCTGATGGGTGGGACCTAGGTAGTGGGCCTAAAGGGAGACTTCCCCATTGGACTTCAACCAGGTCTGTTCCCCAGGTTTAAAATGGGGCCACAGTTGTCTGCAGTGCCTCAGTCAGAGTTGGATCTCCCACCCTCCCACCCCTTACAGCATGTTTTCCCCTGCACAAAGTTGAGATGGCAGGTCATGCTTAGGGCCTTGCTATGAAAACATTCCTCCGGGCAAATTGGCCCTTTCTGGGGTTTTTCCTTCCAATTGTCACAACTTGGCAGTAGATAAGTGTTGGATCCTTAGTCAGGAGGGAGAGAGCCCCACCCCTCCAAAATATGGGGTACCCTGTTAATGGGGTCCAGGGGTGGTTCATTTGTCTGGATGTCCAGACTGGGGGCCGATGGGCCATAGTACCTGCCTGAGGTCACCTTGGAGGGGTCACCTTGATTTGATGTATGTCATAGGGCAACACCTAACTCAGGATCTACCCTGCCAAGCAATCAACCAGCAGTAGCTTGGATGATTCAGGGTACACGCCTAATGCCTACACCAAAACCTACTGCCATCTGAAATCAATAAAGCTGTGGCCTGTTTTGATCTCAATATGCTTGTCTTGTGTTTATTACATCCTTCAAGCCCAGCCCTGCTGGCACCAGGTTTCTTTGTCCACTCAGAGTTCATTTTAGGCGTTGGGAACTTTCAGTTGCAGTAAAGGATGCAGCGCTCTTCAGGTGCAGCCCTCATCTATCCTGCCAATGCAGAGGGTTCCAGACTATGTAGGGTGCCCATGTGCCCTACTCTACAGAGCACAGCTGTCAAGAGCGCATCAAACTAGAAAAAAGAGTCATGAAAACCTTACTTTTGCTTTGCCTTTTGCAAAAAAAAAAAATCACTTAGCAATAATTGGATTAACTTCATTGGCGACTGTACAATGGTCTCTTTGCCTTTTGCAAATGATGGAGACATGCCTTTGAATTATGACATTGACTTATTCCGATGGAAACACAATTTCTCCTTCTTTCATCTCAGGAGGAATGAACACATTTAGCACTTTAAGATTATATGTTGCAAATGTATATCTGGAAAGTAATCCATGAATATGTTGCTTCTTTGGAAGAAATGCCATTCCTATAGAGTGTTTACCTTCAAGTCTGTTATTTCCCCCTAGGCCTTAACTGTAACCTGTAACATTCTCTCTCTTTTTCCCTTCAAAATAAGTGTGTGAAGATAACAGCCACGTTGACAGGTTGTGATAATAGGGCTTTAGGGCTTGTTATCTTCAGAAGGTACTAATCCTGTTAGTGCACAGATTAAAGGTTTGGGGAAAATTGATAAATCACACAGGATACAAATCTGAAGGCTGTACATTTTTATAGAGCACTGGTTTGCTCTTTGGTGAACATGGAGAGATGAAAAAGAAATAGCAGGCCTGCTCATTATTCACAGCAGGATGTTGGCTGCTTGGCACATTTACTTGGAAACAGGTCCTATTGGTTTCAGCGGGACTTACTTTGGTGTAAGTGACTGGGGTAAGGATCACAGGCTACACCCTAAGGCTTTTGTCTGTCAAAAATGTAGCAGCAGGTGCACATGTAAGAGAACAACGGGTTGCCATTTTGTGATGACGGTATCATATGGTTCAACTGCCCCCATGAGATCAAAGAAGATCTTACCATATCGAGTCTCCTCCATCATTTCAGAAATGAAAATAGAGATAGACAAATGTGTGTGTGTTTTAAAATTATATTCTACCTTTCGTCACCAGAGCTAACAAAAATATATTTAAATGAAAGAGCACAATTTTGTCTTTTAAATCAGAAGATAACCTGCTGCAGTGTAAACAGAAACATAAATATTTTGAAATATTTCCAGTAGCAGTTCAAAACACATATGATTTAGTAAAAGGAGCATCTTCAGATACTCTGAACACAGAGCTTTAGGATTTTGAAACAATCTGGAAAGCTCTTTAAGGACCAGCCTGTGAAAGCCTCACTCCCCCCACCCCACCCCCAGCTAGGAGGCTGGATGTTGCATTCTGGCCCAATTGTAGGTTCTGGTTGCTCTTCAACGGAGGCTCCACAGAGAGTAAATTACAGTAAAGTGATCTTAATACTGGATACTAGTTATGTAACATAATCAGCCAAACTAGAGTCTTCTGAAAGTCCTATAGTTGTTTATCTCTTTGACATCTGCGGGGGGGGGCATTCCAAAGGGCTGGCATGACTACCGAGAAGGCCCTCTGCCAGGTTCTCTGTAATCTCACTTCTCACAGCGAGGGAACTGCCAGAAGGCCCTCGGAGCTGGACTTCAGTGTCTGGGCAGAACGATGGGGGTGGAGACGCTCCTTCGGGTATACTGGGCTGAGGCCGTTTAGGGCTTTAAAGGTCAGCACCACCACCAATAATGCCTGGGGTTTTTTTTGGTTGATTTGTTTCAGCTGTAAAGTTTGGAAGAATGTCCAAAAAGCAGAGGGACAGCTTATACGCCGAGGTACAGAAGCATCAACAGCGACTGCAGGAGCAACGGCAGCAGCAAAGTGGCGAGGCTGAAGCCTTGGCCCGAGTCTACAGCAACAGCATCACCAATGGCTTGAGCAACCTAAACAATGAAACTGGTGGCACTTATTCAAACGGGCACGTCATTGACCTGCCAAAGTCCGAAGGCTATTACAATGTGGATTCTGCCCAGCCCTCCCCAGATCAGTCTGGCTTAGACATGACTGGAATCAAACAGATCAAGCAGGAACCTATCTATGACCTCACTTCAGTACCAAACTTGTTTACCTATAGCTCTTGCAACAATGGGCAATTAGCTCCTGGGATAACCGTGGCAGAAATAGGTAAGAAAAGTCTACCTTTAACCTCTCATAATGACTCTGTGTGCTTGTATTTCTAACCCTGCAGTTTCCTTTGGAATGGATTGGTCCTGAAGCATATGTATGACTGGGTTTGTTGTGGATTCAGTTAACAGAATTCTAAAATGTTTACATTGCGTAAATGGAGCAATTCATGATCTGTTTATGAAGCTGAAACACCAGAGCCACTGATGAATCAATCAAGTGATAATTACTAAATAGGGAGCTTGTATCAAACGAGCTCATTATCAGGAGGGCTTTAATGATCTTTTTGACAACTATACACATTCTTGTCAACAAAGAGCTCTGAAGGTGGATCATTAATAGAACTCACTCTTAAATTAATTACAATGCACAACATCATTGTTTGATCTTGCACTGAACACTCTGGATTTATACCAGTAAAACTGCATTCCGGATCTCGAATAGATGGGTTCATACTGTCTTTGTAAACTCTTTGGAAGATGTGGTTTCATGTGTTAGGGTATCATTTATCCAACTTTGATGGTGATGATTGATAACCTTGTTGTTAGGTGTCTTGCATAGCAAGAAAAGTGATGTTTTCCTGGTGAGCAATGTTTGGTTCATACCCATAAGAAGTGTTTTAATTACAGAAACCAACCAGTTGTTTACCTTGCTTTCAGGTGATGCATATTGTACTGATATCTATGGCAGAGTTTCTCTTGTATTTTTAAAACTTATCCTCCCTTAAAGTCCCTTTAATTTAATGCATACAAACCAGCGGCCACAGAAGAGCTGCTTGAACTTGCTGTTCATTGAAATGTCCAAGACACCAAGGCAACAGCTGAAATATTTAGTTCTTCATCACCTTTCCTTATAAGGCTGAAAGCAGTGTACATATAATTAAAGATATATATTAAAAGTGTACATATATTAAAAAGCCAAAAGAACCTAAATATTCCACTCCCAAAAGTGGTAAGAAACTGAAGGAATGAGAAGTCTTGACCTGGCCATAGAAGTTGTGTAAAGGTGCTGTCAGGCAAATCCACCAGGGAAGAAAGACTGTTCAACCAGTATGGATTGCCACAGACAAAACCATGCAGTGCGCAACAAAAATATAATATGTTGAAGGAAGAGGCAGACCATGTTTTATGGGCTGTGGCATTGGTGATGCAGCCCATGAACCAGCTTCTTCCCTTTAGAGGGAAATAAAAGGGGTAGAAAGCACTGAAAACGAATTCAGGTTTGGTTTAGCCAGTCCTTATGTTGATCTCGTGTCTTTCCTGTTCCCTAGAAGTTGGCAATGCAGTCCACTTTCTGAGCTCTTTCCTACAGAGATAAGGGTCAGTAAGGTACTAAGAAGGGGCGTGGCTGGCGCTGTGGGTTAAACCACAGAGCCTAGGACTTGCCAATCAGAAGGTCGGCGGTTAAAATCCCCAAGATGGGGTGAGCTCCCATTGCTCAGTCCCTGCTCCTGCCAACCTAGCAGTTCAAAAGCACGTCAAAGTGCAAGTAGATAAATAGGTAAACGATGTTTCCGTGCGCTGCTCTGGTTTGCCAGAAGTGGCTTAGTCATGCTGGCCACATGACCTGGAAGCTGTACGCCAGCTCCCTCGGCCAATAAAGCGAGATGAGCGCCGCAACCCCAGAGTCGGCCACGACTGGACCTAATGATCAGGGGTCCCTTTACCTTTAAGGTATTAAGAAGGCAGCAATTTCCTTGTTGACCTGTGTTTGTTGCAATCAGTGCTGTTTCTGTCATGCTGCAGTTCACTTTCTGCCAAATACTAAGTTATTAATCTCCCTGTCCATTATTTAATGTAACAACTATTTATGTAACTTATGTAACTCACGTTCATTTCAACAGGAAACTGAAACAAAGTAAAAAATAATTGCCTATTTCATTCACTTGACTAATTTGCATTCCTGACCACAGACAAACATTCAAACTGAAGCAATGTCTGCTTCCTTTTCCACTTTCGTCTATATTCTCCAACACCCCTAGGAGAAGGTACAGAAGCTAAATATTAATTATTCACTCAGATGTATCCCTGTTCTCCTTTGCATCTGGTAAGACTTCCAGGTCATCAGGCATGTCTTCTAAACAACCTCCTCTGTACCTCCCTTCCTAGAAATTGACCATGAGCAGGAGAGGTTGCCACCATTTTTCTGTCTTTGCTTTTGTGCCTTTAACAGCAGCCTGGTATGCAGCAATTTAAGCAAGACATTTCCTGGCATGAAGATAAATAAAAATGTACAAATAAAAATATGGTATCAATTGGAGGGAGCCCCCCTGGAAATGGCAGACTTGGTCCTAATCCAACCAAAGCATGTAATAATTGCAACATTTTAAAAATGGAAATGTGATATTAAAATCCGTTTGATCTAGTTGCATTAGTGATAAACAAAGTATGAGTCAGTGATTGGGAGGGGTGGAGAATACAATAGCTACCCTGTTAGGTCCCAGGCCATCCCATGAGAAAGCATGATTGAGGGTTGAAAAGGTTCTAACCACATTTTCCAGATTGGGATCATAGCGCTTAGCTCCTTGCAAAACTGAACAATGCTTCCTTTTGCTTTAAAGCTGCATAAAAGCCTTGAATGCTCAGCACTCTATGCAGATTACTTGTGCTGCCTTTAAAGCAAGTCTGCCAATCCAAGCTTGTTCTAGTATTGCCAGGTCCTGAGCAAATGGGGAATCCTGTGCCTTGGCTTGACAAAGAAAAGGTTAGCAGGTGTGCTGCTAAAAAGCTGCACCCCATAGATGCCAAGCTACTCCTTGCTCTGTTGTCCTTAAAAACTCACAGGGACTCTTTTAGAACAGGAGTTGGAAATCCTAGTGTGAGTTTTACACAACACAATTTGTTTTCCAAAGACACCACACATTCATCTAAGTGGAAAAGTTCCCCAGATGTATTAAACAGGGCTCAGGGTGGCATATACTTCTATACTGAAACATGTTTATACATACCTTGTCTTTGTTTTCATTGAAACACCCCAATTTCTTGTGCTGATTTGAAATGGTATAGAAACTTTTATCCTACGAGGAAGCTTGAGAATTTTTGCTAAAAGGCTATATTAGAGATCCCTAGCCTGTTCCCAGGGCTGAATACCCTGGGGAGGCTTAAACCAGTTTATGCTTGCGGTTTAGAGGTGCTTGTTGGGTGCTATGCAAATGTCACTGCTTTGGACTCTGCTGAATTTACCCAAGGCAGTAGCTCGTCCCGTGTTTGAATGTATTTACTAGACATTGATCAATTAGCTACAGAATACACCCCATTTTATGCAATTTCTTTCAACCCAGATTTCTTCATTGCACACAAACTGATTCATCTAGGGACTCCTTGTGCTACTGTTCCTTTTATCTTTCTTCCCCACAACTACTTTTTAAGATCCCACATAGAAAATCATTTTTAATTACTCTACTCTTCCTTTAAAGATCCTGTGTATGCATCTCAACTATATTTATATGGATCAATATTGCCATCTAGTGAGTAATTTAACTACTACTATAGCAAGAGCCTAGGCAGATGCAATTGAGATGCAATCAAATAACAGGGTATCTATTTAAAAGTTCTAATCATATTCTATAACTATTTTGACACCATGCCTGGACAAATTCAAAGGGCGCCATCATCGCCATCCCCCCCCCCCCCGTAAACTATATTACTGCCTATGCTAAACTGTGCTTAGACCATTTATTCAGAAGTGGTTCTCACTTAGTACCAAATGAATTATTCCCAAGTAAAGCATGTATATGATTACCGTCTTAAGTGCTCTCAACAATCCTTGGAATGAAGCCTTGTAAATTACAATACAAAAAATTACTTGATTCTCTCTGCATTTCTAAAACAAAATTTAAAGTCAAATAAAGCAACGTTAAATGAAGTTCTCCCACAGTATCCACCACCTACTAATTTCTACCATCTCAGAAATTACTGTTAAACATTATTAAATGTTCACACCTGAAAAGGGCACATATTCCCCCTCTTCTAAACTCCCCTAAGTTTAAATGGTTAGGGTTTGGGGGCTTTGTCTGAAAAGTCCTACAAAAGGCACTCACTTCAAAAAGTGCGTATGCAATACTGTTCTCTCTCAACAGCCTCTCTTGTACTGCCCCATCGGCAGGATGCACAAATCAAACCCTAAATCTAGCCCTTTCCCTGTTTATGCTTTTTTCACAGTATTACATTCACTTCACCACATTTCCATGTTGATTTGTGATTTCTTTTAAAAGTCCTCATGAAAATTCATCAGCATTTTATTGCAGGTTTCTCTTTAATGTACACATTTTTGTATGCAGCTTTGTGTAATAGTCAAATGTTTGCAATGAATTTCCCTAATGCCATTTTGTATGTAATTTTCATCAATATAAGCGTTGTTATGCACACTTTCCCCAATATATTCATTTTTATAAACAGTTTTGGGTTAGGGAACCGCTTCGCAAAATTCAGAAAACTCCAAATTTTGAAGGTTAGATGAGTTTCAGTTCATATATTGTTTGTATAAGTGTTGATTAGGTGGGTTTTGCATTTTAAAAGTTATCATTGTGGCTTCATTGCTTCTGGTTGGTTTTGTTAAAAGGGTTTAAAACCTGGGAAAATAGGGGAAAGACTTCCATCCCATCCCCTGTGTTGCTTCTACTCTGAATTTGGGGGTGTGCAGTGGAGATCACCATGCTGTGGCCAGCTGTGCTACACAGCCTAGTCATGTCCAACATTATTTCTCTGGTGTGTATTGAAGGTTGTTTATGCTGGGAGGGTGAAAGTCATTTATGTTCGGATGTTGAAGGCTGTTTATGCTATTGCCACCAAAGTCAGAATGCTGAAAAATTGTGGGATGGAGAAAGAGTAAAGGTGGCTGGTGCTCATTGGACTGGTGAGGAGGAAGGCAGAGATGTCAACAAGAGGTGGAGCAGAGCTAACAACAGGCAGAGCCAACTAATTCTGGATTTGCCCCGTCTTCTCCATGACAAGTTCTACAGAGGAGCAAGAAGCTGTCAGGCAGCACCACCCCCTAGGCTGGGTGTAAGTAAGTAAGAAGGCAGATTGGGGCTGGCTGAGAGCAGACAGCAATTGGTAGGGCAGTGCCCCATTTGCTCTAGCAGACAAGCCTCCACTGGCAGTGAGGTGCAGAGAGAAAAATAGAGACATGTGTGCTATCTCAGGAATAGCTGAGAGTAATGAGGCTGCAAAGAAATCCATGGGAGAAGGAAAGAAAAAAGAGGAATAATAGAAGGGTAGCTGCAGCTCTCTGGGGTGGTAGAAGGAAAGGAGAATGTGATGAGGGAAGGGAAAATGAGGCTGTTGAGAGACCTGGAGGTAAAGGGAAAGCGAAAGAGGGAGAAGCTCAGAGAGGGTTACAGTCATGTATGGCGGTGCAGAGAGAAAGCGAGAAGCGAGTGGACTGGGCTGGGCTGTGATACAACAGAGCACAGGATGAAGTAGAGGGGGGAAAGGAAGGAAGGAAGATGAACAGAATTATTATTTTTAAATGTTTTGGAGTGAAGAGAGAAAAAGCAAAGGGTACCAGTATAGAATGGATTAAAAAGAGCACAGTGATAAAATTGAAAAAAGAAAAAGAAAAAAACTTTTGTAGGTAACATAGCCATGCTATTCTTGGGTGAGAAAAAGGTTCCTAGTAAACAGTAGAGTGATTTACGCTGTGCATCCCTGCTATAAATTAATCCAGTTCATCATATGTTCTGGGCCATCTAATAAGGTCACTATAAAATTGACAAATGATGGCCCTTGGCAGTGTTCCTAATTGAGGTTTAATCAATTTACACTAGTGCCAAAGCCTTTCAAATATCCTCCTTTTTGTTTGGAACGGCAGTGAGTGTTCCAAGTGGGAGTGGAAGACACCATCTGCCTGCAGTGAGCTGCAGCCCCCCCCCCCCACTTCATGTTTTGTTTATGCCACATCATTTTGAGGGCAAAAGATTGGGAAGGAGAGGGGGCAATTTTCTCATAAAAATGTTTCTGCGAAGCAGCCAGGATAATTAGTCCTGCTCCAGTGTGATGCATCACTGCTACTATAATAAAACACACACAGAGAGAGATTAAAAATGTCAAAATGTTTAGCTCAACATATTCAGCAGTATTTTACTATGTTGTGAACTACCCTGTGATCTTTGGATGAAGGGCGATATACTGTACAAATATCATCATCATCATCATCATCATCATCATCATCATTACAGTTGACAATGATCCAAAGGAGTGTATATACAAGCACACTCAACTTGTTTTTAGAGGTGTTTAAAAAGAAAGACAAAAAACTGCCCCACAGAACTCCCCAGCTGTTCTATCAACTCTGAGGAATCTCCTAGGATTGGCACAAGAGATCCCTGGGACATGGGTACATTTACCTTTTAGCAATGGCTTGGAGCCAAAGGTATTTTAAAATTGGCAGACTACATTATTTGATTTTTGACCCTTAGAGCTTTACATAAGACGGTTTGATATTTACTTACTTGCATATTTTCTAAAATGTATTATATGCTGATATTGAGTTACTGATATCAAATGAATGGACCTTGGTTTATAGAAGGATAAAAAATGGTTATAGAAGTGAAAGATTATAGAAGGGAGGAAGGAGGGAGGGTTGGGGAGAGAGAGAGAGAGAGAGAGAGAGAGAGAGAGAGAGAGAGAGAGAGAGAGAGAGAGAGAGGTGAATCCCATATTGAAGCTTGGTGATAGCAGTGGGCCCCAGGTCTGAAGAAGTTGGGCTGCTTGTCCCATCACCTCCTAAAATGAAGTTGTAATTCACCATGGAGGGCACCATTTTGATTAGGGCCATTTCAGAAGTGATATTGTCCTGCTCATTTTTGAAAGTAGTTAGAAAATGGGCATATTTTATGTGAATCACAGATACAGAATTTTCCAAAACACATGTCCAATATCTGCATTTGACTCTCCCATTATTGCTGAGAAATACATATTTCTTTGCTTTGCTAAAGTATGCTAAACATGTCGCACAGGTTTCTTGTTCCATATGCTAACTAGAAAATCTGTGTATATTTTACAAGTCATTATTTTCCACCACTGAAAGTTGCATCTATTTTTGTTTCATGTTGGTATGACCTCAACAGCCTGACTTTAGTCAGCTCTGCCTGCTTACAATCTGTCCAGGGAAGGGCACAGCCTGTCACCTTCGTCTTCCTTACTCAGAGGCCACAACTGGACCATGAAGCCCTATCATGTCACTTGAAGCAGTTACGTCTCCCGTCAAAGAACTCTGGGAACTGTAGTTTGCTAAGGGTGCTGAAAGTTGTTAGAAGACCCCCTTTTCCCTCACAGAGCTACAACCCCCAGGTTTGCCTGGGAAGAGGGACTAATTGTTGAACCACTTGGGGAATGGTAGCTCTGCGAGGGGAATAGGGGGTCTCCAACAACTCTCGGCACCCAAAACGAACTACAGCTTGCAGGGTCCTTCGGGGGAGCCATGACTATTACAGTCATATAATAGTGCTTTAAATGTATGATGTGAATGTGGCCTCAGTTATTCCTTTGTGCAGCTCAGCAGGAAGGAGGATGGGGAGAAAATTAGAAAAAGTTGGCTCTGCCAATCATTGCCCACTGAGAAACTACCTAATTTGCACCTCTCAAACCAATATGTAAACTGAAATCCAGGTATCCTTCAAAATTTGCACTTTTCTGCATTTTGCAATGTGGTTCTTCAAGCATATCATGTGTGCAGAAATGCATCTATGTGAAAAGTCTGCGTTGAAATGCATAATATTAGAGGAAATTAGTCAAAACTGCCTACAACAATGTGCTTATTAGGGGAAATTCACACTAAATTGCACTCTATTTTTCTTGAGGGTCTTTTAAAAAATCACAAAATGCTGCAAAAATATGGAGATATGAATTTAAAATTAGAAAAATGAGAAACGGAGAGACCAAAATTGACAGATCTGTCCATCCCAAATTCTTAAGTTGCAGAAAATAATTGTTTACAATGTTTGAGGCATCCTTGGAATAAAAATTGTTGCTTGAAAAATTTGCAAACAAGAGGAGGAGGAGGAGGAGGCTGGGGAGGGGGCTTCTTCTGATAATCACTCGAGGCATCCCTTTTCCAGAGAAAAGAAAGAATTTCCCTAATCATAAATTCATGCTTGAGATTCTAGGGAAACTCTGACTGCAAGAGAACTTGCTATCCAGAGAGAACTAACTGAAGAAACCCCAACACTCATAGCAGAAGGGAAAAGAGAATATGAGCTAGAAACGGGTAACTGAACAGAAAATGGAAAACACCAAACATTCCCTATGTAGTTATAGGAAGACATTGTTCTGGACAATCAAGGGGAAGGGGCAATCCTTCCACAGTCATTATGGAAGTCTTTAACAGGACTTAGCCCATAAGAGGGCAAAGGATAGAATTTGGAGATGTGTCTGTATAAACATGTGCACATTCATGTTAGGAGGGTTTGAGCCCCATCCAGGCCCTGCCTGCACCATCCAACACAGGATCTCCATATTTCCCAGGTTTCACCAGGAGTCTATCCAAGCCAGCCAGTGCCTCTTTAGACCATTACCTGGGCTAAATTCCTTGCTTTCATTTACAAAACAACAAGCTTTTGTCCCTGGTGGAAGCCAAGAGACAAAACGTGTGTTCTTCCCATGGGCTTCATGAGAAGCAAACCCTTTCTCATTTTTCAGTATTTGTAGGCAATAAGTAACACAAAAGCTATAATTGACATTTATGGCAACACATTTTTCCACCCAAGAGAGTGTGGAAGCAGAGAAAGAAACAATGACGGCTGCCAGCCAGTTGCCTGTGAGAAGCTGAGCCTGTGCCATTGAGCCCGTGAAGGCAGAGGTAACAGAGAAGTGGGCAGACGACGGCGTGCCAAGCATGCATGTGGCAACAGAGTGTGGTGTCGTGGTTAGAGTGTTGGACCAGGATCTGGGAGACCAGGGTTCAAATCCTCACATGACGCTCACTGGCTAATCTTGGGCCAGTCACTGCCTCTCAGCCTAGCCTACTTCACAGGGATTAAATAAGGAGGGAACCATGTACACCACCTTGAGTTCCTTGGGTGAAAAGGTGGGATATAAATACAATAATATATTTGTTTTAATGTGGGAAGCAAGCAACAAGCCTGTAATTTCTGTGGTCACCACTTTAAAAAATAACTACTAAGGGACAAGAGGATAAGGTCTGAGTCCACATTTAGAGCACAAATTGTGTGAGAGAGAGAGATTGGAATCATTTCAAGATCCCCCTTTCGGGGGAACATTTTGATGCTGACATGCCCCATCCCATATATATTCTCAAGTATATTTATGGTTTCTTTTTTCAAGTCTTAGTGTCCTGCTCCTCTTGTCTAACGTTTGGGATGCATTGGGTGGGTGGTTGTTGTTGCTCTTGTTTTCTCCCGCATTTGTGGCAGTAAATAAGAACTTGGTGGTACATAAAGGGAGTGTGCAAATAAAAATGTTTTTGATACAGGCTTGATATGACTTTCTTTTTATAATATTCCTGAAATATTAAGCTGGGGGAGCCTGCAAGTGTGAGAGGGAAAATGTTTCCAAGAACATAACGAAAATTATCCAAAGTAGCATTTGCTGTTTCAGAATGGTGTTTTCCTTATTGGACATAATATTTGGGATTAGAATCTGTTTCATCTGCTGCATATACTAGGAAGTGCAATGTTGGTCACTTAAATGAGGTGCAAATAAATTCCAGAAGGGGATCTGTGTTACATCTCTTGCAGCAAAAATGAAACAGACCTGTGGCAACTTTAAGGATGCAATCCTAACCCAATTTATCCAAGAGTAAGCAGCAATGAATTCAATAGAACTTACTTCTGAAAAGACATGAATTGTGCTATAAAAGATTTATTACACTAAAGGTTTTGGTGGACACCAATCTACTTCATCAAATGCATGAAATATTATTCTCAATCTGCAGGGTGTGTGAGTGTGGGTGAGCTACAACAGCACTACTGCAATTAATAACAGAACAAGGTGAAAGCAGTAAGGAAACAATACAACGTTCCCATTGGATTGGAAATCAACATGTTTTGCTTGGGTAGTGGAATAATTTCCTTAGTTTTCATGAGGATCCGAGTAATTTTTTTACATGGTTAAGGTGCATGCTACTGTTAAGTGGGTTTCATTCTTCAGATGCTTGACCATAAAAAATCCAGAAGCTACTTCTCCATTTTTATTTTGTAAAGGCACTGCTGTCCAGATCAAGAGTATAAAGAGGCAAAACAAAAAATCCAAAATGCTCCCTCCTATCACCTCCTCTTCCCCCAACAGATATTATGCTATTCAGTATACAGTGGAACCTCTACTTACAACCATAATCCATTCCGGAGGTCCGGCCCTAACTAGAAACATACATAAGTAGAGGCGCACTTTTCCATAGAAAGTAATGGAAAAGTGAATTGATCCATTCTAGACAATGAAAAACACCCCCTAAAACAGCAATTTAACACGGATTTTACTGTCTAATGAGACTATAGATCCATAAAATGAAGGCAATAATCAATGTACTGTACTATAAAGGGTACTGCAGTACTGTAAATGGGGAAAAAAATTAACATTTATGTTTTTTCTTATGGGCACTGATGATACAGTAGTCATTGTTGGGATGGGGGGGGGGCTTTTATCCATTTATGCAGTCACACAATCAACCAGTAGCTGAAGTGGGTGCCACACAGTCAGAAAAACAAGTGCTCCAAAGCCGGCAAACTGAGCTCCGGCAAACCAGAGGCCTCTCCCCGGCCGCGGAAGCCCCAGTGCTGCCCTGCAGCCGGCCGGCTGGGCAAGCTCCGGGCTGCCAGCAAAGCCTCTGTTTGTATCTAAAGGAAAGTTCATAAATCGAAGCACCTACTGAAGGTTGTAACTGGAATCGTACGTAAGTAGAGCCGTACATAAATCGAGGTTCCACTGTACTCTGAGAAGCAACTTGAACTCTGAAGTTCCCACTGAAATAAAATAGGCACATGCAATCCTTATATTCCATTGCCCACCCAAAACCTATTTGTTTTGCCAAGCATTTTTAGAGAATTTGCTTCAGTGCTGGTCATTTGTCCTGCATTTTGAAAATTTAATATTTAAAAGATTTTAAAGTTTTAAAGCTTTAATGATTTTGATGCTTGTTAAGAGTTGGAGTTTACAAATATCCGTTAAAATGAAATAAAAAAACTACAAACATAACTTACTGCTTTTCAAAAAATTAAGACTGCTTAAAAAGCAGCTCACAGGCAGAGAGCTAAACTAGTTTAACTGGGAGGACAGGCTATAACTGTTCTGTGCCTTCTCAGCATATTCTGAAAGAAAAGCCGTTTCTGCCCCAAAATGTGTCTGTGATGGCTCTGCAAGCTTCTGTGTGCTCCCTTTTGGGTGCCTCTACACAGGCAATTCCTTCTTGTAAGGAGTGGCTGGTGCCCAGTGGGGCTGGTTGGGGAGAAGGCAGGAAGACCAACAGTAGGTGGAGCAAGAGCCCCTGACAAGCAAAACAGACGCCTCCTCGGTTTGTATCCATTCTCCTCCCTGGAGTTCTGCAAGAGCTACAGTTAGACTAAGGAAGAGGCAACTAACAAGCAGTGCCACCTACTGGCTTGCTATCTATCTATCTGCCTGTCTGCCTGCCTGCCTGCCTGCCTGTCTGTCTGTTTGTTTGTACATACTCCACCCATCTGGCTGGGTTTCCCCTGCCACTCTGGGCAGCTCCCAACAGAATTAAAAGCACAATAGAACATCAAATATTAAAAACATTAAAAACACTATCCATAAGTCTTCTCTGTCATGTTTCAAGCTTAATCTTCATTTTTTAAAATAAAAGTTGTGTTTAAGTACATGTTTAAATGCTATTTAAAAACAACAACACCATATTTAAATATGCATTTTGTATAATTTTGGAGCCTCACTCTTGCATCACAATATTCAGAGGAGTATGAAATCCAAGTGATGATAAAACGTTCTGATATGCACAATAGTCCAGGAGGTGCAGATCAGATGTGTTTTAATTGCAATTGACAGAATCAATTTAAGCATCCTTACTACCCAAGGAGCAGCAAAAAGGTGGTACAGTCAGTTTTTAGGTCCTCAAAACCAGCTTCGCCCTGTAGTTAGCCTTGACTGCAGCCATGGTAAAGGTATCTCTGCCACTGAAAAACATTACAAAATGCATCTGTAGCTTTGCTATAATGTTTGAACAGAGCAGGAGAGGAACACTTTGCTTGCCAGTAAAATCATCTTATTGTGAACTGCAGTGGCTCAAGAGTTGCTGCTTGCCTTGTGGTACTTTTCATGTCTTTTCACAAATTGTTGTGATTCTACCTTTAAGCTTTGCTTTGTTTCTTTTTAAATGAAAAGCAGTAGAGTATAGGAATATTTTAAATAAATCAATAAGTCATGAGAAATGAAAAGCAAACCATCATGAGTCAAGGGCTTCCATTTGTCCACAGGTGGGGATCCTCTGGCCTGCCAAGCTTCAGAGCCTGTTTTGGGCAAAACCATGCTCATCCTTGCCAGGCCTGATGTGAGATATAAGTCAGCAAGCATGGGGTGGGTGAGTCAAAAGCACCAGGGAAACAATGATTGCCCTCAACAAGAATGTTTATCCTGTTGTATTTACAGCCCGTGAGTGTTTTCCTTAAAACTACTGATAGGTTCACATGAGAATAAGTGTTAATGGATGACCCAAAATGAAGATCCCGAATGTCCCTGTTTAGAAACCTGAATTTGAGCTCATCAAATCCTGTAGTTGGTGTCTCTTAAACATCAGCAGAGAATCCTGTAGCAAAGCTCAATCTCTGTTGCTGTAAATTCCATTTATAAAACTAATGCAACTAATTGCCTCTGGTTCACTGACTTTTCTCCCGGTGCAGTCCCACTCTTAGCTCCTCCAGAAAAAGATATACCAGTCTTTTGGACTGGGCTTCAGAAGCATGCCATTTATCACAAATGACCTAGCAGTTGGGGCCAGTAATATTAGTTCTAGTTAAGAAAGAGAATGTGTGATAAAATGATACAAATAAATACTTCCAAGCACCAGAGTAAAGCCATGGAGCCAATACAGCATTAATTCAAAATGGATCCCTAAGAGAACTCAAGTCAGTGTATAAGCTGAAATGAGCTCTTAGCTACTCAACTGTATCCTAAGGGTAAGTAGCAAATTAAAATTCATTATTCATTTTAATTGAGGATGACTATCAGTATTTTAGGAGACATACTTCAAAGTTCTGTTATTCCCCGTGCATAAGAAGTGGATGCTAAGAAAGCAGGGCTCTCTCAAGAGAAAAGAGGAACAAATGAAAGAAAGAAGGTGCTTCGGAGACACACTGAGCACGCTGGGCTCTGAACAGTTTATTCTTGGGCCAGGCAGGAAAGACCTAAATAAAAAGACACGAGGGCCGTACGCTGAATCACATTATGGGGCCAGAGACGTGTCTGACCTTTATGCCACATTAAGGATCTCTCTCCAATACTGTTAGTAGCGTAGGAAACGGGGAGGGGGGCACAGGGGGTGTAGGGCATCACGGGGCTTGCTCTGGGCGGCTCAACAACTTTGGGAAATCTCTTTTAAAAAGCTCCGCCCCAGACACCAGCAGGGGGTGCTGTTAGTCTTCCACCAACATTCCTATTGGTCAATTGACTGACTGACACCAACATGTGATAAAGAAGTCAAGGATGTGCTGCAGTTTTAAGCAGATTCCATTCTTTCTGCTGAGTAGTGAAGTTTCAAAGGAAACCGGCTTTTTGTAGGGAGAGCCACAAATTGTGAAATTTTCAGACTTTCAGAAATCTCAAATCTAGGAAAGGTTTGAACTTTTTCTTTCATTCATTTTTAAGCATCTTTTTTGTTTCCTGGGTACTTTTATTCTGATCATCTATTTATAAAAATGATCCCACCAAGATTGCAGGATATCAAAGTGAAAGGTTGTGCAGGGTCAGCACTGCAGGGGAAAGAGGGGGAGCCTCGAAAGCACGCCAGTGCGAGTAGATAAATAGGCACCACTGCGGCAGGAAGGTAGACGGCATTTCCGTGTGCTCTGGCACTCGTCACAGTGTCCTGTTGTGCCAGAGGCAGTTTAGTCCTGCTGGCCACATGACCCAGAAAACTGTCTGTGGACAAACGCCGGCTCCTTTGGCCCGAAAAATGAGATGAGCGCCGCACCCCATAGTCACCTTCGAGTGGACTTAACCATCCAGGGGTCCTTTACCTTTTTACCTAATCAGTGCTCACCCCCCACCCATTTCCTGCCCTTTCTTAGTAGATTTCACTGTAAGACATAAGGAGCTCTAACTTCAATTCCCTTCTTGTTTCAGATTTTTGCACATTCAAATTTTAAACAGAAAGTGCCATCTCCTAAAACAGACTGAATTAAATTGTTCTAAGTAAATAATTAATAAGAATCAGGAAATGAAGCAAAAGGTCAAAGTCAAAAAAGGATCTTAGGTATTCATTTCCAAGTGTATTTATTTACTTTATCCAGGAAAGCGCTTTACTGCTTTTGAGCTCGTGCTCCTAAATTTAGTGTACAGCTTCCTATAAAACAAGGAAATGTTAAACTCTCATTTTAAAATACCACAAAACTATGCAACACAATACACTGCTTGCTTGCTAAAGAAACATAGGGAAGAAATGACTTCCTTTGAAATAACAAGTCCCATCTATAGGCCTCATTTGTTTGGCATCCTACTTCTGGCACAAGGCATCTCTGAGAAGAAGGCGCTGTTCCTATGAACAGTCTGACCAGCACAGGACCCCAGGTCAGTCTAGGCAGGCTGCTAGTAGGGGCAGAGAGAGGGAAGAGGGAGAGCTTAATCCTTTCCCCTCTGGTCATTTTCAGATGGAGAGAATTTTTAAGGCAATAATCAGTCTGGAGTCTAATGAGCCAGAAGTTGCTTAACCCTTTTCTCTCTGGTCCTTTTCCAACTCATAAACACTCCCCCACAATGTTTCTTCATCTTCATCCCCACTTTTTCACCTCCCAGGACATAAAAACACAGTTTGGAATGATTATGAGCTGAAAAATAACCAGCAGAGAGAAAAGGGTTTTGTAGCCTCTGTCCATTCACTCTTCTTCTGACCAATCTTAAAACCTGGGTGATTTTTTACTCTGAGGTAAAATAATGATCTCAATGTAAAATGTTGTTTGAGCCTGTATCTGTGTGATCATGCCCATTCCCCAACTCTGAATTGGGCTCCAAATTCCATGGTTTTAGGCAAATGATATTTAACACTCACAGAGAAAAGCAAATCAGTTTATTTCTTGGGCTTGCAGGAGGCAACCTATCTTTGGCAAAAAGCCTTCACACTTTCCAAGAGAGTTATAGAGATGAAGTTGAGAAGTATGAGCAGCTGGTACTTCACAAAGCCAATAAGATTTAAGAAACAGAAATAAAATATGGGCTGAAGCATGAAGTGTAAATCCAGTATATAATAAATTGATGCTTTCTTACTAAAGTAAATAATTATCATTTTTAACAGCATCTTAAGATCTAACTGAAAATGCTCCTTTTCTGTACATGTCCATGTTGTTGATATTTTATTTAAGCCTTCAGTGAAACTCACATCTTAGCTATAAGTAACCTTTGAAGATACTCTTCAGCGGAAAAGTCTGCTGTAGTCTAAAAATAAGGGACTATGGTGTCAGGAAGAGAATCTACTGAAATCAGAAATAGAAAAGGTCAGTTGCTATTTTGAAAGCTGTGTACTATATAACTCCAGTTTTGACATGAGCACTCTGCACCACACACTGTCATTTTCCGGCATCATTGCATTATACAATCCCTATGGAACTCAAAGCGTGTGGAGGGTCACTTTTCAATCATCTAGGAGTCACTTCCATGGCACAGATTGTAACACTGGGAGAATGTATACCACGTCTACCTGCAATTCAAATAGCAATCCAGCAACCTAAGTCTGAAGCATGTTGAGCTGAGAACAATTGAAATAGCTTCCATTTATACCTGGTGTGGTCATGATATGGAGAACTGTCAATATGTACTTCCACATCATGTGTGAACTGACCATGCTGTCACTGTCTTAGGACATTTCCACACAATGCAGAAGCACTTGTTGACTGTACCAGGGGCGCCGACTTATAAAAAATATTGGGGGGGGCGGAGGCCCATACCGACTTATAAAAAATATTGGGGGGGCCAAGACCTCCAAACCGCTGCTGCTGGGGGAACGAAAGGGGCGAGCCCCGGGCTGCCCCAACCTTAAGTGAACCTGTGAGGGCCCGATTGGCTGCCGCCGTGGGCGGTGAATATTAATGAGCTAGGGGGAATCCCCGCTTCTCGCGGGGCTGACGCCAGCCCCGCGAGATTGTTGATGGGTCGAGAGCCCGCAACCCCACCCCCTCTCTAGATCGGGAGTGGCTTTGTTTTAACTCATTACTGAATGTATTTTAAAGGGTAACTATCGTCAAACAAGGAAAATAAAAAATACCAACATAATTTTGTGATTTTACAAAGCATAATATAACTAATAATTTTCTTAAATTATTGGGGGGGCAGAGCCCCCCAAACAAATTTTTGAGGGGGCTCGGGCCCCCTCAGGCCCCATGGAGTCGGCGCCTATGCTCTGTACATTAGTGCAGCGACTAAAATAAGGCATCACTCTAGCCCATTTTAAGCACTGCCTGTATAGCATATAGATAGGCCAGACTTATGAGTAGATAAAGTAAAGGGTAAATGGACCTCTGACCATTAGGTCCAGTCACGAACGACTCTGGGGTTGCGGCGCTCATCTTGCTTTATTAGCCGAGGGAGCCGGCGTACAGCTTCCAGGTAATGTGGCCAGCATGACTAAGCCACTGGCGAACCAAAGCAGTGCACAGAAATGCTGTTTACCTTCCCGCCAGAGTGGTACCTATTTATCTACTTGCACTTTGACGTGCTTTCGAACTGCTAGGTTGGCAGGAGCAGGGACCGAGCAACGGGAGCTCACCCCGTCATGGGGCTTCGAGCAGCTGACCTTCTGATCGGCAAGCCCTAGGCTTTGTGGGTTAGACCACAGCGCCACCCACGCCCCTTATGAGTAGATACAGGTATACTATAAATCCTTGGCACTTTATATTTCATGGGTATGATTTTGGATAAAAATTGAAATGCAAGAATTGGTCCTGGGCTAAGCTATGAAAAATGTGAACCCAGGTCACTTTTTACTGAATGCCACAAAGGAGAGTCATAGATTGTTTCTCTGCTGAATATAATGTAAAATCCCTTTCTTCCCCAAATGGCAACATAGGCTGGATCTACACTGACCTATTTAATGTTATTAGAACCATATTAGATACAGTATATTGTTCTAAAATGTCACTTGTAAAATAAAGCATTTGTTACCTTTTTTTTTTCACCAAAATGCTGTCTCATAGAATCATAGGGTTGGAAGAGACCACAAGGGCCATCGAGTCTCCCTACTCCTGGTTGCACTGCGCCACCCTCTTGTGTCACATTTTAATAACACATTATCAATGTTAAAAGTAAGACGTTATGTGTCCATATATGTTATCCAAACCATTCCTTAACCCTTCCTGAACATTAAAAACCATAAGTGTAGATTCATCCATAATTTCTGATATTAGCACTGTGACCCATGAGATGAAATTAATGCAAAATGAAACAACTAGTGTACGAGAGCAATAGAATAAAATTTGAGAGGATTGTGGTGGGAGGGGGAGAGAAATAAGGACAGAGACATACTGGTTAAGTTTGATCACACATGAAAAATGCAGGAAACTGTAGATGCCTGACATTTCTTTGATGAAGAGATAGGTGTTCCCGTACTTAACCGGGATGAACTTGCCCCATCAAATCCCATATTTTGGGCTCACTGGGGCAGGGAGTGCCCCATCAAGAGGCAGCGGATCTTTAAGATCCCTCCCCACACTCCTTGTCCACTTTGCCTCTGCAGCACTGGAAGAGACGTTTCCTTTTTCCTTTCTCGGCATTTCCATTTCTCCTCACTAGCTCTGTTTGGGAAAGGGTTACTCTTCTCCAAGAAGGAAAGGGAAAATAATAATTTGATAGTGAAGACTCATCCAAATGATCTGAAGAAAATAATTTGAGTGTTACCTGCTGTAGTTCTACATAAAGAAAGTAATTCTAACCAGTGAACAAGAAGTTTTGTGGTGAGTATGCTCCATGGCCAACATAACGTGGGGATTCTGAATAGCAGGAAATATGGAACATGGAGACTTTATTGGTCGAGGCACCAGGCCTCTTGACGTGAGAGAAAGTTGCATTCATTCTGAAGTGTCTGGGTAAAAACAGATCTCTGCTCCTCTTACCCGCCCACCCACTTTAACTGGCATGTGTTCTGTTGTTGGCTAGTCTATGAAAAAGCTCACATTAACTTGGACTCTTCATCTCTAGCTTTTTTGTGGCTTTTTCAAAAGACCTTTCAGCCCACTGTCTTCCATTCGAAGACGAATCCCTTCCTCTCTTTCATCAATGCCAACTAAGCAAGCAAGCAGCCTCCGATGCTTATGTAACTCTAATCAGCCCACAGAATGAGCTGTCAGACTCGGGTCCCCTGAGTCCAAGCACAGCCTTTCTTTGATACATTCCAGCTCCGCTGGCCTGCGGCACAAGAATCTCAAGGCTGCCTTTGCACCTGGCTTGTTTTCAGATGCCAGCACACACAGCCTTGCTGGCAGCGGCTGCTTCTGCTGCCCACCCTAAGGCTTTGCACACCTAGAGGGAGGTTTGCCAGCATCCTGAGGAACAAGGGGCACATGACGTGGAGCGGCAGAGGGCTTTAACTTCAAAAGCTGCTGAACCAACTTATTTCAAGATAACTAACATTTATGAGACAAAATAGTTTAAGAGGAGCAGTGCTTCAAAGGTTTAAATATTAGCTATGCCGATCAATAATAGTACAAGGTGGTTGTTAAGTGGTTTTGGCTACTTTGTGGAGGTTGCTTGGAATTCTCCGCATGATTTCTGTTATTGCTTGGAAAGCTGTTTGTATGCAGTGGCTCAATGGCCAGGATTTTGGAGGTTTGATTGGAATTTCAACATCTTGCCCCGCTACCAAAAATTGAGATTTTTTTAATTTAAAAAATACTATCAATGCAGATCCATTTGAGATTGGCTGCATGTGTAGCAAGGAGTGCATATGCGCACTGTGAATGTGAACCTGTGCCTACATTGCTGCCATAGGGAAATCTGTCCTTTTACCAGAAGCTTGTGAAGTGACTGGGATCACTTCGCAGGGTGCATTGGGTGAAACTAGAATGGTACTTGGTCTCACAGTGACCACAGATCCTAAAATATGTATCTATATCTTACAGTCTTTATGGGACACAAACCTGCCTATACAGGGGGCTGGGCCTTGGCGGCCCAGGTGTCCTCAGTGGCACTGAGTGCCTCTTGCCATCTACATGGGTTGCCTGGGACAGTGATCCCTGCTCTGGGGACCTCCCAGCTGGATTTCTGTACTGTCTTGTATGGCGTGTTCTCATTAAAAGAGAGCCCGTGTTGCGGTCGGGGCCAGCCAAGCCACCCCTCTATTGCCAGGCGGGTTGGGATGGTTGGTCTCTGGCAGGGATTGGTAGCTTGAGTTGCTGGGGTAATTTTGATGTTGCTAATTTGGGGGAGGGGACGGAGGTTTTTTAAGCAGTGCACACAGCGTTCAGCTTTCTCTTTCGCTGCTCTTTCTCCCTTATTTTAGGTCTTGTGCATTGACCTTGCTATGCCTGTCATGGGGTCGTCTGCCATTGGGGCAGGGGCCTGGTAGGAATTTTGTCCATTTGGCTGATGCTATTTGGTTTTTGCCTACTGCGTAGCAAATTGTCACAACTTGTAAGGTTGCGGTTAGGCATTGGTTAAAAATTGGTTGGAGGAGGGGTAAGGATTGGCTGTGCCTGCCCCTCCAATGCTGCTGCTGCAAGGGAATTCCGTTAAAGGAATTCAGGGGCTTGCCATGTTTTCGTCCAAATCCTTGGAATCGAGTTTGGCCCGCGTAAGCCCCTGGGAGCATGCCGGGAGAAGGTGAGGGCCTGTGGCACAGCTCCAGTTTCTCCCTAATATTGTTTCCCTTTACTGACTTTCGCTGGAATCCAGAAGTCAGTTCTGTCCCCAGGCGGGGGGACAGATAGTCCCAACCAATGCCTAAGCAACCACTCACATCCATGTGTGTTAATAAAGTTGTGGCCAAAATTATGCCAAAAACCTTAAACAAAAATTCTGTGTAATGTGTGCTATTTTGGGGGGGGGAGTATTTTGGGGACCTTGACACGCAAGTGGTGTTGTCCCTGAAGATGACTTGAAGTAGAACTTGGCTTACAAAATTCTGGCTGGTTTAGCCAAGTAGATTTGGATTACACAACTGCATTGTCTGCCTGTTGACCTCAAAGCCAAATCCAGGAGCTGGAACCTACCACTGAATTCATAAATGGCTTGGGACCCAAATGCCTAATGGAACATCTCTTCCCATAACAGTCTGCCCATGTCTTGAAAAGTCTTCATTTGAGGTTCTTCTCTGAGTGCCTTCTTTAGTGGAAGTATGTTATACAAGCTGATCTTTGGTGCCATAATTAAAATCTTTTCAGTGCTAAGCCAAGTCACCCTTTATTTGTCATGGAATTTTTAATGCTTCATTGTGCCTTATAGTTTTTGCTGCTTCTCCATACACATGTTGTAAAAGGTAAAGGTAAAGGTACCCCTGCCCGTAAGGGCCAGTCTTGACAGACTCTGGGGTTGTGCGCCCATCTCACTCAAGAGGCCAGGGGCCAGCGCTGTCCGAAGACACTTCCGGGTCACATGGCCAGCGTGACATCGCTGATCTGGCAAGCCAGAGCTGCACACGGAAACGCCGTTTACCTTCCCGCTAGTAAGCGGTCCCTATTTATCTACTTGCACCCGAGGGTGCTTTCGAACTGCTAGGTTGGCAGGCGCTGGGACCAAGCAACTGGAGCGCACCCCGCCGCGGGGATTCGAACCGCCGACCTTTCAATCGGCAAGCCCTAGGCGCTGAGGCTTTTACCCGCAGCGCCACCCGCGTCCCTACACATGTTGTACTTGGTATTAATAATTTTTATTTATTTCTCTTTTATACTACTATGCATATTTGGATCATGAATATTTTAAATAAATGGATTAATTAAATAATGCATACTTCCAGATCCATGAGCTGAGCTGAGCTGCTTTTCTGCTCAAAATGGCAAAACGAGTGCCATTTTGAGCAGAGAAGCAGTTCAGCTCATATTGAGTGTCCTTGTTGTGTCTTACTGGCTTTTTCAACAGTTGTGCAATATGGTAGAATATAGCTATTGTACTATATTGCAGAATGTCTCATTCCCTGTTTTCCAGGGCTCCTGCAGACAACCTATATATTGAGCATTCATCCTGTTTTGCTTGTAGGTTAGAGTATATCAATTTTTTATTGAGCATTCATTCTTATTGATTTGCAAGGAGCAAGCTTCCTGAATTTATCCTGATTTCCTTTTGGGGTGTTTATAAGCCATTCATTCATTCCACCTTTTTCAAAAATGCACTTCCCCCATTACTTTCCTGACCACAAAAAAGTCTGTTACTTTTTTAAAGTGGATTTGTTGAATGGTGGGGATAAAGCAGTTCCGTCCGCTTTAATTGCACAAGTCTACATTCCCCAATATGGGCTTGAATCTCTTCCACTTCAGTTTTGCAGCACTTGCATTCCACATGTACTTACTGTTGGTTGCTGTTTTGCCATCACCTTATGGCCACAGGAGTGATGTTCAAGCAAGATGTGCAACCAAAGATTTGTGTTTGTTGTTGGCTGATTATCGGGTTATGTTATTTGACCCTTGCAAAGACAAATTAATAGAAAGTGCGAGTAATAAATTGCTGCTTCTACATTACTCTGAATTGTTTATTCGGTGATCCCCAAAATGTGATCCTGGCAGTGGAGTACAGTACCACTAAAAAAAAGTGCCCGGTGTGTTGTAGCAATGGGGAAAGTGTTCTTGAGACTATTGTTCAGCTGCCAGCTCATCATATGGTCACTGCAGTAAAGGATTGGCTGTCGTTATCCTCATCTTTACAATTATCCTAGTATTACTAGATAACATTATTATTTAATTCTGTCCTGCCTTCTTAGCAAAAGAAAACATGATTAGAGCAATGTAAAACAAAGTATATTTAAAATAATAATGATTGTGAAGCAGAGTTTCTTCCTTTTTGTTCCTCTTTCTTAGACCGAATTGCACAGAATATCATTAAGTCCCATTTGGAGACATGTCAGTACACAATAGAGGAACTACACCAGCTGGCCTGGCAAACCCACACATATGAAGAAGTCAAAGAATACCAGAGCAAGGTACCAAAAACACAACTCACTGTATTGGGCTTCTATATTCTTGTCAGATGGGCAGCATATAAATTATTATTGTTGTTATTACTCATTCCTAATCACTGTTGTTCTGTGCATTATTTCTGCCAATTAATTGCTGGATAACACACTTGAGGACAGCACTTTTGAAAAATGACATTTTAAAACAGGAGCAACGTCTTAGGGAGGAATTCAGTGGAGCCCTATGGCAAACACCAACGCACACATCCAACAAACAAATAAAATAACAGACCCTCCAAGTGTCCATATTTTCCACGGACAGCCCCAGGTTTACAGAAGTCTTCCCGGTTTCTGATTTGATACTGGAATGTCCCACTTTTCCTTAGGACATCCCTATTTTCACTGGAGAAATGTTGGAGGGTATGGCGTTTATGTGACACCCCCTTCCCCAAGCCAATGAGATGCAACCTTTAGAAGACATCAGAAGGCAGCCCTGGATAGGGAAGTTTTTTAATGATAATCTTTTATTATGTTTGTATATAAGTTGGAGGCTGCCCAGAGTGGTTGGAGCAACCCAGTCTGATGGGTGGGGTATAAATAATAAAAAAGGCTGGCTCAATGGGTGCCAAGGGGCGAGTCTGAGGACTCCAGAGCACCCACAAGCACTGCACAAGGAACCCAGTCACAAACAGGCACTGGAGCAAAAAGATGCTCCGTGTGTTAGAACAAGCCTTGCTCAAGCAGGTTACACCAGCCACTCTTGGGGCTTTGCTCCTTGTCCTCTTCAGCTCTGTGAGGGAACATGGCAGAAAGGACATGGGAACTGTGTCCCATTGGTGGATTCATGTTGTTCCCTAAAATTAGCAGTTCCCACATGTGTCAGGGCCTTTTTATGAGATGTTGGTGTGGATCCTCCTCCACTCAGATAAGAAAACATACAGGAGATTGATGGACTCAGATGTCCCTCGATCTGCCGGTGGAAGCTCAGGGGCTCACTGGGCAGAAAAGTCTGAATAAACCTAATGGGAAGGAAAAAGCACATTCTCCAGAAACCAGGTGAGACATGCACACCTCTACCTTAGAGCAGGGGTGGGAAACTGGATCCAACATATAGACTGCTTTGACAGGTGTGTGCGGCCGTTTACATGGGGCGAAGCATTTTCATTTGCTCCCAGTTGTTCCTTGGCAAGTGATGCTGTCAGTGCCAATGAGCTGAACAGCACTGACATCACGCTGCTTTGGGCAGGGAGTGGTTGCACTATGGAGTTCCTGACTGAGAAGTCCATCGTGGAGCGAATCCCATTGGGATTTACTTGTCAGCCCCCATCAGGTAACTGGCACTCACAGCATGTCTGGCTTGCTAAGTAACAATCAGGAGCGCTCTTTAAGGGTTCCAATTGTTCCTTTGCAGCCACATCTTTTTACCTGCCCCACACGTGATGTTACATATGACAACAGGTGTGGGGCAGGTGGGTGTGATTTGGGGAAAATTAGAACCCATGCCAGGTATAATCTGTCTCATGGACTGGAAGTTTTCCACTGCTGCATTTCTGAGAAGACCTATTAAAATTAATAAACCTAACTTAAGTCATGTCATACATTTCAGTGGGTCTACTTGAAGTAAAGCTTAGTTGAATACCACCTATTGCTTCAGTAACCATAGGATCTGCACCTATCACATGAGTAATTGTCATCAATATATTATTGATCAAGTGGCTGCACAGCATACATTCATTTCATGTCTGAAGGATCAACTTGCTTTATGATTACTATCTGCTCTCCTTTTGCACGCACATTTCTTCTGGAAGTCAAGAGAAGCATTATGGCAGCAGTGTGCAATCCAGATCACACATGCCATTCAGTACGTGGTGGAATTTGCAAAGCGGATAACAGGCTTCATGGAGCTCTGTCAAAATGATCAAATTCTACTTCTCAAATCAGGTGAGTAAACAGGGATGGTGTCAGTGTTTCCATTGGCCTTCATGACCAAGGGCCCTCCAGGTGTTTTAAACATCAACAGCTGGCTGGGGTTCATGGGAGTTGTAGCTCAACTTCTGGAGGGGATCAGGTTGGGGAAGTTAATTTACTAACAGCAGTATTTGAGGAACAGAATTACCAAAGCTTACAGAAACATTGATAAATCAGCTTCAGGATTCAAACAGGGTATCAGATGGGACATCATGCTATGTCACTGAAAAAGCTGGAGTGTTAAACAATGCCTAAAATTTGACTATGACCTAAATGTACAGAGGATATCCCGTTGTACCCCCTTACACCTGAGTAGAAGTGAGAGTTTTAAATTGCTCGTACCCTTTGAACTCAGTGGGACTTACTTCTGAAAAGACATAGATAGGGTTGCCCTGCAAATAATGTTGAGCTGGAAAAAGGACAAAAAAGACTGATAAAATCAACTTCACTACAGAACTGCATTATCATCATTTCAGCCAAGCAGTTATCTTCTAATGCTTTTTTTTTTCTTCCAATGCCTATCAAAAATAAATAAATAAATGCAACAAAAGTGTTTAGAGAACACAATATTTTACATATATTTTGTTGGTTTAAAATTATATTCAATTGGTTTTTTTATCTCTTAATGAGATGGGCGAGGGGTGGGATTTTTGGAGCAAAGCATGCTGGACTGTTTTTTTACTTTTGCAGGAAAACCTCAACATCAAAAGTAGGCAAAGCAAGGGCTTGGTGGTCCACAATACATTCTCACAATTGAGTCGTCCAATACTGTTTCCATGCATATTCAGCCAGCACTGTTATGATTAAATTAGAGTAATTCTGTGACTTCTCCCTTCTGTGACAGGGGAGAAGCAGCTCATGCGCTCATTCACTGCCTTTTTCACAGAATTTTTCCGAAATCCCACAATTGCAAAAGAAGAGCTACAGGCTGGCTTGCACTAGCCATTGCACCTAGCTGTGGAGATCAGGAATAAGAATTTGTTTGTGAATACCTTCCGCTTCCAGGAAATGGCTGAATGCAAATATCTCATCGTGATATATCTGTACAGTAACTTTTGCTGTCTTTCCAGGCTGCTTGGAAGTGGTTTTAGTCAGAATGTGCCGTGCCTTCAATCCACTCAACAACACTGTTCTGTTTGAAGGAAAATATGGAGGGATGCAAATGTTCAAGGCTTTGGGTAGGGTGGTTTCTTCATTGTTTACTCAAGCCATACAATTGTGGTGTGATCTGGGTATATAACGGTGGCACCTGCAGCCATATATTATCAAATGAGTATCAACTCATCACCATTGAAGATATTTGAAATAAAAAGAATCTGTTAGATTCCACTGTCATTCCCCAGGCACTGCTTGTTTCCATATAAGTGAGGTCATAGGTTAATAACACTCTCGTTAATCTGAACCTCTGATTGTGTAATCATCATTTTAGATGCTTCTGCTCCAGCCCTTTGGGTAAACATTGCTGGGAGAAACATTAACGCCATATTAAGATTTGGGAAAAGGGCAAAGGAGAAAGAATGTACGGTAAATCAGGGCTTGGATCCGCTTAAGTTTTTTATTTACTGTATAAGGTATAAAAATGATGCTAACGTACACTGAAGGTGGAAAACCTGAACTGATGTTTATTCTGATTGAGCACTAAAGAGCAAGAATTCACAGGGAAAGCTCAGGGCAAGAAAAAAATGCACAGACACAGAGCTTTAAAGCACAGGCCTGTGCCTGGAAAGAGCGAGGCAAAGGTAAGTGTGGATAAGTCCTTAATTGCATCACCCTTGACTAATAATAATAATAATAATAATAATAATAATAATAATAATAAACTGTACCACACCCATCTGGCTGGGCTTTCCCCAGCCACTCTGGGTGGCTTACAGCACATATAAAACATAAGAAAATATCAAACCTTAAAAACTTCCTGATACATGGCTGCATTCAGCTGTCTTCTAAAAGTTGTGTAGTTCTTTATGTCCTTGACATCTGAAGGAATGGGGTTCATCTGAAAGGAGGGTGTCACTGCTGAGAAGGTCCTCTGCCTGGTTCCCTGTAACTTCATTTCTTGCAGTGAGGGAACTACCAGAAGGCCCTCAGAGGTGTCTGGGCTGAACAATGAGGGTGGTGATTCTCCTTCAGGTATACTGGGCCAATATTCTGCTGTCCCATTTGTACTGTTGTATTTCACTGCTTTATATCTTTTTGTGAGCCTCCTTTATATTACTATTGTATGGTAGAAACAAAATTAATGCTCAAATATAAACTGTGAGAGTAATCAGAGTAAAATTATAATAATCGTGAAATGATCAAGAACAAAAGGTAAAGCTGATTCATGAAAAGGGATTATATTAGCATCCACTTATAAGTGTACCTTCATAAGTGTGCCAAATAAATTTAAGCCACAATACAAGGCACAGGTCTATACATTAAACTCCGGTGGAATTGAGTTGGAATTATTTCTTATCTCTGAACTTTGTCAGCCACTCTGGAGTCTTGTCTTCTTCTTTTAAAGACTGGATACAGATAGGTAGCCGTGTTGGTCTGCCATAGTCAAAACAAAAAAAAATCCTTCCAGTAGCACCTTAAAGACCAACTAAGTTAGTTCTTGGTATGAGCTTTTGTGTGCATGCACACAAAAGAAGAAGTATCTGAAGAAGTGTGCATGCACACGAAAGCTCATACCAAGAACTAACTTAGTTGGTCTTTAAGGTGCTACTGGAAGGAATTTTTTTTTTGTTTTAAAGACTGGAGTAAAAGTGCTTTAAATGAGTAAATAAGCACATATAACTATATATTTGACTGGAACCTCATATCACACTTAGTTCTTTGTTCTCTGTTATGTTATGTTTCAATCCAGCTTGTGGGAGGAGTTCTTTTATGACTATTGAATTGGCAACAACTGATAATCTGCTGTAAAACTATAACTCATTACACAGAAAGATTAGAAAAGTAACTGAAAACATACCTAGCCTTCTTTGTAGCATTCGGCACAATAGTTGGCTCTTTCTCTTTTTGAGTTTTCCACGAGGTTGGATCCAGTGCTTTTTTCTGGCACACTCAAGGGTACTGGTTAGATCCAGAGTTACCTCCATAGATGGAAGAACTTGTGAAAGAGCATGAGATTCAGCTAAGGTTCCCACTGAATAAAGATGATTTTTACCAGTTCCCCCTTAAGCCTCCCCTCCAACCTACCATATTCATCAGAGTATGATGCTCTTTAGCAGTTATTTCAGAGGTTGCAGATGGAAAGGAGGAATCAACAAAATATAACCAACTTCTTCCAGTAGGAACTTCCCATGACTGGAGTTTCACTCCCAGGAACTCTGGATTCAAAATGTTGTATCTTTAGGATATATATGAGGCAAGTTGTATAAGGCCTCAATAAATCGCCCAAAGCCAATAGTTTAGTTAGCTTCTCATTTGCACAAGAAATGGGCCTTCTCTGTCTTTAGTAGCTATAAGAAAAATGACAAGTGGTCTGTTGTCCTGTCACTGAAGTACGATAGCAGTGGAAGCCATGCTTGCTGAACATCCCTTACAGACCCCAGAGAAAATATCCTCAGTTCTCATGTACTCATGCTAATGTTCTGATCTCAAGCAGCAGCTCTTCAGGGAAGATTGAAGCTACTTTTCCTCATAACTATCTCTAAGCACCAAGAATGTATGTGTTGTTAGTGTAGGAAACTGACTGGTTCTTCTGCATGATATATTTGTTTCACTGCCTGGATGTAAGGGAAATGGAAGAGAACTGATGCCCATTCATTATGGACACATGCATGCATTTGATCACAATAATATTCCTGGGAAAACATTACATGTGAAACAATATGATTTTATGTTGACTTTGTCTTCTGCACACAGGTTCTGATGACCTTGTGAACGAAGCATTTGACTTTGCAAAGAATTTATGTTCCTTGCAGCTGACTGAGGAGGAAATTGCCTTGTTTTCATCTGCTGTTCTGATATCACCAGGTAGTTATCTTCAACAAATTATACTTTCCCACCTGCATCCCATAGAAACTTCCCTATTTCCAGTTCTTTTCAGCCTATGCTGGTTACTGTTGTTCTTCACATAAGTGCGTACGTTAAATTACTGAATGGGTTTGATCTGTCTTGTATTTTGCCTGTAATTCAATAAAAATTACAACTGAAGAGGTTAAGCATTGAAGCTGGGCTACATGATCCCTGAAGTTTACAGGAACAAACTTGGGTAAATATGTGCTAGAGCAGGAATGAGCAATGGTCGGCTAGATGGTGATGGATGGTGCTATCATGCCAAACCGTTGCCATGCTAGCTGGGGACTGACCACACTGTTCTACTGCATGGCTTGGACTTTACCATAGTGTATTATATTGCAGTGCTTCTGCATAGTGGGTAAGTTTATCCTGATTCTTGTGGCAGGTTTTTTAAAGTGCTTCACAGCAGCACATAACCTGGTGACACCTCCTTTTTCACATGGAAGAGAGCAGCGGCTGAACAACCAGTGTAGGTTGTTGTTGTTGTTAGGTTACAACAATTAAAACACAATGTTGAAAACAACCTGAAATCACAGAAATGATGTGGTTCCTAAAAGATATACATCTCAGGTGCCAACAGCCAGCATAAAGAGCTACATCTGTTGGAGAAAGAGGCTTGGAAGAGATTTTTTACTCTCTCATATCTACCAGGCACATTAAAACTTGGTTAGATTTAAATCTCACCTCGTCAACCTTTAAACAAACAATCTGCATGAAAATACTAGAATAAATCAGACATTTAGTTTTCCAAATAATTGAAGAGGTTACTCAGAGTTTCAGGAGTTACAGCAAAAAAGTCTCCACCCACAGGCAGAAAAGCAAAGAGGAAAAGGGAACCAAATGACTTAAAAGAAAAGAACTTGGTTTCATCACAAAAGGATCGTGCAAGCTTTAGGAAAGCTGCAGGGTGTAAAATCTATTTTAGAGAGATTCATTCACTTGATTTTTCTTTGTCAGGGAGCCATTCCACATGACTCCTTTCATCCAGGAAGACAGCAGAGAGAGGAAAGGGGGGATCAAAAGTTGCTAGGAGCCCACTAAACTCCACCCAAGTTAACCCTTTCATGCATGCAAGTGTGAGTCAGTAACTGTATACTGTATTGCAACAACATCTTCAGTATTTGCCAAAAGCTGCATCAAGAAGATGCCAGATGTATCTCTGTGGGGAGGGAGTTACACAACTGCCAGAGAGAATGCCAACCACTTTTAAGATGCTGAGGACAATGGAACTACCAAGAGAAACCTCTCTGCAGGGAAGGAGGTGGGCTCTCAGGCAGTGGCAATTTGCACAGCTAAACCTGAAGAGTGGAATGGCCAGGCATGCCAAACTGTAAAATAGGATTAGTGGAGAAGGAGAAGTACGGGCCAGTACGGGCCATATGATCTCCTGCAATGATTTCGCAAAGTTTTTTGCAGATAAAATCGCTCAGATTCGGGAAGAAGTAGACTCCACCGTGGGAGCAGGGCCAGGGCGGGAGAGTGCTAGAGTCCTGTCTAGTCAAGTTGTGTGGGATCAATTTCAATCTGTTACCTCCGAGGATGTGGATAGGCTGCTTGGACGAGTGAAGCCAACCACCTGTCTCCTGGATCCTTGCCCATCCTGGCTTATAAATGCTAGCCGGGAAGGACTGGGCGATGGGCTTTGTGGGGTGGTGAATGCTTCCCTCCGTGAGGGAGCATTCCCAGGCCCGCTGAAAGAGGCGGTTATTAAACCGCTTCTTAAAAAACCATCTTTAGATGAGGCCACGATGGCCAATTATCACCCAGTCTCAAATCTTCCATTCTTGGGCAACGTGATTGAGCAAGTGGTTGCTGAACAACTCCAGGCACGTCTGGAAGAAGCAGACCATTTGGATCCCTTCCAGTCGGGCTTCAGGCCTCATCATGGGACTGAAACTGCCTTGGTCGCACTGGTTGATGATCTCCGGCGGGCTAGGGACAAAGGTGAGAGCTGTTTCCTAGTTCTGGATCTCTGAGCGGCGTTTGATACCATCGACCATAACATCCTTCTGGACCGTCTAGAGGGGCTGGGAGCTGGGGGCACTGTCATACAGTGGTTCCGCTCCTTCCTCCTGGACCGTGTTCAGAAAGTGGTGGTGGGGGATGAGTGTTCAGACCCCTGGGCTCTCACTTGTGGGGTGCCTCAGGGTTCTGTCCTCTCCCCCATGCTTTTCAACATTTACATGCAGCCACTGGGAGAGATCATTAGGAGGTTTGGGCTGGGTGTTCATCAGTATGCGGATGATACCCAGCTCTAACTCTCTTTTAAATCAGAACCAGTGAAGGCGGTGAAGGTCCTGTGTGAGTGTCTGGAGGCGGTTGGAGGATGGATGGCGACTAACAGATTGAGGTTGAATCCTGACAAGACAGAAGTACTGTTTTGGGGGGACAGGAGGCAGGCAGGTGTGGAGGATTCCCTGGTCCTGAATGGGGTAACTGTGCCCCTGAAGGACCAGGTGCACAGCCTGGGAGTCATTTTGGACTCACAGCTGTCCATGGAGGTGCAGGTCAATTCTGTGTCCAGGGCAGCTGTGTACCAGCTCCATCTGGTATGTAGGCTGAGACCCTATCTGCCTGCAGACTGTCTCGCCAGAGTGGTGCATGCTCTGGTTATCTCCTGCTTGGACTACTGCAATGCACTCTACGTGGGGCTACCTTTGAAGGTGACCCGGAAACTACAACTAATCCAGAACGCGGCAGCTAGACTGGTGACTGGGAGCAGCCGCCGAGACCATATAACACCGGTCTTGAAAGACCTACATTGGCTCCCAGTACTTTTCCGAGCACAATTCAAAGTGTTGGTGCTGACCTTTAAAGCCCTAAACGGCCTCAGTCCGGTATACCTGAAGGAGTGTCTCCTCCCCCATCGTTCTGCCCAGACACTGAGGTCCAGCTCCGAGAGCCTTCTGGCGGTTCCCTCACTGTGAGAGGCCAAGTTACAGGGAACCAGGCAGAGGACCTTCTCGGTAGTGGCGCCCGCCCTGTGGAACACCCTCCAATCAGATGTCAAAGCGATAAACAACTACCTGACATTCAGAAGACATCTGAAGGCAGCCCTGTTCAGGGAAGTTTTTAATATGTGACATTTTAGAGTATTTTTCATCTTTGTTGGAAGCCGCCCAGAGTGGCTGGGGAAACCCAGCCAGATGGGCGGGGTACAAATAATTTATTATTATTATTATTATTATTATTATTATTATTATTATTATTATTATTATTATTTTACAAGTTACAACTGCTACTGTGTGCATGTTTGAATACAGAACAGGTACGGCATACGGACTATATAGCCATATAACTCTGGATATTGTACAGCAAAGTTTCCATTGCACTTTAATTCAATTCCATTACTAAACTTGCGGACATTTTCCTGGCAGTTATTTGATATTTCAAGGATAGAACCGAAGTATTATTTTGTTGCCCCTGTTACATGCAGCATTATCTTGATGGAATTCATCAACAGGATAATAATAATAATAAATGAAAATTGCAGGAAAGCAGCTAAACCAGGACTGCTCTGGCCACTGCCAAGTATCTCCACATATGAGAAAATAAGAGGCTCAGAACTACAGCAGAAAAGATGCCATTTCTAGTCCAAGAACCAGAAAGCACCAATCTTCAGTCAGAGCAGAAACTGGGAGAGGACATTCAGCATATTGGTTCAAACCACATTGCTTGCAATGGAAACAAACATTCTTGTTTTCAGTGGAACGTCCTTTAAAGTTATGTGGTTTCAAGTTTCACAAATTAGTGTCCCAATCATAGACTTACACAGTGGTCTGTTAGATTGTGTGGTAAGATTCCAAAACATCTATTTTCCCCAGAACCTGCCTAGTACAGCTGTGATATGTGAGCATCTTGCAGGGGCTGGGAAAGCCATAGGGCAAGGGTAGTGAGGAATGCAGTGCTACCTGCACCTAAAGTGAAAGCTAACATTAGATAAACCCAAGTACTAAAAACTTAGCTCTTTTGAGATGGGGAGCTAAAATATTGCACTTCCTCCTGATGGTGGGGTTACAATGGCCACTTACCCTATTCGGGTGGAAGGCAGTTGTGGCCTGTCGTGGCAGCCAGGACTCATGGGCATGGCCAGACACATTGCAGGATGGGATTGCCCACCAAATCCTGGGCGCCTGAGGGAGCAGAGCCTCATGGACTGGGAAGCAGATGCTTCTTCTCCAGTCCACCAGGGATGCTTTAAAGCCAACTGAGCCTGGCACCTTCATCACAGCTGGCAGAAGAGCAAACCCTCCCTCCCTCCCTCCCTCCCTCCCTCCTTGTCATGCTTTTGTAATGTGTCTTGTTTAACCTTATTTTGCATTCCAAGTCACTTGTTTGTTTGTTTTTTTACTATTCCTTGTTTTACCATATTTTCATTGTAGTTGCTTGTTTTAATCATGTTTACCTCCTTGTAATACCTGACCTTGCTCTGGTTACTAATGGTTGCCATATTTGGAGCCAGGAAGAAATTTGCCTGCAAACAGGCGAGGTTTTGCCTTTCCCATAGCAAAACGAGCAACTTTCCCCATAGCAACTTTGGGCAGGTAAGGCACTAGGTGGAATCCTAGTTATCAAGGTCCCAGTTGAATTGGTGCATCACCCTGACCAAAGATCAGGTGTGTACTCAGGATACCCTGTTAGAGGGGCCTTGGTGGAAGTCTCTGTCCAGAGGCCAAGTGTGGGGCAGGTGGGAATGGCCACCTTGGTAGTTTGGCTTCTTGGGGACACCATAAACCTTGGCACCACGCTGTCAGAGTTTCAGCCCTCTAGCAGGAGGCTGGATGGATATGCACCCAAAGCCTGAGCAAAAGTCCACCTGCATCTGGAATCAATAAAGTTGTGTCCATTTCTAATCCAGATTGTAGTCTGGTTGAGTTTGTTCCTTTATGCCTTAGCTATAGCTTCTGCACAAGGAGGGGTGGCTCTGCAACTGGGACCACAACACTATTAACACCTATTGCTACAAGTCATCTTTCCATCTTTCTGGCTTTAGTTTATGCCTTCATTTGAATTTATTTTATTTCTTTTGGCCAGATCGGGCTTGGCTGTTGGAACCAAGGAAAGTCCAGAAGCTTCAGGAAAAGATTTATTTTGCACTTCAACATGTGATCCAGAAGAATCATCTTGACGATGAGACTTTGGCAAAGGTAGCTCTTCAGTACACAAACTGACACTCCTACGTAAAAAGTGTACAGTTAATTAATATTGATTTTAATTCCCCCCTTTTTTTATTGGCCATTAGAGATTCCACAGGGACGCAGGTGGCGCTGTGGGTAAAACCTCAGCGCCTAGGACTTGCCGATCGCATGGTTGGCGGTTCGAATCCCCACGGCGGGGTGAACTCCCGTCGTTCAGTTCCAGCTCCTGCCCACCTAGCAGTTCGAAAGCACCCCTAAGTGCAAGTAGATAAATAGGTTCCGCTTTATAGCGGGAAGGTAAACGGCGTTTCCGTGTGCTGCGCTGGTGCTGGCTTGCCAGAGCAGCTTCGTCACACTGGCCACGTGACCCGGAAGTGTCTTCAGACAGCGCTGGCCCCCGGCCTCTTAAGCGAGATGGGCGCGCAACCCCAGAGTCGGTCACAACTGGCCCGTACGGGCAGGGGTACTTTTACCTTTACCTTATTAGTGATTCCAGTGTTCCTGCCCCCAAAGGCTTTCTTGTTTGAATCAAATAGTTCTTCACACTCCTACCCAGGAATTTTCCTTGTATATCAGAACTCACCATGTGATCTTCAAACATTGCTATGGCTTCTATTCCACACACATGCTAGAATCTACCCCAGAATTTAAAATCTGCTGCATCCAGTGTGTGAAGGGATTTGCATGTAGAGCAAAAGATTGTGCACTTGGAGCTGTGTTGATGGAGCTAGAATACATGCCCTTTCGCTCCAGCTGATCTGCTGATCACAGGCTAATAGGCACAATGCAACTGCATGTCAAGCTTGCTGATGTTAGCCACCAATTTAAAACATCAGCCAAGATACATTATAAAAACTCAAAGAAAAATAATTCAGTTTCAGTCCCCATGCTCTGATAATTTGTATTACAATTAATTTATTTTATTAAAAAAAACCTTATTAGGCTCTAATTAAATTTTACAGCAGAGACCTGTCCCACCGCCTTCATGATGAATTGTTGTATTCTGTTCTTAGTTTTATTGTGTGAATTTGAATGCAGTTATCTGAACTGTTTTCACTGTAATTGGAACTGTTTTATGACGTTTCATGCTTATTATTATTAGCTGCTTTGGGTTTATTTTATAAAGAAAAATAACCTCATAAAGCAGCTGAGCTGATTTGGATAAGGTCTTTGGTACGGCGAAGGGAATTCCAACGCTTCCCCTCCATCAGGAGCAGCCAGCATGGTGATGCCTCAGTGCCCCAGAGCTGCTCTCCCAACATGGGGAAGCCAAGCCGGTGCTTCCACCACTGAGCGTGTGCAGTGTTCTTGACCTTGCCACCTCCCTGCCGCACCCCATATCATTTGATGAGCACCAGCAACACTAGTGTCAGTAGGGCATCTGCCAGCCACCCCAGCCATACACACACACCAGGGGCTTCTGCTTCCTGTATGTTATGGTCCAAGTCTTTCCCATGGAGCTGCTATTAGCCATGGAAAGGAAAATATACAGGCATAGAATGTGTGCCTACATATATTTGCCTCCATTGCTCATAGTCTGCTCCTGTGCCCCAAGGGCACTCATAGGAATGTCACAACACAAGAAAGAGGAAAGCAGAAAGCAAAATCCACACATTAAAAACACCAGTATAAATAAAACTAAAAAGCAGTCATATAAAGCTACTGGAGAGAAACATCAGTAGTAAAGTTTTAAACATGACAAATCTGTCAAATGAAAAGTGTTCTCTGTAGAAACTGGCCAGAGATTGAGCCTATTGGCTCCATATAGAGGATATTCCAGAGCTGTAGTGCCACCACTGAAAAGACATTAACTCTTGTCCTTAGATACCTAGTGGCCTAACACATCAAACAAGCCCTCTGAAGTCGATCTTAAGACCCGGGTAATCTATAGGGCAGGTGGTGCTCCTTCAGGTAGCCAGAAAATAGCAGCTTCAGCAATGTGAGGATGTAGAACCCCACTTCCCACTCAGAAGCCCCAACCCAAATCACATGCACACACCTCTCTGTGTCATTTTCATGCACAGCTGCTGCTTTTAGAAGAAAATTGCAGCGGGAAAGCCAATCAGTTTAGAAATCAGGATTTCATGAGACAATTTCTTTAAGAATAAACTTTCTCTCCATTTGCTTCTTTGTCTGTCTTATAGTTAGTAGCCAAGATACCAACTATCACTGCACTTTGCAACTTGCACGGAGAAAAACTGCAGGTATTTAAACAATCTCATCCCGATATAGTGAATACACTGTTTCCTCCGTTATACAAGGAACTGTTCAATCCAGACTCTGCCACTGGCTGCAAGTGAAGGCAAAGCTAGAATATTTCATGGAATGCATCACTCTTCAGACAAAAGAATTGTTTTCATGGAGACTTTCTTAAATATGTCACTACTGCAACACTAGGAATGTCCTGCACTTAATAGAATTATTTTTCACCGCTACAGTTTGAAGAATGTAAATATGCACCTCTGAGTGGGGCCTGTTTTTGTTTCTCTTATTTTTCCCTTTATGTTAATTTCCCCCTTCTTTTTGTTTTGTTTTGTTTATTTTTAACTTACCAGAAATTTGCAAATATAGAACACTGGGTGTTACCTTTATTTTTGATTTTATTTTATTGGGGGCTTTGTTTTTGGGAGACAAACTGTTTATAGAAGTTTATTGTAGATATAAATGAAAACAGAGGAGTACTTTGCGGTATTACTCTTGCTGTTTATTGTTCAAATATAATTTAAGAAATTTCCACTAAACTAGGCTTACCTATTTCTATGTTTTTAGCTAGTTAAATGCATGTGGCAATATGTGGCTGTCTTGGAAATAGGTGTGTGTGTGTGTAGGTGTGTATATATATATATATGGGCATGAGCCTTCCCTGCCTGGATGCCGTGTGGGTGCATGGAGGATATCTCAGGGGGCTTAAAAGAGCTCTGTTTCAACCCTCTCCTCAGCCAGTGTACCTGGCCCTGTGCATGCAGCATTCTAGGGGAATCTGGGCAATGGGGGGGTCTCTCTGTGCCTCCCATACCCCCGTCTGAGCTTACATGAACAAGCCTTAGGGACTTCCCATTCTCTGTAAATTTCCATTATGCTCTGCACAAACTGAGAGGAACAAGTGAAAACAGGGCTCCCTTACGCCCTTTGGGGATCTTTTAACACATGGGCAAGGATCATGTCCTGTGTGTATACATACATGGATAGTATATACCAGGGATGGATGGCTTTGACATTCTCTATCCTTAAAACAGCAGTCAGGTGCCAGAAGTCTATTTTGCTGCACATCTCTACTTCACCATGCCGGGCGGCTAAGCTCCAATATGCCCAAGAGAGATGAACTATTTAAAAAGTATTCATACATTAACACACATAACATCAACATTTCCTTTCCTCCAAATAAAACTACAGGCAAAGTTTAACCACAAATTTGGTAGCAACCCCAGACTCAGGATGAAATTGGTTAATGAATCACCAGATAGCCATCCCTGCTATATACCAATATAGTACATATATACACACACATATATGGAATACGCAAACACTTGCTGTAGCTTAAAAAATGCCTATTTTCTAGGGACGCTCTTCTGCATTTTTAACTCTTCATGTAATGTGCTAGTTTTATGTTGGGCAATTAGGATTTTGCTCTGCCATCCACCCATGTATAATGACAAGATGGTACCTTTTCTGATCAGTTTGTATATAATGTGAATGCAGTACGCAGTCAGTGAATGAAAAGTCAGGTTAGTATTATGGTGCCAAAGCCTTGTCTGGATAATTCAAATGGACAGAGAAAAAGTTATTGGGAGATTTCCCCCCCCCCCGGTGATAAAACATATATTAAACCTAATATTATAGGACACAATGCCAATAGAGTATTTAAACCACAGAGTAAAATGTAGACTTGTCCAAAACAGTTTTTATTTGTGAATCAGAAAGAGTTTATTTTATTAACACTTCGTCAAACAAAAATCATCACTATTGCTCTGATATTCCCCAAGGGTGATGGAGCAGCCCAGTGATGTAACTCTGAAGGAGTAAAGTAAACGTTACAAGAGCAAACAACCTGTTATCATCCACTAAGGTATTATTGTGAGGCTGTGAGGTGAAAGTGGAGGCTTTCCATCTGCATACCCATTGCTGAATGCAATTTTAATATCCCAGTGTCTGGATCAACAGCTGTTTTCACTAGTTCGTTTCAAATCCAGGGCTTTCATTGCTCAACTGGTTGTCTAAACAATACAGGAGTGCTAGTTCAACCCATTGAAGCACCTAACATTAATACCCCTGATCTCTGAACCATGAATCCTCAAGCCACAGAGCTTCTACATAACATTCCACAAGCATCTAAGAGATTTCATATGAAACCTATCCCCTACTCCCCAACCCCTATGGTTGTAGATGTGTCAAGAATTGCAAGGGCAGAGCCATTCCAAGAGCAGATTTCTCCCAACTGTAGACTGGATCCAATCTCTCTTAGCAGTCTTCTTCAAAGCTGCATCTTAGATGCCTTGGGCATGTGTCGTCCTTCAACAGCTATCCAAGGATGGTTATAGAAGATGCTAGTCAGGACACAAGAATCCTTGCCATCTCTGCAACATATTTGTGGTCTTCTAAAACTGCCCTGGCCCACCTTCCAAACCTCCTGGAAGCCTGCTAGATATTATAGGCTGTATCCTCTCTTGCCTTCCTTCTGCAACCCATTATGTTCCACCTTCTACTGCCTCTTTTCTATGACACAAATATATTCTTTATACCCTCTGACAACATTGGCCCATAGCAATCACATCAGACTTGGGATAAGCTTTTTTAAAGTCCATACTGTACTATATGCAGCTCCTAATTTTATTGAAATCTGTTCTCTGCATTCCAAACTTTAGTTTGGAAAAGCACAGCTGTAAAAAAAAGAAAGAAGTAGAATGAGTTTTTTGGTGGTGGTGGTGATTTAAGCCAGTACCCCATTTTCCAAAATAGCAACACATTAACTGACATACACAAATTCACTTTCATTTCCTAAATTAATTTGCTGTGCCACCTAGAGATTCCAACGTAATTTACAAATGTTTGTCCTTTGTTGTAAATGAGAACAAAATCATTAGATGCCTGACCTACATTAGAACTAGTGAAGATCTTGCACTCTATTTCATGGAATCATAGAACTGTAGAGTTGGAAGGGACCCTTAGGGTCATCTAGTCTAACCCTCTGCAATGCAGGAATCTCAGCTAAAGCATGCATGACAGATGGCCATCCAACCTCTGCTTAAAAACCTCCAGGGAAGGAGAGTCCACAACACTCCAATGGAGACTGTTCCACTGCCGAACAGCTCATACTGTCAGAAAGTTCTTCCTAAAGTTTAGTCAGAATCTCCTTTTTTGTAACTTGAATCCATTGGTTAAGGGCCTAGGCTCCAGAGCAGGAGAAAACAAGCTTGCTCCATCCTCCATGTGACAGCCCTTGAGATATTTGAAGATGATGTTTCCGCTCAGTCTCCTCTTTACCAGACTAAACATACCCAACTCCCTCAGTCATTCCTCATAAGAATTGGTTTCCAGACCCTTAAAGCATCTTGGTCACCCTTCTCTGCACACTTCCCAGCTTCCCAATATCCTTATTAATTTGTGTTCTTACATTACTTCCCTTGATCTGGACACTATACTTGTGTTGATGCAGCCTAGAATAGCATTGGCTATTTTTGCAGCTGCATCACACTATTGACTCATGTTCAACTAAGACCCCTAAATCCTTTTCACATGTACTACTAGCATACCAGGTCCCTCCCCCCCCCCCCGGCGTAACTGTAGAACCTTTCATTTGTCCCTATTGAAATTTATTTTGTTAGTTTGAGCCCAGTTCTCCAATCTGTTAATGTCATCTTGAATTCTGATTCTGTCTTCTGTGGCATTGCCACCCCTCCCAGTTTGGATGAATACCTTCATCCAAGTTGTTTATAAAGATGTTGAACAACAATGGTCTCAGGGCAGAGCCCTGCAGCACCCCACTTGTCAGGTTTTTTTCCAGGATGATGAGGAACTGTTGGTAAGTACTCTAGGTCTGATCAGTCAACCAGCTACAAATTCACCTAACAATTAACTCCCACATTTTACAAAGCTTCACCACAAGAATATCAAGGGGGCCTTTGTCAAAACCTTACGGAAATCAAGATACACTACATCCACCGCATTCCTCTGATCCACCAAGCTTGTAACTCTATGAGAGAGAGAGAGAGAGAGAGAGAGAGAGAGAGAGAGAGAGAGAGAGAGAGAGAGAGAGAGAGAGAGAGAAGAGAAAGAGAGAGAGAGTGTGTGTTTCTGGCATGGGGGGGGACCCATGCTGGATGACAGTAATCACAGCATCCTTTTCTAAGTGCTTATAGACTGACTGCTTAATTATCTGTTCCAGGACCTTTTCTGGTATTGACATAAAGCTGACCGGACAGTAGTTAGCTGGGTCTTCTCTCCCCCCCCCCACGACTTTTTGAAGATGGAAACAACATTTTCCCACCTCTACTCCATAGGCACTTCACTTGTTCTCCAGGAATTATCAAACATTATAGACAGAGGCTCTGAGATTACATCCGCAAGCTCCTTTAGTAGCCTTGGGTGCAGCTTTTCAGGTCCTGGAGAATTGAATTTATTTAAAGTAGTTATGTGTTCCCTTACCTCCTCTTTTCCTGTCTTGGGCTGCAACTCCCTCCTTGCATTGTTGATTCTGCTTTTACCAGGTTGGGCATCACTTTGCTTTTGGGTGAAGACAGAGCAGTTCTGCCTTCTCTCTGTCGCACAATAGCATTTCTTCATCTTCTGCACGCAAGGGACATACTATTACTTGTTCTTCCTCTTGCTTCAAACATAGCTGAAGAAACCTTTTCTTATTAACCACTCTTGCAAGCCTGAGATCATTCTGAGCTTTGGCCTGCCTGACCTTCTCCCTGCAACTGTTGGCTCCTCATGTTTACAGTGGTGTAGCATTTGGGGGGCACAGGGGCTGTAGCCCTGGGTGCAAAATTGTTGGGGGCACAGAATTTCAACATCCGGTGCTGCCTCAATGCAGCTGCATGCTTCTGGTACTGGGCTTCTCCATGCGAACCAGGAAGCAACCTCTCCAGATAGCGGAATGAATTTCATTTTCTTATCTCTGCAGCTGCAATCTCCTGGTGTGACGGATGCCATTAGGCAATTGAATGTGCATGCGCACTCCATCCTTTTCCCTCCCACTCATCTGCTCCTCCGCACTGGCAGCCCACATTGTGTGTGTACCCTTCCTTCATGATTCCCCCTTCCTTCCATTTCTTTATCCATGCCTTTCTTACATCACATCTCAATAGCTGCAGTCTCCTGTCTCAGTAGATGCAGTCTCCTGAAAGTGGAATTATTTTGAAGTATATATAAAAAAATTAATCCAATGATGTTTAGAATCATTAACCAAACCGGGATCAGATCTTCCGCTTCCCACCCCATCACCACAGGCTATGTCCCTCCAAGTGGCTCTGCGTATCACATCGCCATATTTCCTTCTGCCCCTTATAAAGCTCCTGTGCTTTTAACAACAGAGAGACGGGCAGAAGTTACACTATAAATGGCACTGTTCAGCGACTGATAAAGAATTGTTTTACAAAATAAGAATCTGAGCTCCATGCCAAATGAATAGGAAAAACCTCCTTTGAATACTCTTGGACTGCCTCCTGCTTCTTCTTCTTTCTTCTTCTGCTTTCCCTCTTCAAAATAACAGGATATGGCGAGACAACAGAAGCTGTCCTTGTAACGGATACCCCTTCTTCCTTTACTTGATTTGTCTCTCCTCCTCTGGAACCAACACAGCAATAACACTTTATATTGTATTCTGATAATGTAAAAGCACTGAGCCACTTTATTCTCAGTGTCTGAGCAGACAGATGTAGACTGCTTGTTACACTTCTACAGGGACTTAATTTTGTATAAATGTCACTCCTGCTGGCTCTCTGTATAAAGAATTAATTCCAAGAGTCATATTTCCTTCTAATGGAAAGATTACTTTACTGATTGCTAGGAAAACAGGGTAATAGAAGACACTCAATTAAACCAAGCTGTTTCCAAATGCAATATATATTTGATGATTGGTTTGTGTTAGGGACCTTGCAGGATTTGAGGCAGGGAGGTCTGGAGCTCTTTCAACTCTCATCTAACATAATCTTCTTGTTTTCCTTCTTGATACTCTATGTGGGTTCTACATTGTGGGGATGTCGGGATGCTCCCAAGCTGTAGGATTTGGGTTGAATCTGTTTTTGTTGAATCTGAGGATATATTTACATGGGCTGAAGATCAGTACTCACTTTAACTCCATACTATCAACGTGGTAAAAATGACAGACAAAGAGGGAGGTGGGATGCCAACAGCAGGCAGGTTTTCATTTTCAAATAAGCACACATAGTGAGGTTTGCACCAGTAAAACAAGAATTCTAATGGTCCAGTCCAAAAATAAGGTCACCAAACTATTGTCCTGTGCCAGGAATTCACTATGTGAAGTAGAGACTATGATGCCCAGACAGATTCATATTACCATTCCTTTATATAACCACAACTTCTCTCCTTGTTGGAAATAGCACCACAGGCCACCCATCCAAGAGCTTTGCATCAGGGTGCAATTGTATTTTCCAAAATGGTAATATGGGATCAATGGTGAAATCCATATGGAATTGAAACTTTGAAACTTGAGACAAACAGCTATTTTTTTCTGGACACTAAAAAGGTGTGTGTGTGTGTGTGTGTGTGTGTGTACACATGACTCAGCCATTCTGCCTCCTCTTTATAAACTAACCAGTGTCTCTGATATGCTGTAAGAACTGTATATCAAACACTAGGGCCATCTTATTCTTTCCTTTTAAATCTTCACTTTGTAAATGACAATCACTGCTTGATGCAGATGTTGCACTGTATGCCACTCAGGGATATTACCTTATTAAAAATAATAAGATATATAAAATGACAGTAATAATAAGGAAACCATTATTAGAAATGTGTTGAAAGGCACAATTTGAGATGCCAAAATGTGGAAGACCCAGACAAGGCTTTCAAGCCAGCTATTAGAGATGATGAGGTTACAAACTGAATTCACTGTTACTATTTCCTCAGCAACATGCACCACTGATTTCACACTTTGATTGTGAGCACGAGATCCATATTGTGAATTTCCATCCTTCAGAATCAAATTCTGACCATATAAATAGACAGTACTGGCATATTTAACATTTGGTCTGCAAAGCATTTTCTGTGATCAAAAAAAAGAAGGATGGATTACTTGCACTACCATTATAAACACACCTGCTTGGATATAAGTCCTTCTTAAGGCAGCAGGACTTGGGATTTAATCTAAGTAAGTGTGTTTTGATCAAGATCTTTGACAGACAATTGTAACACATTTGCATAATTGCTACAGTTTTGCTGATTTACCACATGGAAAAATATATGGGATAGCAGTAAAATAACAACCAAGTTGTTCCTATTGCAAAAGAATCATCCAGCTCAGCCCCTCTATTTGTTGACAGACCAAAGCACTTCATAGGGTATCCCACCCTTAAAAGAATTAGAGCCAGCTCACACTCTCATTTCTGCTACCAAATATTCTCCACACAATTGAGCAGTATGTGCCTATAATCGTGCAAAGGAAGTACTGTGTGGATTGGTGGGTATCTTTGAAGCGATTCCATGATTTGTACCTATACTTTTTAACACTTACGCCATTGCAAGAACAACAGCAAAGTGTGTAAGCTCTGTCCTACCATTCCTTGCAGTACATTTCTTAGAGCTCATTTGGCCAAAAGGAAATCTCAAAAAACACCCCTCAGATTGGCTTAGGAACTGCCCCTTCAAATGAGGTCATTAGAGATCCTGGAAACAGTATTTCCCAGTTCAAATGATGTCCAAGGAAGGGGCCACAGTTCAGCGGTAAAGCACTTTGCATATGTAGGAGGCAACTGGTATCTCTATGGTTTTGGTTTTTTAAAAAATGGATCTTGTAGCAGGTGTAAAAAGAACTCTCCATAGGATTTTGGAGATTGCTTCAAGTCAGAGCTGGACCAGATAGGCAAATAGTCTGACCTGAGATCGGGCAGCTTCCTGTGGAACCAAAGGTACAGCATAGGCTCTACATAAAACTATTGATGCATTTGCCCACTTAAATCCTCTACTTTAAGCCTTTCTCTTTCATGTCACATTCTAGAAACAATTGGAGAAACAAGATGCGTAGATGTGCTCAGAACTCACGTGCCATCCTGCACCATCCTTCCCCAACTTGCTGCTCTCCAGATGTTTTGGACTCTTATCAGCCCCAGCCAGCATGCCCAGGGATGATGGGAGTTATAGTCCAAAACATCTGGAAAGCACGATGTATTGGGAGGCTGTTCTGTGCTGTTCACCCACAAGCTTGGAAAGGTCACTTAGATATCAGTGATGATAAATAACTTTCAGAAGAGAGGAAATGGTTGTGGGGTTGAGGGGAAGAATAGACGTTAGGGCAGACAGGATATGGGTTATAAAATCTCAAAAGTTTTGTGAAAAGTTTGTAAATCTAAAGGCATCCATTTCTGTAAGCATGGTCTTTACTTTAACACTTCACCATTGCAGGAAAGACCGCTTACCATCTCGGCGGCAGCAGCAGTTGCAGCCTGGTGAAATCAAATTTGAACTGGCCAATCATGGCCAAGCTAGGGGCGGTACTTTTGAGGTCCATCTCCACTGCATTTAAACTGGCTGCTTGCCAGGTAAGTGGGCCATGCATATGTGTGGCCTTGCAGTGGGGTCACTCAGGTCACCGTATTGAGGGCCAGGGAGGAATTTGCCTGCAGACAAATTGAGCCATTTTGGAGATTTTGTCTACCTCCCTCACAGCAACTGTCACAACTTGCTGGCAGAAAAAGGCACTGGGTTCTGACCCTTTGGCCCAGCATTGGAGTGGCTCAGCGCCATTTAGTGCCCCTGTGGCATCACGGCATGGCACATGGTATGTGCCTGTGGCATCACATGTGCACACACGGAGCCAGGAGGAGGCCCAGCGCCTAACCCAGCCCACTGAGCCTCCTGCCTGCAGCATGGCTGAGGCTGGCAGGGCCTGAGTGGCAGCTGCTGCTGTATCCACCATAGCAGCCACAGTCAGCAGCAGTAGGGGGAGAAGTGGCGACAACAGCAATGGAGCGCTGCAGCAAGGTTCCTGGCCACAGGGGGGCTAGCCACTTGTGGACCCACCTGAGCCACAGACGCTTCTGTCAAGAACCCCACGGCAGCGATGGTGGGAGAAGGAGGCAGTGGCAGCACAGATGCTTGGCCTGGGAGTGGGGGAGAGGAGGTGGCAGAGGCAGCAGAGGCATGGGCGGGGAGTGCTCTGCTTGGTGCTTGGCCTTCTTCGCCCACCTCAATATTGAGGGACTGAGCCCCCTGGGAAACCGTATAGAGGGGGCTGAAGACACCTCAGCCCATAGGAGCCTAGGATTGGGTTGAACCCTTAGTCTAAATGGGGGGGTAGGAAGGAGCCCACTTGTTGCTTTTTTATCAAAGTATCAAGGTACCCCAGTACAGGTGTTTGGGGGAAAGGATTCTGTCTGAAAACCCAGGTGGGCCCAACAGGCCATATAACATCAAATGGTTTCCTGGAGGGATTGTCCGATTTGATGTGTGTCATATGGGGAGCCCAGGAATGACCATGAATCAGGCAACAATTAGGTTGCTTGTTTTGAGACACATGCCGAAGCCAACGGACATCTGGAATCAATCAAACTGTGGCCATTGTGATTCCAAGATGTTGTCAGGTCATTTGTATGGCTTCCTGTGTTGCTGTCCTGGCAGCTAGAGGCACCTGGGCCAGCAAATAAAAGAAGTGATCAGTTGAGCATACCCTTCTTGCCTAGCAAGATCTTGGCTTGAATCCTTTGCAAAATTAAAATGCTACATAAATAATGGATGAGGGAACAGGAACAGCAGAGAAAGTTAAACAACAACAACAAGGGGGGAAATGCTGCTGTATAGAGATTATCTCCAGGTCTCGCACTGGTCCCAGCATGAGCCTTTAAACATCTGACACTATTACCAAGGAGCTTTCCAAAATCTATGTCTCCCTCCTCCTCCTCCTCCTCCTCCTCCTGCATGCAGACTGACCAGCACCCAAAGACTACAGCCCCCCTGCTGCTGCTGTGTCTTTGGGATGCAAGCAGCTTCATTTGCATATATAGGCACTTGCATATATAGGCACTCGTGAGCCAAACATAAAACTCAGTCACCCGTGGGTGGAAATACAGCAGCTCTGTAGGAAAATACTGGCTACATGCCTAAAGCATGTAGCTGGAATACAATGCAGCTAAAACACAGCATTTTATGTAACATGAAACCGAATTTCAGCAGGTCCTTCCCTTAACTATAGATGCTAGGACTGTACCTGGAACCTTCAGCCATATGAAGCAGGTGCTCTACAACTCGCTCTAGTTCCTCCCCTTGACTGTCCAGACAAAGTGGTCTGTCTAGTACAGGGGTCTGCAACCCGCAGCTCCGGAGCCGCATGTGGCTCTTTTACACCTTTGCCGCGGCTCCGGGGCGGATACTAGCGAGGGAAGGAGGCGCATTGTGCGCCCCGACACTCCCCACTGTACTGGCTGTGACGTCGCATGGGGGCGGTGCGTGCGTTAATCACACACCGTCCCAACGTCACCTTCCCGCCCACCCGCTACATTGTAAGGGGCATGTACGCTGGTCACTGCGTTGAAAGAGGGCATGTACACTGGTCACTGTTTTGAAGGGGAGTGAAGAACACACACACACAAAAAGGTAACTTGTTAATTTAACGTTTATTTCTATGAGGAGGAGTAATTCTGAGGGGTCAAACAAAGAAATAATAAAAAGTGACAAAAAAGTTATTTTTATAATGACGAGTTTTGCGGCTCCCAGTTGTTTTTTCTTCGGAAACTGGTCCAAGTGGCTCTTTTTGTCTTAAAGGTTGCAGACCCCTGGTCTAGTATAACACACACACCAAAGACACAGGCGCAATCTCTGAAGCCACAGAACTTTAAATATTACTTTTATGCATACTCTGTAAAAGCTTCATAGTACAAAGCTTTGCAGAATTTAGGCCTGTTATTAAGCACATTTAGTTTGAAGCAAGTTCTGTTTATTACAATAAAATAAATACATTTTAAGATTGCAGACTTTGGACTGTAATCCAAGTGCATTTATTAAGTGGTAAATTCAATGGAAATCATTAAACTTATTTCCCCCCAAATTATGTTTAGAATGGAGGGAAGAGTATTTTCAGTAGCAAGGCTAAGGGTGTTATTTGAATGTTCTGTTTAATATTCACTGGTCTTGACATGTATTTGATTTTATAATGCCTTCTACTTTCTATATCACATTATTAATATTCACACTGGTCATTTTGCCACTTGTGAAACCTTAAATATGGGAGATATTTTAAGTAATCTTTTACTCTGATAAGCCTCCTATCTAAAATTTATGGCTAGGTAATTCTTCCTCAAACCAGCTATGTTTATACTCTTCCCCTCAATGACGTTGAGAAATGGTAGCTCTTTCTTGTTGAGAAGGTACCTGATATTTCTCCAGTGGTAACTAACGCAACAGTTCTTCCTAAAACAGCAATCTGAATGTATAGTGACATGGATTGATTGTGCTCATATACTAGTGTTTTATAATAAAAAAAATTCATCTGCTCAGTTTACATGAAAAAGAATAAAGAAACGCACAAACATTTGTGAGGAGAGGCGCTTGTGGTGTGGGGCTCAAAGGGTCCTCTGCATTACTGCAGATTATGAGGATTAAACTGCGTACAGTGAGTTTAGTAACTTGATGTATGATACTTGCCTATTTTTCTCATCCCAGTGGTTCAACCACAGAACAATGGATGAGTGAAAGTCAACAGCATTGGATATAGCAGCAATAAAATCTGAGTGTTATTATTTTTTATGAACATTTGCAGAAAATGTTTGCTTTGCACGCTGTCTTCTGTAAGCTAACATAAAGAAAAAGCTTCATCTACTATAGATACCAGTGTTGATTTTATTTTATGGCATAATTGTTGGTTTTTTGTTTTATTCTTTTTGGAGGACGGAGCTGCTAACTTGTGACTGAAAATACTGCTGTTGGGTGAGAGGGGAATGTATGCTTGTTTCTAGAAAAGGCAGATACCCTTTAGCATAGATGGGAATTGGCAACAGTCAAGTATGTTCAACAGCAAATGGAGTTCAGAAATATTTTTTTTAAAAAAACCACACATTACCTTGTTGTTGTTGTTTTATTACATTGCCACATTCATCCTTTATTATTCAGGCAGCATATATTATTCAGCCAGTTGGGCTGCTGCAGAGAACAGTCTCTACCTTGAAGAGTATTCTACTTAAAACAGCTTATTTAAAGAAAGAGAAAAGCACTTATATTTGTCTTTGATTAGATTCCCAGCTTAAAGAATTGAAGCAAAATAGATTAGTCTGTCAGCTTCTTCTAGGGATCAAATGCACTATGATTGTGTTCTTTTCAATGTGTCACTTCAATGTCTGAATCAGGCAAAAAAATGTGTTATTTAATAAGATGCTCTACAATGACATGACCTTTAGAAGTTCTTTCATGCAAAGCAAGCATTCCTCTCTGGGTGGTGAGGATTTGCTCCTGCACTTATTTTGGAAAGCCATCAAATGGCGTTAGCAAATATGGTTCTCTTTGCCTGCAACCTGGCCTACAGCTTACAAGACACAGAGGCACAGTGATTGTATCCATGGCCATAAATAAAGCACAAATGAAATATATGAGGCTTTCCAAATTCTTTTTGAATCCGTGTAGGTAGGAATGCTGCAATGCCTTTTGTCTAACTTTCCCCTGTCTAGGGCTGCTTCTTCCATTGATATTTCAAGCACTCACATTAGTCCATGGCCAGATCTTTTGTCACATGGGAGGACCAGAAACACTTAGCAGCTGAACATGGCAGTTGTAGTAGCTCTGCTTTCTCCTGGGGAAGCAACAACACTAAGGTGAATAAAGGGGCAGAGAAGGATGTCAGCAATGGCATAGTTGCCAGGGGAGAAAACACAGGAGGGTACAAAAGCCACAATAGGCATCAGAAAGGACATCTGAACAGAGTGCCCTAAGAGACTTGTATGAGGCAGTTCTGAGGATATAGCTGAGGATATATTTATCTCTTGCAGAAGCTCCATGAACCTTTTCAGAGTAGATCCAGGTGGACACATAAGATGATAACTAGCACAGCCATTACAGGTTGTGTTTTGTTTTTGTTGACTGTGAGAATAAAGGGTTCAGCCCAACAACCCTTAGGCACCACGTCTCTCCTTCTGCTGTATTATGATCTCAACAGTCCACTAAGGACATCCTCTTTAAGAATGCCATCAATGTCCGATTTGTAAGTGCCCTGCAAGTGTTGAATTTTCCACCAATTGGATTGCCAAACTCCAAGCCATGGCATCTTTCAGGTGTATTGCTGGCCTGGCCTTTGAGACTCAGTTGAATCAGGAAGCAGAAAATATAAGAGAATTTGATGAATATTTCACAACTGGTCACAATACCAAAAATCACTCTATAATGTCGTCCCCCCCCAAAAAAAACCCTAAAAAGCTCACCAACTTTAGGGGGTGATCTCCTAAGAAAAGCTCAACAAAAAAAGCTCAACAGCTTTGGCTGCCCCCCCAGCCCCCCCCCCCCCGAAATCCTGGCTCCGGCCATGATTGGAAGGGTGTAGTTTAAAAAGCAGTCTTCAGACGACTATTGTGTCAAAGTAACTTGCTCTGGTTGTAAAAATGAGGTGCGACTTACATGAATTAGGACTTGGAATAGCTACACAATCTCTTTTGCTTACTCAACTCTCTACCATCTGCCTCATTTGATCAACAACACTGAAGAAAAACACAAAGTAAAACCTGAATATGTATTGTAGAAATGTAGAAGACAAATACAATATTTTTTCAAATGGAATTACTTTTAATAATATATACTCACAGAAGGTCTAATACTATGTATGCTGTCTCTGTATTTTTTCCTGTAAATATCTTTGGGACAGTTTAAAAACACTGATTTTTTTCCTATGTCTCTGTTTAAGCATAAGACTTTGTAATGCTTTTATAAAGAGAAAAAAAACATCAAAGAGCAAATTATGTACTTGCTTCCTATGAGTGTAATGTACTCTTCAGTTTTTTATGGAAACTGATTGTAATAGATAAAGCCTTTTGAACAGCCTTGGTGTTAGTGTCACACTCCTGTTTTATAACAGGGAGGAGGAGGAGAGTTGTCAATGAAATGTTCCAAATGGGACTGTGCACTGAAAATTGTGCATTAGAAAAATTCTGTTTCCAGAACAATTGCTCAAAGAGCATGTGAGCAAATCCACTGGTATATTTTTCTGTGCACATCCCATAGAAATAAATGAGAGGTGTGTAAGTCCAGACGAGTACTGCACTAAACTGTTGGTACAAAGTTCTGCTGCTCTCATTTGCTTCAATGGGATTTGCACAGGAAAAATATTGTCGTGAATTGAGCTTTATGCCTTTTGACAAACCTTCCCAGTGTGGATCAGCAGAATCTAATATTTCTCTCCAATGAACAAAATATTTTTATACACTTTTCATTTCTTATTTGAATCTGAGGTCAGATCACTCAGTAGCTACAAGATGAAGCCATAACTGACCTTCACCAAATAAATGTTTTAAGGACCATAGTAGGGGGGGGGGGGGAACCTTCACTGTATTACAGCTATGAGAAAGGCAGGCAGGAGCACGAATACAAGTGCAAATGATTTGGGTTGCCTTTGCAGGTTACCCAAGTTTGATTTTCATGGGTAATATTTTATGATGACCAATTTATTTTAAAAAAAGTAATAAGATTTAAATAAAACTTTCTAATATTTTTTGAAGAAAAAAATCCCTGGAAATGCTTCCTTGCTTTTAGAATTATGAGAGAAACTGATTTTCATATACTTCCAAGTTTCAAAGGTTAACTATTTTTATCCTATTTCCAGTAACTTTTGTTAACGTGAAGTGAGATGTTACATCTCTGTGCTGTTGGAACCACAAGTTATTTGGTGCTTGGCTGTAGCTGTTATTGTTGTAAGTTTATTTTATCTTCCTTTTAGGAGTAGTTTGCAACTTTAATCAAGCATGCTCACCACTCTTAGAAAAACAACAACAAAGAATCAGAGTTGTGTTCTGGCCTGAAAACAAGGATAGACAAAAAAATACCCACTCAAAAAGATTCACTTGAAACCATTAATTATTATTATTCCCTAGAAGTAAACATCTCATAGAATCAATATTAATTTTCCCCTATGAAGCTTAATTGTATGATAAAATTAATAATGATGTATTTTATTGGCCTTTAGATACAGAAAGCAAACACACAAACAGATGACAAAACATTTGTTTGACATCTGCAGTTTCCTTCTGACATCGTTCTCTCTCTCTCTCTGCTCTTTCTCCCATGTTTAATATTTATGTGAACGTGAGTAAAAACTACAGCCTGATTCATTTAGAAAGTGACCATTATTATTATTTTCTTATAAATGTTTTAGGACCAGCATCCCCACAACCCATCAAATTTTTTTAAAAGGTTTTCTATTTCTTTAGAATGTAATAGCTTTTTGTCTTATTTTATGTCCTGTAAGTTATTAGTTCAATACTGTTAGCATTCCATAATAATGCACACATGATTTTTGAATGTTTTCTGTAAATGACAATCAATGTTGATGAAGTTCCTTTCTTTAATGCTGAAGAAAATTAAAAAAAATGTATAAGAAATCAATTGTTTGACATGATTTTTTTTCCTCACAAAATTTACTCTTGTCCTTTGGCTAAAAGCAGGAAAATGTACAGTTTAATAGATAGTTCCTGGATTCTGTGACATCGTTGCATGGCCAAAAGATGGGATGTTGAGTGGGGTTAGGCAAATGAAGAGGCCAGGCTATGCAGATAGGAGCAGGCTCAATTATTAGTTGCACTGATCAAATACTATAAAATAAATAGACTGCAATCTAGGAAAGAGTTCCTTGTAGGCAATGAGATCAACACTAACCAGGAGTTAGATAGAAAATGATTATTCACTTCAGGCGATCAATAATTTCAGGTTTGAACAACCAGGTCCTACTAGCACTGCCCCAGGTGTCTGCTGTTAAAGTCATTCAGCAGGGAAAAGGTAACGCCAGAATTCTAAGACTTTTCATCTGGGACTGAGCTCTGCCAAATGCACCTTCTCCCTAGGAACTGCACATGAACTTCCAAACAAGAGTCTGCTGTGGTCACATCAAGAAGGATAAGAAAGAGAAAGATGGGACAATCCCAGCTGGAGGGCCAGTTTGGGAAAGGAATGTGCACACCTCCTTAGGAACAGATCTCCAGACACATACAATTCAACAGGCCTTTTATTTGTGTACATAATTTTAGAGTTAGGAGTGGCTACAATATTTGATAATATTCCATCAACTAAATATGCCTGAGAGCCAAACTACACTTGGCTTTAAAGTCATCACGTGGAGTTATATGAATCTTTGGGGGTTTTTTAATCTCTGAAGAGCAACCTTTGGGAGGTCCAATCAGGATCAATTCCACAGTGCATGAGAAAAGGAGGCAAATCCTTTCCTATTCCAGGTCACAATGAAAATCTACCTCCTTGAAGCTGCTACTTGTGTCCTCAAGTGCAGTGAGCCTGCCACCTGGGTGCCTAATGGGTATAATCACAGAGACATGGTACTACATTTTGGAGTTGAAACTGTCCAAAACTGTATTGATTGCAGATGTAAGTGCTTTGGCTTAGGCTTAGGCTTAGGCATTGGGTGATTTCCAAATCAATCAGCCCACCTGCTGACTGCCAGTCCCAGATAAGATGAAATATATCAAGTAGGAACAGCTCATCAGAGTTGCCACTGGGGAGGGGGTGCTATGGCCCTCAGTCCCAATCTGGGTTTATGGAAAGACACACCTCCCTTGGATCTGGACTTCTTAGGAGAGGAAAGCAGTGCTCTACAACTCCCTGCCCCCCTCATTCCTTACTATGCATTCTACCCAGTGCCTTATCTGCCAAAGCTGTGACGATTGCTATAAGGTAGGCGAAAAACTCTGGACCAGACAATATGGACATAAAAGTCTTCCCTGGCCCCGAATACAGCAACCGATACATCCATAGCAAGGTCATAATACATAATAACATCAAATCAACCATAACATGTTGTTGTTGTTTAGTCGTTTAGTCGTGTCCGACTCTTCGTGACCCCATGGACCAGAGAACGCCAGGCACCTCTGTCCTCTACTGCCTCCCGCAGTTTGGTCAAACTCAACCATAACATATGAACTCTGAAATTAGTAGGAAAAAGCTGAGGAGGGTGGGTGAAGAATGCACGACTGCAGTGCCATGGTTTTTAAATATGTTGGGCCCTTCTTAATAGGTGGGCCCTTCTTAAGAGAGTAGACCCAAGTGAAAACCTCCGGTGGTCATCCTGGTGAGCAGGATTTGTACAGGAAGGAAGCTTCGGTTAGCACCAACTGGTGACCTGTTTGGTTGATTTGGGGGCATTGAAATCTATGGGATTTCAGTGCCCCAAACCAGGATTTTGATTGCTGATATATGTAGAGCATATAATACTTTCGAATCTCAGAGGTGGAATCTACACACATATTAAAAATGCTGTGAAAATGCTTTTTAAAAAAAAGTTTTGAAAAATGCATTGAGTTTTGCATAGCTCACTGTCGCCATCTAGTGTCACATTTGTATATTGCACTTTACAACACATTTTAAAATGTTTTATTTGCAGCTCTGTAGCTGAGTCCAGAGACACTAAAATAAAATAAATTATGTTCTCTATGTGTTTTTGTTTCATTTTTACACAATATACATTTTAGTTAATGAGTTTATGGCTGCCTGCGACAAACAGTAAATGTTCTTACACCTAGGATTGTATCTAATGTTGCGCAAATAGACTTCTGCTCACGCAACAGGACTTCTCCTTCCTTTCCTCTTCTCTTCCTTCTCATTCCTCAAAAATCTGCTCTGGAGGGTCCTCCAATGCTCTGGTGATGTCAGGATGCTGTCAGCGGCTCCTGGCTGGTTGCCCAGGAAAATATAAAGACAAGGAAAAGTTTCCTTTTTTACTTCAAACTTTACAGAGAGAGGCTATAGAACCCAGCCTCTTGGGATAATGGTGTTGTCCTGAGTGAATCTCCATCCCCCTTCTCTCCCATTTCCTCATTCGTCATCATCACCACCTCCTCTACGGATGCCACTAACTGCCCTCTGTCTTCAAGCTCAAGAGGAGGAGAGATGGAAGTCGGCTGCATGAGCAGAACAGCAGCTTTTGCTATAAGCCATAATATATTGCTAACCTTCACCCAGCATCTCCTCGTTATGATGATGAGGATTTATTAAATTTGAACTCTGCTCTTCATCTGTAGATCTCAGGATGGTTCGTAGCATAAAAATACAAGATAAAAACACAAAATGCATACTAAAAGCAAGAACAAAAGCAAAGCAAAACAAAACAAAACAATAAACCCCCCACCCCAACTGACATTTCCGCACAATTCTTCTACGCTCAAGATGTTGACTTTCTGCTATAAATTTGGTGCCAATCCATTCTTCCAAATGAAACCTCTTTTTGCAGGTACTTCAGGACTCTGTTAACATTGGTTTTATTTATAAATTTGAAAGCAGAGCATAAACGGAGGCAAAGAGGAGGCTCTTCTACACAACAGCAGATGACTATGATTATGTATTTTTAACCTACCCTTCACCATAATATTTTGAAGGCAGGTTAGTTAGAACAATTTTCAACCAATAGAATAGAGGGGATTCTATTCTATTCTATTCTATTTTTTCTATTCTATTCTATTCTATTCTATTCTATTCTATTCTATTCTATTCTATTCTATATACCTTATGTATATATGGTATCAAAGGCCAGGGTGCATCTTCTTTACAACAAAAACTATACACTAAAAGCACACCTCTGTTACCCCACACCAGATCCTCAGAGATATGTCCTGCACCTTCAAGTAGGGTTGGGGTGCGGGGAGAAGTTTGATGCAGTTCTGATTTAAAGGCAAACCTACCTCATTCATGCTTTCTGAAACAATGTGAAAATTGAGGTGCAGCTATCCTTCAAAATTTATCCTCTCCAAATTTAGCAATGCAGTTCTCTCCAGCCACGTAATGTGTACATGGACAAGGGTCACGTGTGCCCCCAAAAGGTACATATTAGTGAAAATGATGTGGAAACTTGCATCATATTAGAGAAAACTCTTTTGCAAAATTGTGTGTTTTAGGCAAAATTGCACACAAAGATGTGTCTGTTAGAAGAAATTCACACTAAAATGCTGAAGAATTTCCCTGGGGACTTGGGGATGGAGCTTGAATCACAAACCGGTATGGAAATGTGGAGAACTGAAGTTAAATATGGAAAATTGAGAAACGGGGGGGGGGGACCAATGGGAGAAATATGCATGTATAAAAATGGTCTTTGAAGGTACACAACGCAGTGTGACTTTAAATGAAACTATGGGTGAAACCAGGGCCGTCTTTAGCAGAAGCAGCCCCGGGGTGCAAATATTCACCCAGCGCCCCCAAATTACCATGGATAGTGTTGGGGTGCCCATAGCTGCTCACTGCCAGCCACTGGGGGGCACAACTCTCCCCCATGCCGCTGCGGGACAGTGATCCCCACAGAGGCTTGGGAGGGAAGCTGCACACCCGCCAGCCTTATGGTTGGTGGGGCACAGCTGGTGGGCATGCAGGGAAAGAGGAGGCTGCCAGCAAAGCCGTGCAGCTCCTCCACTCCCTGGGGCACCCCTGAGAGGCCAGCACCCAGGCGCAACACACCACTAAGCCCTATGAGAAAGACGGCTCTGGATGAAACATCAGGGCTTAGGTTGAAACATTTTAAAAGGAGGCCATGCTGGAAATGGACATATATTGTACCGAGCAAATGCCAATATTCCACCAGGTTGCAGAGCAGAAAGACAGAGAAAGGAAGCAGGGTTATTCTATCATGGCTACTCAGAGCTGCCTTTGGCTTTTCTGCAAGTGTCACCTAGCAGCAGTCATCCCATCAGGATCCCTGCACTGTTTCCACCCCAACTGGTCATTATAACTTTAAGAACTAGTACCTGAGCTTGTTGCTTCCCTCCTTCCTCCCTATTCCCTTTTCCTTTTATGTCATCTATTTTAGATTGTTTTTCACTATCTTTAAAGCTTCTGGGAGCTTTTTGGGCTAACAGTTGGAATAAAACACTTTATAAACAAATAAGCCAATGCACTGTGCATATATTCCTAGTATATTCTGGCCAAGTCTTCACCTGCCACTTTTAGAAAAGTCACCAATAAAAAGAAGAAGATATTTTTAGAACTGTCACCAAGGGGAAAGTGAAAGAGTAGGTAGAAATAAGTGATGCTGAAAGAGAAATGAGCCCAGTAATATTCTTACAGGGCAGAGAGGAGCTACATTTCACTTTGTTACAGATACAGGATCCCGACAAGTGGAAGGGACATCGAGACTGACCCCCCCCCAACCTCATAAACTCATAACAATACACTACAATTTAGGCTGGAATTTTATGTATAGTAACAGGAAATTAAAATAGGACCTATTCAACTTCCATAGTAAGAGGATGTTACAATGTGGAAGATATATGGAAAAAGAAGGGTGTTATTTTTTCTTTTCTTTTTAAGCAACAAACTTGGACGTAGGTACCCAGAGACACCCAAACAAGACAGTAAAAGTGATGAAAGATGTCAAGATTCATAGTCTTCTCTATTGGATAACAGACAATAGTAATGTTTCTTTTGAAATATGTACTGAATGTATCACTGATGAGAAAACATCGCAAAGAGTTGTTTTGGTTGTGTAAAAATTTGCAACAGTTTCACCACCTGTGTTTGTTTACTACAGATATCATGGTGGTGGCATATAATGGTTAGAGTGCTGGACCTGGGAGGGCAGGGTTCGAACATCCACTCAACTGTGAAGCTCACTGGGTGACTTCCGGCCAGTCACCATCTCTTAGTCTAACTACCTCACAGGGTTGTTGAGAGGATGAAATGGGGAGGAGAACCTTAAGATCCTTGGAAGATAACGGTGGAGATAAATATAATAAATAAGTAAAATACAGCAGGGGAAAAGAGCATAAACATGTTTTTGGAATTAAAGGCATTCTGAGGACCTAACGATTTTACAGCAGCACTAGAGTGCTATGGGAAGGGGAGATTAATCTTTCGTTCCACAGTCATAGAAGGATATAGAGAGCCCAGAGATGGGCAACTTGGGAACATCAGGCAGACCTACCCAGAACGTAGAGGACATGAGGCACCTCCTGCCCTCCCCTGCCTGGTGCCTTTGCCCTGTGCAGCAGCAGAGCTGAGCAGTGCTATTTTTGCAGAAAAGGAACTCACCATGAACACCACACTCGTTCTCTTCGAATGGCAATGGCGCCCACCTGAGAGGTGTTGGGTGCTTTGTTGGCTCACTCCCCACCCCCAAGCCTGCAACAGAGAGGTGGGGGGAGGGGGAGCTGGTGTTAGGGAGGCAAAAGGACTGGGCACACCCCCAGCCTCTTCCACTCACCACCGCTCTGTTGAGGGACTTGGGGCGGGGAGGGAGTGGAAAGTGGGAGAGGCTGGGAGCACGAGAAGAGTGCTGAGCAGCAGGCCTCTTCCTGGTGCATCAACTTTGGCCCCTCAGATATGTTATTGCAGGGGCCAAATTACCTCGACCCCTAGGAGTTGGCACCTGTGTCGTGGTGGTCAATGGATTGGCTGAGAGAAGTCATAGTCTCTGTGGAGATGTGGGCACACAGAGCAGAAATGGGATAAGGGCAGCCAAACTTCACAGGGATGCATGGACAAGGAGTGAAGGTTGGGTTGGGAGCAAATAGGAATTGATGGGTGTGTGACAATCATTTATATTATTATAGCTACAGAATGTATTGATGCCAGGGGTTGAGCTTGCCCAGCTTTGTCAGAGGTGGGGGCCAGTGGCACAGTCATACTGCTTCTTCCACATGTGAGTGCTTTTCATACAAGTAGTGGATAAAGAGGTGAGGGCAACTTTCCCCATCACTGGGACAAGAGTGACCACAGCCCTAAAGGCACAGAAAGCCCCAGGGGGTCAGGATTGCTTCTACTGTGAATGTTTGTACTTAGGTATTTATTTTTCCTGCCCAGAGTAAAGGCTCATCAGCTCTTTCCCATGCCCCCTTTTTAGAGTCAAACATGCACATTGTAATGGGCAAATAATAACAAACAAGCACCATGCTTAAATAGGGGGAGGCCTATGCCCATCTCATAGGGCACCATGGACAATGACCCTGGTCCCATCCACGCCCACCATTAACAGGTGTGTTGCTTTCACTTCCTTGCTGCAGGTGCTGCTTCCCACAAAATGTCCATCCATTTGATAGTCACAATTTCAGCACCAAATTGGTAGGTCTACTGCAGGCGGAGCCTCATCAGAGTCATGTGGAGGGGACTGATCAGTTTCCCTGCACCTTTCCTAATGCCCAAGAGCAATGGGCCCATCTTCCCAAAGCGAACTCCTAGTGCGGTATAAAGGAACTCATCAGCAGTTGTGCGACTGAAAGCTTTGACCCCAAAGTTTAAGAATTTCAGAGCAATCTTGCCTTCAAATGAGCAGACAATTAAAAGAGATAATCAGGGCATTTCCAACCTCCAAAACCTTTAAATGAAAATAATCTACACTCCAAGCTAAGTTAATCAGGCTCCATCTATTTTCCCTATCGCTGCAAATCACCACAGTTTCCAACTAACAAGAATGGGTTGCCCTACTTGATCCGACAGGCCTTGTAAGAGAGGCACTTAGCATAACATTACTATCATTACATCCCCAGGTTAAAGGCAATGAAACTCCGGGAGTGGCAAAGTCAAATCAGTTCAATTGTCTGATTGTTCATGCTCACAAAGTAGTGAGGCCGGCAGGGGTCCGGCATAAAACTTAGGGTTTTTATAGAGGAGCTCCTTTAAGGTAATTCATTGCCCTCTGCAGTAGCTTTAAATCAGAAGGGATAGAATGGTCACAGTGAACATGGCTCTTAACGGTTCTTGAGAGCTCTGTAGCAGATAGCCAGCTGCTAGGCCAGATGTCAAAGGTGCATTAAGAGCACTTGCGCTTGATCTCACCCATTCCGGGAAGTGCAATGGATGTGGCTTGAAGCACTGCAATAAAAAAGAGAGTGATTAATGAAGCAGCACAACTTAATAAAGCAAGTTGACTCCCGCTTCCTTCTCGCAGGCATTTTCACTGTCCACAAAGCAGTTCTTTTACTTACCAGCAGGGACGTGTAAAATGTTAATCATCAATCTGTGGGCCATTAAAGAAGTTGCTTTCCCTCTCTCAACTTGAAAAACCAAGGGGGGAAAGATAATAGGTTTGGTTAACAGAGCTCTTCAGATAATGGAGGATGTTCAGAGGGAGGCATTGATGGAGTCAGCATGGGAGCTCAGCACATTAATCCAGCCTTTGCTTAAGGACTGCTGAGTTCCTAATGCTGGGCATTGAAACCCAGGCCTGAGATGCAGGTCAGCCCACTTGCATGGCAATCCAGGTAGACAAGGAACTGGCCTAAGCCCGGAGAATGCAACGAATACTTTTAGGCAACCCTCCAGAGCAGATGGGGCAGGGAGAAGATGGGAAAGTCTAGTTGCATGACCTGCTCATCACACACAGCAGGAGTATATTTGTTGTGTGCACCAAGTCTCTGAGTGGTAAGAAACATTGCTTACCTTGTGTCACGGCCACCCAGGACGGGTCCCAGCTCACAAGAGACCTCACTCCGTTGCAGTTTATTTACAGGAAAAGTTTATTGAAGATTTCTGCTTCTCGTACAGTTCAGCATCGTGGCCGTACGTCTGTCACGTTAGACCGCTGAAGTCCCCTCTGACTCCTCCCCTCTTCCACACCAACTTAATAGCCTGGCTCTAGACCACCTCTTCCTCTCCTTTCTTTTCCGCAGGGTCTTCCTGCCCCCCTGGGTTCCCTCTCTCCGTGACTCGCCTGAGGCTGAATCCTCTGCCGCCTCTTCCCCCCTCCTTCTGGCTTTAGGGCCGGGCTCCTCCCCTGAGCTCTCTCCACTTCCGCGCGCCTCTACGTTTGAACTTGGCGCGCGTACGTTGCTGCTGACCTTTCTTTCGACCGCTACACCACCCCTTGTTCTGCTCTCCACCCTTTCCGGCTGAACACCTTGCTCCAACCCCCTTTCTCTGTTCTCTCCTAATCCTGCTCCCTCCGAGAGGCTGACGACTCCACCCCCTTTACTCCGTTCCGGCTGAGACGCCTCTTGCTGCGTCTGTCTTCCACTGGGCTCCTCTCCGCTTCTCCCTTCTCCTCCCTTTTGCTTGATTAAGGTAACCCCCTTTTGAGAATCCTCTGACTCGCTGCTCAGACTCGTGGATTCCCTCAGAATTCCGTCATCTTCTTCCTCATCCTTCTGCCCCTCCTCCCACTCGCTCTCCGTCTCCTCTGTCATCTCCTCCTCTCTCCCAGAAACCCTGACATCCATCCCCCCCTCGAAGCCCCCCCTTCCCCCCTCCCGCTCGCCGGGTGCAGGTTGAGGAAAACGTGGTTCTTCCGGGGTCGGTTCAGGATACAAGTTGTCCACTTCAACGTTCTCCTCTGTCATCTCCGTATATGTGTGTTCGAACTCGGGTTCCCCACCCACAGACCTCACAGTCTCTTCCTCCATCACTGCTTCTCCTGGCGCTGCCTGCCAAGGACCTACCATCCATCTCTGACTCCATGCCTCCCTTGGCTGATCCACCCACCAACAAGGGCCTGTCTCCTCCCCCCCCAGTCTCGGATCCCTGGTCGGGCTTGTTTCGGGCGTATGGCCCTCGGGTGAGGAGAAACCCTCGAACGTGCTGTCTGACAAAGTGGGCGTGAAAAGCCAATCATCAAAATACTCCTCGGGCATGGGCTTGTGCGGAAAAAGTGCATGGAACTCCTCCTTCAACAGGGGTTCGTCCAACGCGTAACCCGGCACCCAGCTATTGGCAGAGGCCGGAGTGCCTTCCCTGGCTAGAAAATATTCAACTCCCTCCTCCCCCCATCTCGAGTCCAGTATCTCTGTGACCTCGTTAAGAGGTTCTGGTCTTGGCGATTCCCCCCCCCTCAGGCGCCCTCCTACGTGGCTCTGGGAGTGCTCCTGACTCTTGAAACCTGTGTGGGGTTTTGTAGGGAGTGAGCACCGACCTATGAAAGACCGGGTGCACCCTGGAACCCTCCGGAAGGGCTAGGCGAAAAGCCACCGGATTGATCTTAGCCTCAACTTGATATGGCCCTAGCTGCCTGTGTCCTAACTTCTTCTTGGCCAATGACCTGGCCGGCATCGCGTGGGCTGCTAACCACACCCAGTCCCCAATCTGGATGTCCTCTCCCGCCCTCCTGTGCTTATCGGCCTGCACCTTATACGCCTGTTTTGCCAGCTCCAAATGTCTCCGCAGCTCCTCGTGCACCTCTTGCAACTCCGCTGCAAACTGGTCGGCATCTTGAGGCCCCCCCCCTCCTGGTGCCGCAAATCTCGGGAAGGTTCTGGGATGACGGCCATTGTTCGCGAAGAAAGGCGTCACCCCGGTGGATGCGTGTTTCGTGTTGTTGTAGGCGAATTCAGCCATCGGCAGATAGTCCACCCACGCCGCAGGTCGCTGGTTGGCGTAGCACCGCAGGTACTGCTGCATGATCGCGTTGACCCTCTCCGCTTGACCGTTGGTTTGTGGATGTCTCGCCGATGTCAGGTTGATTTTGACGTGCAAGATGCCCAGAAGCTTTCGCCAGAAAGTGGAAACAAACTGGCGCCCCCTGTCGGACAAGACGGACTGCGGAAGTCCATGCACTCTGAAGACGTGATCGATGAAGAGCTTTGCGGTCTGTTCTGCCGTCGCCACCTTGGCACAAGGGATGAAATGCGCCATCTTGGTGAACAAGTCCACCACCACTAACACCGCCGTCTTACCTCTGGAGCTGGGCAGGTCCGTAACAAAGTCCAACGCTACCCTCTCCCACGGTTGCTGCGGTGTCTCCAGCGGTTCTAGCAATCCCGCCTGCTTCTGGTGCACTGGTTTGGACCTCTGGCAGATATCACACCTGGCGACGTAGTCCGCCACCTCTCCTCTCATCTGGGGCCACCAAAAGTCTCTAGCCACCAACTCCATCGTCTTCTCTTTGCCGAAATGGCCTGCACTAGGGGCGTCATGCAATTGTTGCAGAACCTTGGCTCGAAGATCGTCGGTGGGCACGTAAAGGGCACCCTTACGAGTCAAAAGTCCATCTTGCAATTGGAATTCATCGTCGTCTCGCGACCCTCCGCGTAGCTCCTCCATCTTGGACTGTGCAAACTGATCCCTTTGCAACGCGCGTCGCACCGCGTCCAGGTCGACTGCGATGGTAGCGCACGTCCACGCCTGCGGTGCGAAAATGTGCTTTGCTGCGATTGGAGCTGCTTCCTCCAAGTATTGCGGCTTTCGGGACAGCGCGTCTGCAATAACATTGGAGTCTCCTGGGATGTATTCTATTTTGAAGTCGAAATCCGCAAAGAACTCCGCCCAGCGCATGTGTCGCTGGGTCTGTAACTTAGCCGTCCGCCAATACTCTAAGTTCTTGTGATCCGTGCGGACTTGCACCGTGTGCTTGGCTCCTATTAAGAAGTGTCGCCACGCTTTGAAAGCTGCATGAATGGCCAACAACTCCCTGTCCCATATGGTATAATTGCGCTCCGTCTTGCTGAGCTTCCGGGAGTAGAACGCACCCGGTCTCCAGTTGCCTTGTGAATCCTCTTGCAAAAGAACGGCCCCAACCGCTCTGTCTGACGCATCGGTCTCTACCCGCATGGGTCTGCCGGGATTCACGTGGAGCAGCTGCTCTTCGGAGGCGAAAAGACCTTTAAGCGTCCGGAAGGACCGCTCCGCTTGTTCGGTCCAGACGAACTTCTTCTTCTTGGAACTGAGGGTGTCAGTGATAGCCGCCGTCGCGTTCGCAAAACCTTTAATAAACTTGCGGTAAAAATTGGCAAAGCCGATGAACCTCTGGACCTCTTTCCGATTTCGAGGGCTTTTCCAGTCCAACAGCGCTTGAACCTTAGCCCTGTCCATGGCCAGTCCCTCGTCGGACAACTTGTAGCCAAGGAAATCAACCTCTCTGACATCAAACTGGCATTTTTCCAACTTGGCGTACAGCCTGTGGTCCTTCAGCCTCTGCAGGACCTCCCTCACGTCCTTATCGTGATCCTCCGGCGATTCCGAGAAAATCAGGATATCGTCGAGAAAGCAGACACACTTCTTGTAGAGGAGACCTGCTAGCACGTGGTGCATCAATGCTTGAAAAACGTGGCTGCCATTTTGGAGACCGAAAGGCATGACTCTGTATTCGTATGTGCCCAGAGGGGTGAACATGGCGGTCTTCCACTCATCTCCTTTCCGGATGCGGATGAGATTGTAAGCTCCACGTAGGTCCAGCTTGGTGAAAATCTTGCCCCTCCTGACGGTCGCCAAAAGGTCGTCAATCTTGGGCATGGGGAAAGCTTTGGGCTTAGTCAAGCTGTTTATGAACCTGTAATCCACTATAAGCCTTTTTTGGGGCGTGTTTTTCTTCTTCACAAAGAACACAGGGCTGCCACCCGCTGCTTTAGATTCCTGGATGAAACCTCGCTTGAGGTTATGGTCTATGAACTCCCGAAGCTCTTGCATCTCGTCTTCCGACATGGAGTACAGCTTGGCAGCAGGCAGTTGCGCCCCTGGCACTAAATCAATCGCGCAGTCGTAAGGTCTGTGAGGCGGCAACTTGTCAGCTTCCTTCTCACAGAAAACCTCCAAGAAGTCCTGGTACTTGTGAGGCACTGTTTGCACCATACCCAGATGCAACTGCTGCTCGGCTTCTCCTCCCTGATCGGTCTGAAAGCAATGCTGAGCACAATACGATGAACAAAAGGTGATCTGCCGCTGGTACCACGCAACCGCGGGACTGTGCCTCTCCAGCCAACTCATGCCTAACACGATGGGTGTGTCCGATAAGTGGGTGACATTGAAACTAATAAGTTCTCGATGGATGCCAATCTGCATCATCATGGGAGGGGTTTGCTGCACCACTTGCCCCCCCAGCAACTTCCTGCCGTCTACCGTGACCACGTTTAGAGGCGTCGTTGCAGGCAGGAGCGCCATGTTGTGCTGCTTAACGAACTGCAGTCCCACGAAGTCGGCGTTGCTTCCCGAATCGATCGTTATTGGAACCTCGAGGAGTCTCCCATCAGGCAACTGGAGTGTTGCTGTGAGCAGAACTGCCGGTCTGGGAGGCAAAGGGTCCACGCTCTGCAGTGATGCTGGGGGCTTGTCTACAGATCCGCCTGGCTGAGCCCCAGTAGCTCTGCTTCCAGCCAGGCACTGTCGTTTCCCTGAAGCTGCTCCCCTGGTTGCACCTCTGCTGTCACAGTTGCCAGTGCTGCAGTGTGCTTCTGGAGCCTCTGGGGGCACTCTTTCGCCATATGGTGCGCACTGTCACAGATGTAACACTTCCTGGTTCCTCTAGGAGGCTTCGCTTTGGCTGCACCAGGGACAGGGCTCTGGGGTGGCTTCTGAGCCCTAGCACCACCAATCTCCATTGGCTCCTCGCTGTCCTTCCCCATTGGCGAGGGGTGCGCACGGCTGAAATCCCTGTGCACAAAAGGGAGAGTCCTCGCTTGCGCACGCGCTTGGGGCCCGTCCTCCTCGTGCCACGGACGTCCCTCATGTCGAATTCCAATAGCCAAAGCCCGTTGCACCACGTCTTCTAGGGTCTGGGGTCTGTCCCCCCTAGCGATCTCATCCTTGATGGGGGGGCTCAATCCCTCCCAAAAAAGATCTCTGACCGGCTTACTGTCCTTGGGCCAATCTAAGGCGGTGAGCAATGCAAAAAATTTAGAGTGGTATTGGCGCACAGTCGCTTTCCCCTGCCTCAGCCCGTGCATTTGACGGCGCGCAATGTCCACATCCACAGAGGATTGAAAACAAGAATCCATCGCTTTGATGAACGCAGTTGAATTGCGACGGGCCGGTCCATCTTCGCGCCACAGATTGCGTAGCCAAGCCCTGGCCTCCCCATGCAGGTGCGAAACAATGAACCCCACTTTCTCCTCCTCATCTTTAAAATCGTGACGGAGTAAATGCAGTGCATATACGACGTCCGCTCTGAAATTGGGATAGTCTTGCAAGTTGCCATTAAAATGCGGAACCAGGGCACCCCCCCTCCGTCCAAGCGCAATGCCCTCCGCTCTGGAACCTGGGGCCCCCGCCCTGTCCGCGTGTTCCCACCTTGTCTGCAAATCCTGGCACGTCTTCTCCAAGTCGTCATTCTTCTTCTGCGAAGCAATGACTGCCGATGTGAGAGCGGTAACCTGATCCCGCAGTGCAACCAGCTGCTCCTCAGCGCTCATGGCTGCTCCCGTTCGTGAGCTTCGCAAAAAAAATTTTTTGCTTTCTGAGAGGGGACTTACTGTCACGGCCACCCAGGACGGGTCCCAGCTCACAAGAGACCTCACTCCGTTGCAGTTTATTTACAGGAAAAGTTTATTGAAGATTTCTGCTTCTCGTACAGTTCAGCATCGTGGCCGTACGTCTGTCACGTTAGACCGCTGAAGTCCCCTCTGACTCCTCCCCTCTTCCACACCAACTTAATAGCCTGGCTCTAGACCACCTCTTCCTCTCCTTTCTTTTCCGCAGGGTCTTCCTGCCCCCCTGGGTTCCCTCTCTCCGTGACTCGCCTGAGGCTGAATCCTCTGCCGCCTCTTCCCCCCTCCTTCTGGCTTTAGGGCCGGGCTCCTCCCCTGAGCTCTCTCCACTTCCGCGCGCCTCTACGTTTGAACTTGGCGCGCGTACGTTGCTGCTGACCTTTCTTTCGACCGCTACACCACCCCTTGTTCTGCTCTCCACCCTTTCCGGCTGAACACCTTGCTCCAACCCCCTTTCTCTGTTCTCTCCTAATCCTGCTCCCTCCGAGAGGCTGACGACTCCACCCCCTTTACTCCGTTCCGGCTGAGACGCCTCTTGCTGCGTCTGTCTTCCACTGGGCTCCTCTCCGCTTCTCCCTTCTCCTCCCTTTTGCTTGATTAAGGTAACCCCCTTTTGAGAATCCTCTGACTCGCTGCTCAGACTCGTGGATTCCCTCAGAATTCCGTCATCTTCTTCCTCATCCTTCTGCCCCTCCTCCCACTCGCTCTCCGTCTCCTCTGTCATCTCCTCCTCTCTCCCAGAAACCCTGACACCTTGCAATGAAGATCACTGGAGACTGTGGTGTCTTTAGGGTGTATGGTTTTATTTGCACATATATACAACCTGAGCATAAGATAGTAGGACTCACAACATTCACAATCCAACAAATCATGCTTCCCCATTTGTTTTCCAAGGGGACCCCCCCCCAAGCCATAGCTTGGTTTCAGCATGAAAAGCAAGTCAAGTCTCTGTCTCCTTTCCAAGCCCAGCTTCAGCTCTTGGCCTATTGTTCTCCTTCCTACAAGATGATACGGTCTTCAGCCAGATGCAAGGGGCGTGGGCTACTCTTTCTTCTGCCACTACCATTTCCTGGTTAGTCCAATGGCAACATGGTCCAGTCTTTAGCCATGGAGATAAGGTACTTGCAGGCCTGGTTATGACCATTAACTTAACAACAAGACTGGTTTGACCACTTCAGCAGTCCCTTCTACTGGAAGCTACCATCTTAGAAACAGACTTTGTTGGGACCCAGTGCATACTCCAAACCAACACTACTTCGCTAAAGCAAAAGTTATTACTGAATACCAGTGCAAGTGGGATACCAATTCCTGAAGTAGAATTCTGAATTATTGTTGCTGGGATTGTTTTAGTCCTCCCCAAAGACTATGGTACAATAGTGTTGTGTGAATGTGCTTTTATCATGCAATAAAGCTCATTTTATCATGTGATAAAATCCTGTCGGCCATTTCTCTGGTCTGGACATGGCCACTGGAGAGAGATGACGGGAGAAGACACTTAATGACTGCTGTTAAGCGCTGGGATCTCTGCACTGAGAAAGCAGCATTTATGATTCTATCAGTTCCCATTAAAATGTTTGTTTTATAACACAGCATAAACAAAGAATGTATTTATGTGCGGTTGAAGGTTAATAGGCTGTCAGATCCGAACTAACAAATACTGCAATGCCTTAGCTGTATTGCAAAGTGTGGATAAAGTGACCTCGAAGGCTGCTATTTAAAGGCAGGAGAGGTGAAATAATTAGAATCACACAGAGACAGAATCTTAAGTGGTGACAATCAAAAGAACACAAAGACGCTTGCAAAATCAAGAAGCCTGTCAAAAAGCCAGTCCAGCTGGGATTTTCGGATTGGATTCTGGATCTAAAATCCTCGTAAATTCCCACATTTACCTGAGCTCTTCTTTATTCACACATTTTTTGTACTAAGAGACTCCTGAAGCTTTCCATAAAACAGAATAACCCTTCACATCACACAACTGACTGCCCAGGTCTTTTCTTTGGAGTATTTGCAATTATTTTTAACTTCACATTTTGTAGCTTGTTAAGAGAGAATTGGAATGAAAAATTAAAATTAAACTACTCCACAGACTACCAAGTAGTTCTGATTTATGCCTCTGCCGAGTCTTTTAATTGGAAGAAGTTGTCAGGCTTTTACTTACAACAATAAATTGCAACCTGGAGAAGCTGCCTTTCTCGAAAAAGTAGGAGAAGATGGAGCCACTTTTTGCCCTGTGCTACTTTCCCCTGGTCTGTCTCTGCTCACTCTTCCTCCAGGTATTCTGAAGCATGCAGGACCCCACTTATTCTATGCTATAAACTATCAGCATTCCTCATAACAAAATTGCCATTTGTGCTTTTCGTGGGAACAAAACTGCTTTATTTCTGTGACAGAAACCTACTTTCTGCATACTGTCAATTCAAACCTTGCATGCATTTAACTTGCATGAACACAGCTGTATGTATTTGGTGACTGGCCAGAAGGGGGCGAGCTTAAAAGCTCTATCCAGATTGGATTTTCCTGGTGCAGAAAGAGCTTTTACGTTCTCCACCTTGACTCTCGGAAGGTCTTGTGCAAGCTACAAAAAACTTCCACAAGATCTCATGGGAGCCTCCCAGAGTCCTGTAAGCATGACCTACTCAGTGCACTGGTTGTAGAAAAGTAGGGGGCATGTCCAGGGTTATTATGCAATTTTGGCTTTCTGGGCAATCCGCAGAATCTAAAACCCATGCAAGTTGTGCAGCTATATGGGGTTCCAGGTCATCTTCTAGAAGAGACTTAGACTTGCTTAGTTTCAGCAAGAAGACTGCCTTCATCTCCAAAGATTCAATCTTGGTACAGTTTGAGACCCTTTTGAATCAAGCTATATCAGCTTCACAGTGAACTGGGCTGGATTCATGCATTGCCTACTACACACAGCTCCATTGGTTTTTCCCCTTCTTTGACTTGATACCACTTACGACATAGTTGGGGCAATGTTTTAATGGCATGCCACTCCTATGTATTTTACCAGGCAGGCACAAATCTGCCTGCAGAGAGAAGTCAATGTCTTCTCTCCTTACTCGGTTCCTTGCATTAGAAATATTTATAATTTATATGAAAATCTATGTTGAGAGAGAGAAATCAATATAAAGAAAATAATTGCTTCTATGAGAACATAAAAATCAATGTTACAAACTAAAAGAGGGTTATCTAATTTTGTAATATATACTTCAGAAAGTTTAGTAAATCTTGACGAGTACACCTTGCTCCAACTCAACAATACTGGAGACGTAATTTGATGTGTAGCCCTGCTGCCCAGCACATTCCAGTAGACAAGAATGCTTGCCACTCACAGCATTGCATGACAAAGTGCAACACCAACAGCCTTGTCTCTAGGGACAACCTCTCTTGTGTTATATAATCTTTGTGGAGTTAAAACATTTAGCAATTGTGGAACAATGATACTGGCAGTATTTAAGATTCATTTGATGGTAGGCTGCAGTCTTGGAAGTTCATAATCAGATTCAGTCTTCTCCAAGCTAGGTTTCAGCTGCCACATAGTTGCACTGAGCTTAGCTGAAAATATCTTCTTTGTTGGTTTGCTCCATACTAAGATCTTGGAAATGGCTCGCTTAGAAGACAAGAAATTAATTCACTGAGCCACACTTGGGCTTAAAAAATGAGCATGGGCTCATAAAGTGTACTAAAAAAACCTTCCATATTAGCCAGGCCAGATGTCAAACATTCCCTGGGAAACCTTCTTCCCAGTGACCCAGCCATCTGAGGTGAGGCAGATCACAATAGGAAAGGCAGCCATCTTTGTGGTGGCATCTGGTGTGCGGCAAATCCCTTAAAGAAAAATTAAAAATAAAAATATCCAGGTCTTTGAATGAATGAATCAATTTATTTCAGTCACGGACCAGAGTGCAAGCATATAGAACAACAGAGAGCATACAGATATAAATATATTAAAATTAAGCTCTATGGTCTTTAAATAATTTTACTTCTAAAAATAGTTTAATGCTGCTATTTATTATGCAGAATTGCCACAATGTTAAACCTTTTCAATTTTTGCATTTGATTTTACTGTGCCCTGAGGAAAATCTCCTTGAAAAATGAGACATAGATCTTATAACCATTGCTCCATAGGGGTCAGAATCCTGTAACATGTTGATGTCTACACTTCCTTATTATGTTACCTTTGCTCTTCTATCTAAATTTAAGTTGGCAAGGATCTGGATTTTTTGTTGTATTTTTCTTTATAATCATCATTAGGATCATCATCTATGTTACTTGGTCAAGCACCACTTTAATTGATAGCACCAAAGAAATAATAATATTAACAACAGTGCTTAGAATATTCTTGGCACAAAATAAGTAATGATACCAGTTGCCACCATCATTTTCATGAATGACGCAGTGGATTCAGCCACAATCCCCACCATCATTATGGTGGGCATAAACAAAGAGTAAACATGATTGGCTTACCTACCCATGGGGTCAAAACCAAAAGCTGGAAAGAAGAGGTGCCTTCAGACTCCAAGGACCAACTTTGAAAGATGGAAAGCAGGCTCAGAGGGGCGTTTAGCAATTAGCTGCTTTACATAAAAGGAAGGTTTTATGTAATTCACAATGGCACATAAACCGTAACATTCCCCACTCCCCCAACATTAGTTGTTGACGTGGCTACCATTTCTAGCTATTATGGTCACTCAGTGTAGGAAATGAATTAAGATTCTCCACAGGGTCCTCATTTGTGTGGTATATATTAAGACTAAAAGGCTACTTATGTAAATAGTTACTCTTACATCACTACTTATTTGCCTGCTAGCTGAGTTGCATCCAATTTAGCAAAGTGGCCACAAAATGTGTAATTTCACATGAAGTAGCTTATCCAATGGCACTAAGGAGGTTTATTTACATAATAGTTATTACCTGAAGTGATTTAATGTACACACAGTGCCCCCTTTTGTCAAATGATAATAAAGAAAACAACTTTTTTATTTTTTTAATACATATAAGAGGCCAATGCTTGAAATTTCTACTCAGTCATCAACTTCATTTGAGTTTAGTTATGTAACTTGAGGCATGGCCAAGCCAGAAAAGGGGATGTGATTGAGCCAGAAACCTGACACTTCTTTAAAAAAAATACAGAGGATACATACAGTTGACTACTTGGGGGGGGGAGTGCCTTGTTCCATATAATTCAGAATATTTTTCTTCCTGATATTTAAGGGGTGTTTAGTTGTGTGCCATGAATTTTACCTGTATTTTTGTAGATGATTTTTATGTGTAATGTTCATTTTGAAATAAAAAAAATCCTTCCAGTAGCACCTTTGAGACCAACTAAGTTTGTTATTGGTATGAGCTTTCGTGTGCATGCACACTTCTTCAGAAGTTTCATTTTGAAACTGAAGATGATGCTCTATTTGGGTATTAATTGTGTTTTATATAATGTAGAAATTCTCATATTTTGTGTAGTCACTGTTTATTTGGGGTGTTTTAACCTGTGTTGTGAACAGCTCAGAGTTTTGTTTAAATATAAATAGTATACAAAATCAAATTTCCCAAATAAACAAGTGAAGCAGCCTAATGAGATGGTTGTGCCTGGGTTGTGGCTGTGTTGTGGCAAGTCTTCCCACCCACCACCCAAAATTAAAAACCCTCTTTTCCCCTCCCATTTTATTCCTTTTTCCATTAAGTTTGAGTTTAAGTGATTTTAGTTATTGGTATCAATTCATTTCAACCTTAATTTTATTTTTCTTTGCAAATCATTATCAGTCCATTATAAATTATCATCCCAGTTTTTTATTTTATCTGCTTTTATTTTAAAATTATTATTTCTCATTACCACTCCTTCATTTGTTCATTGTTTCCTCCTCACCCCACAGAATTCCCCCAATCATTCATACTCACTCCCCAGTTCTGCTGAGAAGGTGATGACGACGACTGACTGAGTTCATTTAAGTGTATAGATTTCAGCCTAAGGTACTCTTAAAGATCTTACCTGCTGCTCCTGAACCACTCTGAATAGAATTGAGCCCCACTGCTTTTAATTACCTCATTCACACATAGTGCTGCACCAAACTATAGCTTAGTGTGAATGAGAGCTAAGCTATGGTTTGTCTTAATGTTACGTGTAAACATGGGCTTGTGGTTTGTCTGCTGCAAACGAGCATTGAGAGGTAGGTCAATAACAAACCTTACATCCTGCTAGGAATAGGAGAGGAATCTGACCAACTTGGATTTCAAGTAGACTCACCTGATCAGATCTAAGCAAAAATGTTCCAAAGTGTTCAGAATCTGTAGTCTTGTGGGCGCTTTTATGAGGTGGTCTGAGGGTTCTGAGCTGCAGTCATCCCTCCATTTTTTTCCTTTAAAAATTCTAAAAGAGCATACAGCTGCCCACAGCACACAACTTCTAAATGCTGGGGGCAGCCATACATATTTTTTCTATCCATATCTCTGGAAAGAAAGCAGCAACTCCTGGCTCCAATGCGGCAGCCTGGGAATACAACAAAGTGCTGCTCAAACCAACCCCCCTCTCTTCCCTGTCCTTGTCACCACACACCCTGTATGCAAAGGCAGCTGTAGGGAAGCACAACTGGCTCAGTTGCACTGAGTGTGGCACTTCTGGGGCACTGCAGCACGAGCCACAGCTAGGAAGTTGAACGGAAGGCAAAAGGCAGGGGCTGCCAAATTCCAGCACCACACATGGTGCCACTGAAATTTGAGGCGCCAAGTGTGTATGTATGTGTGTGGTGTCAAGGACACAGAAGAGGAGTGGGGAGACCCTTCGTAGTGTTCCCAGACTGCCACACTGGAGTTAATAGCTAAACTGTACTTGAGCACCCACCCAAGGCTAGCTCTGGCATGGGGCCAAGTGAGGCAGGAAATGCTGGTGTGAGTGTGTGAGAGAGGAGCAGGAGCAGGTCCCTCCAGCTATTCCCCATGAGGCTTTTCCTTTCAGTCAGCCTGCCCTCTGCCCCCTAAGCTGCCCTCAGGTGTGGTGGTAATTTTATGGTGTGCACTGCCCTGAGATCTATGGATGAAGGGTTGTGTACAAATTTATTTCTATTATTATTATTATTATTATTATTATTATTATTATTATTATTATTATTTCATTACCAGTGTCCAGTCAAATGTATGTAGAAGAAGGGACACAGCAAAATGTCTTGGGCTGGCCTTACAATATATTTGGGGTGTCCAGTCAAAATTATAAGGGTAGCAGCACATTGGAGTAGCTCAGAGACGTTGTGGTTGGAGGGGGAGGGTTCAACACAAAGGCGAGAGAGAGAGACTCTCAAAGTCCCCTTTTCTCTCCTTGCTGCCAGTTCTATGGAGCAGGCTGACAGAAGCCTGATGGCAACCAGCACCAAGTGTATCCCATTATATGCCTGGGACATAGGTGGTTTCAGCATTCCTGCTTAAATCCTTCAAACAAAGGACATTTAAAAATTCATTCTGTTCAGGCACCCAAGTCCTGATCTGCTTCTTCTAGGTTTTTGTGTATGCAATTTACTTTTTAAAATTTCTATAAGGGTTGTCATATTTCCACACAACTTGTTCTTGGGGAACACTCATTTATTTCTGTATGCTTGTGGGGGTGGCGGGGAGAGATGCAAACGCAATTAATGTCAAGTAGGCAAAGTAATGGCTCCCTCTTTTTTTCTTTTCCAGCACAACCATTACACACTGTTCAAATATTGAATAAGAAAATACTTTTGTTCTTTGTTTGAGGCTTTTCTTCCCTGTGAGGGCTCCTTTAAATTAGGGGATTGAAATGAATTCAGGAGAGAACCAGTAAAGCAGAGAAAATATAAAAAAGCCCTTAAGGCAATAACAAATGTTTGAAAGGAGAAAAGTGCTGACAGTCACCAACGAAAAGGTTTCCTTTTCTATAATACGGGGGGGGGGAGGGTTAAAAAAATAATTATTGATGACCCTGTTATGTTGGAAGTGTCTTGATTTTGTCCTTTAAAAATATATAAAGAAAAATAAAAACAAACAGAACAGACTTCCTGTTGAAATTAGCGTTCAATTCAGTTGATATAGTGGCTATTTCCCCCCATTAAGACAATAGAGAAATACAAATTTTCTTTCCAAGCCAAACATGAGAGATCTTTCCCCCTCACAATTTATGAGGCAGGATCATGCACTGGATTACTAGCCCTCATCTCCAAGTGTTAAATGTAAATATGGTGTGTAGATGTGTCTATTTCTATGTGTTTTAGTCCATCCTTCCATTCTGTTTGGAACACCCATGGAGGATTTATACCTGCCTCCCACCATTATGCATGCATCAAGAGTATGGAAGAAGAGTAAATGTGGACAGTGCTATTTAGTGCTGCACATACTGCAATTTGTTTACCCATTCAACAAAACGTAATAAAAGCTATTATGTGTATGGTTCTGTTTTAAAAGTATAAATTATACTCCATTGCCGCCTTGGCCAGCTCTACCATTAGGCTGAGTGAGGCAGCCATCTCAGGCAGCAAATGCTGGGGTGGGGAAGGCAAGGTTTTGCAAGGCCGGGTGGTGTGCGACACACAGCCTGTGTCCCCTAAGCGATCCTGCTGTCCTCATGTTGCTAGTACAGTCGTACCGGGGAAGTTGAACAGAATCTGTTCCAGAAGTCTGTTTGACTTCCAAAACGTTTGACTTCCAAAGTGCGGCTTTTGATTGGCTGCAGGAAGCTCCTGCAGCCAATTGGAAGCAGCAGAAGTCCCATCGGATGATCAGCTTCCGGAAAAAAACCCAGCGAAAACCAGAACACTCACTTCTGGTTTTCAATTGTTCATGAGCCAAAACGTTCGACTCCCAAGGCATTTGGGGGCTGAGGTACGACTGTAATGAAGCAGGATTCAGCTGACGATCCACTCAGCTTCTGCATGTAGAATGGGGCTGGTAGTGAAAGCAGGCAGCCGTCTTGGCCTTTTCCTCAGGCAGCAAAATTTCACAACAAACGCTGAATATGTGCATTTTATCTCCTGCACCTCAGTGACAGCACATATGCTTTGCATTCAGAATGCCCCACATTCAGTCCTGGCATCTTTAGCTGGGACTGGGAAGGACCTCTCTCAGAAACCTTGCAAAGATTATGTCAGTTGCTGAAGGCAACAATGCATATTGTACGCTTACAGAGTTCTTACACTCAGTTTCATGATGCTGCATGTCAGATTTCAGTTTGCATGCTGTTTTTATCTTGTTTTAAATATTGGCACTTTCTGGAACCATCTTTTATCCCTGTATTTTTTAAAAAAAGTCAGTCAAATATTCATGTATTTATTCCATCCACATTTGTTATGCAAAACGGCGTTGATTGTTCATGTCTCAGTCATGAGCTCAAAACCCAACACGTTTATTTGGATTGTTATTATAGTCCAAGACATTGTGAAGAGGATCCGTAAAATGGCACTTGGGCAAATCCACCTTGCGAATGCCATGTGAGAAGTGTACAAAATAGGATCCCCTCATTAACGATGGAGCAGAGCTCTTATAATATTCATTTTACATGTTACATTTCCCAAGGGATTTGATGTTTAGAAGAAGTTTCCATTGGAGGACAGAGAATTAGAATGTTGTGGTAGATTTGTAATAATGTATTTATTTATAAATATACAGATTGATCAGGCTTCATGAATGTGCAGAAGCAACTACACAGACAGATGGTGCTAGTTCCAGTGAAATGTTAACCTCAAGAAATGTTTTTCTCAATTATTTTGCCAGTTATCCTAGAGCCGGGGTGGGGGCTGTCCTCATGTTCCAGTCCCCACAGCAATTCTCATTTCAGACACTTGGCCCATTAATAGTTAACAATTAGCAATTGCCCATTACTAATAATAAGGCCAATGGAAGAGTTCTTTCTGTACCAGGGCCAGGGCTGCCCTTAGGCAGCTAGACATCTCCTCAGGGCACAGACCTCAGACAGGGACAGTACTGAAGTTTGGATTTGATATCCCGCCTTTCACTCCCCTTCAGGAGTCTCAAAGCGGCTGACATTCTCCTTTCCCCCACAACAAACACTCTGTGAGGTGAGTGGGGCTGAGAGACTTCAGAGAAGTGGGACTGGCCCAAGGTCACCCAGCAGCTGCAGGTGGAGGAGCCGAGACGCGAACCCGGTTCCCCAGATTACGAGACTACCGCTCTTAACCACTACACCACACTGGCTCTCAGAGAGAGTCAGTGATCTTTGAGAGGCACCATTTTATTCAGATTAGTTTTTGTTACAGCTTGTAAATTTCTGATATTTTACTTTTACTTTATATTTTTATGAATTTTATCATTTTGATGTAATTCATACATTAGAATGGTTTTTATGTATATGTGAAATAGCCCATAGAGCTGATTGGAGGTTATGTATCAATATAATATATGAAAACACACTTAATTTTAAATATTACAGTCACATCTTAACCATATAAATAACATGTGTTCATTTTTCTTATAAACATGTGTTCATTTTTCTTGTAACATGTGTTCATTTTTCTTGTAAAGCTTCTGGCAGGTGTTATAAAGTATTTAACACATGCAAGCTCAGCCAAATACTGCTCTGTTATTCTGGACTGCATATCTGATATTATTGAACAAATATATTGAACAAATGACAATGATTGTACCTTATGTTGGTGTATACAAAACCATCAGATGTCACTAGGTGGCACATCGGAAGATGGCTGACAATAACATCTCGCTGGCCCACAGGAGGTAATTTGGAGGCTATGGTGGGGGTAATTGGCCTCCTTAACCCCCCCAGGATTATGGGGGGGATGGCCCTTGCCTGCTGTGCCCTATACCACCCCCGAATTTGTGGGGGTGGGGGCACTAGGCACAAAGCCCTCCTGTGGGATTCCGACACTCCTCGACGCCGTCCCCGATTCGCGTCACTGGTTGCAATGATCTTCAAAAGAAACAATTTGGATGAGATTAATTGCACATGCTTCAAGGAAAAAGGGGAGTAAGACTGCTGACAGAAGAGATCTCTGATAACAAGACAAGAATAAAATATGAGAAGATAAGCTAAGATACGGTACCATTAAATGACTGAGGGGGGAGGGGGGAAAAACCTGCCTCTACCTCTTTATGTGATTTAACAAGAATCCCCTCCCCTAATGAGTCAGAAATTAAAGACTTAAGCTGTGGGCTTAAGGCTGTGTGGAGATAAACTTTCGATCCAAAGCAATATTTCAAGATGAAGCTGGAAAGCTAAGAGTTTTGGGAATGACGCAGTTAAAAATGCCGTCGCCATTTTGGGAGGCATTGTTGGAGCTCTTGGGTCTGGGAGGAGAAAGTGAGAAATAGAGTTGTTTACATATCGTCGATCAACTCCTCGGTGGGACTTAAGAGCGAAAAATGCCAAAATTTACAATGGAAAGAGTGATGTTATCTACGAAGGAGATATATGGAAACCATCTGGACTTAGTGGAGGAATGGGAAATCCACACAGGATTATTATACTTGCTTATCGGCTTAAGGAGACTAACAGAAGAGATCGTAAAGGAAAAAGGAAAAAGAGAAATTATATGAACAAGATATGATGTGGAAACACCAAGATAAGACTGGATGGAATTATGAACTTTGTTTGGACTGATTGGGACTGATTTGGACATTAACGCAGTAATAAGAAGATGATCTGAATCCCCCTTTGGATCTTGAGGTATGGGTTCCCCCAACAAAATTTAAAAATTTGGCTTTGTAATTTGGAATTTATGCGATGTGATTTAATTTGATGTGATTGGCCAGTTAATAAAAATTATTTTAAAAAAAAACAGATGTCAGAGCCTGAGGTTATCATAAGAGAACATTTATTGGGATTTGTTCCACTAAAGGAGACTAAGGGGCCTTTATGACAGAAACTCTTCTTGGACAGTTTGAGCAAGTGAGATTACCTATTGAGAATCTGTGTGGGCAAGGTAAGGATAATGGGAGGAACATGAAAGGAAGGAAAATGGCATTCAAAAGAGTCTGGACATAAATCCACATGCCTTTTTTGGACCCTGCAATGCACACTTCTTAAACTTGGTGTTCAATTATGCTAAGTGTTGTCTGGAAGCAACTAGTTTCTTCAGTTTGATTCAACAGATCTATAATTATTTCTCTGCGTCAACAAATTCTAACTAGCTATGCATCAGACCTAGGCACAGCTGCTAAACCATAAAGCAAAACAAGATGGGACAGTCAAATTGATGCTTTGAAACCACTGAGATATCATCTTGGTAGTATATATGATGCTTTAATGACACAAGCCTAAAAGGTTTATCTGGAAAAACTTCCCAAATTGAATAATCAGATGCACAAACATAAGATGGGGGACATCTGGCTTACTAGCAGTACATGCGAAAAGGGGTCTTGGTGGACCACAAACTTAACATGTGTCAACAGTGTGATGCAGCAGCAAAAAAGCACTAATGCTATTCTAGGCTGCATCAACAGAAGTCTAGTGTCCAGATCAAGGGAAATAGTAGTCCTGCTCTATTTTGCCTTGGTTAGGCCATACCTGGAATACTGTGTCCAGTTCTGGGCACCACAATTTAAGAAGGATGTTAACAAGCTGGAATGGGCACAGAGTGGGGTAACCAAGATGATCAAGGGTCTGGAAACCAAGCCTTATGAGGAACGGTTGAAGGATTTGGGTGTGTTTAGCCTGGAAAAGAGACTGGGAGGAGATATGAGAGCCATCTTGAAATAGCTCAAGGGTTGTCAAATGGAAGAGGAAACAAACTTGTATTCTCCTGCTCTGGAGGGAAGGACTTGAACCAAGGACTTTAAGTTACAATAATGAGATTCTGACCAAATATCAGGAAGAACTTTTTGACAGTGAGGGCTGCTCGATATTGGAACCGTCTCCCTTGGGAGGTTGTGGACTCTCCTTCCTTGGAGGTTTTTAAGCAGAGGTTGGATGGCCATCAGTCATGGATGCTTTAGTTGAGATTCCTGCATTGCAGGGGGTTGGACTAGATTATCTATGGGGTCCCTCCCTTCCAACTCTACAGTTCTATGATTCTATGAAGCTAAGATCCTTGCTGGGGTAATTTGTAAGTTCAAGGTTGTGGTATCTCTTTTTACATGGTGCAATATCATTTTTGGCAGGGGTCAGCAAACTTTTTCAGTAGGGGGCTGATCCACCATCCCTCAGAACTTGTGGGGGGGCCGGACTATATTTTGAGGGGGGGGTGAACAAATTCCTATGCCCCACAAATAACCCAGAAATGCATTTTAAATAAAAGGACACATTCTACTCATGTAAAAACATGCTGATTCCTGGACCATCCGCAGGCTGGATTTAGAAGGTGATTGGGCTGGATCCAGCCCCCAGGCCTTAGTTTGCCTGCCCATGCTTTTGGGAGTAAATCTTGCAAGCAAGCTACTACAAAATAAGGAAGCTTCTTAAATACAGCTCCAAGCCAATTGCAAGTGACTTAGATCTTGTGGGCTGCAGATGTGATGAGGGCTTTAAAACATGCTAGTAAGATTGCAAAGGAGCTAGAAATACTATTAAACTTTGAGACAGAACCAGCTAGAAAGAGAAAGAAATAGCAGTTTGAGTATGAGGCCCAAGAAGAGATGCAAAGCAGAAATTCAAAGTAGGTTTCTACTGTGCTGTCTTAGACATGGCCATGCAATCTGTTGAAGAGAGATTCCAAGAGCTACGTACAATAATATAATTGTTGGCACAGATGGGAGGGGTATAAATAATGAAATAATAATAATAATAATAATAATAATAATAATAAGTCATGGCAGATGTAGTGAGGGCCATAAGAATAGACATAGGAGACTTGTGTTGGGTTGAATTAGGCCACAGCTTTATTGATTACAGGAAAGAGTAGGTTTGGCATTGGGCCTGCATCTAGCTTCAGGCAGTCTGCCTGCTAGCTGACAGGAACCTGGTTGGGATTGGCTTTGTGCTGGGGAGTCACCCCCAACGTGGATTGGATGCCACAATCCCACACAGGCTGCCACTGGGAGAGGTGTATTGGTCCATCCATCCCATCATGGACTCCTGGACAGAGTCACCCATCCTGGACCCCTCTAATTAAGGATCCAGCCCAATGCCTCATCTGCCAAAGTTGTGATAGTTGCTATGAGGTAGGCGAAAACCTGCAAGCCAGCCAATTTGCTTGCAGGAGAAAATTCATGCCAGGCCCTGAATATGGCGACTGAGTAAACCACAGCAAGGTCCATGGGCAACATACCCACTTTCGCACTGGGCGAAAGGCTGGGTGGGAGAGTGGAAAATCCCACAAAAATTGGCCAAGAGGGCAGCCCACCCCTGATTGGCTTATTTTATTTATTAAATTCGATACTACCCTTCATCCACATATTTCAGGGCGGTTCACAACATTTGGCTTTCTGCGTGATATATAAAGTATCAACAAAAAATCTACTTAAAGCCTGCAAGAATTTGGAAAAATCATTGATGCACAACAGAAACAAAGATATAGCAATAGCAAGACTTCCATAGTCTATGCCACCACAAGTACATACTTCTCTTCATACTACAACAAAATATTCCTAGATAATGTGCCTAATGTTTCCGTTGCTCTAAGGATCCTTCTGACACTTCCAGGGTCAGTGGCAAGTGGTGAACAGAGTTTCTCAAAGCTCAAACTGATAGAGACTTGGCAACTATAACAGTTGAACATGCCCAGGCATCAGCACTTGACCTGAAGGAATTGATGACAACATTTGCAAAGGAAAAGGCACACAAACTGAGATTTTGATGTGCCAGAAATTGAAAATTTTAGGAGACTTGCGGTAAGTTTTAACATCATATTCACAAGATTATTTGAAACAATTTGCGGGCTAAAAGCAGGCGCGTTCTCTGGTCTTTCAAATTCAGCAGTGTTCTGTGCAAGGTCAAAATTAAGCCCCCACTCTCAGTGGCGGAGCTACATGTTCCGGCACTGGGAGCGGAGAACAGGCAGGGGCGTGGTTGACGTACGTCTGGGGCGAGGGGGGCGGCTACGATGGCACCCCACCAGGGATGGCACCCAGGGATGGCACCCACTCCCCCTGCCCCCTTCATCCGCCAGTGCCCACTCCTGCCTCTGGCCTTCCGTTCTGCTCAATTCACTATATCATAGTTGCAATGCCCTGCAGCGCCCCCTAGACTTGGCACCCAGTCAGTTGGAACTGATTGCACTGCCCTAAATCCACTTCTGCCAAAACATTTTCTTTTGGATTTGAGAGCAATAATCAAAAATTGTTGCAATTTAAAATAAATTTAGCGCTTTCAAGTTTTGTGCTTTTCATTTTTTCTACAATTTTTAAAACTTGACGTTAGCGCAAAAATTATATTTTGGGGTGCAAATAGCCTTTCCTGGGGCGCAATGTAGCACTGATTGCAGCACAGTGAGAATTTTGGCAGAAAACCTTCTCTACTACTATTATACCCAATGAGAAATTGCATTGGCTGGCCCTGCAGGGGCAGGCTGAGGTTTTTCTGAGGAGCCAGAAACTGGGGGCCACCAGCCCTGGGCCATCTAAGTTAGCCTACTGACCACCGGTAATGTGTAGGGTGTTGTCTCCTCATCAGTACTGAAGCAAGATTCAGCTGCTTATCTGATTGTCTTTGCCTCATTGTGTGGATTGTGGGTGATTACACTCTGTTTCAGAGTACTGATACATCTTAAATTGTGAGGTGTAGAAGCATACTACAAAAAGCAGCTGTGATGCAGAACCCTAAGATAATAAATCTCTAAGATAGTAACTCTCTCCTATGAGATTTACTTGTTGTTTTGCTACCAGGTTTGTGGTCATCCTCACTCTTCCTTTAAAGTGAAGTGTGATTTGTATTATGAAGAATACAGAGAAATTGGCTTGTATTCTGCAACAAAATATTATTGCTTCCACACTTGATAGTGACCAGTGTTTTTTTTCTAGAAAAATAGGTGCCGGTACTGCATGAGAGAGAGAGAGAGAGAGAGAGAGAGAGAGAGAGAGAGAGAGAGAGAGAGAGAGAGAGAGATATGCAGGTACTGCATCCTTTCTAGCTCAGCTTTTCATTTCCAGCTCCCTTATTCATTCTGTCCCATTCAAGTGAAGCTCCATCCCAAAGAGAAAGTGTTTGTGTCCTTGTAAAATGTTGGAGGAAGAAAGTACCTGCTAAGCACAGCCCTGCTTGAGAAATGTTCAAAGGAAGGAGATCAGACCATTTGCAGAAGAGGTCATCCTCACAGGGGATTCATAGGCATAGCATAGAAAGTAAATGAGAAATTCCTGACCATGGGAAGTTCTGGTGGGAAATGTAAGATATTAAGATATCTTCCCTCAAAGATATCCATAGTTTTGTAGCTACTACTTTACAGTACTCAAGCACAAGGTAGTGCTCACAAAATCTCTGTGCTTTTGCAGTAGAAGTTAGACAGCTGGGGGAACCTGCCTGGCTTTTGGGATCTGCAGTGTTTCCACCAGAAATAAAAGTTCTCAGTTGGGGAGGGGAGAGAAAATCAATCAGTTCCTTCCAGGGAAATTTCCATTTTTCAAACCTTTTCCACTCATTTTCTCATCATTCTCCTCCAAACTGTTATTATCAGCAACATTTCTAAAACATAAATAAATTGAATAAATCTCAACAATTCCTTTGACTTTAATGGATAATTTTGGCACAATCTATAAACAGAAGTGCCCTGAAGTCAGTATCTAAAGAGGTTCCATTTTCAATAGGATATTTGTTCACACACTGGCATGCATGTAAATGGCTTTCATTTCCTTGGCGTATAAATGTATGGACAATGGGCATATCTGAGCACCTATTGTTTGTCCCTCGAGGCAAATTCAATAATGGGCATCATTCAGGTGCTCAAAAGGCAAGGCCCTGCCTGCCAAGCCCTTACATCACAATCGAGTGCAATATTCCAAAGGCTCATCATCGCTATTGTTAAGAGCCTCATCTCCTGCTGCTGCTGCTATTGCTTCCGTTTCAGCTTCAAAAGCTGGATTGAACCTCCCAGGTGTGTAGTCGTTCCTTTTCAGATCTGTGGAGAAAACAGTGAAAACTCTGATCATAATTCCTTAGCATATACAAAGTGTTAAATCGACCCATTACCTGGTAGAGAACAGGAAAGAAACCACGTTTATATTATTGTCTTTCCCAAGTCCCACTACACAAGTCCTGGTTTCAAAGAAGTGAAAGGGAAGCGAATCCCTCAGCAAACATAACACCTTTTCTGCTTTTAAACCTTCTGTGCCTTCTGCTGTGTGCCTGGGCTCAAACTGACCCCTCATCAGGAATGTGCTTTATTGTGAACTCCTGATGTGCCCAAGAAACAGAATAAGAGGTAGAGGATTCAGAAGGGCAATAGAGACAAGTGGAGAGTTGGGCTGACCAAGTTGTGGGTAGCAAAGTAATGGGGTAATGGCTGATGGACCAGCTTAAGAAAAAAATAATTTGTAAAATCCTTATGAACATAGATTTATAAGATACCCTGTGGTATCTGTTCAAGAAGTATTTGACATTTGCTTGCAATCATTAAAAAATGTCATCTTGTATAAAAATCAACAGATGTTTATGGATTATGCTCAGTGATAACAAAGATAAAAAGTGAGCTGAGTTCTTTGGTTAGTTGCCCCATCTTGCTAAGCAATTACTGCATCTCTATACCTTCCTCTTTTAGACAAAAACCCAGTTTCTCCCAACAAACCACGATTGGAAGCTGAGAACAAACCTTGACTTTCTGACTGTGGTTTGTTTGGCCAAAACAACTGCCTGCTGGTTCACACATAATGTGAAGTCGGCCTCTAGTTTGTTCCCTCCCCCTGCAGGACAAAGTGCTAGGAAGGAGCAGAGGGAGTTGGGAGCTTTTGAGCAGCATGCTCAAGCTTGGTGCACACTGCCTTAAGAGACAACTTTAAAATAAACTATGTTTTAATGTGACATGTCAAGCAGGCCATAGTGAGCATATGGAAGTGCAATCACAGCCACCCCCATTGTTCAGCCCGGACACTGAGGTCCAGCGCCGAGGGCCTTCTGGCGGTTCCTTCATTGCAAGAAGTAAGGTTACAGGGAACCAGACAGAGGGCCTTCTCGGTAGTGGCGCCTGCCCTGTGGAACACCCTCCATTCAGGTGTCAAGGCAATAAACAACTACCATATTTTTTGCTCTATAAGACTCACTAAAAAGTAAGGGGAAATGTGTGTGCGTCTTATGGAGCAAATGCAGGCTGCGCAGCTATCCCAGAAGCCAGAACAGCAAGAGGGATCGCTGCTTTCACTGCACATTGATTCCTCTTGCTGTTCTGGCTTCTGAGATTCAGAATATTTTTTTTCTTGTTTTCCTCCTCCAAAACCTAGGTGTGTCTTGTGGTCTGGTGCATCTTATAGAGTGAAAAATACAGTATTTTACTTTTAAAAAACAACTGAAGGCAGCCCTCTTTAGGGAAGTTTTTAATGTCTGATGCTGTACTGTTTTTAATATTCAGTTGGAAACCACCCAGAGTGGCTGGGGAAACCCAGCCAGATGGGCGGGGTATAAATAATAAATTATTATTATTAATTATTATTATTATTATTATTATTATTATTATTATTATTATTATTGCCTTTTCCCATCTCCAAGCATGTGAAAAGTGCTTGCAGGCACAGGGTCTGAGAACTACGAGATCAGAAGCTAGGAAGAGGCTAGAATTTAGGCAACAGATGAGCATAATTTGCCATCCATCCTAGACACAGAGACAGCTGTTCTCCAGACTGTTTGTTTCTGTAATGGCCACCATAGCTCCACCATGGTGATATCGGGCTGTGTTGCCCTGATTTGGTGTGTATCACAGGGCGAGATGTAACCTTGGTTAACCTTGCAAAATAATCAACCAGCATATGGGTTGGTTGATCCAGGATTCACACTACACCATAACTTGTTGACATTTCTAATCAATGAAGTCATCCAAAGTGGTTGTGCTGTGTTTATTGCAATTTCACCATGCTTTGGCTCCACCACCCACAGCTTCATGGCGCCTGGAGCTAGCGGAATGCAGAGCTTTTCTATTGCTTACCAGGAAGTCTGAGTTTCCTACAACAAGAGTTGCAGCAATGCTTTGAAATGAAGTTTTTGATTGCTTCTTCTCCAAGGTTTGCTGGTCCAAATACCATCCCTCTAGATCTGGAAGAAACAACAGTACAAATGAATTTTTAGTCCGTGTATTTATCTATTTCCCAAAATACTGCAAAGCAAAGCAGTGGTATGACAGCAGTTTGTTTAAATTAAAAAGCTTCAAAATGAGAGGCGTGACTCCCCGGATGCTGCTAGATTGCAAATTCTGGCATCCCTAGGATTGGCTATGCTGGATGGGGAGATGGGAATTGGAGTCCAGCAACATCTGGGGGGTCACAGGTTCCCCACCCTTATATAGATATATAGTGGCTGCTTGCCCAGTTACTGGTTGCCGCCTGTCATGGCTGGCTCAGATCTCCCCGGCCGGCTGCTTTTATTGGCAGGCTTTCCCACCATTTAACCAGGGTGGAGGAAGGGGGGGCAGGTCGCCTCGGGTGTCACCATTGAGGGGGTGACAAAATGCTGGGCAGCACTCACTGCAGGGCCTGCAGCGCACCCAAGCCACACGTCTCTCCTGGGAGTGACACAGTGGCTTGGGCGCCTACAGGCTCCGCACTGCCCCAAACAGTCCACCCGCTGCCTCCCCCCCCCCCAGCTGTAGGGCGGCTGAGTGGGAGGAGGCAAAAGTTGGACAAATTGACTGGGAAGATTCGATATCAGAAAGACCAAAAGTTTATTGAGGACTGGAGGAAATTTACAGAATATCTGAAAAATATATGTGATGTACAGACAACGCTTGTTGGTTTTGAAGAGACTCTGTGAGACAGTAAGAAATACTGCAAAAAAGAGAGTAAGAGGAAAAGGAGTTGGGAAAGGAAATATCATGTTTAGAAATGCATTAACAAAAAGAAATTTTACGAAAGATTGACAGAGAAACCGAGGGAAGTCAAAAATTGAAGAATGAGTGCAAAATAATTTGTTGGCTGTATAAAATTTGTTTGGAAAAGGAATTAAAATTATTTTTTTAAAAAAAGACGCAGACAGACTCCTCGGACGCACCGCGGAGCATCCTACCCTGGCTGGCCCCACCCCAGCGGGCAGCTGGCCCGGTCCTTGGGCACAGGGCACACGTGCCGCCCCAGGCACCCTATCGGCTTGCTCCGCCTCTGCTGGTGGCACTGGGCTCAGTCATCTCCAACCAAGCAGTTCTTTATTCTGTCCTTGTTGCAGAATGAGGAGGCTTTTCTTCCAAGGCAACCACAGCAAAGCACACACAACTTTAGTTGGGAAATAAGCACCACCTAACACCAGCCACATTTGGAACAAGATTGGGATTGCTGGATATGTTCAGTCCCACATTTTATAAGGGAAAATAAAAATCAACATAAAATAAAAATCAACAAAAATTCACATAAATCAACAGGACCTGCTATCAACCAGTATGTATTTGTGTGGTCTGGACCATGTAGTCTGGAATGGAGCTGAAGAAAATGTCTCCTACACAAAACAACAATGAAACCCCTCTCTAGTAGAACCATCTGTTGTGAGAGATAAGGGCCTGAACTTGTAGTACAAAACATCAGCACATGTTGTGCTGCACAACTCTCAAGTCTAAGAAAGCATAACCACGAAATTCATTCTATACTTATTTAGAAAAGGGAAGACTACAGATGAATTGCACTGTATTTAAAAACGCTCTCCCAGGATAAACAAAGTGTCTCATCTATTTGATTTAGCTACACACAAACTGGACAGACATTTCTTAGGTAAGTAAAGTGCTGGCGACTGAAGATTTCAGATAGTTGCCAGAATACAGTAATAGTGATTCTGTGCAACATCCAGAATTACAATAACCACAATAAAAAACAACACAGAGCAATACATTGCATTTATTTGCATGCCCACTTAATATATTTCTGCAATTTGGCACCTAGGCTAGGATCAATGCTCATTAAATAGCAGTATTACTTACCCACCATTATTCTTGAGAACGTAATTAACCCTCTAGATCTCATATAAGAGGATGTACAAAAAATGCTGCCCATAGTCACTGCATTTTATTTCTATATGTTAAAACAGCAAAGGGGAAAAGCAAATTCTCCCTTGCCTTCGTCGCATATAAGCACTGTCTCCAGAGACAGAGAATTTTGCAAACAAGCAAAACAGGACAAAGAGTTACAAGGTATTTAAGGTTCAAAACTATATATTTTGCTAATATAGGGATATGCAAGCTTTTGAATTCTCTGACCAAAGATTTGGGCACAACCTAGAGAGTCCTTTTGCAACTAGAACTTTTCCCCGGATAAAATATTGTGGGACAAGTCCCAGACTGATTGTAAACTTTCAGAGACACCGTGCATTAAAGAAACTAGCATCTCCGACTGAATTTTTACAAGCAGAGGGGATTGACATGATTACTCCTCTCCATGGATTTACTTAAGTGTAATTACCCAAATGCTTTTCTTAACTGATGCTTTGGGCAATCACTTCAACCCTTATATGGAAAATTACTACCAGGAAAGCATTCTTACAGAGAAGAAGGGTGGGTGGAGCAGAGAGTATAGGAGGAATGGCAGAATACCTAAGCACAGAACATGGAGCAAAGCCACTATGGTTTTGAATCAGGGATAGTTTCATACAGAGATGGCCCTGAGAATGTACAGAGAGCCCTTCTTTTGCAGCTGAATAACCCATGGCATCCTGCACACATAATGGCAGAAGACATGACTTCCAAGGATATTTAAACATGAATATATTTTCTTTGCAAAACTAAGCACTGGTTGCTTCTATGTCCTTATGTCAGGCTAGTCAGTCACACAAGTAGATTTCCAAAACACTAATGGCGTTGCATCCTTCACTGGCACCTGGGGGGTACGTACACACATGCCCCAGGCAGGACCAGGGGCTGGGCACAGAGGGTAAAGAAAACCCACTGTGCCTGCCCAAGCCTCTCTGCCGCTACTGGGCAGGGGTGGACACTGAGGGTTCACAGGGCTGTGCTGTGCCCCCTGCCCACCCACACAGGGGGAAGCCCAGCCAGCCAATGCAGCCCTTGGCAAGCAAGTCTAGGTGACGTTTCTTAGTCAGCCTGAGGCAAGATTGTCCCATTTTTGTCAGTCTAGAAACAATTTGGGGCAATAACCCGGAGTTGCTCAACAAATAATTCCTTTAAACTAGTGTCATGGAAGCTCAGATTAGACACCACTTCGTTCTTGGAACTATTCTCAGTTTCACCATTCTAAGAGTTTTGGGGTCCTGTTTTGGCAAGCCTGACCCATGAATGTGAAGACATTCAATACCTAGTTTCAAAACAAAAGGTGTCCATGACTCCTGGAGCTTATAGCTCCACATTCAACTTTTCAAATCTGTCTTGCACTGTCACTCAGTTCAGGAAGATATACGTGAAAGCATTCTAAGGTAAGCAAGGCCTAAGTGATCCTCCAAGACACTGTATATTAAAATTAGCACTTTCAACTGTATTTGCAATAGAACTGGAAAACCAGGTCTGATAATTCAATATAGAAACTACATGCACCCAGCCTGTAGCCAATGTTTTCCAGTAGATAAGCATCTGCATCTGGCATTATATGAAGTTTGTCCGGTGGCCTTTAAGCTTAGTTGCAAGTATAGGGCATCACAGTATTCTATTCGGTCCATTAGAAATATACAAGCATTTAACTGCAATGATAGCAAAAACACAAATAGTGCCCCTGTCAGCAGTGTGACAAATATGCATATGCACATCACAGCTAATATGGAATATTAATTGAATCACATGAAAGATGTCACATTTGGTATGATAAAGTGACGCCAGATACTCACCGCTTGTCTTCAGGTTTAATAACGGATGGGTCTGTAAGATTCTCTCCAACCCCTGTAGAAGTCAAATTTATCAAGTATATTAGAAGGAAACTGCATTTTAAAAAATCATTTTTGAGACTGTAGCCTATGCAATCATTTTACAGCTATCTAATCTTCCACTTTATAGGGCAGAAACTGGAAAAAAAAACCATTACAACAAATGTTGCATGCTCATTTCATTTTTGAAGATAATTTTTATTCTTTTTTCAATTTTAATGCACCACTACCACAACAACAACATCAGTCTAAAGTGTTTTGTAGATCCAAATGGACACCTGAAATATATGTGAGCAAGAACTATATATCAATGTCAGGAAAAATTGAGTTCAAGAGATGCCCTTTGGTGTGCATTGAGACTTCTGTGATACTGAAAGAAATAGACCAGTCTCTATAGAAACAGAGGTGGAATCTACACACATATAAAAACTGTTTTGAAAATGCTTTTTTTTAAAGCATTTTTAAAACTACATCGAATTTTCTGTAAGGCTCGCCATCCCTCTAGTGTCACATTGTACACTGCACTTAAAACACACTTTAAAACATTTTATTTGCAGCTGTCTAGCTGAGTGCAGAGCTGCACATGTGCTCTTGGATCTCCATGCACAGACCGCAGCTATTGGATCAGGGTGGGGGGGATCTTGTGTGCTCAAACTTAGCCTACTGATTAATTCAACTTTGCCATCCTGGATAAAAATAATTACATTTGTGTATATTAAGTGCTGTACCTGGTTCCTTACAAACCCATCTGTGCATATGAATATTTTGCAGCTGTGTTGTTATCAGATGGAGATATAGATAGATAGATAGATGATAGATAGATAGATAGATAGACAGATAGATGATAGATATAGATAGATGATAGATAGATAGATAGATAGATGATAGATAGATAGATAGATGATAGATAGATAGATAGATAGATAGATAGATAGATAGATAGATAGATAGATAGATAGATGATAGATAGATAGATAGATATAGATAGATGATAGATAGATAGATAGATAGATAGATAGATAGATAGATAGATAGATAGATAGATAGATATGGATATTAATATCAATATATACACATATCTATAGAATCTCCAGTATAAGACTAGGCTTATCTAAGAAGCTAATGACAAACATTTTTCACTGGGCCTACTACTAATTGTGATTTGCCTAAATTCCAACCTTCCGAGATTGTGATGGCATAAATTGAAATTGGGTGTAGGTAAAATTGAGGAGAGGTGCAGAAGTGAAATTCCCACTTAATGGCTGACATTTGTGTCCAGCGGTGATTCTCTTGCTGAGATTCAGATTTTCCAAGAATTCAGTGGCACAGCTCATAGCCACATGGAGCTCTGTGCATTGTACTGTGGTTCCCATTTTGTGGAACTTCCTTCTAGTTGAGATCAGAGATGTCCCATCACTGTTGAATGTCTGGTGCTTACTGAATACTTCTTCCTCCTCCTCCAGGAGGCTTTTTAATTGAATTCTGATATTATAGTTAGGTGGGTTCCCACGAGGCAAGACACAGTGATAACAGCAAGAACCTTTCTTGAACTACATAACTGGGAAACAGGGGCAAAGCAACTGCTTATATACATTCCTGAAAGCCTAGACCACTCCCACTCCCAACATGATTGGCTGTCTAAACTTCCAAGCTTGCGAATCACGACTCAGAGTTCAAGGGCCAATGGCAGAGACCCAAATCCTGAAATGTTCTGTGATTGGACATCATGTTGTGAATCGGAACACAGAAGCTCAGAATCCATAGTCCAGACTCAAGCTCAGGCCAAAACACAGACCACTGAATACATAACAATAGTTTTAACTCATTTTTACTATTATTGTGTTGGGTCCCCTGTACACTTCTTAGAAATTACTAGGAACAGTGGCAGATCTTGGGGTCCCAAATTTCAGCAGTGTCCTGTGCAATGCCAAAATCTGGCACCCCTCCACCTCTCGCACTCTGCTGTAAATCATAGTTGTGGCGTCCCCAGCAGTGCCCCCCAGGCTCCGCACCCAGTGCAGCCGAACTGGTCGTGCTCCCCTAAATCTGTCTCTGCTGGGGTTAAGCAGTCTGCAATTCTTTGAAATACATATATTAATCTTAAACTTATTACCCACCTTCACCAGCCAGTCCCAGAGCAGGTTACAATATGTAATACTACAGAGCCATGCAGAAAACCACATCATTCTGCACCCCATCCCCACTGACCAAGGCAGCCGTGATTTTCACTCTCTGAATAGCACATTAATTGCTCATTATGCTTTTAGGAGCATGCAACTATATTGTGCTATGGACAAAGGGATGCTTGGAGCACCATGGCCTGAATATGAATTTTAAGAATATCACAATATTGAAATCCAAACCTTTTCTGAAAGCTGAACTGAATATGTCAGAGTTTGTTGTTATCTTTTATTGATATGCACAAACTTCCCCACAAGTCTTCCATGGCTCTGTGCAAAGACCTTCACATGCACTTAAGCTTTCAAAAGAAGCCACCCACACAGCAGTTTTAAATCACTTGACTCTTAAATTTTGAATGTGAAGATAACAATAAATGAGGTTAGGGGACTGGAAGGTTTATTTTGTTTGAAAAATGTGTCTCGGTGTAATTCAGGCCTTTTTCACACTGTAAATAAATTAAACCTTTATCTTCCAGTACACATTTCCTTTGACACAATAACAGACAATTATATTGCTACTGCTTTATAGGTGGTTGTTCATCTTTTCAAAACTGTCTACTATTTCCTTTAAAACACCCTAGTCCCAATCCAGCACCTGTATTTGTGTAAGATCTGATTTGCGTGTGAAGCTGCTGTTTGAACAGAAGCGTCCCTATTAATTTCTGTGCCTGGGTGTTTAGTGTGGGGTGGGCCTGTGGAATGGACGCTTCTGTTTTATGTAGGGCCTGTTTTGTGCCCATTTGCTACCCCCCCCAATGCTTCTTGTCCCAATGCTTCTTCCATGTGAGGGTTGTTCCCAGTGTCACTCATAGAATAGACCTATGTAGGTCCATCAACTTCAACAGGTTTACTCTGAGCAGAACTTAGTTCACTTCAGGCCTGGCTTTTTTGTGTGAGAAGGACAGAAGAGAGTGTGGTCTTCATAGGTGTGAGTGTGCTTACTCCTTCTGTAGATGCAACTCATTTGTCTTTTTGGAAGTGTTGTTTTCCCACAAGGGCAGTGATGCATTGGGCAGGTGAATTTAGCACAGCTCAGCCCACATTTACTGAAACATTTGTGTTGTATAACCCTGCTAATTTTTAAAAAAAACCAATTGCAGAAGTCAGCAGAGCACAACTGCACATTTCCCTAAAAGAAAGATAGCACTGAGAGGTTATCACTTAAAGGGGCTACATATCTCTTTAATGCTGCCCTGCCCCTACCAGCCCTTCATCCATCTCCCTGTGGCTACTGGAAATCTTGTTCTGCCCTACAGCAGACAGAGGAAGAGGATGGCAACCAAATCAGTTTTCAAGCAGTGTAGGAGGCACAAGAGTTCCATTATCACTTCCTGTGAGAGAGTTCTTTAAAAGACCAAGCCATCTAAATGATGAGGTGGCAATCCAAGGGGAGTCGGTAAGGAAACTGAGTTGGGCCCCAAACTACTTGTCATAATTTCAGTGAAAAGAAACTGTCATCAAAGCATGAAGAGCTTACAGCTGTCTCTGGTCCTGGTTTTCATTTATGTTGTACGTAAGGGTTGAATGGCCTCCCTCAGTTTTACAGCAGAGTATTTTGGTTCTCACTTACCTTGCAAATCTAACACAAGGAGCTCTCCTCGAGTATACTCATAAGTCCAGTGAGAAAAAGCCAGCATCATTTCTTCCAGCAAATTGCTAGGCGTGATCTCGTCCCCATTGTTGTTATTGTACTTGCGGAATTCTCCAGTCATGTATTTTTCTATTGTAAGCCACTGGTTGGCTGAATGGCAATATATTAAGAAGACTTCCAGGAACCTGAAAGAAGGATATTGTCAGTCAGGAAGTTATCTGAGTGGTGAGCGTCTTCCCATGAGCCACACCACTATTACCAAATACGGCGGGGGGGCAGATTTAGCAGAGCAGGGGCAGCAAATGTTCTTTTGCTGCATTTGATGAAAACAAAAAATAATTTGCATATCTGGCAAATGTCAAAGTGCAGTCACTACCTGTAACTTTGCCTCAGAACAGAGGTCACCCCATCTTGTTTTCTGAAGCTTCGGATAGGTTTCCCATTGACTTAAAGTAGGAAATCAACTAACACCTATCTACCTTTTTGTGGCTTTTTGGCAGAATTGGGTTTAATCCTAGAAGCCCTCCCAAGACTGAAGTGGTGGCAAAGTCTCAGAGCTTTCCTGCTTCGCCATGAACTTCTAGGCGGTCCTAATATCTCTGAGGTGGAGATTCTTGCCTCAGAATCATGCCTCATCCAAGGCAAATGCACAGCCCTACTATTTAACAAAAAACAATAAATTTATATAAATAACATTTTCTTTCAAGTCAAAAGGGAACACATTTGTCTTTAAACTCTAAGTTCCTTTTAATTCAACTAAGTTCCTTTTAATTCTCTTGAGTCATGAAAACATTCCTGTCTATGGCAAGATGCTTTACATGGAGCTTATAAAAAGCTGTAACAAAAAGGCAATCACAGCATGATCAAAAGTATCTATTTCTGTACCGGAACCATCCAGGGAGATAGAAAATAGCAACTTTATTGGTCTAGTTGCAGATCTCCAAACAAGTGTGGTCAAAGTCCTTAAAAATCAGATAGGCTTATCCCTTCTAATAAAAACCAGGTTAAAAACTCTTCTGAAATGGAACACTGGTTTTCACTTTGATAAAGCGTTCAGATTTTTTTATGAGGGAAAGGCCAATATTACTCTTGATAATCTATAAAATTGCTTGTAAAACAAATTGTAAAATTTTATTCTAAGTATTCAGAACCAAGTTATGAGATCTCTCATCAAATAAGTATGGCTAGATGGAGAAATCTGAAATTGAGCTGCACAGGTGGGTGTTTAAATATATTACCTCTACATGGTACAGAAAATTAAAACATAAACTCAAATGGGTTTTCTTTTTCTGCTACAGCTTTGAAACTGAGCTGAGAACTATGAAAGGCTGAAGAGCTGAGATGAGTCTGGCCTTAGCCAGGCCACCACCTGAATCTAGAGGTGCCGCTTTCTTTCAGAAGCCTTCCCTAGTTCTTCACCAGCTGTCAGCCACCTCCACATAATGAAGGGCCGTTTTGGGCTAGCTCTCCAAAGTTTACTTCTCTTCAGACTGTGCCCTGATCCATCAGTGGCCTGGTCTGGCCTGGCCTCTATATTTTATTTCATGGCAGAACAAGTTCTGAGCTCTGATACTCTGATGAATGAACGCCTGCTAGTGAGGGTGGGGGGGGGTGCTTGCATTTACACTGAAGCCACCCCACATTTAACCACAAGCTATTTTATTTATTTACTTATGCGTTAAAGGACTCTTCCTTCCTTTTCTTTTATTAGCAAGGTACTGTCTTCAAAGGACAAATTACATGACTGCGCAGAGCATAAAGCTAGTATCTTAACCCTGGTACTTCAGTGTTGATGCTGACAATTGTATTGATTCTTCTGAAATAAACCAGTGACATGGCACCCCAAAGGTTCTGGTGGTCACCCTCTACAACACATTTTACAAAGACCTTTTCATGAACACAGACCAACTGTCATCTAAAGGTCATTGATCGAGAGTTGTCTGACCATCAGCCAAGTTAAAAGTGCAGATACAACTGGGCTATGTCAGTGATCCCAAAAGCTGAATTAGTACATTTCATGCAAAATGATAGGGTGAAAAAAATGTTTTGCAGGATCACAAGGAAGCTTCTAACTGGACTTTTAAAATATAAAATTCAAGTTTGTAAATAGATTTTGTGGGGTACCCACAAGGTGTGAGACCTGTTATCGCCAGATCTTCTTCATGACAGAACTTCCTGATTTGGAGTGCCACTAGTCATTATGTGCTGGCACCCAAGGAACTTTTTTTGTCAAAAAACCCCACCACTGATTATGAGAAAAACTGGAGTATTTTTTCCCTCTCTATGCTCCTTTCTCACACAAAATAGACAGAACAGGTTCTGGTCTATCCATAGAGTTGCTGAGTTCTAATAACTTTAAACAGAGTTTTGCAGGGTTCCTTTCACCCCAATGAGCTTAGGTCAATGCCTTTATTTCTTTGTGTTCCTCATTCAATCCAAAAGGAGTAGAATTGACCACACAATTTAAGAGGAAAAGCACTGATCAATCATTCAGTTAAGGAGTGGAGCGTCTGAAACAACCATACACCTCATCACACTTGAGGACAACCCGGAACATGGAATTGTAAAAGATTATCCCCCCAAAATTGTGGAATTATCCGTGCTGTTGGAGTGCATTTGACCCTACCTGTCAGTGGAGGGTTAAAGAAGCACATCTCAGCTGCAAATACTGCTTTGTTTATTACCCAACCCATCAGAAAATTGTGAAAATATCTGTTATGGCAACATAAACAACTTTGACAAAAGTCCATATTCTATTTTAATGCTGCTGCTGTTATTTTGTTAGCCACCTTAAGTGCTATTTTATGGTGGAATAGTGCAGCAAAACTGTATGTTACCTTGATAAATAATTCGTAAAATAAATATTGTTTTGTTTGTCTAATACTTGTCTTAGTTTTGAACCAGGATTTTGCCTGCCCGGTAATACTGACTTTTGTCATTGACTGATTATCTGTTTAAGCAAGGCATCTCATACAGAACCTAGAGAGGTTTCACCTCTTCCATGTTATGCCTGAAAACAGCTTCCCTACCTTGGGGTGTAGGGAATGGTATGTGGCTTCACTTGATTGAAGGTGTATATCAACTTCTGAGCAGCTCTTTGCTGCTGTATTTCCTAGGAATAACAACAACGCATAGTATTTAGTGTTTTTCAACAACAACAAAAATAGTACAAAAGTCACTACAGCTACATTATTGCAACAGTTCTTACAACAGCTCTTGAAATAAGACAGCCAGTATTATCATCATCCCTATTATTTCCGATTTACACTTTGGGGCAAGATCCTGCAGCTTGCAGGCCACCCAGTAAGTCTTTTTATGGCTGAAGCAAGAGCTGCACTGGGGGCTTCCAGCCGAAAGATCATACTCCTAACCACTATCTGTGGCTTAGATGGAGAAAACAAACATCAGTTATAAACAGTTTTAAGACATAAGATACAGTCTTAACTGTTAAATGCTAAGAATGCCTGACCATGGTTTGTTTTCTAGCATAAATCAAAGATACAAAGCACCCTATTGTCTGACCTCCTCAGTTCCTACAACAGATATTAAAACATCCTTGGGGGGCCTTCTATGCAGTGCCCCCCCCAAGCAGTGCAGGCAGCTTGCAAATTGGGTTTCATTGACTTTTATAGTTACATTGTCATTTTTGGTTTGTCCCGGCCTAATGTGTCCAATATATTTTATGTACAATGTTTGGATATAATTTCAACACATTTTCTGGTACAACAGGAGACAGAAATGGTTACATTTCCCATTTATGCCACCAGGGTCCTCCCAGGTAGTCAGGCATTCAACTTCAGGAAAGACTTCTGTTAAATAATTCTTCACAGGGGTTCAACGATCACATGGAGTCAGTATAGATTTCTAGCCAAGTCATACGCACTCTGAGGCAGAGATTGAGCACGGTGCCATCATGGAAGATCTTTTGCCATGACTGAACTACTTCGGGAAGGAAAGATTTCACAATGAAGACTTGACCCAACTTCAGCACTTCATTCTCAGACCAGGTGCAAATGACCTTCATGGCCCTCCTTAGGCCTCCACCCATTTCCTCCCGAGACAACACTTGAATCATGGCCGCCATCCCATGCTGTGACCAGGTGGACATGCTTTTATCAAGATTCAGTGGAGAACTCTCTTCCAGTTTATAGACGGTCACTTCTTCTCCAGCTAAGACAAAATAAATTGGAAATATTATCTGGAAAGGATACAGTCGCATTGACTTATACAAGTAGAACAGCATACTCTATGTTGAATTTGTTTTCTTAAAACTATTTATATACAAAGCAGTTGTTTCTTGGTACCACAGTGAAGAGGTAAGATGTAATACATGCTGTATGATTTCATCCAGTAATGGTGCACTCCTATGCTTGTCTACTCAGAAGTAAGTCTCCCCAATTTCAGTGGGGCTTACTCCCCTTTTTGTGCATTCATAGAGAAGCTGGTACTGTACTCACCAAAGAGCTGCACTGGTGTGAAAGGTATTGTATGAGCCAATCTCATTAAATTGTTCCTTTCGACAGCTGCAAAGAAATAGGGCAGGTAGGTCATACTTGAGCAGTGCATCATTTACTCCTATTTTCTGCCCAGAAGCATTTGGTGATACTTCTCAACATATGCATGTGGACAAGGCCCTTGGCTCCCAAGCATCAAATCCTCATTATTTATTATCTTTCCAAGTACTGGGTTTCAACTGCCCATCTTCACAGCACACATCACCCTACTCTGCACTGCAACATTATATGAAAAATATGCAGTACAGCTGGGGCAGCCAATAATATTAATACTACTACTACTACTAATAATAATAATACATTAGTTTTTACCCAACATAGCAACCCATCCATCTTCCCTACCACTGCAATCCTTGGCTCAAGCTCAAGCAGTCAAGTTTAGGGACAATGCAGGAATTATTTATTAGGTTTATGTGCTTAGTTCCTGGTTTGTTTGGTGGTGTTGCCTAAACTATTATGTCTTCCATTTGAGACCAGGTGAAGATGGTGTTTAGCATGAATTAAGTAGCATGTCTGTATGCAGCTGCTGTCATAATTTATGTTAAGAACTGTGTAGGCTGGGAAGAAAGAACACGGGTTGTACTGACAAGTACGTAAAAGGCTATGCAACATGTTGTATGTAGTCACAAAAATAACTCTTCTTCTCTCTTTATTAAGACAGACAGACATTAGAGACTATAATCTTGAGCAGAGTTGTGACAGGCAGTGGGTGATAAATCTCCTTTGCTTTCAGCCATTTCACCAGCTCAAAATCACACACACCCCAGTTGGTTTTCTCCTTAAAGGTGAAAAGATAAGTGACATGTTTTTATCATTATCCTTGCAGGGACAAAAGCAGTCAGGAGATTGGGGGGGGGGGGAGTACTAAGAGAAATAGCCTATTCCTGCTATCCTGCTATAGGTTCTATCTTAGGAGGAGGAGGAGGAGGAGGAGGAGGAGGAGGAGGAGAAGAAGAAGAAGAAGAAGAAGAAGAAGAAGAAGAAGAAGAAGAAGAAGAAGAAGAAGAAGAAGAAGAAGAAGAAGAAGAAAGTTACATGCATCTGTGTGTGATTTGGCTGCAGCCATCGTTCCTGGAAATAAGAGTGCCTTAAAAGCAGCTCACCAGAGATGGAGTGGTTTGGGAATATCCTAGAACTGAGCTTACCTCGAACAGCCGCCACCCCCAAAAAGGAATTTATGGCCACACTGCAGGTTTCAAAGTGGAAGTCTGGTGACTTTCAGAGAGGAGGGCAAAACTGCTTCATTTTCAGCAAGGGGCTGTTTAGGGTTGGTTACTGTAGTGGTTTAAAAAGAAAGGAACTACTTTTTTCAACAAAGAGACACTGCTCTTGAAAGCCCTAGCCTAGAATGGCATTTGCTCCAATTGCCTCAAGTAGCATTTTTTTTAAGTTGTAAGGAAAAACAGTCCCACAGCTGCCTCCAAAGTAAAGTGAACAGTTTGCCCTCAACTCTCTCCCCCTCCTATTTGTTCCCCTATTCTAAGCAGAACATCAATGGTGAGGGGCGGGGGGGGGGAATCTCAGCCCCACAGCCAGTAAGATTTTAGCATCCCTGGTTGATATGCTTAGAAGCCTATTTCAGCATTAAGTGGCATAAATTAAATAATCAACAACATTTGGGGTGTTGTGTGATGCTGAGGTCTTCTATTTTGGGTAGGGTTGAGGTTATATTATTTTTAAAAATTTTATACTGTGCTTCATCTGGAGTTCACAGGGGGTTCACAACTAAAGATACAAAATGGAACCACAAAATACATAATAAAACAAAAACACAACAAACCAATAACCTCCTTCCCAAAGTCACATTTGAAAGGTCATAGAATGTTAAATCAGCCCGACACCTGTTTGAAGAGAAACATGTTTGCCTGGTACCTAAAGACAGGCATTCCACAAACGGGTAGCCACCACAGAAAAGGCCTGTTCTCCTGTTGCCAACCTCCGGACCTCTCGAAGGGGAGGCACCCAAAGAAGAGCCTCAGGTGAGAAATGATGGAAATGTTTTACCTAACATAGGAAGATACTATCCCTTCCCTTCCGGGAGAGCAAGGAAAATTAACTATTGCGCAACATAGGGCAATACAGTGGTGCCCCGCAAGACGAACGCCTCGCAAGACGAAAAACCCGCTAGACAAAAGGGTTTTCCGTTTTGGAGGCGCTTCGTAAAACGAATTCCCCTATGGGGTTGCTTCGCAAGACGAAAAAAATCTTGCATCCCCCCGCGGGTTTTTTTCGCTTTTTTCTTCCTTTTTTAAAGCCGCTAAGCCGCTTATCAGCTGTTCCGCTGATAAGCCGCTTAACAGCTGATCGCTGGAAGCCGCTTGACAGCTGTAGCGCTAATCCGCTAAGCTGTCAATGGGCTTGCTTCGCAAGACGAAAAAACTACTATACGAAGAGCCTCACGGAACGGATTAATTTCGTCTTGCGAGGCACCACTGTATAGCTGTCAAGCGGCTTCCAGCGATCAGCTGTTAAGAGGCTTATCAGCGGAACAGCTGATAAGCGGCTTAGCGGCTTTAAAAAAGGAAGAAAAAAGCGAAAAAAACCCGCGGGGGGATGCAAGATTTTTTTCGTCTTGCGAAGCAACCCCATAGGGGAATTCGTTTTACGAAGCGCCTCCAAAACGGAAAACCCTTTCGTCTAGCGGGTTTTTCGTCTTGCGAGGCGTTCGTCTTGCGGGGCACCACTGTAGCGCTAATCCGCTAAGCTGTCAATGGGCTTGCTTCGCAAGACGAAAAAACTGCTATACGAAGAGCCTCACGGAACGGATTAATTTCGTCTTGCGAGGCACCACTGTATGTGTTAGGTTCTTTTCTGTAGAGAATGTTTAAAAAGCTTGCCTAAAGTCAAACAAGCCATCTGTGGTACAGGCTGGCATTGAAGTGGGCGAGGCTGTGTTTCCAACCCAGAATCTTATAATTATTCAGAGTCCTAACTAGTCAACCTAACTAGTAGCCATTCTTCAGGAATCTGCATTTGAAGAAATATTCCAGTGGTAGAAAACAAATGAGGGTTAAGATTCAGAAATAAATAATAATAAAAAGGTCTAAATAAGGATAATATTATATTTGGGGAAACATAGTTCTCCAACTCAATTTTGCAGTGGAAATCTTCCCAACCAATTTCCCCAAAAGAAATTCTCTCTTTTGTTTCATACCAGGTTGCCATGGCGTTCTTAGCCACAACTCACTCATTGCAGGTGTGTTTGATTTTTGTTGATACATTCATTGGACTTATGATGTAATAGCTAGATAGGAGGGGAAATTGGCCGTTATTGACTGAAAAACTGACACAACTTTGGAATTTCATTTAACTATGCTCTTCTCAATTGAAATGTGCAAAGATTTTCAGACTCTAAAGTAAGTGTGGACTATAGGGACATCTACTGGCATGTTCTACACATTTCTCACTATCCTCACAGAAAAAACCCCCAGTTTTGTGGCATTCTACTGACTGGTACCTGTTCAGATGGAGAATGTAAAACAGAGCTCTGGCTGAGCAGTGTTCAAATGGTTGAACTGGCAATTGATCAGTTTAAGGTGGGAATCAGAAGCTATGAAGGCTATTTTTTTACATCTGATCTGATACATCAGTTGTGGCCCACTAGCGACAAGGCAGGCTTCCTAAGATTTGGAGACTTTTCCTTTTACTTCTTGTTTATTTAGAAGAAAATATAAATCACTTAATAAAATATGAACTCTAAGCAGTGTACATAAAACTGAGAAGCTGCAACCGAGACTCTGACACAATCAGCCTGACCTATTTGCTAAAATTACAAAAACCTCTCCCTGTTTACAGACATACAAGGCAGGTGCTCATCCTTGATCACTGCTTATAACGCATGAGGAAGTGGATGACGTGCATTACTTTTTACCAAGTTAATGCAGCATATGGGTAAATGATCAGTAGTTGGTCTGGATGCTCCTCAGATTCCTTCCATGTGAGCAATTTTACTTTAGAAATTCCCAGTTTGAAAACAAACAAAACCCGAAGATAATCCACTTATGGTAGGAACAAGAACATGCAGAAAACATTGCATTTTTATGACAAGTACAAATTAATAGAGATTAACAAGCTGTTGCTTCTGTATGTTCCTCTACTATTTCCCTGTGTTGTCTTTGGCTGTGAAACTGCCATTTCTTCCCTGCCAGTAGTTTTTTAAAAACTCTGAACTTGGTTCACCAACAACTACAATACTTGCTATGTAGAAGCTAGTGTTAAAGTGATAAATAATCTTCCCACTCACTTCTGTGTTACAAATCACATTAATATCTTGCTTTTGATAACAAATTACTTCCAAGTGAGACTATCAAAAATGGCAGGGGAAAAGAATTAATATGCTTATCAACTACTAATATAGTTCAGCTATCACTTACATAATTAATACTTACCGGAGTAATGATGGTGCAGATCTTGAGTCTTTAAGGAGGATGAGATTTCTAACAACAACAACAGGTTTTTGTTTTAACCAAAGCAAGCAGAGATAAATGTGCTGTTTAAGTTTAAGAAGGTTATGAAATAATATGACTGGCTTAGCATTCTATGGAAGGGAATTAATTTAATTGTGCTATAAAGTACAAAATGTAGCCTGTGTAAACTGTCAATAAAACAACACGTAATTATGCTGCAGAACACAGAATGACAGGCAATAGTCAACTCAAGGACACTCAGCCCAAAGCTTAAGAGCTGGAAATTGCACTTTAGGGACGATAAAAAACCCTTTACTGTCCACTGTGCTTCATGGGATCCCAAAGGTCTGATCTCCTCAATTCCATCCTCAGTCATTATGCATTCCATTAACTACATGATGACAATAATGTTATAGCAATACTGCTTCATTAACTAATGACATCTAAGATGTTGTAAAATTTAAAACAGACAAATCTGTTTGCAAGAAGCAAAACTAATATAAAGAGACATTTATAAAGTGGCCTAGATTCTATAATGTACAAAGCAAACTCTGATCTTACATGAAAAGGTAAAGGTAAAGGGACCCCTGACCATTAGGTCCAGTCGTGACCGACTCTGGGGTTGTGGCGCTCATCTCACTTTATTGGCCGAGGGAGCCGGCATATAGCATGACTAAGCTGCTTCTGGCGAACCAGGGCAGTGCACGGAAATGGCGTTTACCTTCCCGCCAGAGCGGTACCTATTTATCTACTTGCACTTTGACGTGCTTTCGAACTGCTAGGTTGGCAGGAACTGGGACCAAGCAATGGGAGCTCACCCCATTGCAGGGATTCGAACCGCCAACCTTCTGATCGGCAAGTCCTAGGCTCTGTGGTTTAACCCACAGTGCCACCCGTGTACCATAATCTTACTTGAAACAGAGGCTCAATTCAAACATCATCAGTGGCAGAGCATGGTTTGGGATGCCTAACTATGGTTAGGTGTGATGCAGTTTGAACTAACAATACATGGTTAGCTTCTCTGACAAACCAGAATCAGACACACGGTGTGCAAACCATGGCTTGTGCTAACTATACTTTGGAATGATGTCTAAACTGACTTCATGTATGGTGGCACACAAGCAACTATATGCTATGCTTTGTGCATATATTTGTAAGCTTTTACCATGGTTTGGGTTCTACTGTTGGCTCGTGTTAAGCTTGTGGTCTACGAAAACCCCTAGATCCTTTTTCACATGTACTACTGGCAAGCCAGGTGTCCCTCGTCTTATATTTGTGCACCTGGTTCTTCCTGCCTAAATGCATAACCTTACATTTGTCCCTATTGAAATTCATTTTGTTAGTTTGAGCACAGGTCTCCAATCTGTTAGGCTGATACATATGTGACCTTTCAGGTTTCACAGACATTCACCATCAGATGTCTAGCAAAGCATGGCCTCATCTTTTCTAGGACTCCTCTGAAGACAGTTTATCTGAAGCATTAACTTTAAAAAAAGTCATAAATGGAAGTGTATTTTCATTGCAGAAGTCTCCAAGTCAACCTCTGAATTATGTACCACAACTATAGGAAGGTCTAAAAATGGTGAGCTGATATTAATAGACTTTTGAAAAGACCAAGGTCTATTCTAATTATACATTTTATAACTATGCAATTTACAAATAAGAAAAATGCTTACCAAGAGTTCCATCTGAACTACTCAACCTGTTCAAAAGAAAATATTGAAGTTAGTTTTATGTGCTTGAAAAAAAATATTTCCATATTAAGTATATAATAAATGCAGGAGGGAAAACGAAGTTTTTCATCTTTACACATAAACTTATGTGCAGTACCACATGGAGAAACAAATAATGCTACAGACATTGGAAGGGAACATAAAATTATGCCCACATTAAGAAGATGTGCAGGACAATATGGGGCTGTTAGAATTGTTCATCTTGAGAAGTACTGACACTGGATTGGTGGCCCCAGGCACGCAGGCCAGGAAGCCTATGGCAACCTAAAACAGCCGTTAGACTGTCCTCAGTACAGCCAGAATGACTGCCTTCTCTGTGGTGTCATGAAGGTAGTGTCTATGTTGATGGAACAGCTGAGCAAAGACTGGCCCGAGAGAAAATATCTGAAGGTTGGAGAGAAGAATGTGAAATACCCAGCACTGGCAGAAACACACAAAATCCTACTACCACCTCTACACATCAAGCTTGGTCTGGTGAAAAAAACTGTAAAAGCCTGGACTGGACTTGATCACCTTTCAAGTACCTGGCTGCAAAATTCCCTCAGCTCAGTGAAGCGAAAATTAAAGAGGGCTTTTTTTGTGGGTCCTCAGATCTGTGTGGTGTAGTGGTTAAGAGCTGTGGACTCATAATCTGGTGAACTGGGTTCGATTCCCCACTCTTCCACATGCAGCTGCTGGGTGACCTTGGGCCAGTGACACTTCTCTGAAGTATCTCAGCCTCACTCACCTCACAGAGTGTTTGTTGTGGGGGAGGAAGGGAAAGGAGATTGTGAGCTGCTTTGAGACTCCTTGGGGTAGTGATAAAGCGGAATATCAAATCTAAACTCCTCTTCTTCTTCTTCTTCAAAGACAGTATGTTTTACAACCTGCTTCAGGGTGACAGGAAAAAAACCTGGGGTGTGTTTTGTCTGGTGTTAACTAACTTCCTCAGGAATGTCAGGACAGAAAACTGCAACAAACTGGTTGAGAACATGTTGTCTCTGTATTATAAACTTGGCTGTTATATGTCCTTAAAGATGCACTTTTTCCATTCCTACTTGGATTTATTCCCTGGCAACTACAGGTATGGCAAGTCATGAACATGGTGAACATTTTCATTAGGAAATTGCAACAATGGAGAAACAATACCAGGAAAAGTGGTCTGTTTCCATGTTGGCTGACTACTGTTGGACGTTTGGCAGAGATGATCCTGAGGAACAGGCAGAGTGGCATCAGACAAAGAACCTGGCTCTCACTGGTCCTTGTTGTATGTACATATTCCTTGATTATGTAATAAACTATTGCAGATCTCTAAGAAACAGTAGCCAATTTTGCATTTTCATTGTCATATTCGGGTTCAGCTCCTCAACTCATCTACAAGAAACGGTTACTTTTATCTCAGAGGTGTTACTTTTGTCAAAATTTGTTGTGCAGTGATATTAGCAATGTTGCATATCCAAAGTGAAACAAGGAAGACAGATGTGCCTGGGGATACAAACAGGACTACTTACGAATGGCTCCGGCTCAAATTATTCTTCCTATTTTTCCTAGTCCAAGTCATGCTGTTATTTAAATCCTGAAAGGGAAGGGAAATGGCAAACACATTTTCTCAATTAAAACATGTCCTGATTTCATGGCTGCTTGGGCATGTTGTCCTCAAGTCTGCAGCCATGTTATCTAGAAATCATCAACATCATTTTATCTGTATGCCACCTTTCCACTGTTAAAATTATGCTCAAGGCGGCATACTACATAAAAATATCTACATAATTACAAATGTAAAACAGGTAGTCATAAAAAATAAATGAAACACATCAAAAAGTACACAACCAAATTGAACTATTTCCACATAGATCAAAAGATCTAAAAATAAAGATACAAAAAAATAGCATCAACAACAGTAGAAATACCGCAGCCCATGAATGTAGCCAGGAATTATGTTTGGGGAGCAGGATTTATGTTAGGTATAGCAGAACCAAGCTATCTGTGACACAATTGGTCAATTAGTGAAGTATTTATATTTGTTCACTTGATTTAGAGGCAGGCAGCTGACCCACTGACCTCTCCTGGCTATGCCCATGCCCCAGCCAAATATTCTGTTTAGCCTCAGCTTCTGGCATTGCCATCAGTCAGGGCCCTGACCTCCCAGGCCAGGTGGGAAAGACCTGCAAGGCAAGGAACCACCAAGATGGCAATGTTTGACCTAAGCTGGGAGGTTACTCTATTTTGGTGCAGTATGTTTATAAAGACTTTTGTGGTATCAAGAGAAGCAGTTAAAATGCCCTACCAATTCTATTCCCAAGTCTGTTTTGATCAGCAAGCTAGTCTGCTTAAGTCATTGGCAAAAACATCATCGACTTGAATTGCCATTGACATTCTGGTTTTCACTACTTTAGTTTGCATAAATTAGTTCAAATGGAAAGGGAAAAAATCTAAAGGTAAATGCATAATCCAAAATACAAATAGCAGGATGAGTTTAATCCCCAAATTGCAAGGAATAATTATATCATGAAACAGCTAAGAAGTTTGCTTAGTATCGTTCTTCAATAGAGCCGACCCCACTCACTCTATTTTCTTAATGGCCTAGAGAATTACCATATAAAACCTTGGTTTCAAAAAAAGTATCTTCTTCATATAGACTCCCATTTCATGATTCAATAGTTTAATGGCTTTTTTATTAATCTTTTCTGAAGGTTAAGTGGTTAATTACTTATTTCTTACCCAGAGTCTACTCTGCCTGCTGCATAAAATGAAATTTCTCAAGAAAAGTTTCTTCCTATTGCTCAGCCGTGAATTCAGACCAAGATATAGCACAAGAATCTGTGGGTTGGGCATAGATTTATAGAAGGTAAAGAGCTGACTAGCAGTATTTTATGTCTTCAAGCCTTACCTCTTGTGATTGCCTGAGGTAGTCACAAATCTGTACCGTGTGTCTTGCCGTTTCTTGGTTTTTCATTCTCTGGCGCAGACAACCAATACGGTCCAAACCTAGCCAAGTAAGCAAACACAGCAAGAACACATATGAACTTTTTTTAAAAGACAGACAAATGCAAGCATGTATGCATGAATAGGCCAGTCTGAACAGGATGTTCTGTGCCTCTGAGAAATGTGCAGACTACTGCAATATAACTGGAAACATTGCATTTCTTATGGGCTGCTTGAGCCTTTGCAACCTGGTGCATTGCTTCTCACCCATAGATGCCAACTCTTAGGGGCCAAGGTCCCTTCGCTGCCGCCACCCCCACAAATAAAAGTTGATGGGAGGCTTACTTACTGCCCCCAATATTTGTCCCCATCACCACAGCAGACAGTGGGCAAGAGGAGGTATGCTGTCACCACAGCACAGGCACCTGCTGTGACATTGAAGGGAATAGGAAACAAGGAGAGGGAATTTGAGCAGCCCATGCACCACATTCAGATCAGCTTGGCAATGAGGTGAGCATTTTCCATTTTGGGAGGAAGAAGGTCAGCTTATTCTGGCGACACTCCAATGTGGGAAGGTCCATCACAACTTTCCTGTTCAGAATCTATGGAAAGTTTCCAGCAGATCTGCAAAATCAAGTTGTATGCAAGCTCTTGATGCTATCGTGCCCTCTAAAGCAATAGAATTGGAATCATACCCTGTCACCTCACCCAGGTCAGTATTTCAAATGTAGTGTTGATGCTCAGGGAGTAGAAATAAAACAACTTCCTATTCATTAAGGTCATTACTGTGCCACAAATGGAGTATAATACATAGGCAATCAAATCAAAACACATTTTTCTAGCAGTATGCATTGAGGGATATCATTAACTCTGTAGAAGAGAAGTATGCACTATACTGTTCCCAGGTTTCCTATTTTCTTGGAAGCTGACCTGTAATCTGTCACTGATTACGTAGTCTATAAGTGTGAAAGGGAGGTTTGGGGAAGGGTCAGGTGGATTTGGTGACACGGGTGGCGCTGTGGGTTAAACCACAGAGCATAGGGCTTGCCAATCAGAAGGTCGGCGGTTCGAATCCCCACGACGGGGTGAGCTCCCGTTGCTCAGTCCCAGCTCCTGCCAACCTAGCAGTTTGAAAGCACGACAAGCAAGTAGATAAATAGGTACCGCTCCGGCGGGAAGGTAAACGGTGTTTCCGTGCACTGCTCTGGTTCGCCAGAAGCGGCTCAGTCATGCTGGCCACATGACCCGGAAGCTGTACACTGGCTCCCTCGGTCAGTAAAGTGAGATGAGCTTCGCAACCACAGAGTCATCAGCGACTGGACCTAATGGTCAGGGGTCCCTTTACCTTTATTTGGCTCCTCTTACCTGTCTCAATGGTTTTTCAACCTTGCAGCTTGCTGGTATAAGCTAAACTGAAGGGCTCTTGGCTTGAGACAAACAGCCAATAAACTACCAGAAAAGTGTGAAATTTCTGGAAGTCAATCCAGACCCAGATGATACAGCAGGAGAGATACTTCACAATAAATTTAATAGCCTATCCCCACAATTTGTTCTCTTAAGAAGGCCATTGTGGGTGGTATTTATGGGTCCTGGCTGCCACCAAACGTTTCATATTCTACCTATCATTTGCTTTGGATTACATACTTAGCTGATTGAAGGGAGGTGAAGTTAGCTCATTTGTTCTGTGTTCCCATTTGTCTCCCACAGGTCTGCTTTCAAGTGGCTCTGAACTAACTTGGGTGCTCTGGGGACAACCATCAACTGTAATCATCTGCCAAAAGAAAAGGAAAAACAGTAATCAGCCAAAGATGACAGGTAGTTGAGCTTAAGTTGCCAGTAGCATAATCCTTTCAAACCACTCTAGCAGGAAAGTCCCTTATACATAATGGGGAGGGCAGATCATTGTTTGCAAATGTTAAATGAATAAAGCATTAGCAGTAACAAAGAGGAAGTACTACAGCTATTCACTAACACTTGTCAGAAGTCATAGCCAAGATGTTTTTACTCAGAGTAAAAAGGGGTGTGTGGATTTCACTCAGAGCTACTTGCTTCCCCCCCCCCCCAATAATGTGAGCGTGAGCCAAGCAGTTTCCAAATATGCAATGATTAATCAGCCAGGCCAGTAACAGATTTAAATAATCACCTTGAAAGCAGAGCTGAGCTTTCATAACTGTGTAATTCTATATTTACTCAGCTTGCTAAAAAACAGAAAAAGGACATACAATTCTAATTCCACCTTCACCTACCGGCACCTGAAGAGTTTTCTGTTTCTTCCTCGAAGACTTCCTTTCTTTGTTTCCAAGTTTTGCTTTTGCCAACACTGGCTGATGTGACTCTGCAGATTTGGATAGCTCTGAGAGTAAAAAGGCAGGGGGTGGGGAGGAGGCAACTAAATTCATATTTCAAAGAAAACTCAATAAAGTTTCACACCTACCTAATTGAACTAATTCATTGAGACTTTCTGAGCAGTCACACAAAGGATTGGAATGTTACAGTATTAACAGTTTTAATATCTAACCATTTTACTACTGTGTATAAGGGTGTGCATGTCACATTTAAACAAACTTAAATTTTAAAACTGTGCAGCGTAATATATTATTTGCTTTGATAGTGCATTGGTGGAAATTGAAACTAATGCAAAGAATTCTGGACACTTTCCTCTGTTACACTGCCTCCCCTTCCCCTTAGACTACATGTTTGCAGTCATCACATTGTGGTCAATATTTATCATTTATGTTGTGCTTGCAAAATGTAAGCCTATGGTTATTTACTCAGAGAGAAGTCCTACACTGTTCAATTGACATTACTCTCAGGTAAGTAATGCCTGCAGATTGCATTTTATTTTTAATGTTGCATTTTACTGCATTTTTACTGCATTTTATGACATTGTCGTTTTAAACTGTTGCAAGCCACCCTGGTGGACTAGAAGTGTAGAAAATTAATCTCAGTATAAATATATAAAATTATTAATGTTTATAGACTCATTTGCAGTCTTAGGGCTCATCCACACTGACCTTTTGCCCCAAGCTTTCAAGCTCATGTTTTAAAGCTCAGTTTCTGAGTGCAGCAGATCTAGGGTAGTCCAATACTGAAGCGGAGGACAACCACCATCCCACAGCTATCACTCAACAATGACCCCTAAACAAGTGGGAAGAGCTTGGAACTTCTTTGTGGAAAGTGGCTTAAAGCTACGTAACATTTATTTGTTTACTCAAGACATTTATATATTGTCTTTCATAATAGTGTTCAAGGTATGCTTTAAAAAATCCTTATTAAAAACAAAGCAAAGCAAAACAGGAAACCACCAGAAGATTAATGCATAAGAACAGCAGTAAAATCAACCAAACAGCACTAACAATGTGTAGCCATTACCTTTTATTCTGAAGGTCTTTCCCACTTTCTCTGCTTTGCGGGACCAGAATCCACTTCCCTTGCCGAAAGGCCAGTTTTTCCTGCGTGGATTGATCCAGACTGACATGCTGCGCTGGAATGGGAGAGGCGACTGGGAGCTGTCACTACTGTAGCCGGATCTGTCAGAAGCGCAGGAAAACGATTTGGATTCATTTATCTGTGCATGTTGAGGATTACGGCAGCCTTTATTGTAGGTCAAATGTGTGCATGGCAACTGCCTTGACTTGTTGCTAAAATAACTCTTTTCATCATCTCCCAAGAACCCCCAGTTCACATAACCTCCTTCAGGTTCCTCACTGTGTTGATGAGAACGGATAGAGACCTCACTGGCAATTCTAGGTTCTTGGAAGTTCAAATAGGGTTCAGTGATATTTTCACTATCCTCTTTGTGGGATGAAAATTCCAGTTCCCATTTTTCACTGATAACTGGATTTCTTTCTGGAGCCATGTGCACATCCAGCTGAGCAGTGATGCTGCTATGCTTTGTTTGGGGTTGAGCTTGCAGTTCATCTTCTCTGAGCAGACTACTTGTGAAGGCTGAACTTAAGGTGGCATTCTCAGATAAAGAGGCTCCTTGCTGACCAGAAGGAACCAGGAGGAATTGTCCATATCTAGGGGTTGATTTACACTCTGACGATACCCCAGAGGTCAGTGTGTCATTTTCAATTTCTTGCTCCTGGTGTTTGCTTATTGATTTGATCTCTTTGTAGTCCAGGGCACCAAGAATGCCACAATGAGCCCCTGGTGGCCAATGTGTCCTGGCCAAGCTTTTCTGAAGAGAAGGTGGCATGCTGTAGTAATTATACTTCTTATCACACACACTTTCCATACTGCCCAAAGCCTTAGAGCACATGGAATTGCTCCAGCTATGGGGAAGCTTCCTATAGGTTTGATGCTTCTTGTGAGCAAGAAGGGCCTCCTCTACTTGCAAAGTGTCCACAGCTGAAATGACTTTAAGCGTATCGACGGTTAAAGCAGAGAGGTCTTGTAAGTGTCCGAGCTGGCTATCCAGGGCAAGCAAAGCGTCTTTGACATAAAATACTTTCTCATGTACCTCCTTCAGTTGTGAAAACATCTCTTCCACTCTAGGAGAAAATAACAGATGTATTAAAAACTGCATTATATATATTCTTCAGTATATCAGTTAAATTAATAACATTTCATTTTTCAAATAGTGAATGAAACCATTGTATTGGCTAAAGAGGTCCTGTATAGCTGAGGATCAGATTCCCAGAGAGAACCCAAGAGCCTGTTGGATCTGGCCAACTCCTTCTCCCGTGTACTATGACCTGAACGCATCTGGCTCAAAGTGGGGTGGAGAATTGCTTTCTCCATGGTGGCTCCCATCCTGTGGAGAGATTTCCTGTTGGATATCAGGCAGACACCAACTGTGGGATGCTTCTGCTGGCTAGTAAAAAAATATTTATTTATTTATTTATCTGGATATTTCATAACCATTAATGTTGGCTCCCAGCATTTCCGGGCTACTGTAATTGAGATTGATGTTTCTGCTTCATTGGCATGGTTTTTATTGTTGTATTTTGTTGTTGCCTTATTGTCTTGTGAACTGCCTTGGTGTTTCTTTTGAAATGAAAGTTAGTATATAAATTACAAATAAATATGATACTAATGTGGCAAATCAATCAATAATTTAATTGTAGAATTAATATATTCTTCTCCCGAGAACTAGAGTGTGCTACAGAATAACAAATTATGTTGTATACTTTCATAAAAATTTGATACCGGATAACTATAAAGAAACTATAAGTCCAACTCTACAATTCTATGATTCGAAGTGGAAACTGGTAGCTATGTTTGAAATGAGTGTATAAAATGAAGTATTGCTCTTTTGTAATTGAAAAATCTTCAGATCTGCAAGAGTTGCTGAATGTAAAAAACAATAATATATTAGGAAGAAAAAGATTTTCTATTTGCTAGCCTCTTTAAATTTTTGTCATGGTTTCTATACCCAAAAAACCCACTTATAGTAGATTTCAAGTCTACCAAATCTATTTCACTTCTCAAAATGTCTTTCAACAACATCCTTTTAGATTATGACAGGGCCCATAGTGGAGTTGTATAAACCCTTGTCTTGTCTGTTAGCTTAATTTAGCCAAATAACTTCAGGTAATCTTTCTAAGCCTTCACCTTAAAAAACTGTTTAAGTTTTGCTACTATTTGGAAATAGGATCTTGTTGAAAGACATTTTGAGAAGTGAAATAGATTTGGTAGACTTGAAATCCACTATAAGTGGGTTTTTGGGGTATAGAAACCATGAGAAAAATTTAAAGAGGCTATCAAATTGAAAATCTTTTTCTCCCTAATATATTATTGCTTTTTACATTCACCAACACTTGAATGTAAACACTTGAATCAGTAGAAGGTGGTACTCCATGTGCCCTTAAATAATGAAAAGCATTGCTGCATTTAACATACTAAGGGAACTCAATGAGTTTAGCTGCATTTTGGCTGACATTCAATACAAACGTCCATATGCACAACCCCACTTTTTCTCAGTATATTAGCTATACCTTTCTGAACATGTCTGATTCTGCATAGACAACAAGAATTACATGAACCTGTGTATTTAGGACTGCGGTCCTGCACTCCAGCTTGTTTTTGTACTATCTTCTATGAATTGCAGTACAACTAACATTGTCAGGGGAAAAGTTATCTTACCTTTCAGTTGTCACACGAATCCTTTCACTGTCACTGGAATGCAAGCTTCCATTCTTCTCATGCAGGTACTTTTCCACACACTGCTCTTCAAAATCATGAAGTTTTTTCAATTCCTCATCACTCAGATACAGCTCTGGATAATGGTGATTTGAAGAAAGTTTAAACACAGTGACGTAAACATGTCACTTGCAAAGGGCTGGCTGGAAATATTTTGCTGTCTAAGGTGAAATGCAAGGTGCCCACCCCATGTACAGAAGCTGATTGGAGAGCAGTTGGATCTTATTTTAACAACAGAGATGTTGTTACCTCACTCTGCCTAATGCACTTCCAATGGCATGAATTTCCAAAGAATATTAGACAGGAGGTGTGAAGGGCAGTGCAACCATGTTTGAGACCAGGACATGTGGCGCCACAGTATGTCACAGGTAAACAAATTCACCATTGAGGGGACAACTTTGATGTGGCACTTGAAAGGGCAAAATTAATCACTTGACCAGGTAAGAGATTTCAAGCAATTTTGAAAACATTGAGACTCTATTCACACCTTCACATAAACATGTGGTCTTTGGCAGCAGGGGCAGCAGGTACAATTCCCAGTTCTTTCCTCCTCAAAGGACACATTCCTTGAATATCTGCCCAGGGCTCCAGCAAACCACTTTTGAAACTAAGGAAACTTCAGAATACAGTTTGAGACAGGGCACGGACCGTGCAAAGAAGAAAAAAATTAAAATATCCTATTTGGTGCACCCAGGGACGCGGACTTATAAAAAATATTGGGGGGGCCTGGGAAAGCTCATGAATAATAAATAAGCTCATGAATATGAAAATAAAGTGGCGCCGCCTCCTCGTGAGCGAATAGGGGAGAGCGTGCTGCGCCTATTAATCAGCTCCAAAGGAAATTGGGTGGAGCTTTTGCTCGGGAGGGAGGGCAGGAGGCATGCAGCCCGCCCCTCCCTGTGCATTTTGGGCTGGGGGAGGGGCGGCGATGGCGCTCTGCTGGAGGGGCGCCGGAGATTATTGGGGGGGGGAGCCCCCCCAAACGAATTTTTGAGGGGGCTCGGGCCCCCTCAAGCCCCATGGAGTCGGCGCCTATGGGTGCACCTGGTTGGATCCTTGCCCATAGAATCTACTTGTATTATTTTTGTTCTACAGCACTAATTCCTGTTTTGTTTGTTCCTTCAGCCCCAACCCAAAATGAGAATTTCACATTTCAATTTCATTTCCATTTCTTGCTTTTTGGCTTCGTGAACTATACCATGAATAACTACAATGCATCTAGAAAGCACCTTCTTCACAATTTCCAAACTGTTCCTATGCTGAAAATACCAGTGGCAACTGCATTAGTGAGACTGACAAATAAACGTTGAATTCAGGTGTGTACTTGTGATAGAGTGCATGCTTCCCAAACATGGCTTTCAATCTACTTTGGAACTGTACCATGATTTGTTGAAGAATGATCAAGTCACTACAGCTAAGTTTTGGCAGTCAGATTCCACTGGATGGTGCTGTTTTCCTATGTCTTCTTATGTCTTAGGCGTTATATGGTTCCAGAAAACATATTAAGGAGCAATGCACCTGCCACTGAAATGGAAACAGCTCCGAGGTGCAAATATTGTTTAACTGCTCTAAGTACATGGAACAGTCCTTATGTTTATGAGGAACAGAAACAAAGTTAAGGTCCCATGGAAAGTTAAGGTCTATGGATTTAGTGAATATCAGGAGCACCCGAAAGAACAGGCTCTGCTTACTCAGTTCAACATGCCCCTCTTCTCGGTCCAGCTCATTTGGCAGCCGGCGATGGCAAAGGCAATTTATGAGGATGCCAATATGGCTCAGTATGATAAAAGGCGGTGGTAGCCATGGCTTTTCATGATACATCATGATGTACCGATACCGGTTGTATTTCCAGAGTTTATTCGATATGGACTTCATATCAAAATAAACATTACTGTGGATGCAAAGGAAAAGGGGTGTGGGAAAGAGAGAGATCCATAGGACTTTTAAAAAAAAAACAATGTTAAAATATGTAGTACAATATATAAATTAAGATAATGAACAAAAGGTAAATATATTAATCAAGCAAAATATAGAGACCAGAGTTGCCCAAAGAGTGAGACTGTGGGATCTAGACACATAATGCTTACTAATAATGGCAATACTGATTCGGTTTATTAAGCTTTTTACCAACAAAAATATTGTATTTTTCCATCTATAAGATGCCCCCATGTATAAGACGACCCCTATTTTTGGGGACTCAGATTTAAGAAAATGGGGGATATATGTATCCATGTATAAGACGCCCCCTAATTTTTGACATTATATTTAGGGGTCGGGGACCTAGTCTTATACACAGAAAAATACGGTAATTTTTAAAATAAACATATTCAAACAGACAACATCAAAGCAGTTACTTATGACTTGTTCCTTTGAATTGCTCAGCTGCAACAGAAGCTCATACAACTGAGAGGATTAAAAAAATGTGTCTGACATACAGGGAAATGCCAACATACCAAATACATGTGTCTTTTCATCCTTCACTTTATCTCACGGGTCTTACAAAATCATTCAGCACATTTGGAATTTTGAGAGGGTGCTGTGGGTCCACTCTGGTTACCTCTTCCACCACCCTCCCCCAGATTTCTTCTCCACAACCACCAGATAAAAAAGATGTGTGTGTGTGTGTGTGTGGTGTGTGTGTGTGTGTGTGCGTGCGTGGCTCTGGATGAAAGTGGGGTCCAGAAGAATTAAAATGGGTCTTCATGAATTTGTATGATTTTACACAGCCCACCCCCCCCCCAACCTATCAAATTAAAGATTACAGTGGTAGGCCATGCAAGTTAAAGAACAGATCCTGAGTTTGCCAGCACCACAAAAATATTGATCCACGGTGTACAGCTTCATGGTTTTTTACCCAGAAAGACAACAAGGGAGGGGCCATGGAAGCATTGCAGACATGAGGCTAAGTCCTTAAGACAGAGGATTTCAACCTATATTCTTTCTGTGACTCCCCTGTGGGACTCAGGAGCCCAGTTATGTCCCCCCCCCCTTGCCTGCAGAGCTGGCAGCCTCTCACCCTTTTTCGAACACCCTCCTTTGTGGAGTGTTCCCCCAGCCTTCTATCCTCTCCCATGTCCTTGGGAGTCCTCTAGGCAGCTGCTGCTGCCGCCCCTGGTCTCTGAGCTGCCCTCTGCCCCAAAGAGAGGTGCCTCTTCACACTGCCCCACAGGGATCTGGGCAGAGGATGCCCCCCACCTTAGTGGCCCAATGGAGATTGGCGAAAGGTGAACGTGAGGCCAGCACCTTCCCTTGGGAGGCAGTAGTGGCAGCAGCAGCAGCAGCAGCAGGGCTGCTGCAATGAACAGCTGTGGAAACCTTTGTGAGGCAGAGATGTGAGAGGGCATTCGAGGAAAGAGGGACAGAGGCCAGTGATGCCTGCGGCACCCTGGCCAACATTCAATGCACTCCAGGGTGCCATGGCATACTGGTTGAAAACCACTGCATTAAGGGGCACCACAGTGTCTGCAGGTGATGTTGGCAATCTTAGCACTAACAAATTTAGTGGTGGTTGTTAACTTGTATAAAAGTTTCCCTTTGTCCACAGGCAGCTGAAAATGAAGCTTAAAGTTGTGTAATCTACTAAAGATGAGCAGAAGGTAAACCATTCCGCTCATTTATCATGGCAGTCCAGAATGCTGCTTCTCCTCTCTTACTCCTTTTGGTGGAGCCCCAGGCGGGGGGGGGGGGGTCCACTTAATGTAGAAATAGCACCAATAAACCCAACGGGAAATATGACAGGCACTTACTTGAAGAAAGCAATCAGCAGATTGACCATGATGATGTACTGTACAAAGAGATAGACAGCTTGAAGGAACGGTGTGAGGAAGGAACCAGGAGGGCAGTTGGGGTTTGCTTCACAAGCTGTAAATTATAAAGGAAAACTTCTGTATGCAACTCTAGCATAGGAATGGTCAGCTAATTAATGATAGATTTCTCATTCATAGGCCAAGAAGGCTTGTTCTTTCCCCCCAACCAAGGGTATTGGGCCATGGCATGCTTTTGTGACCCAGGAAGGGGAAGAGGAGGATGACACCTGGCAGCCACTCCCAGTCACCAGTCTAGCTGCTGCATTCTGGATTAGTTGCAGTTTCTGGGTCACCTTCAAAGGTAGCCCCACATAGAACACATTGCAGTAGTCCAAGCGAGAGTTAACTGGAGCATGCATCACTATGGCAAGACAGTCCACAGGCAGATAGGGCCTCAGCCTGTGTACCAGATGGAGCTGGTAAACAGCTGCCCTGGACACAGATCTGACCTGTGCCTCCATGGACAGCTGTGGGTCCAAATTGACCCCCAGGCTGCGCACCTGGTCCTTCAGGGGCACAATTTCCACATTCAGGACCAGGGAGTCCTCCACACCAGCCCGCCCCCCTGTCCCCCAAGAACAGTACTTCTGTCTTGTCAGGATTCAACCAGTGGCATGAAGCAGAAACTTCAAAAGAACTGTTGTGAATGCCAAAATATCAGAGGAAAAATTTGAGAATTTGAGAACTGAACTGTAATCAAGACCTACAGGTGAACTACAAATTGATATATGCTCACTTTTGCTTCTACAAAACTATGGCATTTGTGGGTTTAAATTTCATACCTCTGCTGACACGACTAAACAACAACAACACGCTGAGTAGCTCAATCACTCAACTTTATATTCTAAGTTATACATGATACATTTTGTGCTGCTAAAGCAGAAAAAGAAGTAATATATGATTCTATATCTATATCTATATTATAATAATTATATATAAATAATAAAGACTTTCTCCTGGAAAAAATGAAGGGAATGGGGAATCTGGCTTTTCCCACAGCTGCAAAATTTCTGAAAATGCTACCTTTTCTTGTGGCTGTGTTAAGTGATAGATATGCTATATAATTGTTCACATTTTGTTGGATGCAGCATTTCAGTGAAATCAGACCTACCATCAATTTCTCCTGCATATACTTCACCAAACATCATCCAATAAGGCTGAAATACAATATCTCGTGCAAGGCTCCATGAAGGCTGCTCATGTGGAGAGAGTATTGCTTTTCGAGAAACTCCAAAACTTAACAATACTATGGCCATCATAATTACAATGTAAAACATGTTTGCTGTCTGCACGAAAAAGAAAACACAGTGATCAGAGTGGTGTGATTTTGCAAGGTGAAAAAAATTGTTTCCTGTGGCTACAGCACATTATTTTGTTATTTTAAACAACTTATGGAGAAACGCTGTATCAGTACTGCATCTTATTGGATGTATTGATGTTCAGTTATTCAGAATGGCAGCAGTCCTGTACTTACTTATGTACAAGTTCCTGTCAAGTCAATCAAATGCACTTAATCTAAAAGGGCAGCACCCAGAATAAGTACCTGGCATAGTACAAAGAATAGCAAAAGGAATAGCAAAAGACTAGGGCTGGTGCTTTATGCAAGTCTTGCAGGCCAATGTCTTCATTCTAGAAATAGGACTACTAAATAATTCAGATATATAAGAATTATTTCCCTCCTCTTATACTTCCAACAACACAGATAGGGCAAAGACAGGCAACGACCTAGTCTGCAAATGTGCATGCTCCCAGATAAAAAATCATGGCTCATTTGCTCTTCCTCCATTCCCCCTGCAGTTGTGCTGCTGTAGGCGAAGCCATGAAACTAGGTTTGAATGTGTCTCACCCCAGGAAAACCACAACCTGTAGCCAAAGTTTGTTCTATGGCTTACCACTCACGGTTTGTCTGGGGGAGATAAACCACAAGTCTGGGTTTGGACAGGAGGCTAAGGACTGCATCCATGGTCTAGCTCACAGCAGCATGGTGACACGTTTGGCTTAGCATGTTGACTAGGCCAGTGTGTGGTGGTGCTTTACATTTCTCTCTACTTCATATATAACAGGCAAAATTTTCATAGGTGAAGATTCAAACTTCATTAGCTGAAATTCTGCCTCTCGTGTAGCTCTATAAGAGAAAGTGCTCTGTATCTAAATACTTACCATTTTCCCAATCATTGTCAGATAGGGACCTGCACGCTGGTTCACAGCAAAGAAGTCAAGAAGCCGAGTATACCAGAATATTATATCCAGACAGTAAATTAACCTTCCTGCTGTGTGAAGGGGAGGATCTGCCCAGCGCAAGCCAAAACCAGTCATGAACAAGATAATGGCGATAGAATCTGTAAAGTTCCAGTACTCATAAATCCACACTTTCACCTTTTGGCTGAACTTTCCTGGCTCCGAAATAAATACCTAACAGAAAAATGGGAACATCCCTTGAATTTATATGAGGCATGTAAAGAACATGACGTATCTCTGCAGATGATCTTCCTACATAAGTCAGAGGCCACTGGGTCACCTTGGGCAAGCTGTCACCTTTCATCATCAGTTTCCTTGCCCTTAAAATAGTAATGTTAATGCCCTTTGTGATGTGGATGCAAATGAATCAGATAGAAATGATGGCATGGCTTACATATTAAATATTCTTTTCAAATGATTGGTTATTAACAAGAATGTTCTCATGGACAAATGGTTTAGAAAGAAGCAAGAATGTACGCTTCACTTATTCTTCTCTCATTTTAACTCCTTAATTATTCGAGGCAACAATTCCCTTATGTGCTCCTATCTGCTGCAAACAGAAGGGAGACTGTCTCTACGCTTATTAGCCCTTGTCAAGAAACGTTTGGATTCTGTCCTTTCTTGTTTTCTGTATATGCTTAGTAACTCTCTCTCTAACAATGTGTTTCACCGGTTTTTATGGAGCAGGCACTAAGCTAACTACTGGTAGTCTGTAATTCTCAGAATCCCCATTCTTGATCCCTTCTTAAAAATTGGTGTAACATGTTCCAGTTCTCAGATCAGAGGCTGATCTTAGGAACAAGTTAAAATTTTAGTCAGAAGAGGGCTGTTCAGGCACGAGGTTCAAAATAACCATTGGATAGTGTCCTATAATTTTTGTCTTGTTCCTGGATGTAGAATGGAATAGTATGATGCTATTGGAGCTCTGAGTGTATTTCCATTTTTGTGATTTTAAAAAATACATCTAATTTTGTTGTTGTAAGCCATTTTGGCACATACATATTTTTAAATAAAATATAAATATTTGCAGGCCTGGGCACAGAGAAGCCGCAGGGAGCAGCCCAAGGCAGGGGGAAATTGCAATAAACACGGGACAACCACTTGGGCCTCAACTTTATTGATTAAAGATGTCAGCAGGTTTTGGTGCAGGCATTGGATGTGTATCCTGACTTAACCAACTCATCTGCTGGTTGATTATTTGGCATGGTTAACCAAGGTTAAGTATCGCCCTATGACAGAAGGCACCTTTCCTGGATCCCTTTAAGAAGATACCCTATGACATAAATCAAATTGGGAGGACAGAAGCACCTTTCCTGGATCCCTTTAAGAGGATACCCTGATTCCTTGGACCAAGGGTGGGGTGAAGTGGGGGGGGGCTCCTGAACTGCCTTCCACCTAGACTAAGGATCCAACTTTATCCACAATTAAGTTGAGACAATTGCTATGAAGAAGGCAAATTCCCCTGTGGCCCCAAACATGGAGACTGAAGACTTCCATAGCAAGGTCTTGCCCACTTCTCTTGGCCAGGCCTACACATAAAGCATCAGGTGAGTGGGAACTGAGGCTGAGGCCTGGGCATGGCTGGCTTTTACAGCCAGGGAGAGAACCAGAGAGAAGTTTTCCCTCTGGTCTGCTCCCTGAACAGCACCCCCAGGCTCACCCACAATTGGCTGCAACCATGGGCAAGCCCCAACAGCCAGCGAAGCCATTGGAGAAGTGATGCCCCTCCTCCCAGCAGGGTCAAAACCAGAAGATCGCCCGGCAGCTGCTGCCAGTGGACCACAAATACCACTCCCTGCATTTGGCAGGGGAGCAGTGTTACGATATGAAAGCAACGCAGCTGCAAACTGGTAGCTTGAAAACATCACATGATGTCCCACACAGTGCAAAAGACTTGGGCTGTTTTTTTCTTCTTCATGCTTTTTATCTGGTTTCAGAATATTTCATTCTTTTTCTATTTAGAACACCATGTGAACACCTTGGTTTCCACCCTACACGCACTCCTGCCACTCATAATAACTAGATCAGGGACACACATTGGGAGTGTCCCGGGGGCCTGTGAAGAGTCAGGATGGTGGTAAGCAAGTATTTAATGGAGGTGGAAGCTCGCTGGGTTGCCAAGTTCGGAAATTGGAAAAAGCTCTGCTTGGCTCCATGTTTCCATGACATATGAACAGCTGAGAAAGAGCAAGACTTGAGTGTCACAGCTTCTTAAAGTTTGAAATGAAACACTGCATTGCTTCTCAAAGACTCTGCACCCTCAATACATCTCTATTCTTCCTTCTGAAATGTATTTCTGTTTGCTCATTATTTCACAGAGTGAGTGCAGGGGTACAATTGTTAGACGTATGTTGTTGTTCTTTAAAAGAAACAAATCAGGAGCTTGGTGAAATGGAAAGAAAGGGCTGTAAAATGACAATAAATATTGCATAAGCCCCAGGAGGCATGGAAAAAAGCAGAACAGCCTTTATAAGTGAAGTAACAAATTAGTTTTACTTTGGTGCAAACAAAAAGAAACAAATCTTTGTCATTTATCAAGGACATGGCAGTCTTGAAAAGGCAAGTTTTCAAAATTAGGAAGGTGGAAAATGAGATGTTTATTTCTTGAACAACAGGGTTCGCCAGAGGGCCTTTTCAGTTTTGCTAAGCAAATGGTGAAAAAGAGCCTTTGAATGGTTATAAACAAGATTCCTCGCATTATATAGCAAAGTCCAATTACATACTGCTAAGATCAAACTGATAAGCAGCAAGTGAAAGGGTGATGTCAAAGTGTTAGCCAAACCTTAGAAAAAAGACATGTATAAATAACTTTATGCATATGAGTACCATTGAGCTGAATGATGTTATTAGAATGTGTAACAACATATTAGAGGAATGAAAGCCAAAGGGTGCAATTACCTGATAAAATCTAAAGAAAAACGATTTCCAGGACTACACACAGCAAACCCCGGAGAAGTTAATGAAGCGTGTATGTAACACAGAGTCCTGCCCCATTTTATCCAGTGGACCACAACCACCACATAAGTGAAGCAATTGCTTCATGTAGGGGTAGCTGTCCTATAAAGACAAAAGGGGCAGCGACCCACCAGTGGCAGCCCCTCGCCCCTCTTTAAGCCTAGGGCTTGAGCCCTCTCCCTCTCCTTGTCTTCCACATTACAGTCACTCAATCCCTGCATGGCATCTGCAGGAACTGTGGTCCAACCCTGCCCCATAACTCTTCACATGGAGAGAGATAAATGGCTATTTTCAAATTGCAGAAAAGAACTGCAAACAAAATCCTAAAGATGTAATTTTATGCAAGTTTCTGCATTTAAATGTATATAATACATAAAAGGGTTTTGTTGTTGTTGTTGTTTTAAAAAAAGCTTTACACCCAAATCTTTTTTATCCCCTGTGTGTGTCATTCAAAAGTGGAAACTTAACTCCAGGCTCCTATTTTTGAAAACTACAATTATTATTATGAAATTGTACATTGATTCAATTTCATGGAGATTTCTTTTTTGTAGCTTACCCCATAGATAATTGCTTGTCTTAATTCCTATAACAGGCATGGACAGCAGAAACATCAGAATGAAATAAAGGACCTACCTCTCTGATTTTCTCAATGGAGGTGGTGAAAATGTAAATGATCACAAGCCATTCTGGCACGCTGGGTGTTGGTTCCATCTCCACCAAGACAGTGTAAGTGAACAGCATGAGAAATGCTAAATAGGCCATCTACAAAACACACGAACACAATGCGTAGTCCTTATAAACACACATTTGTGGCAAAAAAGAGGAAACTAATAGGTCACACAACACAATCCCCACCACCATTTGTGTAAGCTCTGCAAGGTGGGTGTGCATCATCATCACTACCAATTTATAAACTGTTTCACAGCCTGAAGCCATCAAAGTGGTGTAAAAAAAGATAAAAGTAATAATACAAATTCTAAAAACAACAACAATTAGTCTTACAAACTCTAAAAATAATAAAACCATCCCTACATTTGTACACTTACTGTTTCATAAATGACTGGGTGATCTCTAAGGAATCCTTCATAACACCTTTTGTAGCTGCCTAAATATCATGACAAGCCTGGTTTCTAGGACAAACTAGGGCATGCAGTATTCTCAGCAGTGCTGCATCCAAGGAACACATTTGCCAGGCAGCCATGTGTGGGGCCAGACAGTCCCTTGGGTAACCTGACCATAAACTGTTTGGGATCATGAGCAACCATAGCAGGCAGGTCAGGAGCTCCAAGACTATGGCAACATAGGATCCAAGGGAGTATAAGATTATGCTCCAAGACTATGGAAGTTGCCACAGCTAAGAACCATGAGCCCTCACACAGAAGGAGGGGCAACCAGTCATAAACAATGACTGACCGTGTGAAACCAGAACTTCACAATTGGAGCATTGTAGAATTCATACACTTTCCTAGTTGCAGGAAGGCTTCCCTGCTCATTATTGCCGGGGAAATTCTGGCTTTCCTCTTGCTTCTCAACTCCTTTCTCTAAATCATAATGGCTCTGTATAAGAAAACAAAGTGCTCGTGTTAGTGGTTATCCAGCTCCATAAGAAACTTCTATTATGCAGATTCTGTACATCAGCAAAAAGTAAAAGAAATCTGGTGTAGTGACGTTGGAATACACTGTGCTGGGTAAATATATTTTTATATTATTATATAAATATAATAATTGCTATTTTCTGTTCACAAAGCAATAATAACTAGGTTATTTTCCATAAACAAATACATGAGTTAAGCATTCAAGCTTAAACTATAATTGTAAACAGTAATGTTGAGATTATTGTTCTGAATTTGAACTGAACCTGAAGACCTTTTGTAGTTCCAACACCTTAAGAAGAGAAATTAACATTCGGCCCAGAAAGACGTTCAAAGTTTATTTAAAAGAGAGAGAGAGAGAGAATGCCGATATATCTGCACACCATAAAAATATACGTATTTTGTTTATCATCCATAGGCTCTTGTGCATCTAATTATAACATTCCTTTAGTGGGTCATTTGAGATGGAAAAGAGAAAATATTCTCATGGAATTCACATTTTTAGCGAGAAGTTATAGAGAATTTCTATTTTTCTAAAGTAAATTTTCCTTCTAGCATCCTATCCCAGGGAAAGAGCATATGCTATCCATGCAGAGAATCCCAGGATCTATTCCCAGCCCTTTCCAAATCCCTAGAGACCTATTGTCAGTCATCCTAAATAGCACCAAGCTATATCAATTAATGGTCTAAAATGGTCTAGCACAGTACTTGTAATGTCAATGATATATATGGGAAAGCAAATGCTTAGCCCTGCCTATCAGCATCAGAGTCTAGTTCTGCACTTTTCTAGCATCTATCACATTATAGAACTAAACGTTTAGAATTAAAAAGCTATATGTTCCACATTTAGGAAAAATGAAATCTAAACCTGGTACCATACTAACCAATGAGATGTTATCTTTAACACTGGAAGTGTTAGGATCACCATGATACCATGTGAACTGGTGGAACTCCTGTGACTGAGGTACATGAGACATTTCAGCCTTGCTTTTAAACTCCAGCATCAAGATGGTAGGAGGCAGAAGAATGCTTAGGATCACCTGCAGGAGCATGTTGCAGTTAGTAAGATTGCATTTGATCCTATCACTAGCCTTTGTATGAAACTAACAAAGAGGAAGGCAGCGGTGGCTGATGCCTACAAAAAGTGAGTCTCTCTCTCATCCTGCCCAACCATTCCCTCTGCTTCACTGCCCAAAGTTCCTCCTAGTCTGTTGTCCTGTTTTTGGAAGCGGCTGGGTGAACTCAGGAGTAATCAGGACCTCCCAGGTATGCCCAACCCCTGGTGAACGTAGCATGGAAAGGTGTCAAATTTAACCCACAGCTGCAAAAGAAAGTCATAGCTTGAATTTGGACCAGCTGGAAGCCACAGCTTTATCTGCCCTGCACCTATGCCTGGCATCACATAGCGTCAAGTGATGGACAGGTGAGCATACCTTGGCCCATGTTCCCAGCGCTGTTGGATAGCTTCCAGGGCAACCAGTGGGCTATGAAACACTGCCCTCTTGCCAAGGCAGAGAATATTTGGGAGGGATTGGGAGTTTTTGGAGGGTCCTGGTCGTGATTTTTTTTTTTAAGCCAGAACATATGCTTACTTCTTGAGATTTCCATTGGGGGGAAAATCAGAAGCATCCACACCATTATGTTGGTATCATCCCAAATCTTGGGTCCAACCTCTCTACTATAGTCAGGAATCAATCTGTGATTCCCAAATCTTTTCACCCTGAGCTTGACCCATTTGACTTCCAGAGAAGGAAAATGTGCAGGCAATAGCATGATGAAGCCAAAGGCCCACCAACCCCTCCTGGTCCCCACAGCTGCCACACACAGATGTGAGCAGGAAAAGCATGAACAGGAAGTATGAGAGCCGCAGAAACAAAGGGCATGGCTCCTCATCCATGGGGAAACTCTCCTTATATTTAGTAAGAAGACTCCACAATTCATCAGTAGCTTTCGTCTAAATTCTCATTTTAACCAGCCACATGATGTGCAGAATTGTTGCTGTTACCAAGGCAGGAATAAATGCCAGTAAACAACAAGTAGATCATATAGCAAGATTCAAAACACAATATTCCTTCAGTCAGCACAATATTGACAGTGAAAGTACAATCCACTTCTGTGGTAAAATGTGCAACTGTTAACACTACACTTGCGCATGCCAGGTCCAATAAAGTCATAAGCAGTGCATGCAGACATGTGCACGCATGCCAATACTTAGAAAATTCAGGACATCATAGAGGAGATTCAGAGAAATATAATCCATATGTGTGGCAAACAGATAGAGCTCCCAAATGGAGAGTAGCATAATCAATAAGCAGGCAAAAGTGGGGCAAGCAACCAAGGGGAGAGTTGCTAGGTCAAATTAAGCCACAAGCCCCCCACACATGCGCAATCTTGCTTGCACGTCCTTCAGCTAGAACAACCTTTTCCCTCCGCTGGCCAGTCAGCCAGCCATTTTCTCTTTCCCAGCAGACTGACATGATGATGCAGCTCCCTTGAAAACTATGGCTTGGGAACGAAAACTATTCTAAATCTCTACCTCCTTGTACTGCACACAAATATGGAAGATACGGGAGCAATTGTTGACTTTGAAAGCTATTACAATGTAATTAAAGGTGGGAGACTTTAAATCTGTGTTTGCTTTGGCAGAAAAGGAACTAAGGTGCTTCCGTGGGAAGGAATACACTCCTTTTTATGGTTTTCAAGAGTTCAAGGTACACTGTCTTCCCTACAGCAGGCCTAGTAGGTGACACTTGCAGAGATAATAACCAGCTGACTTCTTGAGAAACATAGAGGAGTGTCTTCTAGGAGCTATTCAAGGAGGAGTTTGCTTCCTCTGCCTTGGCAATTCTCTTCCCCCACCCTCAATAATCCTTATCCATCTGTTTGTTGTGACAGATGGATTACACAGTTTCTGTCCTATAATTTTTTTCCCTTTTGTGACCAGAGATATGACACAATTTTCTACAACTATTTGAAAAAGCATGTCTATATGGGACTCTGGAAGGATATGACTGCTTAACTAAGATTTCTTCATTTAATGATTAAGGGGAGGGTTCACAAAGATGCATTCACTTTTGGTGCATCCTGTCTGTGATTCATGTACTGCCCTCATATCCTGAGTTCAACAGTGCTGATCTCCAACTCACTCAACAGACTGTGTTGCATTGTGCTAAATGAGCTTTCCCAGGGGACAGAAAGTGGGGTGGCTGGGAAAGTGCTGAGGTGCTCTCAGGAACTGCTTCTGGCTGTGTTCTTGCTCCCACAGTTCATCAGTTGCATTTGCCATGCATGAATACACTTAGTGGCGAACAAGAGCGATGGTGGAGAGAGCACAAGGACAACAGCAGACCTAATGCAGGCTGCACTATTTGCACAATCCAAGCCAGGACAGTGCACCTAAGTTATCCTCACGCCTGATCTTTGAGCGTCTCCTCTCAACAAGCCCATTGAACTTGAATGAGATGAGCCGTCATGCAGTGACAGCACAAGATGATTATAAAACCCCCCAGCCCTGATATTGGCATGCAGGATAAGGGGCTGCTGAGAGATGCTGTACCTTAAACCAGGAGTTCTTTCTCATTTTCAGGCGTCCCATCCACATATCAGTCAACAGCATCTGTGTGCAGGTGTGAGATACAAAGGGTCGCAATACCACGGACACGGCCAGCTTCAGGCATGTGGAGTTACTCCAGTTCTTCAGCTCGTATGTTAGCAGTTTCATGGCCATCTGCTCATTCTGTTTGAAAGCATTATCCAGCACATCTAGAGCCAGCTGCCCAAACTCACTATGACAGCAAAAGAAAAGCCAGGTGGGGGGGGGGGCAAATGTTGCCAGCCTTAGAGTACGGACTGAGCACAAATAACAGAGGCAAGCAGTATGACTTGTATTAAGCGCCTCTCATAGGAACAGCCTGGTCCAAACCGTGGACTCCAGTAGGAATTTCTCCAAGCAAATGTGCATTTAGGAGTACAGCCATTGTGTTTTTCCTATTGTTTCAAATAAACCCATCATTCTGAGAAATTCTTCTGGTAATCCAGAAATTCTTCCACTTATCTTAGACCCACATCTGTACATCTATAGCAAAACGCCTGTTGATTTTAATGGATTTTGGATTTAATGGATTTGGGCTATGAAACCTGCTGAACTCCTTACAGCACAATTCTGTAAGCACAATTCTATGCCTGCTTACTTAGAAGTAATTTCCACTGTTCAATGGAGCTTACAGTATTTTGACTTTGGCACTAAAACAAATGACATACATTCTAAAAAGAACTTTAAAATGAATGTAAAATATACTGAAATCATAAATAGCTGACCTTCAAGCAGAAGACATAAATGAAATAAATAAAATAATATTGTAAAAATAATTCAAAAATATATTGGCCAATATTTATGCAAAAGTATTTAGCTGATAACATCTATATTTCTGAAAATGTAATAATCAGTATTGATAAGCAACTTTAACAATATTTATCTCAGCTCAGTTATGTCAAGGTTACTACCTACAATAGAGTTAAAAAACTTTCCTAACAATATTACTAAAAATATTTTTCTAATGTAACACACACACACAATATCAGGAATCAAAATAATAAGATGCAAAACCCATTAAAAAAATTCAAGTAAACATGCATGACAAAAATTCTACGTCCTTAAACTGGAAAGCACACAAGATCCTTCTTGGGAATGTTCCGTGTCAGCTACATGGAATTTCTGTTAAACTAAAAGTTCTGTTTGGAATTTCTGCCTTTTCTCGATGTGCCCAATGGGGCAAAGAATGGCATAAAAATAGATAAGACAAAGGTGATAGACGTGAGGATCCTGGCAGTAGAAGTAGATCATCATTGGAATAAATCACCTGATAATACAGGACTAATGAACTTGATAACAAAATTATGGAAACTGGAGATGTTGAAATAATGGTGTTTTTTCTAATAAAAAAATGGAGGCACAGAAAATTATACATTAGATGGAATGCTGGCTTGTCAGTATTTCTCACCAATTTTCTTTTCATTACTGGGAAACCCAGCCAGATGGGCGGGGTATAACTATTATTATTATTATTACTATTATTATTAGGAAATGTACTCCGTTAAGAAAATGTACCTTTCAGCTCAGATCAGCCTATTAAAAACTATTCTCCTCCTTTGCCTGCTAAGCTAAAGGATACCCTTCAGCTGTCACCAGCTCTAATGTTAAGAACAGAAGAAGAGTCCTGCTGGATGAGGCCAAAGGCCCACCTAGTCCAACACTCTTTTCTGGCGGTGGTGAACTAAATGCCCATGGGAAGCCCATTATATAATCTAAGGTGATGGAGAGAAAAATGTCTAACCATTCTAAGCACTGTAGATCTGTATTATCTGAAGTGAAGGGAGAATCCCTACTTTGAATACTTCTTCAGCTCTTCTGACGTGTCATCCTCCATGTTGCTTTGCTTAGCTTCATGTGCCATCGCTCTGTAGAGTTTACAAGCCACCACAGCCTTGACCATGGCTTCCTTTCCATGCTGCCAGAAAAACATGGCCATCTTCTGCCTTTTCATCAATACTGCCCAAACCAAGAGATCATTATATGGGTATATAAACCCAACTGATTGTTGGTCATCAGAGACAGTAAATTCATCCTTTAGCTTCTTTCTAGTCTTGTGAAGAACAGCTGTTTTTTGCTGCAAGTTAATAAATAAAAAGTTACTCAAAGTCTATCACCTCTATGCACAATTTGCTTACTTCAAATCAAATTTCTGAGTTATAGGGTTATTATCCACAAGAATTATCAACTATATTAAATGACAGCTACGATAAATACAGAATCACAAATCCACAAAAGGAACCACATTCCATATGAAATAATATACTCAAAGCTCCATATGACAGGATGCAACTATTAATATCAATTTTGTGTTCTATTATGTAGAAAAGCAGAAAATTCTGACAAGATTTAATAGGTCAGATCCTTGATCCAGATAGCTCAATATTGTCCACACTGACCGACAAGAGCTTCAGACAGCAGTCTCTCAAGATGCCAGGAATTGAACTCATATGTGCTCTACCAGTGAAATATACTCAGAGTCGCAAGGTGATTTCATGCTCTTTATTCAGCTCATAGTGGTGAGGAGGAATGAATGAAAGTCCCCTCAAAGTATCTGCTTTATATACATTATTTACACAATGGGCTGCACATGATTGGCTAATTCCAGAATTCTACTGTAAGCCAATCAGGTTGTGGATTCACTTCTATCTGGAGCATGATTGGGTGGTTCCTGCCAACCAATCATACTGCTGCATTGTTCTAGGACCAATCAGACTGCTGCATTCTGAATCCTATTGTTCTAGGACCAATCAGACTGCTGCCTTTTGGATCCTATTGTTCTAGGACCAATCAGACTGCTGCAGTTTGGATCCTATTCAATTCAGTACATAACAACCAGTGAGCCTTTCCCATCGCCATTGGCCAGAATGGCTCTCCATCTGGATTTCTTTTAAATGTTTGTTCAATTGTCTTGGGTCCAAAACTGACTGAACATGCTGCCTTTTTGGGAACAAGGAGGAGGAAGGTCTCTTTGCCCTTCCCTTAAAGAGGAACAAATCTAGAGATGTATGACACACATCTAGAGAAGATGCTGCTGACAAGTCTTTCTCTGGATTGTTGGACAGTGGAGAATGGAGAAACTGGCCTCTTAGAGTTTCTGAAAAACTCTAAGGAACACACATCTAAATTTGTATTAGAAGCCCATTGACCTACAGTCATTCACTTTCAAATTTTTCAACCACCCCTCATAACACAGAATAAACCATTATCTCCAAGGGGATTGTAGGGAACCAACTGTGCTTCTTAATTTTTGTCTGATTCAAGCCCTGAAAAGGAAACAATTTACTTTAGCCATTGAATCTGCCTCTCACACGTGTATAAACCCACTGGAGTGAGCAAACATGATTTTTCAGCCTACTGGTTTTCTATCAAATTGCATAAGCAAACAAAGAAACACAGTACTTTGTATTTGTATGGCTGTGCTGTTCGAATGAACTGGGAATGTGAGGTGTTTCCACCAGATCCATTTCTACTCCTCATATGATTATTCTGATGAAGGGAGAAGTTCTGCGTCAAGCTGGAGACAACTCTCTGGTTCCATGAAACAAAGAGAAAGAGCCAAATGAGATCCAGATCATCATGATAATGTTTACCATAACACAGTAACAGAGGTTTATAATTTTCTCTTCCACTTAAAGTAGACAAGGGGAACCTGTGGCACTCCAGATATTGTTGGATGATTGGCCATGCTGGCTTGCACTGTTGGCAGCTGGCATCCAACATCTCAACACAATGGCTATTCTCTGCCTCCATGGTCAGAGGCAGCAATGCTTTTGAAGGCCAGTTGCCGGAAACCACAGCAGGCCCTGTTTGTAGGTTTTCCACAGGGATCTGGTTGGCCACTGTGAGAACAGAATGCTGGACTAGATGGGCCACTGGTCTGATCCAGCAGGCTGTTACAATGTCAGGGGGGGAAGGGTTGGCAGTCCCGCTGGTGTGTGCACACCTGCAGGGCTATTGCTGCCAATGCGACTCTTCCCTGACAGCGACATGCCCCTGACCACTCCGTTGCCACGTCAACCTATCCCATCCTGATTCCTGATGAACACAGTACTACGAGGAGCCACCACTGCTCAGTAGCATGAGCTCACAATGATAAATGGGAAAATAGGTTCCTCTAAATAGGAAGAAAGGGCCCTCAAGGGCCCTGAGTCAACATCCCACCTGATACTGAAAGGCTTTTCTGGGCTCACAAATGCACAAGGTGAGCAAATTAGACAGGCATCAGAACGTATTAAAATGATGTCAAGAGATGAGAAGCAGAAAGTTCAAATACTGCCTTATTTTGTAAACAAGCATTATATTCAGTGAAGACACAATAAATATTGATCCCCACAATTCTATTTAACAATTACATCTCAGATAATTGTTAAAATATATTGTTAAAATAAATTGGCTAAATTATTGTTAAATTGGGCATTTTTCTATTATTTATTATTCTAGTTTATTATCTGTTAATATGATGCTTCACTGAATGTGGAAACACATTTTTTGTATTTCAATTCTGACTCCTTACTAAATAGCCAAACTGTAATAACATATACATGTTAAACTATTTCCCCTAAAACAGGCATCCCCAAACTTGGCCCTCCAGATGTTTTGGGACTACAATTCCCATCATCCCTGACCACTGGTCCTGTTAGCTAGGGATGATGTGATGGGAGTTGTAGTCCCAAAGCCGAGTTTGGGGATGCCTGCCATAAGCTCTCACTGATGGAAGTAGCTGTGACCAGTTTACTGAGTTTACCTCACGTTTCCTGTAAAGGCTATTGTACAGAACTCGGAAATGCTTTCTTGTGTAGCTGCTCTGATAAGCTCCACCAATCAAGTATTCTATTACCAATCCAATATCAATCAGAGATATTTTATAATCCACAGGAAGAGTACTCTGTAACACAAATATTTGACATTTTATATAACAATCATACTTAAGCATATTAATAGTGCTTTAGAGCACGTATCAAGAATCCTTCACAAACACTTTATAATCTGAGCTACTAAATAAATGTACAGGAGAATAGTTTAATAGCTGGAGCCACTTATTAGCCAATATCACGTTCCTCAGATTGTCCATATTTAAACATATGATGTTTTTCCTTCAACATCTTTATCATATTGACTGGCTGTGCACAGATGACATATATCCCACTGATAGCAGCTCTAATCAACTCCCACCCAAAAACCTGTGTCCCCACTGTGGAAGGACTTGTGGATCCAGAATCAGCCTCCACAGTCACTTACGGACTCACTGTTAAGACTGTGTTCATGGAAGACAATCTTACTCAGCTACAAGTGATCACCAAAGAAGAAAAAAAACAGTTCAAGTTCTACTTAGCATGGGTGTCTGTTGCTATTCCTAACATTTTTGAAGTTGCTGCTAGTCTGGTTGGGCTAATTGGATAAGCACAGCTCCCAAGTTGATCATACAGGCCCTATACTATAAAACAGCATATAGCAAGTGGTGATTCAGTTGTGATCGTAGCAAAAACCACCATCTAAAGGAGTTCTAGCTCATCATTCTTCAGAATGTAGATTACCTGTTTCACGTCAGAAACAAGATGACGCAGAAGATGATTTGTTGGCCCTTGTTTCTGGAATGTTAAAAGAAGAATGACAAGAACACAGTGACTAAATTAAAAGAAAGAAACTTTCACTATATATGAAAGAAGATTAAGAAACAGGACAACTAGTGCATTAATATTTATTAACAGCTAATTTTGTTTAAGTCTTGGGCTGAAGAAAGCTGTATTTAAAAAGAGAAAGCACATTCTTCAGCTGCATTTCCAGCCCATGATCACAATAGAACTGTCTATCAATCAACCAATCACTATCTTCAAATGAGCCTCCTGCCTGCTAAACTGCTTCTTTTTTGGTTTACAGTGGTGCCCCGCAAGACGAATGCCTCGCAAGACGAAAAACCCGCAAGACGAAAGGGTTTTTCGGGTTTTGCGACACTTCGCCAGACGATTTTCCCTATGGGCTTGCATCGCAAGACGAAAGCCCATAGGGAAATCTCGGGGACCTTTTTTTAAATGCTGGTGGTGGGGAGCAAAGCCTTTTCCCCCCCTCCGGACTTCAGAAGAGGTCCAGGAAGGCCGGCGGGGGCGAAAGGCTTTGCTCCCCACCGCCAGCATTTTAAAAGCGGTCCGGGATAGCAGGGAAGCGCTTCCCGCTATCCCGGACGGCTTTTGAAGGCAGGCAGGGGGGGCAAAGACTTTTGCCCCCCCGCCCGCCTTGGGAAGAGGTCCTGGACCTCTTCCCAAGGCGGGCGGGGGGCAAAAGTCTTTGCCCCCCCTGCCTGCCTAACCGGGGGCTTTTAAATCGCCCCGGGACTGTCCGGGGCGATTTAAAAGCCCCCGGACGGCTTTTGAAGCCTCCCCCCGCCGCCCGGCTTCGGGGCATCGTCCCGATGCCGGGCGACGGGGCGAGAAAGCCTCCCCCCGCCGCCCGGCTTCGGGGCATCGTCCCGATGCCGGGCGACGGGGCGAGAAAGCCTCCCCCCGCCGCCTGGCATCGGAACCATGTCCCGAAGCTGGGCGGCGGGGCGGGAAAGCCTGGGCGCGCTTGCAACTCTCCGCAAGGAGCGCGCTGCTTGCGGAGAGGTCCGCGCCTGTCCTGGACCTTTTCTGAAGGCAGGGGGGGGCAAAAGTCTTTGTCCCCCCTGCCTGCCTTCCCAGGGGCTTTTAAATCGCCCCGGACAGCGGAGAAGTCCTCCGCTGTCCCGGGCGATTTTAAAATGCCGCCCGCCAGAAGAGGTCGGGGGAAGGCGGTTTCCATAGGAACGCATTAATTGATTTTCAATGCATTCCTATGGAAAACCGTGCATCGCAAGACGAAAAACCCGCAAGACGAAGAGACTTGCGGAACGAATTAATTTCGTCTTGCGAGGCACCACTGTATATAGATTGGGCAAGAGGTGGTGGCTGTGAGACTACAAGAGGAAATAGTCTCTCTTTTATCCTCACTGTCTTATCCTGCATGCCTCCCTCACAGATTTTAAACTGGCCTTTGGGGCATTGCAACCTGCCCTTTACATTTTCTGCCATTCCTCTAATAGAAAATTTAACCGATTGTCTAGTTAGTGTTACACTTGTGGAAGGAAAAGCACTTTTTTCACAATGCATCCAATACATTCAAAAGAGCAAAACCCAAGGACCAAGGCACTGAAGGGTTATTTATTTTTTTAATATATTGTAGAATACGACATTACACTAATAGGGTGAAATTTCCAAACTGTTCTGGAATATGTTTGGTGCACCCAGATCTGCCCCCATCCCAATCTGTATCATTCCAAACTTTCAGAATGTATACTGACATCCATTTTAGATTTCAGGTGTCCCAGTTTTATGAGGGATGTGATGGGGAGCAGATTCTGAATGATTCATTGTTGCAGAAGCGTCAGCATATTCACAGCAAGGCCTCTGCTGTGATGATGAAGTAAGCTGCAAACAGTCTTGAATAACAAAACGAAAACAACATTATCTGCTCTCTTTTCAATGAAACAAATAGATCAACAGATAAAAGAGGAAGAACAGAAGATGACGTTACTTTGTAGCTTGATTCATCTGACCATTCATCCATCTAAGATAAAGCCATCCTGACAGGCAGTTCTGCAGGAGCATATACAACGAGACATGCACCTACACAACAGCCACTCACCAAGACCTATGGAACTACCTCTGAATATTAGCAAAGTAGATACATATTTAAGCAAAATGCATTCAGCATTGGAATTCCAGGCACTCACAGTATTGTACAGTTCTTCCAATCGGGTTATGGTAAGAAAACGGTGCAGATTCACTCCATGTTCTATTAGCAACTTCACAAATTCTACCCGATCCATCACCAGAGCATCCAGCATTGCTTGTTCCAGGGACCCAACCTTCAAACAAGTGCAGGAAATGTAAAGAAAGGGGGAGAAATAATTGTTTTCTTCATAACTTTTGCAATTTCTCAGAGTTATTTGCATTTCAATGCTGGTGAGCAAACTCCAATTCAACATTCTCCTTAAACACAATAATACAAATAAGTACAGATAGCACAACTGTAAATGTTTGTCCATAATATGTGGAAAATAAATGTGAAAACTACCTTCCAGTGCTGTCCATAAATCAATATATGCTTCTTAGCAATGTCCAGTCTGTTCCAGGCCAGTGCCAGATTTAGCTGATCTGGAGCGGACATATTTGTTCCTACAAAAAGGAAATTATTCTTTTAGATTTTATACAAAATGTTTTTCCTCTTCTACTTCAAAAGTAATTCTTATGCATTGCTATGACTTTGAAGAAAGAGGCAGAAATTATTATATGCATGTACCTTTTAAGAGTGCAGTCAGGATTGCCAAATCAATGTCCTGATGCTCATCCGACTCTGCATCAAATATGGTTATCTGTCAAAATAACAAAACATTTTACTGAGAGAAGAGAGAAAACCACCAGACAATTCAGGACTATTGCACATGGTGGGCAAAGGATAGGCAGTAAACTGTGACCTGCAATCATTTTTCAAAACATGATTAATTTAGTGGAACAGCTTCTGAACCCGTCAAAATTCAATGGCACTCTAGAGAATGAGATTAATGAAAAGAATTTCATGAATTTATCATACTTACAGAATCCCTGTGTTCCATGCACTCCATTAACATTTTAAATAAGTGGTGGGACTGTTTCTGCCCCCAACTGAAGGTGTTCTGAATCATTAATAATATTTCTTCCTTAAGCTGAGGGCTCAAATTCCTGAGAAAGAAACATATGTACAAATGATAATTATTACTTCACCAATAGATACTTATTCTCTGTTACTGTAATACTGTAAATATTTTTCAACAAATTTGTAACACAAAAAGCTCCCCCCATCTCTTTATTTGTACCACTTGTCCCCTCCACAAGGGCAGCCAATGTATGTGCCCTCCAGATGTTATTGGACTACAACTCCCATCAGCACCAACCTGTTGGACAATGGTCGGGGATTATGGGAGCTGGAGTCCACCAAAATATGGAGGGCATCGCTGAGTCTACCCTTGCACTATATAGTGACTGAAACATCACCCCTAAACAACTGAAGTCAAGGCATGTCCACAAAAAGAATAAAGGGTTCAATTTATCATCATTTGCCAAGTACATATTCCCAGTACTCCCCATCAGTCAATAAATAAAATAAGGAAGTGACTAGCTAGCAAATTTGCTAGGTATGATAAAGAGATAACAGGTGTTATCCAGTGTTATCCAGTGAGTTTTACTCAGAGAAGACCCATTGAAATTAATTAACATGACTAAGTTAGGGCCATTAATTTAAATGGGTCTAGCCTGAGTAAAATTTAGTAGAATACTATGCTACAGCAGATGAAAGGACCAGCAGCAGGGCCAGAATGGTCCTGGGAAAAGGCCTAGAAAAAGGCTGAGCAATTCTTCTTTCCTTTCTCCAGAGTGAGAAGTTGAGATGCTCACCTGACACTCAACGAGGTTCAGAGACGATCTTATTAAACCATGTTTTTTGTTTTTAAAAACACACACCAAGATTTCTTAGCTATAGCCTTGTTTGATTAAAAGCATCTTTTGCAATGAAGTGGCAAGTGCAAGTAAATGCTGCAAGCTGCAAGTACTCACGTCATGTCTGCTGTGTGCTTATGGGTGAAAGCGAGGAGGTCGGCCGCTCGCCCAGTTCCCTCATAAACTACTACTGGGACAGCTGGCTTGTCCCTCACATATTCCCAGACGGTCAGGATCTCATTTGGACCACCTTCCACCAGCAGCCCAACTAAGGGCACTCCTTGTCCCATTCCTATTTCGAACCACATTGAAAATGTTAACAGGACAGAGATCCACAGTGCATATAATCCACTTTTGTACCGATCAAGATTTTTAAAAATCACAAGACAAAAAGTAGGGCTATTGCCTGTTTTGTTTTTTAATAGTCAATTAAATGTTTTACTCAATTATTAATTTCACTGATTACATTTGTATGAACATGCATGTGAGTAAAACATTAATAATTCTGAAGCAAAAAGCATTATTAGTTTTTCCTTTTTAGAAGGAGAACTTAGAAGATGGAAGTGTGACAGAGAAGAAATGATGTATTCTAAAAGCTACAGGTGGCTGGAACTAAGTATTAAAACTGCAGTATTATTTTTTAATAAAAAATGTACTACTCAATGAATCGGGACATAAGAAAATCTATCAAAACAATTGCTAATTGATTAAGCCTTATTTTTTAACTTTAATTTTAATTGGCAACATTCACCTATCACAATACAGCATGGTCAATGGTCACAGTAAATCATACTGAATGACAGTGCAAAAAGCTTCCACTGTGCTTCTCCCTAAAGATTTGTAAAACAGATTTAAGATACGTTCCAGGCACCAATTTCCTGTAGGGAAAACATGACATGCTGGTATCCAGGAGAAGTTACTTCTCTTCTCTGGCAAAGCCAGCTGTCAGTTGTGCCTGAGATAAGAAGCTTCTTACAAAGTGAACCCAGAACAAGGAGAACTTACTAGAGTGTATTTTCTGGAGTGACAGGTATTTTTCTAGATTCCTCCTGAGTTTCATCTCATTGCCGTATTTGCCCACTGTGCCGTCATCAGCCAGTATGAAATGGGAATGCATGCTGTTCAGGGTGCTCAGCTTGCTGAGAGGGTTGCTCAGGGTCTGATACAGGCACACTACCTGAGGAGAATCCAGGTAAAAGCAAAACAAAACAGCCCCACCAAAATACTATAGCATTCTCATTTGGGAAGAGGGTGGGACATCTGCCTGATTTAGACATTTTTATTGCCTAATAGAGAAATAATTTGCTTTATTTCACAAGAAGTCATGGCATCAGCTCTTGATATATTTGCAAAGTATTCTCTAATAATCCTTGTACTCATAGATATTCTATAAGGCAGAAGACCTGAGGTCCTTAGTCATTGCTATTTTAAAAACAACATTCTTTTACACAGTGATTTTTTCTGGGGGGACGCAGGGGTACACACACCCCTAAACATTTTGTGAATCTAAGTTTGGCCTCATTGAGGGGCAGTATTTCAAAATGAGTAGGAAAATGAGAGTACCCCTAAATATTTTTTTAGAAAAAGAGCACTGCTTTTACATCATCACCAATCCAGTCTCCAAATAGCAGAATAATGGTACCCTTCCTGAAGTACAACAGGTTTATGGGTGGTATTTAACTATCTTTTGCTCAGAGTAGACTCACTGGAATTAATAAGAATGATTAAGTTAGGTCAATTAATTTCAATGGGTCTACAACAAGTAAAAGTGGGCCAGATTCAACTAATGAGTGCTACTAGCAGAAGCCAGTTCAATAGTGAACAGTGCAACAGAAGCACAGTGGAGGCTCCCCCCCCCGGCTCCCCCCCCCTCCAACTGGCTTGAGGAAATTTCCCTAAACAGTACACAAGGGTAGAAGAGGGGAGATCATTGCATGAAACGCTTGCACTGATGAAACAATCTTCTCAGCACGATGTTGAATTCCCCCCTTGTGTTGAAGAGTACTTCCAAACAGGGGCTTAATTTTGAAAACAGGTCATTCAGATATTGCAAACAGGTAACAAATAGGCTTTTTTAAACATCAGGTTGTTTTCAGGAAAGGGTCAGTCTAGATGAAATGGGGGGAGGAATATAGTTGGCATTTTGATGCTTATGTCATCATATAGGTACTGTGAAAAAATGGCATAGATTTCCACAATAAACACCCATCTGGGAAGCACCTTAGATATGAGGTAATCCATACAATAGTTTCTATCCCATTGCCACTAATATCCATATATATCAGCATTGCATAAATTACATATTTGCATCTGATGGCAAGTTACACAAGAATAATTGCATAAAGCACCCTTTTTGCTGGAGATGCAAGTTTGTACACGCGAAAGAGCTCTTCCCTACAGGCAAACCCCTACTATGCAGGCTTTGGGGTGGGGGAAGAGTGCACTTAAAACAAGAAAACAAAGAGCATTCATTAACTCACATCTTTTCCAATGAGGTCCCTCTGGTTCTCAATGATACCCCAAGGGGGGATTCCAACAGCCAAGATCTTTCTTAAGTACTGAGAGGCATGGAGTTTCAAGGCATCTCCCACATGCTTAGACACACCTAGAAATATTATCACCATCATTAATATTACAAAACAGTTGGCATCTTGCCCTCACAGCATATAATTCTTTGTGCATTGCCTTGTAATCTAGTTAGATGAAAGGCGGTCTAGACATGAAATTGTCATGGATTCTACTCAGTATTGATCCAGAGCAGAACTCCAGCGTATAGTTAGCAAGTTAAAAACTTAAACACATTGTGGGATTCCCAAACAATAGACCAGAGGCAATTGTATTTCATCCAGCAGAGCTTTACTGCTACTGAAGGCAAATGAGAATAATGGTCACAAATTGACACCGTCCATAAGAAGTCCAGTTGCAGCAGACTTAAACTTACAATAACTTATAATAAGACCAAAACTTCACACTATATACAAAACACCACACCAGAAGGAGAGACAGAAAGCGAGTAAAACCCAGGCTCCTTCTGGCCTTACTATTCTAGTCAGCATGACCTTGACAGAAGAGATAACAGAACAGTTGAAGCCAGCTGTACTCAGCTTCTCTGAAGGAATAACCCAAACATCATGAACTTTCTGCTTGTTTCTTTGACACAGAGAAATTCCAGAACCCTCTTGAATTAATTCGAATAGAAAAGATCTCTAAACATCAGATCAATACTTTCTGTACCAAGAAATGCAAACTGACAAAATAAATAAGAAATTTACATCACATCCAAACTACAAAAAGGAAATAGCTCATAGCCTAAGAACATGGTGGAGTTACATACAACTACAGTACCATAGAAAAATGTTGTATTTGCGGGACTCCACAAAATTGTGAGCTGTATTTCTTGAATAACACAATACGGTATTTTTCAACCACATAGTTATTCCATCCACACTATACACTTACACTATTAACAGTCATGGCTTCCCCCAAATAATTTTGGGAACTGTAGTTTGTTAAGGGTGCTGAGAGTTATTATTATATCATGATTATTTACTAAATTTATAAAACTTATATAGTAAGATCACAGGTTGTCAGGAGACCCCTCAGAAAGCAAAATTCCCAGAAACCACAACAAACTACACAGATCCAAATATTCCACATGACCAAGGCCCAGAAGGGTCAAACTGGACACAGGCAGCTCTAACAAGCTAACCAGCCACAACCTGCCTGTCATCTGAGAAACCAAAGCTATGAGAGGAGGCCTAACTCAGTGGAAGAGCATATGTTTTGCATACAAAGGATCCAGGCACAGTTCTTGGCATCTTCATGCAGAATGGGGGGAAATCCTACCTAAAATCCTCAATAATCTAGACAATTCTAAGGTCCGACTCAGTATAAGGCAATTTTCTGTGTTTCTATGTTCCTCAGAGAGAACATGACATTTCAAAAGAGTTTACTGTACCAGTGTTGATGCCTTCTGTTAGTATCCATGCTCCTGTGGTCTCAGCAGCTTTGACCAAGCCTTTGCTCAAAAGCTGCTTAAGTTTAGATGGAAGTTTGAAGTTCTGGATGCCACCATGAACAGAAATGACCAGTTTGGGCAATTCCATCTGCCATTCTTCCACCATGAGTTGCAACAACTGGTCCACTTTGGTGTCATAAGAAGTTCTAATATACTGAAAAAATAAACTGTAGTTAGAACTACGCAGAGAGAAAAGGTAGCATATATTTTATAGGGAGGAGATATCATCTTAGTCTTAACCTCTTCAATTTGTTGAAAGCTCCAATAGTTCAAACATTTCCAACTTTTTAAATTGGCCTGTTTTCAAAATTATCACAGTAAAACGCACACACAAAAATAGCATAATGGTCCTTTCAAACACAGGAACAGAAATCCATTGATTATGGTGTGCTTATCTTTTTGTCTCATCATTCAGAGGTGAATATGTTCACTCCATTAATTTCAAAAGTTCTATGGCAGAGATGATGGAAGTTGTTAGAAGCACTCTATTAGGGGTTTTTACTTTTTACTTTGTTGTAACACCGTGAACGGTGGTTTTTATTGATGTATTTTTATTTTGTTCTGTTTTATTTTGGTTTGGGGTTGGATATTGGGTGGGGTGGGGATTTGTTTTGTGGGTACAATTGTTTTTGGTTTGATTTGTTTTTATTTTGTAAATGGAGGTTGGTTTGAGGCTTGGGATTGCTACCGTAGTGGGGCGAGGGAGGTATGGCGGTGGGGGCAGATGTCATAGGCGAAGGGGATCGAGATACGAATATGCTCGTACCCCTTCCAATCTGCGCCCCATCCCGAGGACGAAGGTAGGGTGAGCAAGGATTACTCACCTCTGTCACTGGTGTTGTGCAATGCCAGGTCTATAGGCAACAAAACCGCCACCCTGCGAGACTTCTTCACCTCGCACGGGATTGACCTGGCTTGTGTGACGGAGACCTGGGTGCGCGAAGGGGAAACTGTTACCTTACGAGAGATGGCACCCCCGGGTTTCTCCGTCCTCCACCAGTCGCGGACTGTGGGCCGGGGGGGGGAGGGGTGGCATTATTAATCCGAGAAGACTGTTCTTTCAGGGCTCTACCATCGCCATTGATCCCCGGCATTGAATGTGTTGGCCTAGTGTGGGGCTCCGAGGTGAGCTTGGCTGTCTGGCTGGTGTACCGGCCACCTAGCGCACCAGCAGCCACCCTGTCAGGCCTGCTGGAGGCGGTGGCCGGCTGGGCCTTGGAGTTCCCTAACCTATTGGTATTGGGGGGCTTCAACATCCATGCTGATGCCATTCCCTCCTCACAGGCGCTGGACCTGGTGTCTTCCATGGCGACACTAGGGCTCTCCCAGTTTGTTTCGGGTCCCACACATCAAGCAGGCCACGCGCTGGATTTGATCTTTGGCGCCGGTATAGATGTGATCATGTCTCCTTCGATGAAGGTGCCATGGTCTGATCACTACGCACTGAAAGCCAGGATTGATTTTCCACCCCCACCCTGCTTAGGTGGCGAGCCAATTTGGGCTCGCCCGCAGAGGCTGATGGACCCTGATAGATTCCGTCAGGCCTTGCGGGACCTTGCTCCCCCTGGCGACTCATTGACTGAGCTTGTTGAGGGCTGGAATATCCAGCTCCTAGCAGCCATCGATGAGATCGCACCTAGGCGCCCTCTGCGACCCCGCAGAAACCGGGCTCCCTGGTTTACCGAGGAGCTTCGGAAAATGAAGCGGGACCTCAGACAGCTAGAGCGAGTATGGCGGGGTGCCCGTGACGGAGCCTCAAGAACATCTTATAGGGTTTTTATGAAAACCTACGAGATGGCAGTGAAGGCCGCTAAGAAGTCCTACTTCTCGGCCTCCATTGCCTCCACTAGCTCTCGCCCGGCACAATTATTTAGTATAATTAGGTCTTTAACGTCCCTTGAAGGACAGCCAAATTTAAATAACCATTCGACGCACAGCTGTGAGGCATTTGCGAGCTTTTTTGCGGAGAAGGTCCTGTTGCTCCGCCATGACCTCCCTGACAATTTGGATACAATAAAGGAACTGGAGGCTCCTCGACTGTCCTCGGGTCCAGTATTGGACCACTTTGACCGGATATCCCCAGCCAATGTGGACAGACTCCTCCAAGCTGGAAAGCCCACCACCTGTCCTCTTGACCCGTGCCCGTCTTGGCTGATTAGAGCGTGTCCAGACGAGGTACGGGCCCCCCTGGGTGATATCATCAATTTGTCCCTTGGCACCGGGATATTCCCAGGGGAACTGAAGGAGGCAGTGGTGCGTCCGCTCTTAAAGAAAACATCATTAGATCCTTTAGATCTATCCAATTACCGCCCGGTTTCGAATCTTCCATTCCTGGGTAAGGTGATTGAGAGAGCGGTTGCTGAACAGCTTGGTAGGTTTCTGGATGAAACATCGGCTCTCGATCCATTCCAGTCCGGCTTCCGCGCTGGTCATGGGACCGAGACGGCTCTGGTCGCCCTAACAGATGATCTCCGCAGGCAGCTGGATCGAGGCGGGTCGGGGCTGCTGATTCTTCTAGACCTGTCAGCAGCCTTCGACATGGTCGATCACGAACTCCTGGACCGCCGCCTTGCCGACTTGGGGATCCAGGGCACAGTCCTTCAATGGCTGCGCTCGTTTCTCTCTGGTTGGGGACAGAGGGTGGCGCTTGGGGGGGAATTGTCATCGCGCCACTCCTTGGTGTGCGGAGTGCCTCAGGGTGCGATTCTCTCCCCGATGCTTTTTAACATCTTTATGCGCCCCCTCGCCCAGCTTGTCCGGAGTTTTGGGCTGGGTTGCCATCAGTATGCCGATGACACCCAACTCTATCTGTTGATGGACGGCCATCCTGACTCGGCCCCAGATACACTGACCAGATGTCTGGAAGCTGTGGCTGGATGGTTACGTGGGAGCCGGTTGAAGTTAAATCCTTCGAAGACAGAGGTCCTCTGGCTGGGACGGAGCGATATGGGATTGAGGGGGCAGCTCCCATCTCTTGCGGGGGTGCAATTAGTGCCAGCATCGTCCGTTAAGAGTTTGGGTGTAATCTTCGATACCTCCCTCTCTATGGAGGCGCAGATTACAGCTATAACAAAGGCGGCATTTTTTCATCTCCGCCAAGCTAAGCAGTTGGCTCCTTATCTCTCTCGCCCTGACCTAGCCACTGTGATCCACCCGACGGTCACCTCCAGACTGGATTATTGTAACTCGCTCTACGTGGGGCTGCCCTTGAGACTGACCCAGAAACTCCAGCGGGTGCAGAATGCCGCGGCGAGACTCCTTATGGGGTCTTCGCTACGAGATCATATTCATCCAGTACTATACAAGCTGCACTGGCTCCCGGTGGAGTACAGGATCAGGTTTAAGGTGCTGGTTTTAACCTTTAAAGCCCTATACGGCCTAGGACCCTCGTACCTACAGGACCGCCTCTCCTGGTATGTCCCACAGAGAAATTTATGGTCTGCAAATAAAAACATCCTAAAGATCCCAGGCCACAGAGAGGTTAGGCTGGCCTCAACTAGAGCCAGGGCTTTCTCGGCCACGGCTCCAATCTGGTGGAACGCTCTGTCACAAGAGACTAGGGCCCTGCGGGACCTGACATCTTTCCGCAGGGCCTGCAAGACAGAGCTGTTCCACCAGGCCTTTGGTCAGGGCGCAGCCTGACCCCCTCCTCTGGCAACCTGCACAGAATTTTGCTTGATGGTTGCCATTAATTTGATTTTAATTAATTTTATAATGAATGTTTTTAGAATGTTGAACTATTTTTGATTGTTGTTAGCCGCCCTGAGCCCAGGATATAAATAAAATTTATTATTATTATTATTATTATTATTATTATTATTACTTACTTATCAAACCTTTATTAGGCATTTTGCAAATAAAACCATAAAAGAGAAAATAACATATAAAGGCCTTGAAATATATATAAAAAGGCAGCAGTTGGCTACATACATATATATATATATACATATAGAGTCAATGGTTTTCTGTGTTAACCTGCTCCTTGGAGGACTGCTACCAAAAACTCGGCTACCCCCGCCGTTACCCTTTGGTATTATTATTATTATATGTGATGGTGGTACTTGATATTTTAGACACATGCATGATATCTCTTGATATTGTAGTCATCAAATTATGAGATGGCGTGGAACAAACTCATACCAACTTATACTGGATTTTTTATCTAACACCAGCAGTTTTATGTTTAGCACTATTGGTTGTTTTTATGCTAAATAACTGAGAAAGTTATTTTATTACAGCCCTGTTTCAAAGTGTGTACGCACCTTGGCATGGTAAGTGTGATCACTGTCTTGAAAATTGATAGTACCAAATGCATCAGTTGGACTTGTCTTTGTGTCCCTTTGGACACACCATTCCCTGTTCTCTACTTCTTGTGCAGACCGACAGATGGGCCAGCAACAATCAATCCCAGGATGGTCACCAATTAGCCGTCCACAACAACACCTTTTCAAAAAGACAAAAAAAAACTCATAACATTGGCATAAATTAATTAAATGCATTTCTGAGCTCCAGTGACTAGCTCACATTGATGCATTGTACTAGAATGCTGTAAGACATTTCTCAAGTTTTAAAGAAATGCTGAACAACTCAAACACCTTGCACTGTATGAATATCTTGTTAAAATTATAAGCAAATTGCAGGTTAAGGCTACTGTTAGCATCTTAGATGATCAATTCAGAGATTTCTAACTGGAAAACTCAGATTGAATGGAAAAATAAGACAGAGAAAATGTGCCAATTTTTCAAATGTATATGCATAGAAGAGCATAATCTGGATGCCTGCAGCTTTTCACAGCTGTTTTGTTATGAAGGACAGGTGGACAATATAACTAGATGTGAATAATATATCCTCCTGTTATTTTTAAGTGTTTATAGCAGGTGTGAGGATATTCCATTGGAATCAGGACCTCTGGAGGAGGGGTTTCAGGTCAGTATCTCTCCCAAATTGACCAGAAGATACTGGGGATTAAACCTGGGACATTCTGAATGCAAAGCTGATGCTTTAGCACTAAGCTATGGTTTGCAACCTACAGCCTCCACCTGGAAGCACCAACAATTTATACCTCCACACCAAACCTTCTCTAATATGTAGGCATAGCTCCGTGCTTGCACTCTCTTTTTGTTTCTTTGTCTTCCCATATCCAACAGGAGTAACCAGCTGTGCATGGAAGTCTCTGGATGCCACATCTAGTTTATTGACCGCAGCAGGATTTCTAGTAAATCCTCAAGCAGCTGACTGAAATGCAGTCACCATTTATATAAGGACACATCCTTGGTTAGGAATATTTCACACCCATTCTTTATTTTAAATCCCAAATGGCATGAGGTCTTACCGAATTAAGTTCTGGCACACTTGGCATCTTGCGGGACATCTGAAAAAGAAGTTAAAAACAGCAGTATGTTGTACAGTTAAATTTGCAAAAAAGAAAGTTAGGCTTCAAAAAGACAGACCATTGCACCATTGTCACAAAAAACCTGAGTAACACCTTTTACACAATGTCTTACCTGGACAACACTGTCGGTAACTTACTGAAAGGTTCTAATGCAAAAATGTAATGGTTCAAGACAGCAACTTCAAGGTTACTTTAAAAAAAACAAAAACAGAGCCACTGTTTCTAACTTTGACTTCCTAAATATGCATGCTACACCAATTTAAATAATTAATAATCAGTACTACATCTATGCCTGTCAAAATCACCTGTATTGTATATTTCAAAGCAGTCAACGAATTGATTGGGTGAAACTGGGTAAGATGTAGAAGGAGGGGAAGTTGGCCAGGTGTGTGGGAAGGAGGGGTGGCAAAGGCGTTGCTAGGCGGGGGGGGGTGAGCAGACTGGGCAGGGGTCGCAGCCCCTCTCTGGGTGGTTCTTATGATACTCATGGGTTGTGGCTTCCACACTGGAAATATGTTGCCTGCAGTGCCCTGTATAAATGTTTGAAGCGACATGAGGCCAACACCTTACTGAAGCTGAGCAAGTCTGGCTCTGTCAGAGAGGGTTCCATGATGGAAGAAAGGTAGGATAAACATGTCAGAAAACAAATAAGTGATACTGTACAAAGTATGACTGCCATTTTAAGGGAAACATGATAAAGAGCCTCAAATTCAAAATGAAAATATGGCAGAAGTTAACTAGATTATAGTCATGTTTGTAGCAGCTAGAAGGGCCTATTTTATTCAAGGAAAACCGACATTGTTAAAGTGTAAATTAGAAGTTTTTTATTGTATTTTTATCTTCTTGTTGTTTGTACAATTCAACCAAAACAAAGCAAAACTAAGTACCTGTGATGATCTTTGGAACTTGGCACGATTTTTGCACACTCTCTTTTACAGAAGACACCTTCAATCCAAGATTTCTGGGACTGAAAAGAAATACAGTATTAAACCTCAGATACTTTGGGAGGCAAAAATAACTATCTGCAATAACTAGTACCGCACATAGGAGATACCTATGTGTAGCTATTAGCACATGTTGTAGGACCGAACACAGTTGGCATTAATATTGTGCATGAAATCAGTTTGCACAATTATTTCCTTCCTTATCTCAGAACATTGCAGATTAATCTGTGCTGACCTAAACTCTAGCGTTTAGAATTCACTCACACTAACCCATGCCTAGAGATAGGAAGAAAGCTCACAGCCTTCCTAATAGCAGATGAATTGGGTGAGATAAGGAAGAAATGCTGAACTGACAGAACTCATCTCCACTTGCTTGACACAATATTAATACCTGGCAGCTATTTTACATTTGTACAATGAACAGATGGTGCTGGCTATCACTCAATAGTGGTCATGTTCTTTTTTTAAAAGATTAAAAACCTTTGGTTCCAATTTAGTAATGACAATCACGGAGAGAAACCTATCAGAGAAATTCTACCCTATCAACAGGTGGAATTCTTGAAAATGAATGAAAGTTCAAGATTACCCTCTGCCTACTATGGGGAATAACTTTATAATCCAGATAGCTTTTTAAAATCATTAAAAAAAATCCAAGGAACCCCTGACACACATACAGCTTTGAGCCATGCCCCACCTGTAGGGCTGCTAGGTCACCTGAAATCTCCATAGGACCCACTGAAATATTTGCTGAGTGTCTGAAAAGTGAGGTAAATGACACAAATCTACAGATATGCATATTGTTCCATACAGTTGGACTGGGGAAGGGCCACAGTTCAGTGGGTTCAGTCCCCAGCATCTCCAGGAAGGCCTGGGAGAGAGGTCTGTCTAAAACCCAGTCAGTGAAGAGACACATGGACCAGACGCTCCTCTGTTGCCAAGCTCTATATTCCATTCTTCACCAAACCATGACAGGCATTTGTTTATTTTATAAAATTTATAGACTGGTTGATTGTAGAAAACCTCAACACAGTTTACAAAGGAATAAAACAGCAAGTTAAAAAAAACATTCAGAAAAAGTATAAGCTAGCAATAAACTAAAAACACATCAGCATTCTAAATATCAGTTCATAAGTTTATTGTTCTAGCCAAAGGCCATGGCAGACTTGCATTAGGCAATAGTAAGGTAAAAGGGACACGGGTGGTGCTGTGGACTAAACCACTGAGCCTCTTGGGCTTGCTGATCAGAAGGTCAGTGGTTCGAATCCCCACAACAGGGTGAGCTCCCGTTGCTCTGTCCCAGCTCCTACCAACCCAGCAGTTCGAAAGCACGCCAGTGCAAGTAGATAAACAGGTACTGCTGCGGTGGAAAGGTAAACTGCATTTCTGTGTGCTCTGGTTTCTGTCATGATCCTCTGTGTGCTAATAGTGGTTTAGTCCTGCTGGCCCCATGACCTGGAAAGCTGTCTGTGGACAAACGCTGGCTCCTTCGGCCTGAAAGTGAGATGAGCGCCGCAACCCCATAGTCACCTCTGAATGGACTTAACTGTCCAAGGGTCCTTTACCTTTACCTTTACCCTTAGGCAATAGTGTTAATAAAAGACTTTGCCAGGTTCTTGAGCATTGAAATATTTTCCCTTGTGCATCTCTGACAACTCAAATTCTAATATTATTTTGCCTTTTAAAAATCCAATTTGCCGACATCCATGATGTAAGAGAGAGAAATTACCAGAGACACCAACCCAAATCCAGCTTGGTTTCAGATTAAGCTCCCAAAACACCACAACAATTTACAGCAAATTTATCTAACTCCTTCTTCCTGATTTTTTTGTATCCAGTGCATAGAGGGCACAGTATGTGCTGAACACTTCCAAGAGATTTGTTTACAACAAAAGCCAAACCAATCTAAATAAATATAAGTCAACCTTCAGGTTTTATGGTCTTGGTTCATGATCTAGATGCTTAGATTTGCCTAACTGCACTTCAACTCTGTTTCAGGGAAACAGGCAGGGTGTGAGTGGAAGCTCAGGGTGAGAAGGGGACAAGAGGTTCAGAATAATTTTAACAAATATTTTATAAGCGGTTTTGTAAATCCCATGTATTTAGACAACTCATGAACTACTTAGTAAAAATCAGTCAAGGGATGTGGAAAGCCTTGGCTGCATGCCTGATCTGGGTGTAAGTTATGCTCACACGCAACAGCAAAGTCCTCCCCCCCCCCCGCCCCACTTATAACACTGCTGTGCCCGATATCAAGGCTTGAATTAGTCTGATTGCCACAAACCTGTCTCTGGAAGCATTGCCCTGCAATCCAGGAAACAAACACTGCACTTTATCATATGACTGATGCACTTCTTGAAGGTGTGGATGACCGATGAAGGTTGAATTAACATTATTTACATTTACACCCCATCTTTCTTCCAAGGAGCTGAAGATGGTGTACAGTTGTACCTCGGGTTAAGTACTTAATTCGTTCCGGAGGTCTGTTCTTAACCTGAAACTGTTCTTAACCTGAAGCACCACTTTAGCTAATGGAGCCTCCTGCTGCTGCACCGCTGGAGCACGATTTCTGTTCTCATCCTGAAGCAAAGTTCTTAACCTGAAGCACTATTTCTGGGTTAGCGGAGTCTGTAACCTGAAGCGTATGTAACCTGAAGCGTATGTAACCTGAGGTACCACTGTATTTAATCTCCTCCTCCCCATTTTACCCTCACAACAACCCTGTGATGTAGACTAGGCTGACAGTGAGCAACTGGCCCAAGGTCACTCAATGAGCTTCATGGGTGAGGGGGGATTTGAACCCCAATGGCCCACGTCCTAGTCCAGCACTCTAACCACTATGTCACACTGGCTCTACTGCAAATACTACATGAAACAACCAGAAAACTATCGTTAAAAGGTCAGGGATGGAGCATCTGTGGCCCTCCTAGTGTTGGGTTCCAACTGCCATCAGCCCCAGCCAGCATGCCCAATGGTCAGTGATGATGAGAGTTTGGGCCAACAGTATATGGCAGGTTGGAAGCAGTAAGGCCTCTGAATACCAGTTACTGGAAACCACTGTGGGGAGACGCCTCTTTTGCCCAAGTCCTGCTGCAGGATTCCCACGAGCATCTGGTTGGCCACTGTGAGAATAGGATGCTGGACGAAATGGGCCGTTGGCCTTGTTCAGCAGACTCTCTGTACGTTCTTATGGACAGCCACAAGCTCCTGGTCCCTAAGAGGGCTTCTGTTTGGGATTCTAGCCAGTCTGTCAGAGGAGCCCTGTGGTGCTCCTCTGGCCAACACAGATGGGAAAAGGAGAAACAGAGGCATTTTTCTTCCTTGCTGCTAGTTTATACCTGCTGTGCCCTATTGGGCTACAGGATTCAGGTTTGAGGCCATCTCCTAGTCCCAAACCTAAGCAGCGGGAGGGCTGGCTCTGTACCCCCTGGAATGTGTCCTTTACTTTGGTTGGTGATTATCAAATACAGTGGTACCTCTAGTTACGAACTTAATTCGTTCCGGGGTCCGTTCTTAATTTCAAACTGTTATTAAGTAGAGGTGTGCTTTTGCTAATGGGGCCTCTTGATGCTGCTGCGCCGGCATATGATTTCCGTTCTCATCCTGGGGCAAAGTTCTCAACTCGAGGTAACTCTTCCAGGTTAGCGGAGTTTGTAACCGGAAGCGTTTCTAACCTAAGGCGTTTGTAACTCGAGGTACCACTGTATAAGGAATTTAGCAAATCCCAAAGCGATTTGCAAAACGAATAATAAAAAGACATAACATACAAAATTAAGGGTCTATTAAAACACTGCAAAACACATCTGCCACAGTGTTCCTAGGCACACCCTATGGCCCAGCCCTCATCATCCAACATAAAGTGCTGCGCAAGGGAGATATACCGTATTTTTCACTCTATAAGATGCACTTTTCCCATCCTAAAAAGTAAGGGGAAATGTGTGAGAGTCTTATGGAGCAAATGCAGGCAGGAGGCTCTGCTCAACGCTCCCTTTAAAGAGCCGCGCACACGCTCCACGCGCTCTTTAAAGGGAGCGCGGCTCTTGGGGGAACCTTAGCTGCGCGCAGCCTCTCCCGGGCAACAGGAGCCTTCATCCCGCTGCCAGGGAGAGGCTGTGTGTGGCTATCCCATAAGCCAGGACACAAGCGGGATCGCTGCACTGCGACCCCGCTTGCTGTCCTGGCTTCTTGCTTAGCCGCGCACAGCCTCTCCCAGGCACCTAGCAGAGCCAATGTAGCGGGCACAGTGTACTTGCCTCTCTGGCACTGGTTGCCGCTGGCACAAGAACAGGCGAGTAGGAGCAAGGCAAAGCCAGGCAGGACAATGCACAGGCCCTTGTCGGCTTCCTTTCCACGAGGAGCTCACTCAGCCCCATGGCCAAGCAGGTTCCTTTTCTTTCTCTTACCCCAACTATTTCCAAGCACCAGCCCAGTGACCTTTTCACAGGTGATGCCCACGCCCTCCCCGCATGGCAGCAGCAGCAGTTTTGCCAGTAGAGATCAGCCTGCCAACCACTTGTGCTCTTCCCTTTCCTCCTCTCCTCCTAGCTCAGCCTTCAGGGCCTGCCTCTGGTATGTTTCAAGATGTTTATAACTGCAGTATTGCAACACTGGTTTTTATACTTCGTAAATCACTTAAAAAACCTATTTTGGCATTGTGGTACAGAAAATAATGATGATAATAATAGTAGTAATAATAATAACAGCAGCATATATTAGTGAACACCAGAATACAAAAGTGTGGTGTGTTATAGAAATGGCTTGAAAAAATTTGCACTAAAATTTCCACTAAAATGCATCTTCATGAGGCCTTTAAATAAATAAATAATATTGCATAATACAAATGCAGAAATCTCAGGAACTGAAGTTGACAACTGGAAAGAAAAGAGAGAGAAACAGAGACACTGCCACCGTAGAAAAAAGTCCCTCAGCATTCTGTGGGATTTCGTCCCCTGTGACCTGTGCTGAATGTAGTCTAACGCATTCTTATACAGATGTTATGCAAACCTGTCTACTTAGAAGAAAACCCCACTTTTGATCCTAGATTAAATATTTGTTCAGTGTTGTTTACTGGCAGCATTCTCTTTTTAAAATGCATTCTACGTCCATTTGCTCATTTAGCAAAAAACAATTTCAGAATTACCAAATTATATAAACATAACCCACAAACAAAAGCCGTAACTGCAGTGAAACCATTCAGAATTCTGAAAGTCTTCAGTAGTGGTTTCCTGTGCTGCGGTCCATGGCGTCCAACTCTCATTGGACAGGGGTTGGACTACATGACTCTTGGGTCCCTTGCAACTGTTACAATTCTATAATTGCTTCCACAATTTCCACATTTCTGCTGAATGGCCATCGTTCACTCACACACTTTCACTCACTCACTCACTAATTAATTTATTTACAAAGGATCCTGGTTTCAGTAATGATAGAACATTGCATTTTAGTGTTTTCATGTGGTCCTTATCTCTCCCCCCCCCCCCCGCCTGATTTATGGCAATTTTAAAATGCAATTGCAATGAATTGACAAAGTACTGTTAATGATCTTTACAGCCATAAAATCAGAGATTGGGACCCTGAGGGTCATCTAGTCCAAACCCCTGCAATGCAGAAATCTCATCTGGATCATACTTGACTGATGGCCACCCAACCTCAGCTTTAAAAGCTCCAAAGGAGGATTCCATTACCATCCCTTCCAGCTCTGCAATTACATGATTCGTTATATACAGCTTGAGTGCAGGTATTGCTACTGCTTCACTCCAACAGGTGTCCCAAATTCACTGCTCCACTGCTCCAGATTTCTAGGGAAGCCATCAGGAAGATCAGATTTCTGTCTGAGAGCTCCACCACTCTCTGTGCCTGTCTCTCAGTCTGTACCTGCAGTTTCTTCACAAACAGCTTGGTGACATCATCCACCACAAGAAGGGGGAAAACTGAGGTAGATGAACATGCCCTTTCTTTAGTGATGCAAAGGCTCACCAGCCAAGTGCATCAGATCTTCCCAACAGTAGGAATCTGCCCCATTAAACTTGCCCAACCGCTTTGACCCACAAGCAGAGTTGTCAATGGGTGGTGGGAGATCCTTGAGACCAACTCTCATCACATTACATTATTAAAATCAGACAGGTATGCATTATTAATCCCTGCAGAAAACACCACAGAATTAATCACAAAATGCTGCCAGCAGTCTGACAGTCTAAATAAATTACTGACACATGAGGAAAAAGGAAGAATTGAGTAAGGCACTCAGACACACTAAGACACTATGTTAAAATCTCAGTGAATTGGACAAGGCCTGGAAGAAAAACCAACGAATATGGGTTCCGTTGGAACTCTGCAGGTGCATTTCTGTTTCACTCTGAACAAAGATCACAGCTCAAGTGCATGGGATCAGAGGCAGCTCAAGCAAACTATAAATTAAACTTAGTCTTTTGCGGGGGAAACTCTAGTGCTTCACACCAGGGGAATTTCTCCATGGAAACCAAATGCTAGCCCAATTAATCCCAGAAATATCTGCCATATCTAGTGCAAGTTCACATTTTCATCTAATTTTCACTTATTTTAGGATTTCTTAACCTGCCTTTCACTATTAAGTCTCATGGAAGATTACTACAAAACAATGATGCAACTTGAAAGCAAGTAAAACCAATACTTAACATACCAAAAATACAGCATAGGTCATCTCAGCTGTCAAAGGCCAGGGTACAGAGGTGTGTGTTCAGCATATTACAAAGGCTGTGCAATGAAGACACTATAGACACCTCTGTGGGGAGAGAATTTGGGAGGTGATACGGAACAAGCTTTTCCTGGAACACCACCACCCAAATTTCCAAATGGTAATTAAGATGCATCCTCCTGCAAGCACCTGCTCCTGGTAATTGGATTGTCTGAATATCCTGAGAAAGTGTTGACATCTTTTACAAGTAAGAAAAAAATTGTACCCAATGACTCTCTGGTGGAAGAATTAGATTGTGTCATGGCATGACAAAGGGCACAAGTAATGTCCTCTTTACCAATCCTTTACAGTATCATACTCTGACGGAGAGATGCATAGCAGGAAATTAATGTCTTGCAAATGGGCACGTTAGTCTGTTCAATTTTTTGGGAAACTTCCAAAAGACTGCGCCATGTCACTTTCTTCTAAGCTTGCTCCAGGGGTATCTATGGCAGAAGAAATCCTTTTTGCTCAGCTAGACATCCTACCTTTGCTTCCCTTTGTTCTCTTTGTCACATCCTTTGTTGTAAGAAGCACAACCCCGCATCTACCAAAAGAAAAGCTTTTGCTATTTTTTGAACCATATGCTAAGGTTTCCAAGGAATCCAGAGTAGAATCAGATGTGGCCAAGCTAAGCCCGAGCCCAATGGGGGAGAATCTTAGACTGAACAAAAGCGCCCCCCCCCCCCACTAGAGATGTCTATGAATTCCAAGGAAAACACATATGGGAATTGCCCATATTCACTTATTGGCCCCAAGTATAGAACAGAAATCAATCCAGCAAATATTATTATTCACTCCTGTGAACAATACTTAAGCATTTACAGTCCCCCACAACCTATTCTCTCTCTCTCTCAATCTCTCTGTGTGTTGAAATGAATGGAGCAGAACAATGAGATCAATAACATAGTTTATGGCAGAAGATGAACTACTGCAAAACACAACCAGTACTGTATACAATAAACGGAGACTGAAAATAATACTGTCCTACCACTCTCACTCTCTCTCTCTCTCTCTCTCTCTCTCTCTCTCTCTCTCTCTCTCTCTCTCTCTCTCTCACACACACACACACACACACACACACACACACAACCTTATCCTTTCCCAGACCCATCTGGAGAATTCAGTCTTGGATCCTTGAATCCCTGTGAAAATTCCCCAAATCGCTTTTCTTTGCTCCTCCTTCCACGAGGCAGTTAAGCTTTTCACTTCTCTTTACCTTTCTTATTTTATGAAGCTCGCTCACCTGTAACCCTTGTGAGATTTGGATCAAAGGCATCTTCATGTGATCTTTCCCCTTGCCAGTTCATTTAGTCTTTCCAAAGGTTTCTAAATGCCTGCCCCATATTCTGTAAAAGGCACGTCTCTGGGGTAACCACGTCTCTGTGAGCCTCTGTGTTAGACACAGGTTCGTGTGTTATATATACAAGAGCATATCTGATAAAACACAAGGTGCTTCCTAAAGAGTGGTTGAGACTGCATCATGGCTTTCTTCATGTGGCTAGGAAGGGGATAGAGATGCAAGCCACCACCTACAGTCTGAGGTTGCCTAGTTCAGACATAGGCATATCACTTCATATACAGGAACTGATCTTCAGCCCTCAGGAACCACCAGCGCAGAAGGAAAATAAAATATGTGCCACAAGCAGACCAGTCACGTGCACCAAACCTTGGTATGCTCTTTGTTTTGCCCTAACTTGATCCCTAGACTGATTGTCTGGGCTTTCCATCTTAAACCATACTTGTTTTAGCAATTGACATAAAGCCGAACCTAGACCGGAAGTCAGATCTTTTTGATGAAGTACACTAATTAAACACCAATAAGCAAGGGATAACATGCATTTTAGACAGCTCTGGAATTAATTTTACTAAATTGAAGTCTATACAAGTGTGGACATAAATAGGCATTGTTCAGAAATTTACTGCCGAACGGGGGGAATCTAGGTTACGGTATAAATATAAGCATTAGTACTGTATTCCAAGAGCATTATTATTCCAACACCATTATATGTCAAGCTTTCTTTAAAAAAACTAAAAACCCTAGGGTGAAAATAGTTGCCAGTGAGCTGGCTATTAAGACAGTCAGCAGAGCCATAGCTAGGTGATCTTGCGCCCCTGGCAGAACCATCCAGATTGCGCCCCCTGGCCACAGACAAATTAGCTCTTCTTTCTCCTCCTCCTCCACCCCACCCCCACCCATTCAATTCACCCTCTATTTAAAACCATTTCTTATGAGGCAATAATTGATATTGATATTTATGTACACCACCTGCACCCCTGGTGGGGGCCCACCTCCCTGGCTATGGCCCTGGCAGACAAACCTGGTTTTCTTTCTTCCAGGAAAAATGTTATTAATGTCCCCAACAGGCAATTTAATTTTTTTGCACATATAAATTAGTTAACCTTGCCATGAAGCACAATATGTTCTCAGGCAACTAATGTTGGTGTTATTTGCGTATTGTTTCACTTGGGGAGTGAGCCCTGTAGGAATTTCTGCTGGAGATCTTGGCCCAGCCTAGCTGCTTGTTTGCGCCACTCTGCAAGAGAATGTTGGGCATCCAGGGGCACCGCAAAGGGTCCCTACTCCGTGCCCTCCTCTTCCTTACACAAATGGACACAGCACCAGGAATGCTCAACTCTGTTGCTTTTATGAGGCGTTGTATGTTACAGCATGGTCAGAATAACCCAGTTCATGCCCGTGATCCCATTCAAGAGCACTCTGGCAAACAACCCTTTATTTATCTACTTTATTTGTGTATTTAGTAAGATTTATACACCGCTTGATTATAAAAATTCTCAAAGTAGTTTAAAAAAGAAAAAAAGGGGGGATTATAACCCTGCTTTAAAACATACAAAAGTTACAATACTAAATCAGATTAGGTAAAGGTAAAAGGAGCAGCGCATGGAAACGCTGTTTACCTTCCCGCCGGAGTGGTACCTATTTATATACTTTTTAGCATGCTTTCGAACTGCTAGGTTGGCAGGAGCTGGGACTGAGCAACAGGAGCTCACCCCGTTGTGGGGATTCGAACCGCCGACCTTCTGATCAGCCAGCCCTAGGCTCTGTGGTTTAGACCACAGCGCCACCCTTTTCTCAATTTTCTAAGTGTCTGGGTAGGCTCATATGAAAAAGATTTTTTTAGCAGGTGTCAAAAAGAGTACAGTGAAGGCACCTGCTTGATCTCAAGAGGCAGGGAGTTCCAAAGAGCAGGTGCTGCCACCCTAAACCACTGAATTCTTTCAAATGCAAAACAGGTATTATATTGCACCTGTAGTAGTGCCAGTTCCCATACTGTAGCAGTCAAGTGGGCACATGTAGGGTGAGACCTGTTTTCAAGCAAGTCAGTTCCTTTCCCAGCAGCTCTGACTCAAGCCTGTTTCTGGGGAAGGCACAAGGAAGGGGGAAACTACCCTGTTGTTGTGCCCTTCCAGGATATTCTGGTTCCAGGTGAGCAAATGTCAAAGAGGTCAGCTGGACGAGGCCCCATTCCCAGTCTGAACTCGGTAGTGACCTGGAAATGTCATAGAGACGTCACAAGGGCAGAACGGGGTGTTCGTAGACTTTTCCAATGGCCTTCAATTCTGCACCATTACACTGACACACGCGGTGCCTCGGAATGTAACACCTGCTCAAACGGGGGGCTGCCTGTACCCCACTCAGCACTACACTGAATTCCACCCATAGGGTGCAACAGAGTGATCCCTGGCAGTGATCCCTGACAGAGAGGAAGCAAACTTTAACAAATAACAAAATGGAATGTTGTCAGGCCATTGATAATGAAGATTATTTCAGCACCTAAAACTAACATTCATTCTGGTCATAGACTACACTTCACTTCATCAGATGCAGTTGACAGGTATGTACTGTATTACTCACATAAAATATGAGGATATGGCAGGGATTTCAATACCAACTTTTTATTTCCTATTTCACCTCTTTTCTCGGTTCTAATTATTTCCTCCTCCGTTAAAAATGCTTGTTTCCTTCTCCAGAGCAGGGATGGGGAAGCTGTGGCCCTCCAAGTGATGCCCATTTCTCCTTAGCACCAGCCAGCACAGCCAACCATCAGGGACAATGGGAACTGGAGCCTAACAAATCAAGCGGGGTGGGGGTGGGGAATAGGTCCCCTGTCCCCAGTACAAAAGAAGCTAAAGGGCCACGAATCACAAAAGGGTATGGTCAGATAAGCAAAGTCACCATCAACCCACTACAGACACTTAATTAGTAATCATTTTTGCAGCCTGTTGTTGGTGAATAGCTGTTTTAACTTCTGGGTCAGAGGATAGGTTTGCTACTGAAGGCCTATAAAAGGGATGTTATCATTGTCCAGGATGACGTGTTGAATGGTTTTAACTGGGAATTGTAGATAACAAATGTTCATACACCTTCACTTTTGGATCTGTACTGCAGTAAGTTATTCGTGGGTATAAATCAGATTATGTGGGTCTGTTTTTCTCACTTTAACAGATGGATAATATATTTCAAGGATTTACAACAGGCGTTTCTTAAAGAACAAATTCCTGTCTGATGAGCTGTACTGTGCTTGTACTGTAGGCTTGGGCCATTGACAATTGATTTTGTGGAGGCTAGAAGTCTAAATAAGTGTGTAGTAGTTAATGGGTTTCCAATATAAGTTGAAGCTTTTATGTCCATTGTGAAATTGGACAGCATCAGCAAGGCAGTAAAACTGCTATGCAGACTAACCGAGGCTCATATTCATTGGGGTGAAAGCTATTGAAGTTCCAAAATAATTTCTCAAGGGCTTCCTACTGGTGACATGGATGTGTCATTAACCCGTATGGCCAACTATGTCTCTCTAAAATATAATGAGCCCTGCCTAGAGGTAGCACTATTCTTAGATGTTTGTCGAATTATCATTTGCTTATGACTTAATCTTAAGTAGCTGAATGGCAACATTTTGGAAAAACGAGAAAAATGTTTTACAAAGTATTTCATTCTAGAGCCACATATAATCAAAGTATGGAATGTCAACAACAGTCACACATACAACTGTGGAATATCATTCACTCTCACTGCTATTTACAATATACAACACATTAAAAAAGCAGCAGTGCACTTTACAATTTTTATTATGCTCATCAAAATAAACCTAGAGAAGCCGTGATTCCACATGATTTCAGATGAGGCTGAAAGTTCATGAGGACATGGAAGATGCAGATCCCAAACTGAAGTCTGCCAGTTGCCTTTCATATTATATTACAATGTTTACTTACTTTAAAACAAAAGCAAAGCCTGTCACTGCAGTGTACATCATTGATGGCCAGCATAACAGGGTAAGACAATGGGTGCAAGAGCACCACCCACCAAGAAACAACCTAGAGCCTACAACAAGAAGGCCATGCAAAGCCATCCTTCTCAATCTATTTCCCTCTGTCCTGGAGTGACAGCTCCTAGCTGCAGAGAATTTTCTGCAGTAGAAGTCAAGGCATGAAATCTGTTCACATTTAACAGCTGAATTAAGGCCTTAAATACAAGTCTGCAATAAAAAGCTCTAATTCTCTCACTAAACTGCACACTGAAATGTTATGTGTTTATGATCCCAGTGAAAGTTCACTTTACATATAATTGGTATGCAGTGCACAACTTCTACAGGGCCAACCTAAACTGACAGTGCATACTTAATGTGAAGCATTGTTTCAGGGAGTGAATCAGTTCTAAAGCAATTAAAAAGACAGAAGGTGAGGCTTTCAGGGGGTACCTTAGGACAAGTCACTGATATAGTGTTGGCCGGGTGCCAGAGTTAGTATCATTAGTCTTACCTTGTGACATTGTACTGACATAACAACTGATGTGTGCATTTCCACTCTACCCTTACATGATTATACACTGGCACAGCAAATCTTGCAGACTAATTCTAAGCAAAGTAAGGATTTCAAATTGGGTCTTTAATTATTCTATCTAGGACAGGAGGCACTGAAATTTTTTTCTACTCCCAAACAAGGTGTGCAAGCAAGTAGACTTCCCAGTTACCTTTTAAATGATATGGAAAACAGAGAACCACTGAGCTTCATCCCTGATCACTGGTTCCCATTTGCTGATACTCAGTTATCTTTCCACAAGGGCCAACATGGATGCCGAAATCTAGCATTGCCTGAGCTCTGAGAGTGTGGCTTTCTCCCGAATGAAGTGCGGAGTGTTTGAGGACATTCGCAGGGAAACCAAAATGCTTGTTTACAAAGCTACTGTACTACCAACCTTATTATATGCTTGTGAAACATGGACCACTTATAAACACCATCTCCAGCTCCTCAAAAGATTCCATCAACAGTGTCTCCAAAAAATTTTACACATCACTTGGGAAGACAGGCGAACTAATATCAGTGTACAAAGCAAAGATCACCAGTGTTAAAGCAATGATTCGTCAACATCAGCTTCGTTGGACTGGTCATGTTGTGCGGATGCCTGATGATCGTCTTCCAAAGCAACTACTCTATTCCGAACTTAAAAATGGAAAGCGTAATGCTGGTGGTCAACAAAAGAGGTTTAAAGACTGTCAAGGCAAATCTAAAAAAATGTAGTATAAACACTGACAACTTGGAAACACTGGCCTGCGAGCGCTCTAGTTGGAGAACAGCCTTTACCAAAGGTGTCATGGGCTTTGAAAACACTCGAACTCAGGACGCAAGGGAGAAACGTGCTAAGAGGAAGGCACACTTGGCAAAATCCACACCGTGATCAACTCCCACCTGGAAACCAACGTCCCCACTGTGGAAGGACGTGTGGATCCAGAATTGGCCTCCACAGTCACTTATGGACTCACACTGTTAAAACCATGTTTATGGAAGACGATCTTACTTGGCTACGAGTGATCACCAAAGAAGAAGAAGAATTTATTATTATTATTATTAAATTTGTATACTGCCCTTCATCCAAAGATCTCAGGGCAGTTTACAGAATAAAACCACAAAGTACATAATACAAACAATAACAAAACAAACACATCATCCCCAATTCCTGCTTGCTATAGCAGAAAAAACTCATTAAGAGGCACAAAGGGCTTTACCTTCTGAAGTGTAAGGAATACACAGGACTTATAAGTAGGGCTGATGACACTTTTTCTGCAGGGCTCCTGTGCTTTTAACAATTTATTCAGAAAAAGTTAGCAGGTGAAGCTGCCTAGCACTGAGACACGGTACTGGCAAAAGCTTCACGATAAGTATATGACAATAATGCTGCTACTTAAATCGAAGTGAGGTACTTGGCAATCCTGTTGAAATTAATACTGCTGAAACTAAGGGTGCCAGGTGGCTTCTTTGAGAAGATTCTTCCTTCTTCTACCTACACAGAACAAACACCTAACCTCATTTTGCAATCCTAGAACACTGCCGTCTGGCCACTCAGTGAAGACACTGGCAAGCCAGGAATGGTGTTATATAGCTCTCCTCCATACCTTACAAACAAGGACAAAAGTTTCAAAATATACAATCACCTCCTGAACTAATGATGCCACAGATCCCAAAACAAAGCAATGCACTCTCACACATATGCTGCAGATCATCTGTTTTTCTTTCTTGCTTCAGTCCATTTTTGAATCAGCAAGCCTAACAGAATGGCTGTGCAAATGAATCCTGGAAAGTTAACAGTGGTAGTGGTGAAGAGCGAGTTAGCAAATTTAAGCTGTGGTGATCAGCAGCTGCCAGGAGGCGTTTATGCTCCAGTCCTAACTCATCTACCTGCCTATCTCTGTGTATAGTTTTACCTTCATTTGAACTTTCATTTGTCCTGCTTTGTCTCTTGCATCTTGTCAAGACTGCACTCGTAAGTCAAACTCTCTTCTGCTCCCCAAAGCTTCTGCAGCAACCAAAGTGTAGGCAGGAGGAAAGGAAGTCCATTCAGACCTCAAGGAGTACTCCTTGATCCTTGGACCACACTAGAGAATAGTTAATGTTCCACTTTCCCCTATCAGCGATTGGCAGCTGTCTTTATGGCTGGATTCTTCCAGCTGCTCAGCAGGTTACATACCAAGTCGCTTTCTTGCACAACACTTAAGCAACAACCAGCCCAAGACGCCTGGCCAGCCTGGAGTGGCTTCACTCTATGAAGCTTATTCCACTATAAACACCAATGTACTTCTCCACCCCGATGAGATACTCTGTGATTCCTCACTAGTCTTAGGTTAAATAATAAGGGGAGGGAGTTAAACTTTTGAAGCTCTTATTAGGAACCTGTCAAGCAGGGCTGGGCCAACTAATCACACAATCTCGGCTTTCAGTTTGAAAGGGGGCTGGTGTGTAAGATAATATAGCGGCAGTCACATTTTCAAGATTTTCTGCAACGTGATTTAAAAGCCAGTTTGCATGCAATTCTAGTTTAGTTTGATATCACTACCTGTGACATAAATGTAGCTTGCTTTATGTTTTCTTGGCATGCATTTTTCAAGGCAGAGAGGAGCTTAGCATTAAGGAAAACTAAAAGTAGTTCTGAAAAAGATAAATCACTTTGGCATTGTTGTTCTTTGATATTTGTCAGGACATCATTTGTGTGCAAGCACTTGGTAGTTTCTAAAGAATTAACTAATGCTTGACATTTCCTCTTGTACAGATCAACTTGCATCTTCAGCTCTAGGGTCTGAACTCAATGTGACATGCAGCTATGTATTTTTTAAAACTCTCCAAGCAGAAACCAGGAGATTGTGTGAGAGGTGGAACACTGAGAGAAAAGGGGACTTCTTACACGTTTTTCTTTTGGTTGTTTGTCTAGTTAAAGTTTTTCCCTAGCTGCTTTTCCTCTCTATAAGGCCAAAGACATGAATAGACACATCTCATTCACCACCAGAGGAAGACGGGGGAGCATATTCACTGTGTATTTCTGAAGGACGAAATGGCTAAAGGACACCAGCATACGTCTGCTACAAAACCCATCTTTTTAAACTGCCTTTTTATATAGCTCTCTTAGAAAATACAGTAAGACAACCAAACCAAGCTGAAACACTTCTAACTTACCTTTTTAAAGTTAGTTACTGCTGTTGCATTTGTTATTTTTTAAAAATATTATTTTAGATCATTGTAATTGTTGTGCTTTTATGATATTGTGAGCCACCTTGGGTGCTGTCCTGAGAAAGGTGGTACGTAAATAATTTTATTACACTATTTTTTGGGGTTTTTTCTAAAATACCATTGAGTATAAGATATATACAACTGCAGGTGTCACTTGGTTGTCAGACACATTTCAACAGAACATCTATAGTTATTACAGGTCCACCTTCTTTGGTACAACAGCATGGAAACTGACAAGTTCAGCTACTTGCCAATCTGATCAACTGAAATTTTGCCAGGCTGTCATCTACAAAAGATAACCAATTTCTAAATTTGCACCCATTTTTAACTGGCTAGTAGACATTTATATGCAGTTAAATTAGCTGCAGCAGCAACCCCCTTTTTGGAAACATGCAGAAAAATATTTCTTCACATATTTAATCAGAAGTTCCACTATCTTAATGTGGCTTGTTCCCTTGTGCAGTCTGTTTCAGATTTCCAACGGCTATCTTCCATATATACAGTATTTGAGAAATATTCTCTTGCCATATTTCCTCTTACTAGTTCCAAAAGGTAGCCGGTGTTCAGGTACTCGCTCTATATTTTGTCTACTTTCCATAATGTATGCTATTTTTGTTCCCCCCTAAGAGGCGGATGAAGCAGCTTATATTTTCTTTCTAGAGAAGGGTTTTTCGTCACATATAAAAAACTCCTCTGAGGCTGCTTCTGTTGGTTGACTATGCAAAGTGTGTGTGTGTTTAATACAATTAAACCATTTCATATATAAAAACAACATAAAATTGTTTTAATTGTCTTCATATATTGTTTTATATATGTTTTATTTGTGTCTTTATTAAATCACTTTGAAATGTATAGGAAGCTATTAATATATTGAATTAAATACCGTAATGTTAATTTATTTTTAGAAATCTAACAGAAGCATAATCAGTACTTAACTGTTCAGCGTGTAAAGCAAGATGATAAGCTAGTTCATGAAATTAATGGAATGCAAACTTGTTATAAGGATACAAAAACATCATGAATTTTGAAGATTCAATAATTCTTAAATAAAAAATTAGAAAGCAAGTCTTAATTGAAACAATTCATGAATTAGAGCTATAATTTATTTTTTTCATCCTGCTTTATAGGCCCTTGTTTAGTAATTTATGCTGATGGACTATTCACAGAACCAAATCCAACATTTATTTACATTTGCCAAGCACTGCTGTTTTGCAAAGCTATTTCTATAGTCTTTTGAAGAGAATCATCAAATTGAACTGCAATTGCAAAAAGTGTGTCAATTTAAGAGTGTGTTCATTTCAACTTTTCCGTCTCCAGTCCTTAACTTTTCATAAACAGTCTATTAGGAAAGTGTCTGAAATGGACTTCTACTGAAAAACAAACTACGCATTCCAAACTGAAGCTACTAAAAACACATTATAATTTCCTTCCAAATGAAGTAATGCTTGTACCAAAATCTTAAACAATCTTAAACAGAAAAGTCAGCCTACTTACCTTCATTCTGATCACTAAAACAACATTTTTGTAGCCTTCAGCCACTGGATCTCAGTCTGAAGTTTCCATCTCATTTCCAATCAGATAAAGCTTGCTTAGCACGAGCAACTAGTGGAAACAATGCCGAAAAGCAATGATTACAAATTTCCATGGGCTTGCACTTAAAAGCTTTAATGAGATGGAAAAGAGATGGCCTCTGAAAACTGGTGAAATGTTTGTACTGCAATTAAACTGAAGAGACTATCACCTGGTAATCAGAATCATGTGACACAATCTGGTTTCAAGTTTATATACCACATTAGGGAAATGATTAACATTCACGTCACTTGTTTCAAGTTTCAACAACAGTAGGGTTCAAAATAAAACCTTTCCAATGAAAACAAATTCAGATTTTTCAAGAGTTTATTGTGCATCTCTATTGCCATCTAAAGAGTCTGGTTTATAACTGTTTGCATTATGATGGCTACAGAGCAATTTAGGCTACACTAGTTTCTATTTTATCTCAACAGTACTTACGATAAATGCGATTGTTCTCAAATGGTACCAGTTGCCGCAAAATAAAGTGGATGAAGTATCTTCAGGAAACTTGTTCATTTGTATGTAGCCAAATATGTCCTTACAACTATAAGCTCTGGGACCTTCGGGTAAATACAGGGTTGCAGTCAACAAACTGGTTACTTCAGAGTAGAGTCCCTGAAATTACTGGATCTTATGTTGTCATGGGCCTGCCCTGAGTAAGTTAATAGACAAGTCACAGAAAATTAACAAATTCAATCTGTGTTCAGGTCTTGCTGTGTATTTGCAAAAACCAGCTTGCCAATGTACCTGTGAGTATATACAAGGAGACCAGCAAAGTTTCCGTCCCCAGTCTAAATTAAGGTATGTGCATATTTTCTCCTGCCCCAAACCTCATTGTCCTCATTGTCCCTCTCCATTCCCATCGCAGCACTTGTTCTGGAACTTACATACACTGCAATATTCACAGCAAAAAAAGAGGCAAGCTTATTCTACACTTTTGACTTTCTCACATAATTTCTAAACTGCCTTACTTTCTTCCTATAGATTTCCACATTCTCCTTTTGCAACCCATAATATGGAAGTAATGCTAGTAAATGGACAATAATACTTAAGGAAGCTTATCCTACACTCCATGGGGTAACCTCCCCCCTCTTGCCAGCCCTTTGCCCCAATCAAACATATGATAATCAGATTAAGAGAAAGGGGGAGTATTAATTTAATTTATTCTCCTTGGCCAGCAGAAAGATGACAGGTACTTCAAAATCACAACAGGATACAGTGGTACCTCAGGTTAAGTACTTAATTCATTCCAGAGGCCCGTACTTAACCTGAAACTGTTCTTAACCTGAAGCACCACTTTAGCTAATGGGGCCTCCCGCTGCCGCTGTGCCGCTGGAGCACGATTTCTGTTCTCATCCTGAAGCAAAGTTCTTAACCTGAAGCACTATTTCTGGGTTAGCGGAGTCTGTAACCTGAAGCGTATGTAACCTGAGGTACCAGTGTACTGAAATGAGAAAGGCTACAACATTATCTTTTTTTACACTGTGTGAGGGAGCAATCTACGTGCACAGCCCTCCTCACCTGATCAAGCTGAGGTTGCAGTTCTGTACCTCTTCATACTTGAACTCAATGGAACTTGCTTCTGAATAGACACACATAGGACTTTAAAGCTATATAAAATGTGATGGAGAAAATAATAATTTCATACCGTATCATTTTGATGATTCCATTTTCTTTTGAGTCTATGGCCTCACTAAACTGAAAAGGTCTGTACCTGCCTACCTTTTACAGTAGAAAACTAGCTGCTTTTAGGTGCTGTAGGTAGTGAATGTCCGTTCCAGAACAATGAAAAGGATAAACTGTTAGACTCTACGGTGGCCATTGTATGCATGGAAAGAGAACTGGCTAGGCAATAGACAGATGAAAGAGGATACTGGGAGACATTTAATGAATAGGAAAATTAGTCAATAAAGAAAAACATTGAAAATACCGTATTTTTTGCACCATAACCCTCACTTTTTTCCTCCCAGAAAATAAGGGGAAATGTCTGTGCGTGTTATGGAGGAAATGCCTACGGGTGGCATGCCTACGGATTTTCCTCCTCTAAAAACTACATGCGTGTTATGGTCAGGTGCGTGTTATAGAGCCAAAAATACGGTAGTTTGTGTGTAACCACATTATATTATGATAAGAACTGATCTGAAGAGCTAAATGATTTTGATTGGTTCAGGAAGATGACACTGGGTTGCATCTATTAAGATTGCTGTGATCCTTTGATTGGTGAATAGAAACCATGTGTGTAATCAGAAAGTGTATAAAAAACACCATTGCTTTGGAAGTGCTGTTTTACAGCCTACTGCTAATTGTTGAGGCTGTCCCTATGCATTATTTGTAGTTCAATAAAGGCCTATCTTTTCACTTGGAGTCTGCATCCTTTTCTTTTGGGTTTCTACGAGGGATACCTCTAGTCTAAATTTATCCTAGAAATGTACGTAAGTTTACATTTTGACAAAAGTCAAAACCTCGGTTTAAGAACTTAATTCATTCTGGAAGTCCGTTCTTAACTTGAAACTGTTCTTAACTTGAAGCACCACTTTAGCTAATGGGGCCTCCCGCTGCCCGATTTCTGTTCTCATCCTGAAGTAAAGTTCTTAACCTGAGGTACTATTTCTGGGTTAGGAGTCTGTAACCTGAAGCGTCTGTAACCCAAGGTACCACTGACAAGATGATGTGTGGAACAGTGGAAACAATAAAAACTTGGGCTGTGATAGTCTAATCATATTTTCCTTTCTACAGCTCAGGAAAAAGTACAATGTGTACACTGTTAACACTGAATGTACATTCTTAAAAGCCACCCCCAACCCCAGAAAAGCTTAATGACAAAGCATCCAGGCACACAGCAAAAGTAACGTTTTCAAATGAGATAATCAATATGAGCATTACTTCATAGGGTTTTTAAAAAAAATTACTGGAGATTTTATTACACAGTGAAAAGTATTTTTACAAATATGCCAAAGTTATGGTGGATTAATAAAGAAATGTCATTTAACTTGAATAACACTATGAAATGATTAGCAGATCTGAAGTTGAAGTCTACTGGTAAACTCTCTAGTTTCACGTAGTCATTCCTAGCAAAGAATATTAAATGGTAACATTCATACTTAAGTCCAATATCTGACAAGCACATGATACAAAACACAAAGAATCAAACATATTAACTAGGTAGGATTGGAGCCTTCCATCAATAAGCCCCAAGAAATGTGCCCAACAGTCTCACATTGCTCAGCATGGTTCCTTTTCCTTGTCCATCATGGTCCATGTATTTGAAGGCTCAATCAGCTCCTGACATCATTTTTACCCTCACACCACTCTCAGAAACGCTTAAAGAACCTTGTACAGTGGCACTGGCAAAAAAAATTATATCCATTGCCATCATTCTGCATAGAAGTGTGGATTTAAAAAAAAAATTGGTTAAGCAACAATATTTTTTTGTCTAGCACAGCACAGATCTCAACTGAGTTATCTGACCAAGTTCAACTTAGAACACACCCTTCTGGCTTTCTTTCAATGAAGTAAGTACCAACATGTATTTTCTGTCAGCATACATCCATTTTCAAATGTTCCAATAGTTCTCCAAGCTTCATGCTCCATTCTGTATACCATCAATTTTCTAGACAGTCCACTGATGGTTCTTTTGCCATTCTTTCTTTTTAAGAAATTTTCCTTCCTTCAAAGCATATTTTTCTCCAACCGGCTATCATCTCTGCTTACTTTTCCAAGCAAAAGAAGAAACCAACTTCGGCAAAGTAACTTGAGAATTTATCAGGTTTCAGGTTTCCATTTCTGAGAGGCAAACACTGCTGGACCGTCTTGCATCTATTGCATCGTCTTTTTCTAAATCCAGAATATCAGACAAATCAATAGCAGGCAATGGAGACCTCCAGTACTGGAAGGAGTTGTAGCGCCAAACATCATCTTCAGGCTAGGAAAATAAAACGTAATTAACAGATATCACTGCAGCAGAAAAATGAACACCTCTAAAAAAGCACTTTGCATTGACAAGCCAAATCTACAAACAGTTTTAGAATCTCTATTTTTGAAAAATTCCACAGTCTAGTGAAAATTAAGAGCCAGGATCTAAAGCAAAGAACATGTGCAATGGAGAGAGAGAGAGACTCACACAGCCAAACATTTATCCTAAGAACACAAGGAGAGTCTGCTGGATCAGGCCAATGGTCCAGCTAGTGCAGCATCACGTTCTCAGGTGCCTCTGGGGAACCTGCAAGCGTGACCCCCCCCCCCCGTTTCCAGCAACTGGAATTCAGAAGCATACTGCCTTTGACTCTGGAGGCAGAGCAAAGCCATCATGGCTAGGAGCCATTGCTAGGCTTATCTTCCATGAATTTTAAAAATCCTTTTTCAAAGCCATCTAAGTTGGTGGCCATCAATGCCTCCTGTGGGAGAGAGTTCCATAGTTTAATTATGTGCTGCGTGACGTACTTGTTTTGTCTGTCCACTATGAGGAAAGAATGCAGCGTTTCGGACTGTTTGGTTTAGAGAAAAGTGAGTAACCCATAGGGGAAGTTGCTCCACCCCCTTGATCATTTTGGATGCACTTAACTTGTGTACACTGAACTGCACTGGCCTTTTTACAGCCATCCACTCATATGGAGAGGTGTTTTTGGAACTCTTCACAATCCTTTTTGTTTTAACAATCCTGAACAAATTAATATCATCAGCAAATCTGGCCACCTCACTGCTCATAACTAACTCTAGATCATTTACAAACAAATTAAAAAGCACAGGTTCCAATACCAGCCCTTGGAGACACTCCAATTTCTTCATCGCTCTATCAGTAGAACTGTCAATTAATTTCTACTCTTCATGTCCCTTAACCCACAAGAGTCCCTCACCTCTTATTCCATGACTGCAAAACTTAATCAGGACTCTTGTTGAAAGCTTTTTGAAAGTTCAAGTACACAATGTCAAGTGGGTCACCTTTATCTATAAGCTTTTCACTCTCTTAAAAAACTCTGAACAGGCTAGAGAGATGGTCCATGACCTTGTACAAACCATGCTTGTTTTCCTTCAGCAAGACCTGTTCTTTTGTATGTTTGGTTACTATATGTTTAACAGTATTTTCCATCAGTTTTCCCAGGACAGATATTAAGCTAACTGGCCTGTAATATCCGGGATCTCCCATATTCTCTTTGAAAAAATTGTGTAACATTGGCCACTTTGCACTCCTCAGGTATGGAGGCTAATTTTGGGACAAATTACATAATTTTGTTAAGAGATCAGCCATTTTACATTTGAGTACTTTCGGAACATGGGGATTGATACTATCCAGAACCAGTGATTTTTCAGTTTTTATTTTGTCCATTAGGCCTAGAACTAGTTGTTCCCATAGTGGCAGTTATTGCTGCTAAAATAAGCTACTGTTCTCTATGTGCACAGTTCTCACCCTCACATGCATTTTTTCTTTGAGTCTCTCTAGCTGAATTAGATGCTAACAATCACACAGAGAAAGAAATCAAGGAAAGAAAGAGCCTACCCTCACATCAAGCAAAATGGATTTAAGAAACGGTTTAACTTGCACCCCCTATGGTGGATTGGCTGGAGAACAAAAAATAATATCCTGGGAAATAATTACTCGGAATTACAACACGGTCTTGTACGTAGCTTGCCAAAGATCGGCAGTTTTGCTGGCTTTGGTGGCCAACCCAAAATTTGTGGTTGGCAGGATCATGACTCCCCCCCCCCAAAGGTGGTCTTATTCTGTGCCGCAGAAATGTCTGCACAACGTGGGGCACACTCCCCATATCCTCTCCCCAGCTCCAAAAATGAAGCTGGCAATGGAACTTGAGGATTCAGTGAAAAGCATAAACAAATGTCACCCTCCTCCAGCTTGGAACTTGGCTTGAGGGAAGAAGGAAGTGGCTTGCTTTGATTCTCTGCCTGCCAGGCACTCAGAATGAGAAAGAAAAGTGGGGAGGCACCAATTACAGGGAAAAGGAAGACCAGGAAGATTTGTGTTCTGCCAATGCTGAACAAAATAGACCACTACCTTCAGCAGTCCTTTTGAGACAGAGAGAAGATGTGAACCATCCCCCTCCCTACAGGGCTCAGAAGTAGCCTTGGGCTCACATGGTGACCAGAAGCTGGCTGGTCACTTGCCATTGGACAAGTGAGACTTTCGAGCCCAATGCCCTATCCATTTGAATGAGTGACAGTCAAACATGGTACTAGACGCTGCAGTATGTATTAATACATTTTGAGAGGAAGAAATGTATTAAAAATTCAAATAGCAAGGATTATTTCTTTAAAACAACAGTATTCAATCTTTTAATCCAAACATGCATTTGAGGGCCAATTCCACTGACTGAAGAGATCAAATAGGAACATAGAATTATAGAGCTGGAAGAGACCCCGAGGGTCATCTAGTCCAACCCTTGCAATGCAGGAATGTAGGAATCATAACTGGATCATACAAGACATATTTTGTTTACTAAATAAAAGTAAGATAAACATGCTACATTCTATCACCTTCTAGGCCATCAGAAAATGTTCTAGTTAGTGCAAATTCAAAATTTTCCTGAAACCCACTTCACTTGATTTTAGCAGCATGCACACTGGTTGCTCACTTTACACCATAGTTTATTTTAAACTTGGTTTAAAATAACACGCTAATGAAACCAATAGAGATATATAAAATAATGAATGGTGCAAATGGGGAAATATTATGCTTTAGGTTATAATAGCAATATTAGCATAACTCAAGAGCAGCTAATGAAATTGATTAACAATATATTAGAGAAACAAAGTATTTCACAAATGCATAATTCATTAATAAAATTTACTGTGGTGATGATAACCATTAAGATATATAGCTTTAAATTTACGTAAATTTATGAAAGGTTTACCAACTAGCCATGATATCTAAATATAACGTCGATTGAGAAACGGAATCAGTGGCTGACAGAGTGGCACCTTCATGGCTCTACCTCTGGGCTACTCCTGGGTGTTTATTGTGGGATCAGTGCTGCTCAGGGGTGCACATTTTTCAGTGTCTATACAGCGATGTCAGCATCAAAATGTCAACCCATAATTTCTATTTACATATTTCACCACATAGTATCATGGCAGGTCACATTCCGCTCAACGCAATTAAACCACGTGCAATACATTTACATTAAGTGGGAGGAATATTCTGATCGCATCCTCTGCTCCCAAAGGCACGTGAAGAAAGGTGTGTTAGAAAGTATATACCGGTGCACTTGGGGGGCACCTGGCTGGACGCTGCTGGAAACGGGGCGCCTGCCCGTGAGTATTATCTGCTGCGGGACTCACTCAGACAGGGCGCCCCTTTCACCAAGGTTGGGCTAAGCTTCGCGAAATAAAGGGATTTCCTTCAGAAGCCTTCCCTCCATTTACCCCTTTCCTCCCTGGGGGGGGGGGGGCTGCTGCAACCTGGTTCTGCCCCAGAGCCCCCTCCCAGACCCGCGGGGCTCTCCAGATGTTGGGGACCCCCGGCTGAGGGGCCGAGGGCGGCATCCTGCGCGGGGTCCCACCCGCCGCCTCTCCGCGGGGCCTCCCTCGCCGGGCCGTTGTGCGGAGTCCGGCCTCTTTACCTCCTCGAGAGGAGCCTTGGGGCGGCCGCCCCCCGCCGACGCGGAGCCCGGGGGCCGCGAGAGGGCCGTGGCGCCGGCAGCGCCGCCCCCCGGGGCCACGGAGGGCCTCTTGGCGGCCCGCGCCGCCTCCTCCTCCTCCTCCGCCCTCTTGCGCTTCAGGCCTCGCGGCTCCTCCTTCCTCTCGGCCCCGGCCCGGCGGCGCTTCAGGAGCGGCGGCGCGGCAGCCGCGAAGCTCTCGCACCCGGGCGCGTGACACGCCAGCGCCGCCGCCGCCAACGCGCCGCGCTTCGCCATTGGGGCCGCCAAGCCCCACGCCTCAAGTGCGCACGCGCGGGGAGCCCTCGCCGGCGCCCCCTGGCGGAGACGCGCCTCCAGAGCGGCCTGGCGAGCGGGCCGGCTAGAGCGCCTAATGCGCGTGGGAACGCGGCAACCCGAGACACGCTTCCTGGGATGCAATGGGAGTTACTTCCGAGTGCACATTCTTAGGATCGCTCTGGGGTCTCAGCGCAAGGGTTAAGGCTTCTCCCTCTCTCTGGGGGGCGCAAGGGGTGGGCAATGCCAGAAGCAAAAGCAGGCAGGCAGGGACGGAATGAATGGCATCCTCGCGAAATTGCGGTTTCTACCCACACACACTTTCCGTTCTTCATGCAGGCAAGGAAGAAACCACAGTTCATGAACAAATTTCAGCCAGGCAAAAACACTTGAGGGCATGGAACAGGGAAGGTGAAGCAAGTGCATCTAATTAGATAGTTAATTAAGTAGTTGCTGAATTTTAATGTTCATCTATAAACAGTTCTTTGTCATATCAGGTGCATGTGGGTTGACTTTGTAAATTAAGAAATCAACGCTAAACATCTTTTCAAACTTATACATTGCATTTTAAGTTAAACCAGATAGAGGCGATCTTTCCCTTTAAAATGAAAAAAATAAATAGTAATTGGTCATTCAGACTTTTGCTAGCACATAACCACAAACCTAACCATTCAACAAACTTGTGTTATTTGATGTCCTCAGCAAAAGGTAGTCACACTTCCTAGATTTCACCTATTCCTCAGTACTGTATAACTTTAATAATTTAAGAAAATGAAGCCATTGTGCTTAGTTGCCCGATCAGTTTGGATTGTATTTGTCAGGTCATCATACTTGGTATGCAGAAAAAGCACCCAGCACATCTCATGTCTTGCAATATCTGGATCTGATCATTAATTTAAGTTGTAAATCTAACTATAATTAATCTTAAAAAAAACCTGTACACAATTTGGAAACTCAGCCTATCGGACATCAATGGGGTATAACTCCAAAAAGAATTGTGTGTGTAAATAGGTGGGTGATTAGCATGACATTCAGTTAAGAATAGCTAACAAGCAGGTCACAAGCTGAATGGCAGCTGCTCATAAGCACAGATGTCAGCTGGCTTCTTCACATGTGCATCATAATGCAGGTGGGTTCAGTAGAACTGCTAATACTAAAACAGTAACAGAAAGAAATTCAAACTGCTGGGAGGCAGCAACAGCAGTAGGGCTTAGCACAATGTAGGAGCACCAACCACCTGGAGCCTTGCTGCCTGCACTGGCTAGGGCAAAAGGGGGGGGACAGGAAGAAAACTCTAATTTTTCTTTTCTTTTTGTTTGCATCAGCTCCAGGCCTCTTGATGCTGGATGGACAGGCTTAGGATCCCATGAATCTTTGGCATCCCAGCTCCAAAGCCATACAAAAACTGCTAAGAGTGGCTTTCCCCTGTGGCTTAAGCGGGCTCCATTGGAAGTTCTGTACATCAGAATATGGACAGCTGGGTGAAGCAATACCTGCACCTAAAAAAGCCCCACTACACTGTGGTGGATTGGGACTGCTTTCTGTGGTTAATGCCATCAAAAAATAATTTCTTAAAATAGTAAACCCACAGCTGACATTAAACCCATCAATTTCAGTCATAATTAGAACACCCTTAATGGGATCAAAGTACTAATGTACAAACATTACTGTTAAGTCTTAATTTAGTTCTTTTTTTAAGTGACTGCAGCTAGATATTACTTCAAATTACCCATCAAATGCTTAAAATGGCATGAAGAATAGTATAATTGTGTGTGTGTGTGTGTGTGTGTATATATATATATATATATGCATCAGCCGCAAATATCAGTCAGATTCACGTTAAAATTTTCTTGTGAATGCACGTGTTATTTTTATAAACTCTTTACATTTTTACAGTAGAAGACCAAGTTCACATGATGCTGCTTATCAGACTGCAGAAGATCAAAATTCCTATGGGGAGTAAAGTCACCCAAATAGTATTTAAATATCCTAAGATGAGGAGTGGTCTTGTTTTCTGTACAACATGGGACAAAAAATGAATTGTGTATCCAATATGACGTTAGATATTATTTCAAAGAAAACTTAAAGTAGACCATTTTATACCTTACAGAGAACTGTAAGTGTTAATAATGGTATTTGCAAAGTATTACCCGTCAGAAAAAAACATTAATTGGAATTTGAAGAAATTATACAGGAGTGTTTGCTCTCTATGTTCATTACGCAGATACAAATATCCAGAAGTACACATCTGGAGATTATAGGATAGATTAAAAAAATAGACAACAGAGCTACATTCTGCGATGAATAAAAAGGCACCACTGATATGAGGTTGTGTTCAGTCATAATTCCAGAAGCCACTGTGCATTTTTCTTCCTGGATAATCCACTTTAGACACTGCTTCCTGGTTTCCTAACCACAAACATCACACATTCATAGTAATATTTCATCATAGATAGCTCATTCACAGTATATGTGGTCAAAACAGATTCATTCTCCACCTGAAAATAAACAACAATTTTTTGAAAACTCTTGTAGGCATTTCATTCATATATGTTATTATTACTGCTATTATAGACATTAATACAGTGAGGGGGGAAAGTATTTGATCCCCTGCTAAATTTGCCAATTTGCCCCCTGACGAAGAAATGACCAGTCCATAATTTTAATGGTAAGTTTATTGTAGATGTGAGAGGCAGAATAACAACAGGGAAACCCCCAGAAACCCAGAGGACAAAGGTCAGAGATTGATGTGCATTATAATGAGTGAAATAAGTATTTGATCCCCTATCAACCAGCCAGATGTCAGGCTACCTGGTATCTTCACTGTATGTAATGAGCTGAGATTAGAAGCACCTGCTGTAAGGGAGAGGCCGTACCTGTAATCCCAGCTTGTTACAGTACCTGTACAAAATACACCTGTCAACAGAAGCAATCAATCCAGCAGATTCCAAAGTAGCCACCAGGACCAAAGAGCTGTCCAAGGATGTCAAGGACAAGACTGTAGACCTGCACAAGGCTGGACTGGGCTACAAGACTATTGCCAAGCAGCCTGGTGAGAAGGTGACAACAGTTGGTGCAATAATTCGCAAATGGAAGAAACACAAAATGTGAAGCTCCCTCGGTCTGGGGCTCCATGCAAGATCAGGGGGCAAACGGGCAAATTTAGCAAGGGATCAAATACTTCCCCCCCCCCCCTCACTGTATACCTCCCTTCAATAGAATTTCCAATAGGTACAAAAACAAATGAAATAATATAAAAAAGAAGTGTTTTCTTCAGGTCTTGTTTTGCTCCCTGATTTCGCACAAGTATCTGGTTGGCCACTGTGAGAACAGGATACTGGACTAAATGGGCCTTTGGCCTGATCCAGCAGGCACTTCTTTAGGGCTGGGCAATGTCAGATTTTCAATATTGCATTGTATCACCAGCCAAATATCACGGATCTGGTGATACAGCAGAGTGTTGAAACAAGAAGCTGCTTTGGCCCAGCCTGCGAGGTGTGGGGTGAAACTGTCGCTGCTCTCACTGCAGGAACTGAGGTGCTTCCACCCCAGCACCCTGAGGGCTGGGACAACACAACTTGTTTGCATTACTCAGCTGCAGGGCAAGTAAGTTCCCACTCCTCAGCTGAGTGAGGCTCAATGTCCCTGCTGTTTGCTCCTGAGTCCTTTTACTACCAGCAGCCCAATGTTAAAAGCAGCACGGGTAGCAGAGGGACACAGGAGTGGCATCAGTTTCAGTCTGCCCCTCACACCAGCCCTGAGCAATGTATTGATACATTACCCAGGCCTACTCTTCTTATGTTCATATGGATCCAGACTTAGCCATGCTTAGCGCAGACCCAATGAAATCAACAGGATTTAAGTTAGTAATTATAATTTTAAGTCCTATTGGTTTCAGTGGGTCTACCGTATTTGGATCTAACCCAAAGATTTAAAGGCAGCAATACATCAAAAGCCAAATTGTTTTATTGTTTTAAAACAACAAATAGCAGGGCAATAATAAGGATAAAAAAGCTACGGGAACATTAAAAAATCCTGGTCCCAAGTTTTTTTAGGACTTTAAATTTCTACAACAAAACCTGGAACTTGGCTTGGTAGCTAACAGGCAGCCAACCCAGATATTTCAACACCAGCATAATATGGATAAAGCAGCTGCATCCATTTTGCAGAAAGCACTACCTTATTTTGGGCTGCGGTGTTTTGTGGCCAAACTGATAGGCACTTGAACATCTAATATCAGTATTAGTATTTGTGATGACTGAAAGCGCATCTTAATGACACAGGGCTGACGGAAGACAAATTTTGGTGGGGCATTATCTGAAATCTAATAGCCAATGTTTTAGATTATTCTTAGTGTGCTAATATAACAGAAAAATACTTACCTCTATATGGAATCCATATTGCAATATAACACTTTTTATATCTTCATAGCTTAACTCAATAGATAATTCATTTGCTAAATTTTCAAAATGGTATAGAAGAGGACCTATGATACAATGAAAAGGTCAGTAAAATTAACTTGTCAAATGTATCTGATACTCACTCATAAATTCTGCCAACCCTAAAACAACTACTGTAGATCAAGGACAGAACTGAATGCATCTTAATACTACATTATAAATCTAGATTTTGTTTTTAATTGTTTTATTTATACTTATAAACCACTTAACATTTAAAAAAATTCCAAAGCAGGGTATAATTTTTTAAAGAAACACAGACTATGAAAAGCTAGTGGAATCCACCATGGTCAAAATAAAAAAATATGGCTGCTGTCACTCCTCGGGAAGACTTGCATAAACAAAGAGGTTTATTTTTAAAAACCTGAAAATCATCAGTGAATGTCTAAAATGCAGGAGGAATGTTTCCCACAGAGGGTGCCACCTTACTAAAGGCCCTGCTCTGAATAACCACCAAAAAGACCCCAGGAGCATATAAGAACACCGGGATGGTGGAAGAAATCTTCAGATGATCTCCGTGATCAGGCAGGTCGATAACAGAGAAGAAAGTCTCTCAAGTAGGCTGATTCCAAATTGCTTAGGGCTTCATATAGTAACAGCAGAACCTTTAAGCTTGGTCCACTCTATCCACCAAAAGAATCCCACAGAGCAATCAAGAAATCCATTGGATTCCATTAGTTTCCAGGAGCAGACTATCTGAATGGGTCCCCAACCCCTGCGGAATGGAACAAACAAGTCCAAACCTCATATGTTCATTAGCATCCTTTTTGTTGAATCTGTGTAGGTCCAATTTTAGAGAAAATTTTGACAAAATGGATTGGCATTAAAAGACAACAAGTCTAATATTTAAAATCCATTTAGTTCAAGAAGTACAGATCAAGCTGAGTTTGTCTCCTTAATTGTACCAACTCTAGTTCTAACATTAGTTTTTTCTGCTACAATTACTCAACAAAATAGCAAGTTACCTAAATTGATCCATATTCCTCCTGGTTTGAGTATTTTCCATATTGTGTCAATGTAGTCTATGACATTATGTGCCGTGTCTATGAAGAAGCAGGTTGCTATGCAGTCCCATATATCTGTATAAAGACAGAAAGTAATCTAGCTTTAAATATTTTATTGCGCACTGTTACCTGCATTTTTGGAACTGAGAGATACTTTCAGAAAAGCACTTCCCCTTGCTTAGTGGAGGTTCCTCCATCTCCATCTTCCTTCCCCAGCTGCAACCCTTTGCAGTGCATCAGTGTTCCAGAGGAGCAGCTTTTTTGCAGGGAGTAGGGGAGTCACACATAACTGAACCATATAGTCATGCCTCCAAAAGAAATTGAGGCAATCTCACATTATTACTCACTTTTTATTGCTTTTTGTTCCGTTGGGCCTAAGACAGAGATAGCCAACATGGTTGTCTTCCAGGTATTTTCAGCATTAACTCTCATCATCCCTGACCAATGGCCCATTAAACTGATGGGAATAGTAGTTCAAATCTTGGGGGGAAGGCATGTTGGCTGGCCCTGGCCAAAAAACTCCCTCTAGTTGTACAAAACTGCCACATTTGCACATCAAATTCATGGAGAGAAAGGCTATCAGAAAGGCTATCACTGCTGGGAACTGCAGGTGGGCAGAATGCTGTTGTTTCTATGTCCAGCTTTCAGGTTTCCCACAGGCATCTGGTTGGCCACTGTGAGAATAGGGCGTTGGACTAGACTGGCCACTCGCCTGATCCAGAAGGCTCCTCTTACATTCTTAAGTTCAATGAGCCAAAAGGATTGGTAACCTCTACACTAAACTATGGTTTCAAATGATATGCTAATACTGCCATTGATACAGAAGTAAATCATATAGAAGTAATCTTGAAGCAAAGTCCCTTTTACAAAATATTAATTTGACTTCTAGACCTTGGTATTAGATGGACTTTGTATTCAGACAAGAGAGCTAGTCTAGGACATGAAAATGCACAGCAAGGGCAGCCCAAATTTTCTAAGATCAGCGGTGATTCTAGCTGCAGCCTCTCATCGAGACTGACAGTGTTCACTGCTTACTGAATATGCCCTGCTTACTCTTAGTGAGGAATAGGTCACACCTAATCTTCAATTACAACCTCTGTAGCAAGTCAGTTAACTAAAAACAACAATCTGTGCACGTTTCTAGTAACTTCTAGGAAACAATTTCACCTTCTTAACTTTTGAATCAGGGGAAACAAACATTTAAAGAAGATAAACTTACAGGGGAAGGCATATTAAAGTTTTTTTTAAAAAAAGAAGTAGAAAATTAGTTTACAACATAAGGACTGATTTTTCTTTGCATTAAAATACTTAATAAAACACAGTTTTGTTTTACAGTTTTTCTCTTAAGGATTGGCAAACGGCATAAATTTTATCGTCTGAATATTAGTTATTTTTTTCTTACTTACTACACTCAGAGTAGATTTCTTGAAAATCTCCCGCTGTCATAGAAAAGTTTGCATCAGGAGGAAGACTGTGAGGATCAACATCAGGGAAATAAACTGGCTGTATCTGATCAGCAGATCTCTTGTTATTGCTAAACTGATGTATCCAGGGATATAGTTTGTATGAATTAGTTTCAGAGCATCTGTAACATATGATTATCAAAACAACAATTTCACGTTGCCACTCAGAAGAGAATCTTGTAAACATTGCAAAGCTTAAAATTTTTAGTTTGACTTTCGGTAACACAAGTTGATAGGGAGTCTCAATCTGCATTTAGAGGTAGTTAATTTAACATCATCCTGAAGGTCCATTATTCATTAACAATAAAGAGTTACAAAAGAAGCAATCAGAGAAACCATTCAAAATTTAAAAGTCTGGTTCTACTTCTCAAAATATAGTAAATTCTAAGATTCTTAAAGCAATAGATTGAGGTTAGCTTTAATTTTTGTTAGTTGTTAATCCTATTAACATTTTTTTAAATTAAAGTTTTGATAGCTTGCAGGTAATGCAGTTCTCCAGCATGCTTCCTCCTCATGAACCTATCTTCAAATTCTTCACATTATTATAACTATGTGTGTACAGATTTATACCTGAAGTTATATGCCCTCCCCAAGATTTAACTTTATTTTCCCCTCCTCCCTCCTATTGCTTTTTCCTTGTGTGTCATGTCTTTTTAGACTGTAAGCCTGAGGCCAGGGACCAACTTAGTATTTTTTTTTAAGTCACGGTATAAATTATGTACATAAATGAATAAAGTATCAAATGTTTTTCAATGTCATGTTTTTAGCAGTTCCATCTACTGATTTATAAACATGTACACACAGGAGCTTGATCCAGACATAATGAATTTTGGCTGATAAATGGATGGATCCTAGAATGAACTACATGCCCATATCCTCCTCTCCTTGCGCTCCCTGTTTTCACGCCGATATGGTGGGTTGCTTACACATTACAGAGTTTCCAATTCTTTTTCCAAGCTCTGGAGAACTGTAGTTTAACCTCTGCTTATTAACCTGGATAGGAAACCATTATCATTTTGTAGTTAATAAGCATGGATTGATCAACAGTTTCCCAATTAAAAAATAATGGGAAATTGTGGTTTAAAGAAGTCTGACATTGGCCAAAGCAGAGATATAAATACAGAACTACATGTATAAAGAAGCAACCAACAACTGAAAACAAGTTTAAGTACCTGTTGAGTACAAAATTAGAAGAAAAGAGCATAAAGAGGCTCCATTCATTTCCTTGGCAAGTATAACCAAGCATAGCTATTTCCCAGGCCAATCTACCTAGCCCAGCACCAGGTACCAGGATATTAACTTTGGAGAGATCCCTGTAACACAACAAAAATAATTGTTAATCATTTAATAAACATATTTGATAGAATGAATAGCCCTGTTAAGGGTTTTTACATATTGCAGGTGTTTGATCACATTTATATGGATAATTTGTGCTATTTCCCAAATTAGCACATTATTTAGCAGATAAATAATATTAAATTTGGTTTATATTTACCTAGTATCTCCAGATCTCCTCCTATGTGAATTTCAATGCTTTCTTTCTTTCTGTTCTCTGTCCCACAAAGGACCTGAATGTTCTGACTACTGGCTTCATTTTCAAAAGGGGGAGAAGCCATTGTTTCTTTGATCACAGACTGTAGTAAAGCAGCCTTCAGCAACTTCTTGCCCTCCAGAGGTTTTCGACTACAACTATAAACTCTCAGCAGCCCCAGCATTATAGGGCTGTGCTGGCTGGAGTGATGGGAATTGTAGTCCAAAACATCTACAGAGTACCAGGTTCAGTAAGGCTATACTAAAGTGTAGTGGGACCTTTGTCACTACATTATGACTTTCAGCCGATTACAGTAAATGTATTTTTACTGCTGCTGTTTGGATTTTACCTACACAATTAGCTCTGATGGATGACTTCTCAAATAATCATTCTCATTCTATAAACCACCAAGACAAATCTTATTCAGTTGCGAGTCTTAACAATACAAATTTGCTCATCTGTTGCGAACACAAATACTTTACCTGTATCCCAAATCCTGAAAGTAGTTTAAACATTTGATTATTGTCTTTGGAGGCATGTTCTAAGTTACATGCAGCCAACATGGTGTCCCCCAAATGTTGCAGGACTGCATCTCTATCATTCCTAACCACTGGCCACCCAGGCTGGTGCTGATAGTGACTGGAGTTCAGGAACATCTAGGGAGTACCATGTCAGCTTTCCCTGTCCTAAGGCAAACATAGGCTTCCAGCATATTTTCTTTGTTGAACTATTCCAAACTATATTTCAGATTTAAGAAGTCAACCAAGTTCCTCCTTGTAATGCAACTCTCTTTCTTCATTGTACGGGGGGTGGGGGTGACTGCAACATCTAACAGTGAGATAAATCTGAGACAGTTATTGTATTTTACATCATAAAACAGACCCATAATGCCCAAATGCAGATGCTACTAATTATGTTTAACATGTGGGAAAAATTAGAACAGAACAGAACACTGGCAATGGTGTTTGAAAATGTTAATATTGAAATTAGCTATGGACCCATCAGTTGCATGATTGATTTTCAGGACACAAGAAGAACTTATAATTATTAACTCCTCTTCAGCATTATGTAAAGCAATCTGAATCAGGTGCAGCTGTTTCCAGCTTCAACACACAGGGAGCTCTCCAATCTTGAATAACTGGCTCATTTAATTCAGTGAAAGGAAGCCAACTGGTGTACAGAACTCTTTACACTCAAAGTCAATGTGTGACTTTAAGATTTATCTTAGTTGAATAATAAACTTATATAGCTCCAATCTATTATTTTCCATTTTTCTGAAAATTACAGACAAATCAAAATGTAGTAGAAGTCACATCAATTAATTCAACAGCACCACCCAAAAAAGGAAGAAACAGATAAGCTACTTATTTCAGACTACAAATACTGCCTGAAACCTAAGAATTTGGATTTGGTAATATATTTTGGGTTGTTCAGAGAATGTTATGATTTGGAAAAAGAATGGTTGAAGGAAAACATTCTGCCAAGAAATAGCTCAATTTGCTTTTGTCACATTGGTATTTCAAAATTGTGGGATGTATTCAGCGAACTCCCATTGTTCTAGGCACATTTTGCGACAGGGAATTTCATTAGAGCAAGTAGTTTCTGAGCTCTGGGTGCAGTTCTGTGCCTAAGATATCAGATTAAAACTGCCATTCCTCCCCACTGGACTTCCTAGAGATTGCTGCAGTGTCAGGCAAGTTGATAGGTTCCACCTCTCAGCTGCCCTTACAGAAAGGCAGTGTTTTGCACTCTGTGGCCTCAGATTGGCTTAAATAGGTTTGGTTTAAGTAGTGCATGCTAAAGTGTGATCTACCTCAGACTCTCTCAGGGATGAATAAAATCGAAACAAATTTTGGACTGGGATTATTGAAAGACACTGAAGTCTTCTATTTGTGAACTGGACACTCAAGGTGGGTGTCTCTGCCATCAGTTGTATAGGCCTGTAATATGTGTTAATTGTTGCACCAAAAGATATATTTATATGAAGGAAAGGGGAGAATCCAGAGCTTGTCTGCAGAGTGGAAGGAAATGAGGACCTTTTTCTGCCTCCCCACTTCCAGCCACTCTCTGAAGACTGGAGAAGGAACCCTCTTAAGAATATTAGGGGGATGGGCAGGGGACATCTGCAGTCGTCAGATGAGGACTAGACCATGTGAAAAACGAACATAAGATTTTAGCTGCTGTTAATTCATTTTCAGCTTTGTATTTATTTTTGTTATTAAAAAAGTGTGCTTAGACATTCTGATGTGGCGCCCATAAGCTAGGTGCCATTTAGCTCCTAGCTTTCATATCTCAGTTTCTAACACGTATTCAACTAAATAACTTCCACTTGTGTAACAGGACTCCCCACAACCCACACCATCTCTAAATCTGCTCCAGAGGATTGAGAGAAATCCTAGAACAGACTTAGGAGGCACAACGGGAGAGAAAAGGGGAGACTGACTGTTCTGTAACATAAGGAGAAATTCTTGCGGCGATGGAACGTTTAATTCCACTCTAGTTACGAAAAATTACTTGTTTAATCAGAATACTGTTCAACAGTCCTGTAATCTTTTTTCTTTTAACACTTGCTTATGCTAGCCAAAGACTTTAAGATGCATATGCACCTGCTTTAGAATGCTAAAATACAGTGGCTGCATTCATGCATCATAGAATAAGCAGTGCTTAATGTTGAAAGGCAGATCGTCTCCCCTTTGGTCCTTTCTCACTAGTGTGTGGGAGCAACAAACCACAATCCTTGACTTAGTGTTATGCCAGGAAGCCAAGAACAAAGAGTATGGTTTGTCTGGAGCAAAATTACCATGGTTCCTTGTTCAGACATAACACTAAGTCATGTGCTGTGGTTTGCTGCTCCAGCTTATTATTAGCAAGGAGGAGCAAAGAAGGAACAATCTGTCCTTTCATGGTACAGTATAACTGTAACTTCCTATGATATGTAACTGTGCCCAATAGATTATGTCCAGTTATAGCTTTGCAGTAGCAGAAAGCGCCTCCACTTGTGCAAGTTAGGACACCTCATTTTCTCAAACCTTCTGTACTGACTGCAGTACCCTGCACCATATCCCATACTGTTTTCAAGGATTCGCCCAACCATCAGGACCTGTTTTGTGGGGGGGGGGTCACTGAACAGTAGTGAATGGGGTGATCAGAAAAAGTTGCCCTTGCCTTGAACAAGTGGAAGTGCTTTCCATTAGCAAAAAATAAAAAAATGGATACACCCCAAGCTAAAAGGGAAAAAAATAGGACTTTTCAATATATAATGTGTAATTCAATTATTTGCCATTTAAAGTAGTTTCTAATACAATCATAATTCCAATCATAATTCATTCTATCAAATATAAATTTTCTGACTAGAAGTTCTACACAGCACCTACTAAAGTAATTAAGTGTGCTGGTAAATTCACAGGGGTGCAAAAACAAATCTAAGAAGCAGAAAGATACACAATTTTATAACTGAGAAATAAAATGGAGCAGCAAGTTTAACTCAGTTAAAACAAGGATTCTAAAAATACTTAAGAAAGATCACTACATAGATATCCTCTACAAGACATTCCATAAAGGTAGGTGACTTTTGAAGCTACAATGAAGTAGGAGTTGTAGGTAATTTAAGAGCCACAACAGTCTAGATCCTAACAAACTTCTATTTACATGTTAACTTTCAGTTCATTGAAAGCAACTGAAAATGTCCAGAAGTTAATTATGAAGTTTGTTGTGCACGATTTGTTTTCTTTTAGAAAATAAAAAAATACTTTCCATTTGAACTAGAAAGAAAAGGGTTTGTGAGCAACTCATATTCTATGCATTAAAAAATTTCAGTATTTAATTATCTACACTTTTACTTGTAAGTGCAGATCAAAGGATGTTTTAAGGATTCTATCCTAAACACACATACTAGATAATAAGTCCCACTGAAGACTATGCGTTTACTTAGGCAAACATGCACAGGACTGTTTTGTATAAAACATCTACATCAACTTTTCTAATTTCAGCTTGTAATTCAAGAGTTTCAAAAAAAGAAGCCTTAAACTTATTTCCACTTTCAATCCAGCTTATTTACCAGTATAATATAAATAAGTTACATTATTTGTAAAACTATTTACTATAGATTTACTATAAACTGTCTACAAACAGTTTTAACAGAACATTAGTGTAGGCCACAAAGGTCAAATTTCAGTAAATTTATAAAATAGAACAACAACAACAAAAAAGAGTACATTGTAGGAAGACAGAAAATGTACAATGCTGATCTTCATCTATAAGCATTTCTACACAACTTAAATTACCAAATATTTGGAAACATTCCATTTTCAACTAAGCTGGGGGAGAATGTGATTATTTAGAACAAAGCAAAACACCTTTTTATTTAGATGTATAAAAACTTACCGTATATTTTTCTACAATTGAAGACATTCTTGAATGCCTTGAATCTAACAAGGGAAGGGTATTCATGTTATATTTTGAATGAGCTTTTGAGCGTTTATCTTCTTTAAAACTCTTGTTTGTTAGGTAATGCAGCAACACTGACTGCAAGCTAAGTTAAAAGTGAGATTGGAGATGGCTGGTTATTTTGGACTAGCCCACCATTGTTGTAATTGGAATTCTGTCAAGAGAGCCAAGTGACAACTTAGAAGAGGCACTCTGAATCATGAGTGAAATGCCATTTTGATTCTGTAAGGAAACCAATGCTATAATATTGCTAGCTATTTATAACCAGTGTAATCAGACCTCACATTTATGGAAATAAAGAGTAAAAAATAAAAATTATTATGTGAATTATAGTGTTTCTTTAATTATTCTCCTATTTTGCTTTAAGGATAGCTTTCAGCTTCTCCTCCAATGTGTAGCTTCATCTCCTGCAATATTTATTTAGATACTGATGATATAAATATCTTCAGTAGAACCCTACATCAAAATATTAGCCAAATCAGACTTTTATATCTAACATGTTCTTCCACATGATAAAATATAAACAGTATGCATTAAGTTTTCTTGGTGCTAATCCAACCTAATTGGAGTGTTGTCTGTGCAGCCATAATTTTGAACTGCTGAACCTTAACATTTTGAGCAAAATCATATTAGTAAGGTGTGCCAAAGTTTATTATAACTTCTCCTTGTGCAGCTAACATGGACATTTTCAAAGATCAATTCTAATAGTATTTTATAGTTTTAAAGATCATTGGCAACTAATGCATTCTTGTGCATACCTTCCTTTCAAATACATCTTTAAAAAATGATTTACCATCTGTCTTTTGGAAAGTTCTTTACAATTTCATTAATGATTGGCTGATAGCAGGAATCTCTCTCCGGTTTCCCAGTTTCACTCCAGTCTCTTACAAATTGCTTCAAGGTGGACTTTAATTTATCCATATCAAAAGTTGAAGCTGGTGTAATTTTTCCATTTTCCTGAGAAAAGTGTAAAACCAGAAAATCAATAATTGTTATTCACAATGCTACACTGTTGGGCAGTTAGTTGATAGGCCTTTTCCTTCTCACCTCCAGGCTGAGACTCATCTATATGCATAACTGAATCATAAATGAAGTAAGCATGAAAACATCACATCTACCCTTAGCATACCATTCTCCGAATATACTTCTTTATAGAAAGCAGGACAGTTATTAAGTGAAATAGGAAAGATGTGGGGCTAAACATAGACATTACTTCACTACATACAGCAAGTAAGAATCTGTTCTAGGCAAACAAGCAGAGGCCTTTCTAAATTGGTTGAGAACAGAGAAGTATGGGCAAATTGGCCTGTGGAAACTATATATGGACTAGTAATACTTGTGGAAGGCTAAGCTAGCATGGAAACTGCATATTTTATCTGAGTGAGGGCTTCTTCCACACACTGCGAGACTTCACTGAGAAGTTTGAACTTGATCCATTAAGTTATATGTAGTCTGTGAAATCAAAGAAAAGCTCTGCAAGGAAAAGAACCGTTTAAAATGAATTATGAGGTAAGTGATACAGCCCAAATAATAGAATAAATGTGCAATAATAGTTAACTTACAAAGATTGAAATTTTATGCTTATTCAACTGTAAAAATATAGTTACTAACGCTGGACACAACCATCAAGTGGCCTAATCAAATGATTTAATATGTATCAAGGAACAAGAATAATATTCATAACTGATTAACCCTGCATAATAGGGAAAGAGGACCTGTGGCCCTCCTGATTTCGTTGGACTCCAATTCGCATAATTTCTTACCAGTGTTAGAAACTAGCCAGGTGTGTTATGCAATTGGACTGGCGGAAGTCCAACTGCAACCTCATGGAGATCTCTGGATGCCAGGTTGGCAACTGGGAAAAGCAAAATGTCTCTTAGAGAACGATATGAGATATTTTACTTGAAGCTTGAATTTGTTTTATTCTGGTTTCATTTAATGTTTTAATGTGTTGTCAACTGCTTTGAGATTTATTTAAAATCTAAAGCGGTACAGAAATGACATTAGCAACAACATCAATAAACTTCATTGTTAAAAAAAGGCACCTAGACATTCCATTGCGGCAACCATAATCTAGGTTTGAGGTGCCATTTGGCGATTTGATTGTACATCTGAGTTTCTAACGTTATTTCTTGCCATTGAACACGCTAGCTGAGAATGACAGAAGTTAAGAGTTCAACAAGATATGGAAGGCTACAGGTTCCCCATCCCTCTATAAAACATACATTAATTGTAGAAAACACACATTTATGATGTGATAATAAATAAAATTGATAAAAGAGGGGAAGTAGAAAATAGTTGGCATTGAAGTACAATTTATACATACATCATCACCATATTCTTTATTTTCAAACATGTGTGTGCAGTCATTCACAACTGTCTGCAAGATTCCTTGATTATGGTCAATACATTTCCGAATCTTGTCAAGATGAGGAAGGAACTGAGGAAGCAATTTCTGTTGAATGGCTGGAAGGGATCTGAACTGTCTTTCTGCACGATTGACTCTTTCATGCATATTAATTCTAGAATTTAAAAAAACACAAAATGAACATCAGAAACAAATATAAACAAAATTAAACTGAAGTTCTATATTAGTATTGTAAACCCACTGAGGATTCCTACTTTGGGACTATTTTTAATTCTACATTTATATGGTTACTTGTATAAGAAATACATGAGTTCTGTACATCCCACCATGCAACCAAAGCAAACATATGCAGCAACAATTAAATCAAAACTATCTAATTCAGAATGTAGTCCTGTTCTTGGAAGGGCATCCCAGGAGACAGAACAGAGTGGAGCTTCAGAGGTCCACCCTCCAAATTTCTCTATTGCAGGCACTGAAACATCTTGTGTAATGGGAGGGAGTGTCCTGGGGTCATATTAGGGAAACTGGCTCCAAAGCCCTCCTGTTCCCGTGATTTGCCCTTGTGCATTGGGCAGTGTGAGGCAGCAGGACTCTGGCTTTTTCTACACCTCAGATTCTCCCAATAAAGCACTGCCCTGTTAAGGTCCTATGGATTTAAGTGGATGATTTAAGTATATTCCTTATTCCTTTGAATGTTGGGAGTGAAATATGTTGAGTATTAGTCAAGTGCACTGATCATTATCATACAAATACACATATAATATAATATAATATAATATAATATAATATAATATATAATAATATAACATAATACAATACAATAAATACAGCTATAAAAAGCTTTGACTGCAGACAGGTGCTAGCCCTAGTACAGTGTGTGTATACAATGATTTCTGCAGTGTGCATGAACGGGATACAAAATTTTAAAAAGAGAAGAGTCACTCTAACAAGCTATAAGACATGGCACTGGTGCATCCTAGTCCCCATTTTATTGATATGTGAAGTGGTTCTCAATCTTACCATAACATGTTACAGCTCCTGAAACCTAAAATAAGCCAGGTGTGGCAAACACCAACACTCCACTGGCTGCCAGTAAGCTACTGGGCCCAATTCAAGAGTCTGTTAGCATATCAAGCCCTGAATGACTAGGAACTGAAGTTGAAATCAGAAAGTGAGGGTCATCCAAAGGTAAAGAAGAAAAGCTGTTCTGGCAAGCAGTTTATCCCGCTTCCTTTCTAGAGAGACAAAATTATTGGTTTGTCATTCTGTGAAGGATTTTCAGGCAAAGAACCCCAACTGTTTGTAAATCATATTATAATAAAGTCCTACATAGAAAAAAAGGAAAGGGAACAGACTGGCCACCATATTTCCAATTACAGTGGTACCTCAGGTTACGTTACCTTCAGGTAACATAACTTTCAGGTTGCAAATGGAGCAAACCCTTTCGCCTCGCGCGCATGCACAGAAGCGCTCGTTCTGGTGGTCCGTGCGCAACGTGAAAAGTCGGCAACAAGAGGCGCCACTTCTGAGCATGCGCAGAAGTGCTCTATCGCACGCATGCACGGAAGCGGCACCTCTTGTTGCTGACTTTTCAGGTTGCGCACGGACCCCCAGAACGAATTAAGTTCGTATCCGGAGTGTCCACTGTAAATGAAGTATTAAAACATGATAAAAAGAAAGGATTCACCTATGAAATTTCAAATTTCCAGAGAGAAATAATAGAAAGTGGTATTAAATTATCAAAAATATACAATATGTTGTTGCAATAGGAAACTAAGAATGAAGAGGTCAAGTGTGTTATAATAAAGTGGACAAAATATGTGGGACATAATATGCAGATGACAGATTGGGAAAGACATGGAAGAATGATATAAAATTTAAGGCCTGTACCTTATTTAAAGAGAGCTATATGAAAATGATGTATAGGTGGTATTTAACACTGGCTAAATTGGTTATATTGTATAAAACAAGGGAAAGTAAATGTTGGAAATGTAAAGAAGCAGAAGGTACGTTTTACCATATGTGGTGGCATTGTAAGGTTATTTTAAACATTTGGAAAATGATATATAATGAATTGAAAAAAATGTTTAAAGTAACTTTTGTTTAAAAACCAGAAGCTTTCTTATTAGGTATTACAGTAATGGATCTACCTAAAGAATACAATCATTTGTTCATGTATGCGACAACGGCAGCTCGGATATTGCTAGCTTAACACGGGAAGGAAGAAGTCCTTACCAAGGAATATTGGCCAACTAAGTTAAAGGAGTACGCGGAAATGATGAAATTAACTGGGAAACTTAGAAATCAAGATGACAACAAATATAAAAAAGAATGGGAAATGTTTATTGCATAGGCAATGTATGCAAGTTAATATATTAGCAGGATTTTTTTTTAAAAGCCACTTGTAATGTAATAGACAATATTTAAATTTGGAGGTAACTAAGAGATAAAGGTCTGCCAACCTAGCAGTTCGAAAGCACCTTCGGGTGCAAGTAGATAAATAGGGACCGCTTACCAGCGGGAAGGTAAACGGCGTTTCCGTGTGCAGCTCTGGCTCGCCAGAGCAGCGATGTCACGCTGGCCACGTGACCCGGAAGTGTCTCCGGACAGCGCTGGCCCCTGGCCTCTTAAGTGAGATGGGCGCACAACCCCAGAGTCTGTCAAGACTGGCCCATACGGGCAGGGGTACCTTTACCTTTACCTTTAAGAGATAAAGATTTTATAGACATGCATGAATGAAGATAATACAAAGGAACCAAGGGAAGGATAGAGGGAAGTTGGAGGATTCAAATAATTCCACAAAGTGGATTTAATATTGATTGAGTATATAGTTGTTATAAATGTTTAATTTTATGGTGGGTTTTAATGTAATGATTTTGTTTTTGGTTTTTTTGTGGAAACTAATAAAATATTTAAAAAATATATATTCCACTACTCTCATAAGTTCACAGGAGTTGCAGCTTGTGACAGCTTTCTTATTAGTTACCCACCCACCCCCCCAAAAATGTGGCACACATAGCATCATCTCTTTAAAGCTTCCATCAGTTGCTGAAGATGCACCTCTTTACCCTAGCCATGGAAAACTGAAGGTCTTACTTTGGTGCTGTCCCAATAATTATTATGGAATTGTTATGGGTTGCCACGTACTGTTGGTTTAACTTTTTTTGTTTCATATGCTTGAGAGACACCAATTGCCAAGGCCAAGCTATCAAATAGTAGTTGCCCAGCACCACCCAATGAATGACAGGAACTACCAAGGGACTGAATACTGAGAGGCCGAACAGAACCAAAAGCACTATTTAATATGTAACATAAAGAAACATATTTGTATTCATTAGAATTCTATTAGGTGTTTATGTAGTAAGTTTTGGAAAAGCTACACTTATTTTTGTCTGGATGCATCCTCCCAGTCTGATGTCTGAAGTTGAAACGTGTGGATGCAAGCAAGCAGTCCCACACAAGTATTTACTGTTAGCATGGCACAAACAATAAGGCAGGTACTTTAATTCAAGGGTTCAAGCTTTTTGGTGCACAAGTCAAATGGCAAGTGCTTCTATTGAAGATATTTTGATCCTATTGTTAATTAGCTGTGCTGAATTACATTCCTATTATCTTACAAGGGTGCTTGCCAATTTGCCTGTATAATATCCAGAACTAACTGCTTTATTTACCCTGTTCCCACTTTATCCCAGGTTAAGCATCATGACTTCCCCTCAAACGCTCGTGGCAACTTTAGTTTGGAGAAGCTGCTGCAAGTTCTCTGCTGCTCCTCCATCCTGAAGGAGCTCTCGGGGTTCCTGGGGAGGAGCAACCCCCCCCCCGGTACTATGGGATGGCGGCGCCACCGCCCTCTGGCGCGCTTATTGGGCAGCCAGTGGATCGGGGAGGGGGCCTACTCGAGAGCCAGAGGCCCGGCGGGGGGGGGGGGAGCCGGTTACCCGTAGTAACGGAAGGCGTTGATGATTCTGCGGAAGTGCTCCCTCTCCAGCTCCTCCTCCTCCTCCTCTTTTCCGCCCTCGGCCGCCGGCTGTGTCTGCGGCGGAGCCTGCTGCCCCTGGCCGCCCAGCGCCGCTTCCCCGTCCCTTCCCGCCTCCTCGGCCTCTCCGCCGGGCCCGCTCCGCCGGCTCCCCCTGCGCATCGCCTTCCCCGCCGGCGGCAGCTGCCTTTTCCGGGACAGAGCGCACGCGGCGGCGGCGGCGGCGGACATCGCTCTTCCTCCCGACGCCCAACGGCTGACGCTCCCGGCGCGCGCTTCCGGCTTCATAGGGGAGCGCCCGCCTCTCGCCCGCCCGCACGGCGGCGCCCGCTCCTCCTCCCGCCTCAGGCCGCGCGCGCACGCGCAGAAAGATCTCCGCAAAAAAAGAAAGTGAGACTGCGCAGGCGCGTGGCGCCGCCAGGCTCCCTCCCTTCGCACCAACGAATTCTCGCGGGAAGATACGAGCCGCCCAACGCGCGGGGGTTGGGCGTCGTGCGGCTCCCTCAGGGGAGCGATGCTGAGGCGAAGCGGGCGCCGCGAACCAGGCTCGCCCGGCTCCCTCCCTGGCGGGCCCACCATCTGGCGGCACGCGGACCTTCCGCGAGGGGGGAAGCGGGGCCTGGGCATCCCGCCGCGGAAGGGGCCGGGCGAGGGAGAGGCCCCGGGGGGACGCGGCCGTCGGGGTTCCGGCCCTGAAACCCCACGGGGCCTCCTCAGACTGAAGACTGGGCCCAGCGTTTTCTCTGCGGCCAAAAGCGCGGCCGTGGTGAGTCGACGAGCAAGTAAAGTGGCAAGCGAATGGATGGATTCCCAAAGCTGCCTTGGATACAGAAGCATTATAGGCCTCTGCGGGGAAATGGGATGTATTTTCCTTCATCTAAAGCTGAGAAAGTTAATTGGTGTGTATATCTGTATTGAATAGTATCCAGTGTATAAATTTTATGAAATAAATAAAATATCCATCTAGCTACAGCTGCTGCAGTCTTGTTATTTTAATGCGAGATACCTAATTTTTTCATGGCGACAACAGCATCCCACTATGTACTTATAGGAAGAGGGAACAGAATATATTATGGCTGTAACAGACTCCATTACTCTGCCACTAGAATGCAGATCCTACCATATACCAACTACCAGTCTGTGTATTATGTTTTTTTTTAAAAAAAAATTCTTACTATGCTACAAAATGCATCGGGACTTGCAAAAGAAAAAATAATTATCTATTACAAAGCGCATTTTGCAGACTTGGGGCTGAACCTTGTGAAACCTATTGGTAAATACCATATTTTTCACTCCATTGGATGCAGTTTTTCCCCTCCAAAAATTGAGGGGAAATGTGTATGTATCCTATGGAGCGAATGCAGGCTTGTGCCATAGCCACGCGCAACCCCACTGGCAGGGAGAGGCTGCACGGGGCTATGGCTTCTTTAGCCCTGCGCAGCCTCTCCCGGCAGGGAGGGATTGCGCGGGGCTAAAGAGGAAGCCAAAGCAGCCAGCGGGATCCATCCCGCTCGCTGCCTTGGCTTGTTCCATAGCCGCGTGCAACCCCTCCGGCAGGGAGAGGTTGTACGCAGCCTGTACGCTGCTCTTTGGGGCTGGGGGGGGGAAATATTTTTTTTATTGATTTCCCCGTCTAAAAACTAGGTGTGTCCTATGGTCCGGTGCGCCCTATGGAGTGAAAAATACGGTACCTATTGGCCTCTATTCAGAATTCAAGGGGATGGGGAATCAATCATTAAATGATCAGCCCTATTTCCATCGGAGCATATTTTAGCCACTACCAATTTAAGAAACAAGTATATGAAGACCAGTGCTTGTTTCTCTTGATTTTTTTGTAATGTACTTGACTTGGTCTCTTTCATAGACTCCCATAGTTACAAACTATGTATGATTTTAGGCAGCCTTGCGGAGAAGAGAATTGTCATTTCTCTTACCCCTTATCAATGGTCTGTTAGGTTGCAGAGTATCTGACAGGGTTTACTACATTCTACTGTAATTGTTTCCCCCTTTTAATAAAATCAATAAGGTTCTTTTAATAAAATCAATAAGGTTATGTATCATGACAACTTGCCTGTAATTCAGAATTGATTAATTTTTTTATTAAACAAGATTGTTTTGTAATAAAAAAAATCAGCTATCCTGCAAGCAGATTTTAGATATCTAAAATATATTTAAGTTACCAAGCCTTACAAAAGTATCCTGATGCTCCACTGAAGGGTACCTTGCTTGCAATGCCATTCACATTGGAGGAACAGATGTATCACAAAGGATGCATTCAGGAGAGTAGAGTGGAAAACACTTGAGGTGCAGGTAGGGTAATAGAAAGTTTGCCCCTCTTTGTTGGGAGGAAAAGGACAGTGGATGTGTCTAGATTCACTGTTGCATTAAGCAAGGAGGAGAGACTGTTGAGCACCTGGAAGAAAGCATCTATGAGATGATACGTAATTTCTCTTCTGTCCAAGCATTCTTAGTACACTCTGAAAGTTTTAGGGTTTTGATTCCAAATGGATGGCACCATTGCAAGAGAACAGTAACTCCAAATAAACTAGCTGGAAAGCATATCCATGAGAATGTCACATACGCTCTTGATTCAGTGCTGCTTTGGAAGGGCTTCAATTAGCTTCTTAAAACATTGTTTTAGCCACAACGTATTAAAATATTCATGTATGAGGTTTGTTATTGCTCTCATCGAGGCCAAGGCTTTATACATGCAAAATAGCACCACGATCATCTGAAAGGTTGGAAGAGAAAAAACACACACATTCACAAACTCTGGGCTATAGCTTCTTTATCAACACTCATTAGTTTTTATGGATTTTTTAGATGTCAAGTTGGACAGAATCACAAAAAGGTTATATCATCAAATTAAGTTAGATTGAATCCCTCCTGGCTTGGAGGTTCCTATTTCTGCGAATTAGGCGGGCAACCTGCCCTAGATGGGAGTTGTACTCCCTCTGAAGGAGCAGGTACATATTCTACTACTCTTAGACCAACTTTCCACTAGCTACTTACTTGACTTTTCCAGTTCTTGTGCTATATCATTGTATAGCCTTGAATAAAGGTCTTCCTGTGATTGAGTTCCATCCAGATAAACTGCAAGAGGAGCAGTGAAGTAGTCAAAACATCTTCAGTACAGCCAGAAATTTTCAATAGGCTACCTTCCAGTGCAACCCACATTACATTCACAACTCACATAAGCTTTATGTACTGACTTTTTTTAGGTGAATTTTTAAAAAGCTGCAGACAAACATACACACTAACAGTGCAAAGGGTGCCTAAAGTTCCTATCTTATGCATTAAAGGTAAAGGTACCCCTGCCCGTACGGGCCAGTCTTGACAGACTCTGGGGTTGTGCGCCCATCTCACTTAAGAGGCCAGGGGCCAGCGCTGTCCGGAGACACTTCCGGGTCACATGGCCAGTGTGACATCGCTGCTCTGGCGAGCCAGAGCCGCACACGGAAATGCCGTTTACCTTCCCGCTGGTAAGCGGTCCCTATTTATCTACTTGCACCCGGAGGTGCTTTCGAACTGCTAGGTTGGCAGGCGCTGGGACCGAGCAGCGGGAGCGCACCCCGCAGCAGGGATTCGAACCGCCGACCTTTCGATCAGCAAGTCCTAGGCGCTGAGGCTTTAACCCACAGCGCCACCTGTGTCCCCATCTTATGCATTACCAGGGAGTAATTACCAGTGAACTCAACTGAACTTACCTCTGAGTACACATGCTTAACAGAGAATTTTATTTTGTTTTTTATATATCCATCTTCAGATACCCACACTTTCCCATCCACATTTACCACGAGACAGATGCTGAAGTGTTCTGACAAAAGAGGTGGATTTAGGGCAGTGCAACCAGTTTTGCCTCATTGGGCGCCGAGCCTAGGGGGTGCTACAGGGCATCATAACTATGACAGATACCCCCCCTTAAGCAGGGGTTACGTTCTAAGCCCCCACTCACGTATTCTGTAAGTAGGCAGCACTGTCAAAAAAGACCTGTTTTTTCTGCTTTCCAACTCTCACGTTCTCCACACAACTCTCTTCAACTAGAAGCTCTGGGGCCGCCTGGAGGCTGTGCAGAAATACAGCTACTACACATGTAAATGTCTAGGTGGGGAGGCTGAGCAGCCTAAACAGAGTCCCACTGCACCTCCAGTCTCTTTGAGGCTTCCTCCGCCCTCACTGAAGTCCTCTTCGGGCTCTGGGGAAGGTCTCCTCATGAGTCATGAGGACTCTCCAGCTCTCTCATGCCATTTCCAGGTTTGCATCTATTTATTTATTTCCCTTTGTCATGCTTTTACATAGTCACACACGTTGATCATGAGTAAGGGGTAGGGGAGCCTGTCGTGAATTGAGCAAAACAGAAGGCATGAGGTGGGGAGGCACCACATTTTGGCCTTGCACAGGGCACTGCTGAAATTTGAAAGTTCAAAATCCACCCCTACCAACAAAGCCAGTCCTTTGAACCTGAACTAGGTAATATCACTACTTTTGCAAGCATTCTCTACTTGTATGAGCTACATGTACAGTCAGACCTCGGGTTGAAGTTGCTTCAGGTTGAGCATTTTCGGGTTGTGCTTTGCAGCGACCCGGGAGTAACGGAACACATTACTTCCGGGTTTCACTGCATGCGCAGATGCTCAAAATGACAGCATGCGCAGAAGCGGCGAATCGTGATCCGCGCAGGATGCAAACAGGGCTCCGGAACGGATCCCGTTCACATCCAGAGATACCACTGTATATATTATATATAAATGTGTTTGCCATACCGATGCCAGTTTCATTTTCTTCCATTTCTCTCTTATGTTTCAGATACATTGGCCATACATGTCCATCGAAGTATCCAGGTGGGTCTGGTGGGTTATAAATTCGTGTGCTATATAAGAACAGAAGCTTTACTCAAACATCTTGCTTAACAAGAATTTATATCCAAAAATATCAAAAGCCTCTAGTGGACTGATCTACGGCTGACAGAATATTTATATCTTCAGTTAACATGGTAACTTCTTAATAAAATGTTTCTTCAGTAGTTTCTTCAAACTCAGGAAGACACTTAATCTCAAAGTGTCCAATACCAAAGACTTGGTGCAAATTCCTCTAACCCACTTTACTAACACAGATTTTGATTTTGTGACAGCCACCTCCTCCTCAGGTGTACTGGACAGGACCTCAGACCCTTAGTAAAACCTTAGCAAGCCTGTGTCCTGGTAGACTAATACATGTCCTAATGTATCGCAGTGGTGTAGCATATGCTTTGAATGTAAAAGTTCTTGGGTTTAATCCCAAGTAGAGCTGAGAATTTCCCCCACCTGAAACCCTGGAGAGCGGCTGTCAGTCAGCTAGCTAGACCAATGGTCTGACTCAGTCAGTATAAGGCAGATTCCTATTTTCCTAATGTATTCAGGGACACGAAGCATCCTCCATAAGCTTTAATTGCAAGTTGATTTTTTAGAAACACTATTGTACATTGTGAGGTAGAATGTGCTATTAAATTGGGCTTACAGCCTAATCTAGAAAATGATTATTTTAAATGAGCGCTACTGCTTTCTTTTATGACTTATGACTCAATGTACCTATGGTTTTAAAAATTGAAATGCAAGGCTACAGTTCTGTATAGATCTACTTTGGGCTAAGCCCCACTGAATTCAAAGAAGGCTTGCTGGAGTAAGCATACTGTGTTGGGCTCTTTCAATGAAAACCCAAAGTCTAGATTATTAAGGCATACATTTATAACCTGGAGAAAAGACCTAATCATTACAAAGCAAAACAAAACTCGCTTATTGCAGTGCCCAGTACAATACAGGGTAGAAGAGCAGCATGCTCTTTCTTCAGTTTGTGTACTGCAACAATGTTAGCTTTATTTGTAACAACCTATACAAATCTTAATATATAGAAACAGAAAGTTTGCCTGCTTGAAACGAAGGTCTCTGGTGTCTGGTAAGGCACCACTTGCTAGCACACCAGCACTAATGGTTTCCTTATAGCTAAAAATACACAGAGATCAAAATTGTTCAAATGATATAGATAACAATTAGAGGGCTTTAAACACCCGAATGCATACCTCATAGGGGGAGAAGTGTATACACCATGTTGCACTCCTTGGAAAAAAGGGGATATAAATGTATTTTTTTAAAAAAACAACATAGCATTCTCTTAGACCATGAGTCAGTACAAAGTTAAAAGCATTTAAGTTGCCAACTTTGTTGCACTGACTCCATGCTTGTTTCCAAATGACTTTGCTAGTGGCATGAAAGCACAGACTGGGCAGAGAGAACCTGCCTTTACTTGTCTCTTTGCCAGATTTTGAGGCTCTGATTTACAGGAACTTGTGGTGTTGGAACCTGTGATTTCCCTGGAGATATAATACAGTTCCAGAATTTTGCAAGGCATCATCATCATTATTTTTTAATGTTCAAAATTACAGTGCATTGTTCCAAATTGTGTAATTCTAAAACTGAAAAAGTTTATTTTAAAAAAACAAACTGGGAATTTAGCTGGTTATCTGCTTTGCAATTCCCTTATTAGATTGCAGCATGTAGGTGTGGGAACATGCAGCTATGAACAAAGAGTACAGTATAATATTGGGCAAGGATTTTCAGAACACAGTACCTTCTTCTCTTCTTGCATTCTTCATAAGGAATTGTTATGAAATACTTTTTATTCCATATATCACTGAGAGGCCTGCAATAATAAAGAAGCAAATAAGATGTGCTTATTCAGTATGCGTTATTTTTACTTTAACATGCTAAGCTTGCTTACTTGTAGTTGTACAGAAGGAAGCCCTCAACAATCAAGACATGAGTGTCTTTTACTCCCTTTTGATTAGCATGCAGTGGCCTTGTCAATGCAGAGTCTTGCAGGTTTGTCATCCAAGAGCGGATGTCTGCCACCATTTTTTCCATATGCAGGGCATCAAGTACTAGAAGAGACAATGTTATTTTAAAATTAAAGGTAACAATTACAGTCTGCAAAATAAAATGCTAGAGGTATATAATGAAAAGAATGGAAAAACATTCCATTACAGCGTAGCTGTTTTCATTATCATTGGGAGTCAGTATTGGCAGTGGTCGCATAAACTAAAATTTGAGCATTTTATGGTTGTTAATCAAGAATGGTAATAGTTGGAGAGAGAAACCAGGGCTGTGCCAATGAGAAGTGCTTGGAGTATAGAGGAACAGCAAAGAGATCAAATGATTGTGCTCCAGTTCCTAAATCTGTGACGTTTTCTCAAAACAGGCATGGTTGTTTTGAAAGGAAGATTCAAAGAGTGGGAAATGAAGTGAGTGAACAAAGAACAGAGGAGGGAAAGAGGACAGATAAATAGCTTCCATTCAATACCAAGAGAACACAATGTTTTTGGTTTGGTATAGGTGGACTGTACTTGTAAGAATTTGTATAATGAATTATAGATTTGGAGTGGAATATCAGCGCCTCTTTTCAGCAAGAAAGATTAGCTGCTAGGAACATGGTCCGCACACAAACACACAGGATGTCCGGTTACAATTAATTCTGCAATAGCTGGATGGAGGAAGTTAGCCAACAAGCTTCAGTTTCAACTTTTTTATGCACTAGATGTCACTGTTTGGTTTAAACTTAACTTGAAATACAAAGGGGGAAAGTTTCCTGGAATGCCCGAACAAGAAAATGCATTATATTATTACATCTGACTGAACTCCAAAGTTCACTTATTATCTTGCCCAGATAGCACTGATCACATGGAAATAGTTGTGCAGTTTAAACTGTTACTGAGCCAGATGCCTGCTCAGTTTTAGCTGAGTTCACTATTACTGATTTGTGGAGATGCTTTGCATGTATTTATGACTAGTTCTGCAAAACTGCTACTTGAAGAAATCCCCAAACTTAATATTTTTTAAACTTCAAATGGAGCTGAGAATCCAGTTAGGCGATCAAGCCTTTGCAGTTGAATTAGGAGGCACTGAGAGATGGCAACAACATATTTTCACCCAAAACTGATACATCAAAAAGATACCTTATGCATCTATTCTGCCTATCCCCTTTTACTGTCTCTTGTTAAGTATAATTTTCCTGCTAGTACCAAATTGCTTGGTTTTGAAAATGAAAGCCCTTTCATTCAGATGTCACACTCCTGCAGAATCCCAGGATTTTGCCAAGATGCTGCGAAGCACTTCCTAGTTATTAGAATTCACAAACTTAAAACCTTCCATCTATTACTGTCAGCAATGACTCCTCGCTGCTGTCCATTTATTGACATACTACAAGCTTAAAAAAAAGTCAACCCACTGGAATCAACATCTGGGCTGGATAAATGGTATTTTTGGCTTCTGCATAGCAGCTTGCTTCATATATAGTTGGGGGATCACAAATCCATTTTTAGAATTTCTTGATTTAACACTTCGCTGCATAGTTGTTCAACCACTGCAACTCTTTCCTGCTTATACAGTTCCCATTTCCGTGGGGGGGTGTGGGGGGGGGTTGAAGGCATCAAGCATGCCACTTTTGCTATTTTAAGAAGAAATATCTAGTCAAAAATAAAAATACAAAAATATTTGTAGAGACAAATGTTTGCTGGAAGTGGAGTGGTTCTTCGCTTATTACAATTTTGCTTACTTTGATGCTTTTAAAACTCAGACTTGAAAAAAGTATTGAGTCTACTAACCATCATACTGCAAAAATCCACGGTCATCTACAGCCACTTCAGATTCTGGCTAGAAAAACCAACAACAATATCGTTACCATTGTTGAGGCAACTTGAAGGGGGAAAGGAAATTTAGACTTCTTATCATACATAGCTGTACTGGAGTCAGCAATTTTAGAGGTAGATGGCAACAACACAATTGAAATTGGGCCACTGCATAGGAAGGCAAATAATGTGAGAGGCAGCAGCACCCAGAACTGTTCAGAATTTTAAATGAACACAGCAAGACATTTCAAGCCAGAACAAACAGTAAGCTTCCTGATAATTCCAGTTACAGATAGGTAGCTGTGTTGGTCTGCCATAGTCAAAACAAAAAAAATTCCTTCCAGTAGCACCTACTGGAAGGTGCTACTGGAAGGAATTTTTTTTGTTCTTCCTGATAATACTATACTAAGTACAGTGGTACCTCAGGTTACATACGCTTCAGGTTATATATGCTTCAGGTTACAGACTCCGTTAACCCAGAAATAGTGCTTCAGGTTAAGAACTTTGCTTCAGGATGAGAACAGAAATCGTGCTCCAGCGGCACGGCAGCAGCAGGAGGCCCCATTAGCTAAAGTGGTGCTTCAGGTTAAGAACAGTTTCAGGTTAAGTAAGGACCTCTGGAATGAATTAAGTACTTAACCTGAGGTACCACTGTAACTCGAAATCCTGTAAGTTTTGAAAATGTGCATATATGCACATTCCTGTTATTAAAAAGTAGAGTATTATTTAAATCCATCTAAAATCAGCATGGAGCAGGATGATAAAGATCAAAAACTGAAGTGATAAAAATACAAATACAAGATGGCAAGTTAAAAATACAGGAAGCTGTTCAGAATACACAAGAATCATCCCATAGCTCATCCCATAACATTCTTTTACTTGAACATTTGGAAGCACACTGTATTCTGCTTCTAACCTGGAGATGTTCTACTTTAACTCATAAAGACCCTTTAATTGTTTACCTTAAAATAGTCATCTTGAGAGAGTATAGTACAGTTTGGAAGCTGTTTCTTAAGCCTTTTTGCCAGAGTTGTTTTCCCTCCATTTGTTATACTGAATTGGAGATTGGAAGAAAAGAATGGCAGAACTATAGCAGATTACAAAGTAGCAAACTATACAGTACATAATCACATCATTTTGATAGTCCAGTACACATAGATTTGTTTACTATAGCATCTACATTGTAACTTGGCAAATGCATTTACCTAGTTATTTTAATGTTTTCAGATTGCATATGCTATAATGGGCAAAGGCATATTTATCATCATCTCACAACTTTTTTTGTTACCTTTTGCATGATAAATGCACAATGGCTACTCAGTTGTTGCAGGGAATCATAGTATCTTCCCTCAAAAATTCCTGTTTGCAGGGAGTCATTTCCCCAGAACTCAAAATTCTTTTGAAACTAGAAAAAAGAATCAGTTACCTCCCTCCCACCCACCTCAGTTACTATACCTTTGGCAAACATTCAAGTATTTTCAACTGCATGAGTGTCATTTTAGCTATTGTACACCCCGCACAGAAGAGACAGGAACAAGAAGTGCCAGGTAGCAGTTCTTCCCTCCCCCCTCCCCAGCCATCAAGGTTAGCACCAGCAAAACTGTAATACAGTGGTGTCTAACTTTTTTCAAAGAGGGCCAGATTTGATGAAGTGAAGGGCTGTGAGGGCCGACCAAAGTTGTTAACCTTTTTTTAAGATTGAAGTTGTTGAGGTTAGGATTTTACCCCAGCAAGTACACTGCCACAGGGGCCGGATTAAACTGACCGGGGGGCCAGATTAGGCCCCCAAAACAGACTTTGGCCATGCCTTCAGTAATACAATTATGTTTTTCCCACCATCCTGAAAAGTGATCAGAAAGCAGTAATAGCACACAAAAAGCAATTTATTCCACTCAGCTATTGGGTAGATCTAAACACCTAAAGCAATAATGGGACCCTCCAAATGTTTGAGGCTAGCTTCTATCTGCCCCAGCCAGCATAGCCAATGGCCAGGGGTGGTGGGAGTTGTACTCAAGCTTCATAGCTCAGTTAGCAGAGCATGAGACTCTTACTGTAATCTCATTGGACAAAAAGATTCCTGCACTGCAAGGAGTTGGACTAGATGACCCTTGTGATCCCTTCCAACTCTACAGTTCTATGATTCCATGATCACCAGGAGGGTCCCAGGTTCCCCATCCCTGATCTAAAGCAAAACTGGATTTTAACCAACTACCCATTCACTTACCCTCCAAGTCCAATGACCAACATTTCCACAGTTCTTTCACAACCTAAAAATCAAATTGAGAAAGAATCCTTGTAGTAGGAGCGAATAACACATTATCCATGAGCTGCTATGTTCAGCCCATGGAATTTTGGACTAAATGTCTCAGGTAAGCTTCTAGCCAGTTGTGAGGAAGGTGGCTAAAAATTGCAAAACCAAATTATAATGAAATCAAAATCCATAGGGTTTGAGTCTCAGTGCAATCTTACGCAAGCCTACTAAAGAGGAAGCAAAGTTCAACAGGCCTTTCTTCCAAATTAGCAGGCTTTTTTCCAAATTTTCTCTCATGTTTGGAGGTGGATGTACATCATTTGATGACTTGCAATGGAAAGGAAGAACTGGCTCTCCTGAGTTAAGACTGGACACTATGGAAATTGGCAACTAACCTGTAGTAGGAAAGGGAAAGACGTCAAACCTCACTGTGCACAACATGCTCACCCATGAACATCAAAACACCAAGCAATGTTGTATAAAGTACAGAAAGATGGAACTTGGCACCATATTCCCCTTAATTATGTACACTGTCAAGTAGGAACACCTAAGTGTCAACATTAACTGTATCCTTAGGGAATCTCTCAGTGTGGCATTCCAATGAAAGCCAAGCATGCTGTGACAAACCTCTTTGATGATTTTGCCACCAATTTATTTTGAAAATGCAGTGCCTTATGTCAAAATAAAATCTAGTGACGAAGAAATGGGTACAAGTATTCAAAAATGGGTACAAGTAGACTGATCTCCTGTATTTTTTTAATTGCAGGGTTGCTGGTTTTAGCCTGTGGAATAAAATATTTCTGGCAGGAACAAGGAAGGGGAAGTTAAGATGGCAAAACTCTGCCAGAGATCTACTGGATCCTAATCCTGTTCTTCCCCGCATATCTTGCTGTAGTATTACTCCCATTAACCATGAATTTCTGGGAGGTCATAGCAGCATCAAGACTCATGATAAATGAACTTATTGCATCAAGATTAGTCTGCTAAACTTCAAAGCTATATATTTTATTTCCACCACATGTGAACCACAAGTATCAAGCCTGCGGTCTTACAAGGTTCCAGTAATATTTGGACAGATTGAGCAATAGAAATTCCATTATAGTTCATGCATCTGTGAACAAATATTTTTCACTACTGTGATTGATCGTAAACAGTGTAAAATCTGTATTAAATGATCTTCCCCATCAGCAATCCTAGGATTTCTAATTCTCAACACTGTAGATTGCCCAAATATGTATACAGTCGTAACTCAGAAGTCTAACGGAATCTGTTCTGGAAGTCCATTCGACTTCCAAAGCATTTGGAAACCAAGGCACGGCTTCCAATTGGCTGTAGGAAGCTCCTGCAGCGAATCAGAAGCTGCGTCGGACATTCGTGGTCCAAAGAACGTTTGCAAACCAGAACACTCACTTGCGGGTTTGCAGCGTTCAGGAGCCAAAACATTCGACTCACAAGGCATTCGGGATCCAAGGTACGACTGTAATGCAAAAAGCTCAATAAGCCCAATGACACCATGCTTAGGTGAATATAAGTAAAATATGGCACACACGCACAAACAGTGCTTGAAATGCTATAGCCAGAAACAGTACTAAGCAATACTGTATATGTGGCCATGTGATGAATTTAATTAAAGTCAATTCAGGGCTCACTGGTGAGAAAGTTAGGATGGGTTCAGAGCTATTACTAAAAATATGGGCAAAGATTAATGCTGTTGGATTGTTTGTTCTTAATCTCTCACCCATTCGGAAACAGCTGCTGCCAAAGCATTTGCCAGCTATCCAAAGATGAAGGGCTTTGAACTCTGTTGTATGGACAGTGACGCAAGTTAAGATTTCAGGTCAGCAGTGCATGGGTCCAAAACAAAGACAAATATACATCAAAGGGGAATGCTACATAGGAAAGAAGAGTTTCTGTGAGTTGTATTCTACCCAATTGTCAGTGGCACACAGTTTGGTTCTGCCCTGACCCAGAAGTATTCTCAAACCATTACCACCAATTTCTGTAAGAGTAAGATTGCAGCCAATAGTTCCCAACTGCAGTATTATTATTATTATTATTAGCATTTATATCCCACCTTTTTTCTTCAAAGAACGCAACTTGGGCACAACGCAACTTCCCCTCATTTAATAACCCCAACAACCCTGTGAGGTAGGTTGAGCTAAGAGGCAGTGACTGGTCCAAAGTCATTCAATGAGCTTCATGACCAGGTGGGGATTTGAACCCCGGCCTCCAAGATCCTAGTCCAGCACTCTAACCACTACCCCACACTGGCTCTTTATGACCATAACATGCTATATTTAAAAGTGATCCCAACACAATTACAATTTTCACTTCTAGGGCATCTCAGCAGCCCAGTCCTAGTCCCACCAAATGCAATAGAGTTTGTTTTCTAGCAAGCACCTTGAGATTAGTAGCCCTGAACAGCTTTTACACAAGCAGGTGAGCCAGGCATGCCAGGCAGTGCGACTTTACACTTACAGAAAGTGCAGACACTGGTTTAAGTGGGACTAAAGGAGCCTATCGGTAGCAGCCAACATGTTCAAAACATTTCACATGCATTTTTTCTCCAAAGCTTTGAGACTCCAGTTGTCAATAAAACCCTTGTAGCCCTGAATTGAGGTACTTTTTGGAAAGATTAAGGAGGATGCGCGGCATCTAATGGCAGAGATGCACGCAAGGCCGGCCGACCATGGAGCACTTCTGGCTGTTTCTCCTCACCCCCCCCCGCGCCCCCGCTCTTGCCCCCCAGCCGAGCCTGCTGCCTCCGGTGCAGCGGCGGAGCGATTCCCCCCCCCCCCGCCAGTCGGCTTCTGCCCGGGGAGCTGAGCGGGGCAGTGGCGTAGCGTGGGTTGTCAGCACCCGGGGCAAGGCAAGTAATTTGCGCCCCCTAACCCTAACCCCCAGATGTTGCGCCCCGTGCGGCCGGCCCCCCTGCACCCCCCACGCTACGCCACTGGAGCCATCTCCTCCTTGGGAGCCCCGGGCACGAGAAGCCTCTGGGGGCATCAAGCGGGCGGCGTCGGGCGCGCGCAGCCCCACAGAGCCCCGTCGGCCCCTACCTTCGCCCTCGCGGCCGGACGCGCCGAGCAGCGCCCCGAGGAAGGGGAGCCCCTCGTGAACCAGGCGCATGCCCCGCCCCTCGAAGGAAAGGGGGCCCGGCGATTGGTCAAGACTGGCAGTCCGGCCCCCTGGTTCCCGCGGTCCCCGCCCCTTCACGCGGCCCGCCCGGAGGGGGCCACTTGCGCCTGCAGTGCTGGCCTTGGGCCGCTAGGGGGAGCGGCGCCCGGCGCCCCTTTTCTGCCTGCGCCGCCGCCAGTCCCACTTCCTCCTCCCGGGCGCAGAAGCAGCTTCGCTCGGCGAGCCGCCCTCTCTCTCTCCGGGAAGCGACGCCGCCCAGCCCCACGCGCAGCCCCTCGCCCGCCGCCTGGCTGCGCCTCCCGCTCGCGCAGCCATGTCCAAGCCGCCCCCGAAGCCGGCCAAGCCAGGTAAGGGAGGCGCCGGCGGCGGCACTCCCGGACACGTGGACCCCCCCGCCGCGCCATCCAGGCGGCCTTTCCGTCCAGCCCCGGGCCGAAGGGCGCGCTCGGAGCCGCCCGGGACGCCCGCCCGCCGTGCCCTGCCCTGGGGATGCGCGGGCGAGGGGGTCGCTGTCTGTGGAGGGCGGGCTGCCCCCCCCCGCGCCCGGGGCGGGGCAAGAGAGAAGCTGTCACTGTCAAAAAGAAGAAGGGGCGAGAGCGCTCGCTGCCGCCGCCCTCGGCCGGGTCCGGGCAGGAAGGGCGGCGAGTTTGCGGTGCTCCCCGGGCGGGGGCGGGGGGGGATCCTCCGCTGCTGCCGCTGGAGCTTTGGTGCATTGGTGCAGCTTGGCAAGCAGTGGGCAGCCAGGATGAGCCCAGCAGCCCCGCCCGCCCCGTCAGTGGCCCAGCCGGGCAGGGCAGGAGGTGCAGGAGCTGCTGCCTGGCCTCCCTGAGCTTGCAGGCCAGGAGAGAGGTCCCATCGTGCCTGGGTAGGAGCGGAGGGAGATGCCTTCCACCAAGCCAGGCCCGGGGGTCAGCCGGTGGCCGGGCAGGGGCTGGCCAGGGTTTCAGGCAGAGGCCCCTCACAGCCCCCTGGAGGCACCAAGACTGAACCCTGGGCTTTCTGCTCCACCACAGTGTCTAAATGGTAGAGTTGGAAGGAACGGTGAGGGTCATCTAGCCCAGGCATCCCCAACCTTCGGCTCGCCAGATGTTTTGGACTACAATTCCCATCATCCCTGACCACTGGTCCTGTTAGCTAGGGATCATGGGAGTTGTAGGCCAAAACCTCTGGAGGGCCAAAGGTTGGGGATGCCTGATCTAGCCCAACCCCCTGAAATGCAGGAATCTCTTGCCCAATGTGGGGCTCAAACCCAAAACCCTGAGATCAAGAGTCTCGTGTTCTACCAGCCCAATCCACTATCTGGCATCTGGGGAAGAGCGAAGGAGGCCCGCCTGTTTCACAGAATTTGTCTTCACTACTTGCAAAATAAAATTCATCTATCAGAAGTAGAAATAAATCTGAAAAGTTATAAGATGTGCCTTTGTGCTTTGCAAATATGTTGATTCTTCTCACACTCTCTTTTGAGCAGACAAGGACCTGTTTCTTTATTTCAATTATGGTATAGCTTTCCCCATTTATCAGGAGTTGTTCCAATGGCCTCAACGGAATCATGCTGGAGAGTGAATTGGTTTTGAATTGTTCCTCGCTATAGGACAGGCTGGTAGAAGAAACATTTGCCCCATGGGCTGAGATCCTGATAAAGGATGCTCAGCAGTCAGCTGCTAGGCTCTCTGCCACATGCCTTTGGCCTTCCAAAGATTGTTGGGACTCCTATCAGCCCAAGCCAACATGGCCAGGGGTGATGGGAATTGTAGTCTAACAGGCCTGCCTTAGTTACTCATCAGGTGCCTTAGCCACCAAGAGAGGAATGCATGTTGTAGTTGCCCAGGAACTGCAGGGTTTATTTATTTTAAAGCAGCAGCAGCAGCAGCAACAATATTTACATGCTGCTTAGAAGAACAAAAATTCTCTTAAGTGGTTTACAAGTCCATCTAAAATATTCATTTAAAATATTCCTTAAAAATAAAATAAAAACAAGGTACTTAAAATTGGTAATTGTAAAACACATAAACTAACTAAAACAACAGACCTGATTAGGTTGGCTGGAAACAAAACTTTTGCTGATATCAGACAGGCACCAGAGACAATAGAGTGAAGGTGCGTGCTTAATAATTTTAGTGCTGCTACACTAAAATAACAGTTTCTTGGAAGTACAGAAAGAATATTTTGTGGCTCTTGTTAAAGTTCCAGTGCCACAGATCACAGCATTCAAGTGAGCACATATGGGGATGAGGTGAGCCTTCAAGAAACTAGGTGTGTTCAAAGATATTTGGGGCACCTCTTGGATTAAATTGATGTTTTTTAAATACGGATTTTCTCTGCAAGCTGTATTTTTTTTTATTCACCACTGAGGTTAAACGGAGTGCCAAGGAGGCAAATGGTACTGACTCCCTGATTCTTTAATCTCAGTTTAATATCATATAAGATTAAATATATTAATATAATATATTAGCGTTCGTGAAGATATTCCATTGGGTGGGCATTGAGGGCTTTGGTGGTAGAGGGGCAAATGGCACACATGCAAGAGCATTCAACACCCTGTTTCTGTAGTTGTGTGTGAGAAGACTACACAACCTAAAAACTTTAGTTCCAATGCAATGAATTAGATTAAAGTGTCTTAAGTGCAAGAGGGCTAGTGCATTGACTTGAGTAGTTTATGGCTCATTCTGTCTATTACCTGATTGAAGCTCGTATTACAGTTTATTGGACATGTTTCAGGGATTACATACCTTCTTGGAGGATGTATAATAACTCTAAGGTTTACCAAAGGCCCTTAGCAAAGCCTTTGAACGTGGTAACTGTGGCAAATCTGTTGCAACCAGCTATTGTTTCAGTTTCCTAGTGGAAAAGAGACAAAATCAGGAAGAGATGTAGCTTCTAACCCGCTGTCAATAAAAAGCTTTTAATCTCCCCTCAAATCCAGAGCTATTATTTGAGGGACAATAATGTGCCCCGGGAAGCTGTTTTTTTGCAACAGGCACATTTGTCCTATTTACAGCTATTACTGGTAATTTCCATTTTGGCAAGGTTTGAAATTAGCCAGGGGCCAGGTGCATTTTGCACCGGACTATCTGTCACTTGCGACCAAGTGAAAATGCCTTGTTGCCTGGATGGTGCCTGACGGTTCCACCATCACCAGTAGGAAAAAGAGGTAGGAATAGGCCCGTATATATGTGGACTCTCCCTGGATAAATGACTTTTCTTTTTTTAAGTTCTCAAAGTTCTTAACCTATCTCAAAGTTATCATCTGAACTATGGTGGCTTGATTGAAGAGAAAGGGATTTGGAACGCTTAAAGTTGTAACACTCTGGCCACCAAAAGAATAGAACAATTTGCAGAAATTTGTTATTATTCAGGAAGCACATATGAGGGGAGAGGAAAATTTAATTTGGTAAGCAGAAACACTGTGTGTGTGTGAAATAACTGAAATTGCACCCTGGAATTGTCTGAAGAGATACAGCCCTTAATCCAGATCTTAAGCCATTGACTCATAGTTGGACAGTTCTGGAATGTAAGGGTTGTCTTTATAATCTAAATTTTGAAAGCAACTGCTCAGAAATATTATATAACTCCAATACAAAACCTGAACAATTTACCTATCAAAGAGGACAGGGATAGTGAGCTGCAGATAGTGAGCTGCAGCCATTTTATTACCTGTGCATTAAGAATTCTCAAAATCAAGGAGGCCGTGGCTCTTTCACCTCTTATATTTTTTGCTCAACAAAGTATCTAATTGTTTTGCACCTAACAACATCCCTCTTTTCCACAGGCCACAGAGGAGTCCTTATGCTTGGCTAACATATTTGTGTACTGCATTTTCCACAAATACATTGTGGTCAAAAGGACCGCAGGGTGGATAATTTAAATACAACAGCCATAATTGTATACATTGTGATATAAGATGAAGAGTGCCTCTGCCTGGACAAGGAGCCTCATTAAAGGATATTATATGCTAAAAGCAGAAGCAAGAGAAAAGTGCCCCCCCTCCCACACCAAAAATAGTCCCAATGCTGATATTATTTGGCCCTTTGTGAGGACACGCATGCCTGTATGACTGTGCTCAGGAAGGACAGATCTTGCTTGCTGGAGATTAGAAAAGGAATATGAAAGTGAACAAGTCTTGATGGTGAACATGTTTCCTCTCTCCTTAGATGTGTGTAAAGCAGCAGTTACCTGGGAGTGAGTCCCACTGAACTCAGGAGGACTTACCTCTGGGGCTCTGCACACACTTTGTCTTATAAGCACATTAAAAAAATATCTTTCCTTCAAAGACCCCCTCACACAGTTACAATTCTCAGCAACCCTAAATAAGCTAAGTGGTTCAAGCATGTCATATTCTTTATTTCAATCATTCTCACAGTCTCTATTCGGTAGGCCATTATTATTTTCCCACATTTTAACCGAAGGACTGAAGCTAAGAGGTTTCCGTAAGGGGTCAGGGAAGCTTTCTGTACCCAGGCCTGGGTAGTGTGACTACCTATTCCAGACCTATTCCACTTGCAAATCCTATTGGGCTCAAATGATGTATAATGTTAATTAAATACATGTCATTTCCCAGTCTTTTAACTCGGGATGGGGAAGAAAATTGGTTCTGTTCACATTTAAATATGAAACTACCTTATTTCCACTTTCCAAAACAATAGGAGAGCTGAAACGCAGTGTTTCTGTGAAATTTGCATTTCTCCAAATTTTGCTATGTAGTTCTCCAAGTAACAAAAGTTTGTATTAGGTGAAGGTGAGCATTAAAATGTTCATATTAGTGGAAGTAGCATACAAAATGTGTTAGGAAAAATGGCTTGTGAAAATGTGTGCATTAGTCAAAATGACAGGTAGGCATGTATATATTTGGGGAAATGCATGTTGAAATGCTGACACATTTTTGTGAGGAATATATATATATATATATATATTTGCTTTCGTAGATTTTCACGGGTACAGGAATGCAGGTTTTGGTGTCCTCGGGTGTCAAGAGGTCAAGACACAAAGACTTTAGCAACTAATCCACACCTAATGACCCACCTAAGTGGTACTCAGGATATCACTCAAGAAATCACTCAAGATATCCCTCAAGTAATTAAGGAACAAAAGAAGAAAAGGCACACTAGCCTGGGAACTTCCTCTCTGCTATACACCACACCCCCTCAACAGTATTTATAGGAACTCAAACACTGAGATCCTGCTCTGTTCCAGTAACAAGAAGCCGAAAGCACCAGCCTGAAGATGACGAGTGAGACCTCGTCGAAACGTCGCCTAGACACCCCAACTTTTACACGGGAAGACACCCGAGGACACCAAAACCTGCATATATATATATATATATATATATATATATATATATATATATATCTGATGAGGAAATGTAATGAGCTGAATTTAAGATTGGAAAAATAAGAAACCGAAAAGGACAGATAACACCCATTCCCCTCTTCCAGTTTCCCCCTACATGCCCCCCCCCCCACATTCTGCTTTTAGCCCTGTGAGGATAAATATGTGGTTGTCCACAGAGAGATGGTGGGGCAAATGGAAAGCTGGCCAAGAGGAAATGCCAATGAATTTCCAAACCTAGAGGTAAATGCAGAGGGGGTAAAAACAGGAGACTGACTACAGGTGCCTATTGAGTTTATAATCAGACATCCCCACCCCTGTGACCCGTGTTTTCCAACTCTCCCCCCCCCCTGCCAAATATGTCAAATTGGGACCAGAGTGAGGGCTCTTTCAGTGATGGCTCTTGAACTCACTTCTCTTGTATCACTACCCCCACATAGTCTGCAGGATGGTCAAAACCTTTTTTGAAATTGTTTTAGTTGCTGTGGTTAAATTATTTATGATGGCATGTGTTTTTAAAAAAATAATTTTTTTCTCTGCTATTCTTTGTGACTGCTGTGCTGCATGTATTGTTGCTGTCATTTTTTTTAAAGTTTTTTGATTTAACTTACATTGCCTATGGCTCATTGTGGAGAGGCAGGGCTTGAATGCTTTAAATGAAGAAATGCCCTGTGTGGTATGGCCAGGGCCTGCCCAAGACATGTTGGTGCCTGAGGCAAACCACAAAACAACACCCCCCTCCACACCAGAACAGAAGGGGTGGGTGAAGACTTACACAGGAGCAAGGGGGGGGGGATAAGATCTGCATCAGGATCTTCTGCCCCTATGAATGCTGCCACCTGATGCAGTTGCCTCACTTTGCCTCATGGGTGGGCTGGCCTGGGCTTGACCTTAGAAATTCATTGGCATTCTCTTGTCTGCATGTGAGCAGAACTGAACATTACTATATTAGTCCAGGCCAGTACCCAAGTCCCTGCAAGGTAGCTAATGTAATGCAACATTGCATTAGTTCAACGTCATTTCCTCAGTGGACACGAAGACTCCACCACAGAACCATTTCCTTGCAGTATAGGGGCAATTTCAGTTCCCTCATCCAATGTCGAAAGCTTTTCCTCCTGAGAAGTTGGGCCCAAACTAAATGTTGCAATAAAGCAGCTACATTATGTTTAAAAATGTGCTCTTTTGTTATGTGCGGGGTAGCTGGGGGTGGAGTACAGAAGCACATGAGGAGGAAAATAACACTTTAATACAGAAAACATTGACAAGAGGGACATAGTTTTCTATGATTATCTGCAAGGTCATACAAAGAAGTTAAAGGGAAATACAGGATAGAAAAGCCCTTGGGTTCAAAAACAATAGTCTGTTTGTTTGAGTGGACTGCAGCCCTCTCAAACAGCTGCAGCAATTAAAATAATCTCAGACCATTTAAAGAGCACCTTTTCCATTAAAAAACAGCATTATGGCAAAAATATTCTTAAATGAATACTGGAAGTTACTTCTCTCTTTTTTTGCAATTGCTCTGATCCCATCACCCCTGCTAGTTTCTAACAGCCCTTGGTTTTTATAAACTTTGCATATGAGCAATAATTCCCAAGCAAACTATCTTCTGAGTTGGAAAAACGTGGTTTGTTTTTGTCTGCCGCTTGGTCTTGTCTGCTGCATGGCCCTTTAAGGGAGCCATAAAACATAAAAGTCTAAAGGAAAACAGCCTTGAGTCTGTTGTGGTTGCTGCTGACATAAGCATAAGAAAACACGGAAATAATTAGAGCTTAATTTCATAGGTTTGGTATGTGCATGAAAGAGGTGAAAATTGCAACATACTTTGCAGATTAGCACTTGATCCTAAACCAATATATTAGTATTTCAACAAAGTTTACAGCCAAGTAATGTTTTAGTGTTATGTGCAAACTAGGCCACACTCAGTTTACCCTTCTCCAATATGGTGATAACAGTACTGATCTGCTTTACAGGATTGTAGTAAGAATTACTGTGAACACTTTTAAGAAGTAAATATACATGCACAGACCATTTGATTGTTAAAAATCCCTTAAAGTGGTTTACAAAAAACTGCAATTATATAAACTGCAATTAATAATTACAGTGGTACCTCGGGTTACATACACTTCAGGTTACATACGCTTCAGGTTACAGATTCTGCTAACCCAGAAATAGTGCTTCAGGTTAAGAACTTTGCTTCAGGATAAGAACAGAAATCGTGCTCCAGTGGCGCGGCAGTAGTGGGAGGCCCCATTAGCTAAAGTGGTGCTTCAGTTTAAGAACAGTTTCAGGTTAAGAACAGACCTCCGGAACGAATTAAGTACTTAACCTGAGGTACCACTGTAAATTATATTGTCCTGTGCTGTGTGATACCTTGTTTTATTTTCTGTAAAAGAGGGTGTATATTTGATTAGCATATGGACAGTGGAACCTCATGATACGGTTAAGTGGATAAGAATGAGTTACTTTATGAGTTACTTAAAAACATGGTTATCTTTATTTTTATATTATTAAGCAGTGGTTTTTGTTTCCAAACAATGATATATGCATATATAAAGATAAAAAAAACCCACAGCCTTGCATTCATCTGAAAATGAACTTTATTTAAAGGAACAAAATGAATGAAAATGCAAAGATGTTTATAAAATATTAATATTCTTTGACATTTGCATAAGATTATCAATTAGCTTGTCATAATGTACATTTTGCAATCCAGAACTTTTGCTCAGTAAAATGGCTGAATCTATGCAGTCTTCTGTTTTGGTTGGAGTACATTTTTCTTCAGACTTAGATGTATTTTCCACACCTTCTTTACCTTCAAAATGGACTGAATAAGCCACAGGTCGGGGGTCCAGTGTTTCACTTGTTTTTATAGCTTCCCTCCTTGATGTGTCATGAACCTGACAAACAGGCTTTAGACTGTCGTTAGAGCTCTTGCAATTAAAATGTTGGCTGAGTTTGGGACATGGATGTTTGATTCATTCAACCTTAGGGAAAGGAAAAAATATTCTGTTAATGTTTATTTATTTCTTTATATTTAGGACAAGTCAAAGTTTTTAGAGCCTTGTATACATTTGAACCCAGAACTGTAAGTATTTAAGTTTATTTTTCCCCTCCCCTCTAAAATAAGGAAATGTTATTTTTTAATATGACTTAGCAGCTAAATCCAACTTGCCCTTGTGATAATAAAACATAGGAATTGATATTTACATTGTACCCGCAGAGGTGAAAGATCTAAACATTTTAGAGGCCGATGCTGCAGTTTGATCTTCCTCATATTTGCTCAAGAACAAGGTCTCATGCACAGGTGTAGTTTTGGCCCTTAAATAAGTGGACAGGCCATGTGACCTTAACCAAGGATTTGGCCTTAATTGTGCATGCGCTGGTGTCTGTCAACACAACTGTGTTTCTTCTGAGTGCACAATATGACCAACTCGCTATTGGTTAAAAACCCAATTGCCTGTGCATCTTAGTCACACAATGAATGAGGGAGGGAGTTATAAATCCAACTGACTTAGCAAAAGTATTTTAGTTTCTGAACAAACTGCTTGAAAAGTGAGAAGTAGGGTGGAAAGTTGGAGGGGGCAAAGCCTGTATTTTGTTCTGCTTTTGCCCCCCTGGAGAGATGTGGATTGGCAGTGTCATTACATCCAAGATTTTGAGCATCCTCTTCAGGTTTGTTTGAATCCATTAAGAGAAAGTGTTAACCAAGCTGCACAACACCCTTTTAAGATAGTGGAGTCTCTTTTCTCTTGCTGATTCAGCATTCCTTCTGAGCAGTCACATCTTGCCAAAGGCTTACAAAGTAATCTTCTCTTACAAATCCTTTCAGTAAGGAACAGCAGAAAAAGCAAACTCAGATGTCTTCTGCTATAATGCTGGATGGGTGAGGCATATTCCTTTTTCTAGGGCCTGCCTTTTGGCTAATAATTAACTTTGTCCTAAGGTTGGTCCGACAGATTAGCCTCCAGCAAAAATGGAACCACCACAACTCCTTAGTCCAGGCATAGGCAAAATCTGGCCCTCCAGATGTTTGGGACTACAATTCCCATCATCCCTAGCTAACAGGACCAGGAGTCAGGGATGATGGGAATTGTAGTCCCAAACATCTGGAGAGTCGGAGTTTGCCTATTCCTGCCTTAGTCCAACTTTTCCACTTTGTAAATTAAATATATTGGGGTGATCTTGCAGCTCCGCTCTTGGAAGCCTCCCGTGTCTAATGTTCTGCTGTCTCATGTTCTCTCCCCACTCTCTTTCCTTCTGCTCCTCCAAACCCATTTTATGAGAAACTGAGGGCAAGAAAGGAAAGCCAAGTGCAGCCTCCACAGCTGCACTTCAGAAAACCAGAGTATACATGTTTGAGGAGTGGGAGAGAACAACCAGCACGTTTCCTTGTGTGCCTTTGATTGAGAGAACGCAGTGTAAACTCTCACTCTCTTTCTCAGGCATCCTTGACCCCAGATACACATGGTACGCATACCCCTAAACATTTTGTGAAGTTTGGCCTCATTGAGGGGCAGTATTTCAAAATGAGTAGGAAAATGAGAGTATCCCCTAAACATTTTTTTAGAAAAAAAAGCTCTGGGTAGACCGGGGTGGACTTTAGTCTTTCATATTTCAGAGGCCACCTGTGAAAGGCTTAGATGAGAAGCAGGGTGCTCTTTATATTGTTAGCCTCTCAGATGCAGGAAATGATGGTTGCTAAGGAGCCTGCCTGCCATGCTGCATTTCTGAAAGTCTTGAGCTTGCCAGTGCCAGTGCCTATGCCAAGGGCGGAGGTGGAGGGGCCAAAGCACACATGACACAAAAGACCTGTGACTCTGGATTGCCTTATTTGAGCCCCCCCCCCATTTGTTTGGAGCAAAGGTTTTAATCCTTGCCTTCCTCCCCCCAGTTGCTATTAACTCTGCAGCACAAAGCAAATAACAAAATCACAGAATTGTAGAGCAGGAAGGGACCTCGAGGGTCATCCAGTCTGGCCCCCTGCAGTGCAGGAATCCTGCCCACAGCTATCCCTGGGTGGGCTTGAACCACCAACCTTCTGGTTAGCAGCCAGATGTGCTGACCCCTTGCTCCAAATAATGCAGGCTCAATACACACACACACATGCTCCCCACTGCAGTGCAGACAGGAGCTTTGGGGCACCCACTTCTCAGCCCCACAACTCCAGTAAAAATGGGTGAAATCTCAGGTACAGTAAAGTGAACCAATCCCAGATCTCCTGCTGTATCATGTGTGGTTTGGCCTCTTCAGTAGCTGTTAGCTGGTTTATTATTCCCTGGCAAGCCAGCAGGTGGCAACAGGGGGCAGCAAAAGCCCCGTTCCCTTTCCTTTCCCTGTGGTTGCCTTGCCACTTGGGGCAGAGACGCCACAGCCTTTTTTTCCGAGGCAGAAGCAAACTTCCTCCTCCTCTCCCTTTCTTCCCTTCCCGTTTTCCAGCTTGCCAGGGCTCTCAGCTTCCACTTCCCCAGTACAAGATAAGCTCTTCACTGCCTCAGTGCATGTCTTATGGGGCCAAGGCTGTGGTGACCTTGTTTTGCTCACAGGCTGCACAGGAGATTTCAGCGAAGGGTGCCTAGTGCCGGGTAGAAAGCATGGAAAGGTTCAAAAGTAAAAGAAGTTGCTAAGAATGCAGTTCATTGAATTCCGAATTCTTTCCTGTTTGATTCTCTATTCAGGCCCACCAGGAGTACTGGTCCCCCCTTTAAACTGGGACTGCCTGTCCTCCCTGGCTCCCTTTTCACCTGGCTGCAAGCTGCCTGCTATTTAAGATTTCCCACAATGCTCAGGAGCAACACTGTTGAGGCATTGGGGGAGAATTTAAATGGCAGACCCTGTTGGTTGGGGCTCAGAAGATGGCTGTTTTGGTGTCAGCCTTGCCTCTGTTTCCCTTCCTGTGAGCAAGGAACTGTGGAAGGTAAAGATACTCTTAGCAAGAAATGTCTCTTACAGACCTCAGACTTTTAAATATAAACTCTGCCAAAGACGCAAGCAGACCTTCTGTGGAGTTTTGAGTTGGTGTATACTCACATGGCCCTGTTTCCATTTGATTGATGGTTTGTACCTCTTCCTCAAACTGAATGAAGAAGATAAATCCTAAAATGTTGTTAGGCAAGGCTGCAACAATGATATTCTTCTAAAATGTGCTTTAAATTGGTCTGCAAACTCAAACACCCTCTTTATTGTTCCAGCCAGATGAACTGTATTTTGAAGAAGGAGATATTATCTACATTTCGGATATGGTGAGTTCATCAAACACAAATGTTAACAACTGGACCGTGCTAAATAAACAGAGTACATCTCAAGTGGAGTCATTGTTCCCTGTTTCAGCATTGCTTTCTTTTCCCTCCAGAGTGACACAAATTGGTGGAAGGGAACCTGTAAAGGAAGAACTGGACTAATCCCCAGCAACTATGGTATATTCCAGATTTGCTTTACCTTTCAAGATATATCTCTCCACCACAGATGTGGACTATAGGGATGTATGCAGCTTGTAATTTTTAAGGGGTTGTCTCTGATCCAGATACAAAGAAATATAGTATCTTACTTCTAATGTGATGCCAGAACCGGGCATTAAAAATGGTTTCATGGCCGAGAGCTGCTTTGAGAACACACCTTTTAACTGGAAGAATGCATCCGTGTTCTCTTGTGTGCCACCTGCTGGACAGACAGAAGCAAAAAACCCCACAAGTGGATGCCTTTTAATGTATTTATTTTTTATTAAAATGTATGTCGCAACCTTCAATCTTATTGGGGGGGGGGAGCGTTCAATAAAATTTTAGGACCACATGTATGATGATGATGATGATGATAATGCTGAAAAGGATAAGTCTCTAAAAATAGCATAAAGATTATATGAGACAGAATAAAACAGATCAACATAAATGTTGGGAAAATAAAAAGACTTCTGCACAGTGCTGGAGATATATTTTTAAAAAATAAAAAAGCTAAATATGTTTCTTGTCTTGCTGAAGCATAGAAGAATATTCGCAACTAAGTAGGATTTATAAGCTGGATGTGTCATTTACAACTCCCTGGGAATTGTAGATTTGCATAAGTCCTGAGAAATCTTCAAGACCCCAAGAATAGTCACAGCTCCGTCAGTATTTTTGGCCCAGATCCAAGGCCTTCTTTGTTGAGCTCTGCATGCACAGCAGACTTTTAGCATCCTTCCGCTCAGGAAGGGCTCACCTCAGTCGGGCGGCGCTGCAGTGCTAGCCTTCTAACAGCCCATGTTGCTGCCGCTTTAGTTGGGGGAGGGGGGTGGGGCTGCCTGGATGCAACAGTGGGAGTGCTTTCCTTTCCTTTTAGGAGGTGGCCTGCTTCTCCATCAGACAGAACATCCTCCAAATCCGGAAGAGCTTTGGAAAGAGGCTCAGACATGGTATGTCTTGCTGCCAGAAGGGCAGCACAGTGCCAGTTCTGAGCCGCCGTGTTGTCTTGATCAAGACAATTTCAGCATGTATAACTTGCATGACAAGCTATGCCTACAGAGATCACCTCTTCCGCATGCCCTTTCTTCTGTCCTGTGTGGCCACCTTGGGCACTGTAGACACAGAGCTTCCCCAACATTAAATTGAAGGAAGCTTCGCGAGGAGCTCTGTTTGGCACAGGCAAGTTTTCCGCGTTTTGAAACTTGGGAATACAGTAGTGCATACAATAAGGAGTTTAATATATATTTTACATCCATGGCCTTTGATAAATATTAAACATATTAGTGCATAGAAGGAAGAAGGAAATTAATGGCTCTCAGTTACCTGGGGCCCATTCAGCAAGGTGCAGGAGTCAAAGGAGTCACCTGTTTAAGATGATGTGTGTTTTTGCTTTTGTTTTAGTGGCTGAACAAGCAGAATCCATTGACAACCCACTACATGAAGCTGCCAAGAGAGGTGGGTACAGATGAAGTTTGCAGTATATCAGATCCCCCCCCCCCCCAGGCTTGCTTATTCAGTTACAAGCTCATGGCTGCACTAAAGAGAGCTGGGTTGCCACAGAAGCAATTCATCGGTTCTCTTCCCATTGGGTTGGGGGATGAAATAGATTGGGTTGTTGGAGTTTCTTTAAAATATGAAAGCTATGAGAGTGGGAAGTCTGTGTCGGACAATAAAGGCATTTTATTTCTAAGAGAAAGGGTTTAATTGTTTGTTGCATGTCTTGAGTATTTTGGACAAATAGTCTTGATTTGCAGGATAAATATATTTATTTGCAGAAAGAAATAGGCACAATGGATTAATTCTTTTAATACTGGGAAAGGACTAATGGTTTCAGATTAAATAACTGGATAGAAAAAAATTGTATTTTTAACTACTACTATGATAATTGCTTTTATTTCTTATTGTTTTGATCTGTTTTATATTTGTTTTATGGTTCTCATTTGTAAGCTCCCTTGAAAATCTAGATTTAAATACACATTTTCAAATAAATAAATAAATAAATATTAAATAATTGGTTTGATAATGATGCTATACAAATGTGGGTATATGGTGATGAATAGTTTAATAGCTTTAACAAATCAATGTGATGTAATGACATTAGTCCAGGTTATAATCACACTGTATACACAGAATACAATACTATATTTAATAATATAGTAACCCCTGTGGTTTTTTGTTTGGTTTTTACACTTCATAAATATAATTTTAAAAATGGAAATCTCCCTAATTCAATGCTTTATTTATTTATTTCATTTATCTCCCACCCTTCCTCTCAAAGGAAGGTGGCAAACGAGTGATAAAAACACTAAAAATATCCTAAAAAGCAATTCTAATACAGATGCAAACCAGGAAAGATTTCAGCTTTCAATGCATTTTTATTTAGAAGTACCTGCCACTTAGTTCAATGAGGATTCCTTCTAACCCCGTGTATGTGTACTCAGATGTAAGGGCCATTGCGTTCAGTGAAACTTACCATATATACTCGAATATAAGCCAACCCGAATATAAGCCAAGGCACATAATTTTAGCACAAAAAACTGGGAAAACTTATTGACTCGAGTATAAGCCTAGGGTGCGAAATGCAGCAGCTACTGGTAAATTTCAAAAATAAAAATGGATACCAATAAAATTACATTAATTGAGGCGTCAGTAGGTTAAATGTTTTGGAATATTTACTTCAAAGAATAACAGTAAATTAGCTCTGTAAGTGGAAAAGAGGGTCAACAAAAACAATATGGTATCAGCAATAACTTTAACAGTTCAAAAGCCTTAGCTCAATCAGCAACCAAGCTAAAACACAAGAGTTAAAATCCTTCAAAACTGGATTCCTCGCACGCACGCACGCACACACACATGGTCCAGCCCGCCATGCAGTCTGGGGGACAGTCAACCGGCCCCCTCCCCCAAAAAGTTTGGTGACTCCTGGGTAAGTGGGACCCTCACTCAAGAACAAGCCAAGGGAGGCTTTTTCAGCATAAAAAATGTGCTGAAAAAGTCGGCTTATACACGAGTATATACGGTACCTCAAGGTAAATGTATATAGCATTTCAGTCTTCGTAGCAGTAGTTAAGGGATGTGGGTGGCGCTGTGGGTAAAAACCTCAGTGCCTAGGGCTTGCTGATCTCATGGCCGGCGGTTCAAATCCCCGCGGCGGGGTGAGCTCCCATTGCAGCGCAGCCACAAAACAACCAGGGAGAGCAAAGTGGCTGTCATCCTTCCTGGGAATACCCATCCTCATATGCGCAAGCTAAATCCTGATTTGGCTTACTGTGAATATGGAATCACAGAATCTTAGAGTTGGGAGGGATCCAAGGGTCATCTAGTCCAGCCCCCTGCAATGCAGGAATTTCAGCTAAAGCACCCAGGACAGATGGCCATCCAACCTCTGCTTAAAAACCTCCAAGGAAGGAGAGTCCACCACCTCTCTTAGGAGTCTGTTCCACTGCTGAACAGCTCTTACTGTCAGGAAGTTATTCCTGATGTTTAGTTGGAATCTCCTTTCTTGCAACTTGAAGCCATTGGTTCGAGTCCTACCCTCCAGAGCAGAAGAAAACAAGCATGCTCCCTCCTCCATGTGACAGCTCTTAAGATATTTGAAGATGGCTGTCATATCTCCTCTCAGTCTCCTCTTTTCCAGGCTAAACATACCCAGCTCCTTCAATCACTACTCATAAGGCTTAGTTTCCAGACCCTTGATCATCTTGGTTGCCCTCCTCTGCACACATTCCAGCTTGTCAGCATCCTTCTTAAATTGTGGTGCCCAGAATTGGACACAGTATTCCAGGTGTGGTCTGACTAAGGCAGAATAGAGCGGGGCTATGACTTCCCTTGATCTGGACACTCTGCTTCTCTTGAAGAAGTTTAGAATAGTGTTAGCTTTTTTGCTCCTGCATCACACTGTTGACTCATGTTCAGCTTGGGGTCCACCAAGACCCCATGATCCTTTTCACATGTGCAAACCAGGACAATATGTAAAAGGGAAACCCTCAGCTCATACTGAGCAGCCACATGGGTACAGAAGCTACTGGACTGGTGCTCTTGTAAACTGGCCAAACAAGCAATGTGCATACTTAGATTTTGAATCCTTACAGTGCAAATCTCTGCATGTCTATTCAGAAGTAAGTCCAGTGGAACTGACTTTCAGGTGAGCTGGTTAGCGAGCAATACACTTTTACAAAATTTGGAAGAACTCGAACTGTAATCAGAATAGATTCAGGTAGAACTGTCATTCTTGGTTATAATTTTGACTTGCATCATACAAGTTTTTCTTTACTGGACAGGTGATAATGTGAGCAATGCATAATGCATAGGTTCAACTGTATAGGCCAGGGGTCTGCAACCTTTAAGACAAAAAGAGCCACTTGGACCCGTTTCCAAAGGAAAAAAAAAATTTGGGAGCTGCAAAACCATTGCGACATTTACAACAAATATATCTCCAGAGCCGCGATCTGACAGCGGGCGGGAAGGTGACGTCGGGACGGTGAGTGACTAACGCACGCACCGCCCCCATGCGACGTCACAGCCAGTACAGCGCCCGCCACAGTGGGGAGTGTCAGAGCGCACAATGCGCCTCCTCCCCTCGCTAGTATCCGCCCCGGAGCCGCAGCAAAGGTGTAAAAGAGCCACATGCGGCTCCGGAGCCGCGGGTTGCAGACCCCTGGTATAGGCTGTTAAAAGCTAAGCAGCTTGCTTGTTAAAAAGACTTGTCTCCCAAACAGAATACTGAATGGAAGTAGAATTTGCATAACATTTTCATTCATGCAGGAATAATGTGATTTGGTAGCATCTGCGGCTGTTGTTGTTGTTGTTGATGAGCTGAAATGCATTGCATACCAGGGAGACTCATCGTTCTCAGTATGATTTAGCTTAATAATTTATTTCCTCCCTCTACCCACCTCCGCCAAGAAAAACAACTCCATTATGTTCTATGAAAAATATATTTCTTTTTCTGTTTCAGGAAACCTGAGCTGGCTGAGGGAGTGTTTGGACAACAGAGTTGGCGTCAATGGCTTAGACAAAGCTGGGAGCACAGCCCTGTACTGGGCATGCCATGGTGGACACAAAGGTACATGAGAAGTGAATGAAGAGGAAGACCTTCTTTCTTGGAGCTTTCATCACTGGGTTAATGGACCAGCTAGTATTTCCTCTTCTGCTGCAATCAGTAATGGCCTGAATTCTTGCATGATACAATTTAAATTAGGAAGAGGGAGGGAAATTAAGAAATAAGATTGGATTGGCCTCAGCTAGAGCCCGACATGAAGCGTTGTGGGTTCCGTGTGGGCCCCATCTCTTCCTGCAGAAGCCATCTCACTTCTCACTTTCAAGCCTTACTCTTGAGGTCTTTGTAAACTGTTTTATTCTGTATTTTTAAAATTTATTTAGCCAGTCACTTTAATGATTATATGGTGTTTTTTTTAATGGTGTTTCATGTCTTAATTGTTGCACACTGCCCTGATATTTTACGGTGTGGCAGCTCAGAAATACTAAAAAAAACAGGGTGGGGGGGAGTAAGCTGCCTTACTCCAAGTCAGACAGCTTGTCCATCAATACAGCCCAGTAGGGTCTGCTCTTATTGGCAGCCAATCTCAAGGAATTCCTGCAGAGTGATGCAGCAAGAAAACTGCCTGCACATTTGCAAAGCTAGGCAGTGTCCAGTAAGGTTTCAAATTGGATGGGGAACCACTTGCTGAGATTCCTGCATTGCAGGGGTTTGAATGAGATGGCCCCTGGGGTCCCTTCCAACTCTATAATTCTATGGTTCTATGATATCACTCTCTGTACTTCTTCATTTCCTCCTGACCTTACTGATTACATCCTGCCTCTCCACCCACATCCACACTTTGCCAACCATGTGTGTGTGTTTTTATAGTTATAGATATACCCGCAACTCACCTGATAAGTGGACCACAAAATCTGGTGCCATAATAAATTTAATAGCCTTTGAGTTGCCACAAAGTTTCATTGTTTTGGCTGGAAGAGACTCAACACAGCAATCCCTCTGGAAATAAATATGGATCTAAAATCATGTGCTCTTAATAATGGCAAAGCAGAAAACAAAAGAAATGAAAGGTGATCCTGAATTAATGTGGGTTTTAAAAAGAGATTGTATCAGCTTTCATACAGATTAGTTCTCTTAAGTTAATTCAACTTTCACAGCTCACGTTTTGAGCTGATTGAGTCTAGATCCTGACTTTCCTGCTACATTCTGAATATAACAAAGCAACTTCCAATTTCTCATGATATCCCTACTCCCAATTTTTTCACTTTATGCAGATATAGTGGAAGTATTATTGACGCAGCCAAATGTAGAACTAAACCAACAGGTAAGTAATCACACATTGAATGGCTTTCCAGAATTGGTTTGTCATAATGGTGATTGATTACCGTTGACATGATCTAAACTTCTGTTGCCACATTTTAACCTTGATGGGTTTCCCCACTTCTGCATCCACAGAATAAACTGGGGGACACAGCTTTGCATGCTGCTGCATGGAAGGGTTATGCAGATATCGTAGAAACACTGCTGGCAAAAGGTAATTGTATTTACCAAGACATTCCTGTAACATCATAAGCACGGGCCCTGGCAAGATCTGAGAAATGCACAAGTTTTATGCCTGCACGCAGTGTCCCCATACCATCCCTTTCCATTCCACTTTCTTGCCACACAATAATTCAGCACTTCTTGTGGTCATGAACCATTAATGTTACATCTGAACTGGGAAACTATGGCTGGCAGCACTGAGCTAGGATCTTGAATCACAGTTGCTTTTGAAGTTGTTGTTATCATCGTAACCATAATTTCCTGGTACTGACAAAATACAAAGCTATGGTTAATTGAAGTCTTGCAGGGTTAATAGTAGCACACTGAGAAAGGAGAATTGGTGATAGGATGAAACATGTTGAGCACAAGGCTCATACATTCCTCAGTTTATTAAGCCAAGATATGCACATCTGAACTGAGCCATAGGCACACATTTGCATACCCAGCTCACAATGTATACTGTGAACGAGCTGTTTTTTTGGCCTCATTTTATCTTCTATAATGCAGTTATTAATTTCTCACTTGGCATACTAGTTGAATTATGTATTCTATATTATAATAATTATAATATATAATACAACAATATATTGCGAAAGAAAAATCCAGATTTTCCATGGATTGACAAGATCTTTGGAGTTCTCTTGGTTTGCAGTCGTATGGCCACTTATCTGAAAGTAAACCCCACTGAACTCAAGAAGATAATTTTGTGTAGGCATGTACAATACTTCACTGTTTGCCCCTTATGTCAAAGAGATTTGGATCAAGCTCTCTGTGCTCATATTGTTCTGTCCTAGCTCATTAGCAAGTATTACATAATACTATGTTTTTCTATATCCTGTAAGCCACCCAGAGTGGCTGGGGGAACCCAGCCAGATGGGTGGGGTATTATTGTTGTTATTATTATTAGACCTTCAAGAAATTACTCAGAGCAGAGCTGGCCCACCAATGAGGGGGGATGAAGCACCTGCCTTAGGCAGTGGAAGGGCAGAAGGAGGCGCCCTGCTTCCCCCATCGCTTCCACCACTTCCAGAATGCCTCTCTCTTGCTGAGTTTGGGCAAGCAGGGGGGTGTTCTGGTACATGGCAGACGTGGGGAGCATGGCAGCAGGGGGGCAGGAGCAGCACATTCCACTTCCGCCTCAGGTGGCAAAATGGAATGGGCTGCCCCTGACTTAGAACGCTGCACCCACAGAAGAAGAGTGCAGTAGCAAATCTGCAACTTCTCTTGCTGTGTTCATTAGCCATCTGAATGCCACCTTTGTTAGTGGAGTTTTGTGTCCCATGAAGCCCTACAATATGGTTCCTTCCATTGCCTGTTCTTCTTCCATCTTAGGGTAGGACCAGCTGTGTTCTGAATTATGAAAGCCACCTTCTCAGTTATGTGAGGAATTATTTCACTGATACGGAGGTGTTTGCTGTGGTGATATTTTACACTGGGGCAGGATTCATCTGTGTTGTTGTGTGTGCATAATGACATTCACTTGCACACGGGACTTTTTATCTCTTACCTTCTTCCATGCCCCCAACTCTGCTCTGGGGGGTTGGGGGGAAATGCAGAACAGGTTGAGGAGACGTACGAGGTGAGGAGAGGATGGAAAAATCTTGTTGCATGAGTGGACCTCCTCCCCTCCCCCCATTCCACTTTTTGGGCTGTGTTGAATTCTGCCCCTAGTGCACATTTTATACAAAAAGATACACTCATTCCCCACCAACAAGCAATCTGAACTTCCGTTTAAAAATGAAAGTCATGAGCACTTGTGCTCTGATTCTTCGTAGATGGCAAAGTAGCATCATTCTGTTCCTTACAGTCTCTATTAGGATAGAGATTTTGCATTGGAAGTTAGAATGGGAAACTAGTTTCATTTTAGAGGAAAGTTGCTAATAATAGCAAAGATATGTGGCTAACACAGGGGCGACTAAGCTGTGGTCCTCCAGATGCTGCTGGACTACAACTCCCATCATCCCTGACCACTGGAAAATTGGCTGAAGCTGATGGGAACTGAAAGTACAGAAGCTCCATTGGGAGGACCCCAGGTGAGACACTCCTGACCTGATAGTTTCACCTCTGAATTTCTAATTGTGGTGTCCTCTATTTTGTTTTCACAAAGGTGCTAGAACAGATTTAAGAAATAATGAGAAGAAATTGGCTTTTGACATGGCTACTAATGCAGCATGTGCTTCCCTGCTTAAAAAGAAACAAGGACAAGGTGAGGGTTGTTGGTTTTTTACCTTTTTTGATGTATTTTCCAATATGCTGCATCAGTAAGCGATTTATGAATATCCCCATAACTGTTGCTGAAAGTGGGATTATGTGAGGCAGTTAGGAAATGCATTTCTGCTTAAGGACAGTGACCTAGGACAAGTTGTGATGAAACCCTACAGAAGGCACTCCTTTTCGCAGAGCTCCAAGGATAATAAGTTATTAGGTACACAGAGAGCCACAGAGAGACATGATTGTAGCTATGGAGGAATGCCAAGCTGTTGTGGGAGGAAGCCTTATTGCAATTATTTTAATAATATAGAGGGATACAAAACGTCCTGCAATTGTCTTGCTAGAAATTTGACGCACAAGAGGTGACAGCTCTGGTAACAGATTTTGAAAACACTCAAAATGACTAGCAATGCTGTTGGGGTGATTGAATGCGCGTCAGAGCTGCTACCACTTGCTATATGCCCTGTTCACTCACTCCAGTCCAAGCGGGAGGAGGAGTGGTGGTGGTCCTCTACCCAGCCACACTCCTGCCCTTTTCCATGTTGTAAATTGATCTTCCCATTCACATCAATGAGGAGACTGTTTTCGCTCTTGGCCACTCCAACATGCCCCTTTCCTCCACCACAGCCATTGGAACACCTTCTGTGTATTGGGACTGTGACTGCTTCTTATTCTTCCGTCTTAGCTGTTGGGTTGCACCCTAAATTTACATTTTTAAAATGTTTGTTGCTCTTTCTTCTAGACATAATGCGAACCTTAAGCAATGCAGATGAATACCTTGATGATGAAGACTCCGACTGAACTGCCTTAATACTGTCTAAAAATGTTCAGCTTTTTGTGCCTCCACCTTTCTCAAATTCTTCCTCTGACTACCAAAAGTGTACTTTTCTCATATACATAGCAATGTAACATCATAGCTATCCCCACTACAGGGTCAAAATATGCCCCTTCCCAGTCCTTAAGGTCCAAAAATTCTCTAGTTGCTTTTAAATAAATTGGCTAGGTGAGAGCATGTTTGATGGCTTTTCCCATTATGCACCGGAAATAGAATTTGCCCTTTAAGAAGGAGTGTTAATATATCTCTGCAGACATTGGGTTTTTTTCAGGCAAATGGCTAGTTTTATTTTACTTTTACAGAAAGAAATATATCAGGGAGAAGAGTGGTTGGTTTTCCTTACAACACATATTCACCTGTGTGCATGTTTATGTGTATTTTATTTCCACACACACGTGTATAGGTGTTGGTTCCGTGCATGTTTATACACTGAGAGCCCAAACTGGAGTCATGGAATGAAAATATTTTATATCAGGAACATACCCTTAAGGGGACTGGAGTTGAAGAGATATTCCAGTTTCCCACAAACTGGTTCTGGTTTTTCTGTGGTCGCTTGGGATTACCCATGGCAGTTGTGTGCAACTCTAGCCTTGCACAGGAACAGGGAGTGAGTCATACTGGGTGAGAGAAAGGAGCAAGGCCTGCTGCATTAGCCAGCACAGGAAGCAGCAAATCTCTCTGCCCAGTGGTTGCTTAGAGGGTGAATGGAAGCTTATGTCTCCATTTCCCCTTGGAATGATTGTAGGGAGAAATCAGACTCTGGTTCCATTTGAGCCCAATTCCCAACTCCTGTAATGATCACCCAGAGAACAAAGGATGGCCTTATTTTCCTCTGAAATGACTGAGAGTGCAGGGGGGATTTCTCTCACCTGACCCCCCCTCACATGAGCTTCATAAAGTCCCTGCTGTGTGTGGGGTGGGTGGGTGTGATTTAAAAGCATTTCAGTGGGTGGGAGAGGATGCTCCTTTGCCCATTAATCTTTACGGCTCACTTCTAAAGGCAGAAGGCATTAAAGCTCCATAACCCCTTTCATAAGCATGTTAACCAGCCGTTAAATGGGAGGTGGAATGTGTGTGGGGGGGGGGTTATATCCAGCCCCTCTTTGCTTCCCCTCCCAAGCAACCATTCTGCTGCATGCACAGTCCCAGCAGCTGACCCGAGAGAAGGTGCACAAGTCTTCATTCACAAGGTTCCCCATCCAGCACAGGATAAGTGCACAGAAGGATCACCACCCAGTCCAATCAGGGAATTTATATAGACAAGGAACTTATTATTTAACTCATTGTGCTTTTGTGTTCATATCTGTCCCATGGAGGCAAGGGGTGTTCTTCCTCTTCTCTGCAGAGATTCTTGCTCTATTTGTGCATTTCTGTTCTCCCTGCCCTAAAGTATTTCACCTCAAGAGCTGGTGGTGTGTTTCTGAAATCATTTATTGGTGGGATGCCACAAATCAAAAGTATATTCAGAAATAATATTGAATAAATATTTTAAATGCTTTGAAACTTAGATTACATTTCTTCCTTGAGAATGCAAGCTTTTGCCTGGGTTGGAATTAATAGGACTTTATGACACTAATGCTTGGGAGATTACAGCTGCAATCTCAACATATGGTAGTTAGACTAGTGAAGATGCCCACAAAATGGGAGTGAGGAACTTGCAATCATAAATCTGTTTTTTAAAAATATTCCTACATTATGATTTTGATGCAAACTTTACTGCAGGGCTTAATTGTTGTTTCACATTAAATTATGACTACCAGAAAATTCACACTGCGCTGAAATGAATTCTTCCCCTCTTTTGCACACGTAATTAAGTTCTTACATTTTTTGGCTTATTTTACAAGGCTCTTTCCGCTCCAGACGCAGCCCCCTGGATTAGTATTCTGCATTTTATGAGGTTTTCATTTTATGTTCCTGCCTTATCTGCATATTGAAGATAATACTTTGAGCTGTAAGAAGTGCATACAAGCAATTTCATTTCATTGCAGTCAGTCAGTTTTTCATATTACCTAGCAGATCTCCCCTGAAGGATATTTATTAAGGGTTTATTTGCACAACATAATTTATTTTACCATGAATATCTGTTACTTTTAAAAAGTTATTCTAAACAAAACAAAGGCTGGTGAGATACATACAGTCAATATTTCACCTTGACATTCTTCCCAAAAACCTATACTTGGGAATATAGATATTGACCAAGTTATGGTTGTGTCACTCCCAGTTATAGGGCATCACCCTCATATTAGGCAGTGATCTGGGCTGAATTTCTCTTTAACTGTATTCATTACTTATTTCTTATTCATTTTTCCAGGGCTCAGGGTACTGTTGACAAGCATCCAACTGAAAAAATGGTGGCCTAGACTAAAAAGACTTCACAAGCAATTTGTTATTTATTTCCTTTTGTGACTTACTTCCTATTAAACATATCAATTTAGAATACACATACACACACACACACAATTTCATATATAAAACAATTTCAAGTCTAATCATCATCATCATCATTATATAAACCCGCCCACCTGGCTGGGTTTCCCCAGCCACTCTGGGCTGCTTCCAGCAAAATAGTAAAATACAATAATTCATCAAATATTAAAAGCTTCCCTAAGCAGGGCTGCCTTCAGATGTCTTCTAAAAGTCAGATAGTTGTTTATTTCTTTGACATCTGGTGGGAGGGCGTTCCACAGGGCGCCACTACCAAGAATACAGATGAAGAAATCTCCAATAAAAAGGCTTGTTGAAAGAGGAAGGTCTGAAAAGATGACTGAAATGGTGTGTATCTGATGTTCAGGCTGTTCCAAAGCATGTTTGCCGCCACACTCAAGGCCCAATTCCTACTTCATATGGATGGGGCCTCCAGATAAGATGGGAGCTAAAGGAGGCCCCTCTTTTGCAGAACACAGTTATCTGTTGTATATTGAAGGAATTAGATAATATTTTAGTTTTCCTGGTCCCAAGCATTGAATATTAATACCAGGACCTTGAATCTACATCCTACCTTGAAGACATGGCATAGCAATGGACCCCAAAGTAGGGTCTGGAAAGGCTAGAGTAGGCATGGATTTATTTATTTATTTCCCCTTACATTTAAATAAAAAAGCCTGACAGGTTGGTATAACCATGTCAATAATATGCAAGCTCAACAGCAAATAAGTAATTGCAGTACCATAAATCACCTATGGTGTGTTCATTAGGAAACGCATGAGTATACAGCCATGGAAAATAACAGATTTTCGGCAGGAAAACAGTGCAGGGAGGAAGGGTTCCCTCCTCCTCTCGCTCCATGGTCCTAATCCAGGGCTGCTTTTTGAACAGAAAAATATGCTGGGAATTCCAATCACAGAACTACCGCATCACATTCATCTGATCTGCAATTCTTACTGCATTCATTGAAATGTGTGGCTCAGCCCTGTGCTTCTTTCTTTGGAGGTGCGTCCCATAGGCCCACATTCAAAAGGATTTAATTCCAAGAACCCAGACATAGGGTTGCAGCTTTACTATGGCTGACCAGCTTGACTGGGACTTTTATGTTTGAACATTCAAATTCATATACCTCATGTATCCAGAGTACCATAGTAGCACCAGACACCCAGGCTCTGCTGTGACAGCATTGAGAATTAATATGAGGAAGGGCCCATTCTGCCATTTTGAATAACTAGCGGAATAGCAAATCACATAGTGCCCAACAAGCCAGTTTGAGGATGCCTGCACAATTCTCTGCACAAAAGAGAAGTCTGCCTCCAGATCTGCTGCACATGCCTTGTTCTACTTCCTTGGTCTTACAGTCATACCTCAGGTTGAATGTGCTTCGGGATGAGCGCATTTGAGTTGCACTCTGCGGCAGTCCGGAAGTAATGGAGTGCATTACTTCCGGGTTTCACTGCTTGCACATGCACAGACGCTCAAAATGACCCATGCACGTGACCCACGCACGCAGACACACGGACACAGGTTACGTTTGCTTTTAGATGTGAACGGGGCTCCGGAACAGATCCCGTTCGAATCTAGAGGTACCACTGTATTAGCATTAGAACACCAAAGCACTTACACATTTTTTTTACTTCACTTTCATTGTGAAGTAAATTTAAACTTGTATGCAAATGCTTGACTGTGAAGAACCTGAACCTGGAGCAAATACATGAGCAAGTCAGCAAATTACCCCCCAAAATTCACAGTAAACAGCAATAATGGTTCCTCTTTGTTTATACTGCAGCAAAAGTAGACATGCAATGCTGGCATCACATCACTTGTTTCACTGGAATCCCAGCACTTAAGTTTAACACCAAAATTATGCAGTTTTAGTATATAGTATTTATTATAGAGTAACCAACCTGCAAGTTAGGCACTTATGGTCTGCCAGGGGGGAAACACCTTTCATCTCTACACTTTCTCAGCAAACATTTAATTGTAGGATACAATGGAAATGTTTGACTGACTGACATAAATACACAGTAAACTGTTGTAAACAGAATTATCCATTTTTTTAAAGATACCAGTCATTGCTTAAAAAAATATGTCCACACAGAGTCTGAGGGTTCAATGAGACATGGCATAAAAAAATAGGTGTAAATAAGTTCTGAACAACAGCTCCAGGGAAGGGGTGTGTGTTTTAATCCTTTCCTTGGTTTAATCCTTTCCTTTGGTTCAAGACATTTTGCTGACAGAGGAAGAAGCAAATAGCATCTCCACTCCAAGTTGCATAATACTAAAGGCTGGCCAGGTTATTCTGGCTTCAGAGGCAGAAAATCCCACAAGCAGCTCTTCCTCTTCTGCCGGCAAAAAATGCAAGGAAAAAATTAACTTGTATACTCATATTGAATGAGTAGTATTTTTTATTTTTTTCATTAATTTATATATCCATACACATGTGCCTCAAGGTAGGTTACTTAAATGGGGAGATGGGCAGCTTTAAAAACTGTACACAAACATGGCAGCTAAAGGGAGTTCAAAAGCAATGCAGAGTAGGCAGCTACACCAGATACCTTTTCACTCAGCTGTTGTTGATTTATTACACACACACTTTGCAGCAGTGCTTCCAGGAACTTCTTTAAAAAAAAACTTTATAAAATACAAAAAGCATTGCAATATTGCAAAACAGGGATGCATTTAAAGGATTAGGCTTTTGTTTTACTTTTAAATCCTTGCCTGGCACTGTAAGGACAGCAATGTTGGTGACACAAATTCTCAGTAGAGGAAAGTTCATATATGGTGAACTTAACTTTAGCGGCACCTACAGAAGAGCCTCAAAACATCTCTCAATACATAGGCAGGTTGAAATGGAAGCACGGGCTCCTTCAGAGCATAAAGGGCTTCAAGGAGAACCTGAGGGCGTAAGGATGCTGTTGGAGGCCAGCTCTCCTCAGCCAGAGGTGGCAGAAGCTCTGCAACACCTGGAGGGCACAGGTCTCCCATCCTGGCTTTAATGGGAGGCACCAGTATTTGGCCTGGCACTCAGAAGTGGTCTGTCAGTTGGAGCAGTTCTTTAACAACCAGCAACATTTCAAAGTGACCAGGCACAGACAGCAACCTAGCAACTGTAGTCAGAATCAACTGTATTTTCTGAACAGACGTTGAAGGCAGCCCCATGTACACTGCCTACCAGGACATGACTAACTGCAGTGAGACTCTTTGTCCAGGAATGGCTGCTGCGGGTGCACAAGTCTAAACTGATGAAAATACTGCTTTCCCCAGAGGCCACACGGACCTCCCACAGCAAGACTGGGTCCAGGAGTGCTCCCCCCAGATTGGGAACTTAATCCTTTTGGGCAGTGCAACTCCAGCCACAGCAGGTTGAGCAGTGTCTCCCTAAACAGACAGACACACAGAACCTGCCTTGTTAGCACTGAGCTCCAGTTTGTGGACCAACATATCAGCCAGCTCAAATCATGTTATTCACTAGCAGCTAGACACAGCTGCTATGGTTTTCTTGAAAATAAAGTGTGAAAAAGACAGATTTCCTAACTGGAATGCAAAACACTATACATTGAAATGCAAACAGGGACTAAATTGTAATGTAGAGTATCTGAAGTGCTTATTTGCTTTTTTATTTTATTTTATAAAAATAACAGGTTACCAAGAGCTAAGTAGGCGCTGCCACCTCCCAATATTAGAATAATGACCTTTAATTTACAGCTTTCACCTTGAGAGCTTAGATTGACAATAAAGGTGTGAGTGGTCACATAGACCTAAATGCACGGATAGGGCCAGATGATTACAGTTTAGCATGTAAATACAGGTATAAAATTGGGTTTTCTGATGTGTCTGGCCTAGACGTTCGACAGCAACCAAGGTTATCAAAGAACCAACACTCAAATTATGCTGGTGCCTGTCTCTTCAAAATTTCATGGCAGCTAAATTTATACATTCTAAATGGCTGCGCTAGTGGAGATATTCCTGGGGAATAAACTTTCTTGTCAGGGTCAAAAACCAGTACAATTGACTACATGCTGTTTGATAGCAAATTACTAGCAAAAACTGTGCGATTACAAGTGCTTCCATATGTAGAGGGGGATCACTTCCCCTTATACCTGCAGGTATCCCTCAAAAACAAGACAATCTTTCTTAAAACAGTATACCCCACAGAGATTTCCGCTGTAGAGCAGCCTGGATGCTGGGTCAAATAGACCCCCACACTTGACAACAAACTGAAGGAGATTTTAGCTTCTGAACATCTGTGCACACTCAAATGGCTCTGGGAACAATTCTAACCCAGAGGACCCACTTTTTGAATACGAGCGCCTGCTCCATTGTTTAAAACCCCACCTCTTTAACACCTCAGAGAAGACGCCAACTAAACCTATAACAGTAAATAAACCCTGGTTTGATCACACCTGTTTGCAGGCCAAGAAAGCCTTGCAAAATGCTTATAAAGCCGCCCTGACATCTGATAACCATGCTAGGCAGCAAGCTTATCTCTCCGTTCGTGCCCTAAAAAAAGAATACAAAGCCCTGATAACCCGCCAAAAGAACGTTTATAGCAGAAAGTGCTGGTCTGAACTAATTATTGTGGCAAAAGCAAAAAAGCAGACATTATTTTGGAAACTGGTTACGTCTGGCTTGCACAAAGCTGCCTCCCCCTTATCCTCACATTTTCCACCTGACCGATGGGTCGCCTTTTTCCAATCTATGTATGAGGACATTGAACATCCATAACACCTCAGCAGTGCCACAGGCTGACAGCATCCATGCCATGCCACATTGAGGCAGTAATTGATGCAAAAGGGGCCCAACCAAGTACTGAGTTCATATGCATGCTTCTACTTCCCAGAGGTCCAATATTGCTCTATTTGCAGCCCTTGTTTTGCTGATTTCATTTAATATTCTAATTTTCTGAGATTGTTAATTTGAGGTTTTCATCAGCTGTACACCATAATCATCACAATTATAACAAATAAAGGCTTGACATATATTGCTTTGTATGTCATGAGTCTATCTCATATATTAGTTTCACCTTTTAAGTTGAATTACTGAAATAAATGAACTTTTCCACGATATTCTAAATTTCCGAGTTTCACCTGTATAACTGGCTGACACTGAAATTGCTCCCCTGAGGAATAGCCCCACTGATTCTATGCGACTGGTTCAAGTCTGGCTGCCAGACAGCAGTTCTGAACACTCTCCAGAAATTGGGCTTTGCTCCACAAGCCCTTCTAAACTTGGGCCTGGGCCAAGCAAGGTCTGTGGTCAGGCAAAGAATCATGGACACAGAGAGACAACAGGACTGCTTGAGGTCCCCCGATTGTATAATCATAGAAAATGAGAGGTATATTGCGGCCCTGGCAGCATACCTCTATTTTCTCGTATCAAGAAACATGAGAAGGGCCTTTACTCTAGCCAGAAGCTGGGCCTTGCCCTCGCCGGTTTTGGAAGGAGCATTTGGAAAAGTCCCGTATGCTCAGAGACTTTGTGGCTGCCCAGTAGGGGAACTAGGAGGCCCCGAACATTTCTTTTTTAGATGTCCCTTTTATGACGAGGCACACAGAGATATCATTGACCCCCAGCTGGTGAGGCTTGCTGACCTTCCGGATAAGTCTCAACTCCATTTTCTCCTCTTAGGCAAAGACCACAAGACGACCTGGATGGTCACCAGATTCTGCACGCAGATTTGCAGGAGCAGACCACCCCCCAAAACACATTCTTTCGCTAGGAAAACAGTCAAAGTCAGCCTCCAGGGTGTCAGGGCCAATTTGTATGGTAGCCCAAATTTTTAGGTCTTTATGTGTATATGCACTTATCTTAGATTTTAATCTTTAAGCTGTTGTACATTGCTTTACATGTATATTTTATTCTTGTGAAAGCTGTCTCAATTGTGCTTTTCGAGCTGGTCTTTGACTGTAATGAAATATGATGAGTGGTCACATATATGATTGCCTTTTACTGTTCTGGTCAATAGCATTATTCAGTTCTATCATTTTAGTTTAACATATTTTCTGTGGAAAATATGATTCTTAATTTTGGTAGTTGGCAGATGCTTCTTTTAGCCACTAGAGGTCGCTGAAAAACAGCAGCATATAGCTCATCTTTTGTCAATTCCTTAAATAGAAAAGCTACTTTATGGCCATGGCACTGCCAGTACCTCAGCTGGAGGCAGGAGCTGAATGAGGTCAAAACTGAGCTGCTAACTCAGCAAGGCCTCAAGGAGACAGAGAGACTTCTCTAGTTCCTTTGCCTGGTCCTGTCCTGGCTCATAGCTTGCATCCTCTTTAGACCCTTCTTCCCAAGCAGACCCCTAGCAAAAGCGTCTCCTGACCGTCCAACAGGCACTGCTCTGGCAGCGCTGGCTGTCTTGTCATGCCCACGGCCACGTTCAGTCCAGAGGCCTGTGGGAGATCATGGGGGGCCAAGAGATGCTGAGGGATTCGTTGGAGGAGCCAAGGGAGACATCCTCCCAATGGACTTCTTCAGGCTGGAGACTATTGTGGTTCCTCCAGGTCTTCAGCTGAAGTGGGGTTTTCTGTGGGGCCTTGAAGACTTCCCCTCCAAAATAGGTCTCTCTGGTCTATGTCAGATACGATCCTGACAGTTTACCTCAGGATGCTTCCAGAATGTTGCTATTTTGTGGGTGGGATTCAACAGCACACCAGCAAATTCAGCTGGGACAACTAAAGTGGTTTTGGAGCTCTTGCACAACAAACCTGCTTTTTAAAAAGGCAGGTAATGAAAGTGATAGGAAAGTACACTGGAAAGTGTAGGCTAACAATTGCTTCCCGCAACACAATGGCGTAGTGTGGGGAAGTCCCATGGGCCGTGGCCCTGAGTGCAAAATTCAAAGAGGGCCCAACCAGGCGCTCCCATGCAGGCCCTGGCTTCTGCGGGGATCCCCACCCCAGCGCAGGCAGCAGGGCAGCTCAGGGACACAGTGGGTGGGAGAGGACGGACCAAGGGAGGTGGGCAAGGGTGACTCCAAAGCAGAATAGTAAAATACAATAGTCTATTTTAAAAAGTCTATTAAAAGCTTCCCTAAGCAGGGCTGCCTCAAGATGTCTTTTAAAGATAAGATAGCTGCTTATTTCCTTGACATCTGATGGGAGGGCATTCCACAGGGCGGGTGCCACTACCAAGAAGGCCCTCTGTCTGGCTCCCTGTAGCCTCACTTCTCGCAATGAGGGAACCGCCAGAAAGCCCTCGGAGCTGGACCTCAGCATCCGGGCAGAACGATAGGGGTGGAGACGCTCCTTCAGGCCTACTGGGCCGAGGCCGTTTAGGGAAGCGATCTCATTGCCAGCTATACGGCAGCCCCAACGGCTACTGTCAAGTTAAGTACTGAACTAGTCAAGATTTTTATATAGTTTTATACTGCATGAGTTTTTATTATTATTATCTATTAAGCAATTTATTTACTACCTGTTATGCTGGCATTTCAAGGCAGTGCATAGTAGCATCACACAATGCAATATACAAATACAGTGGAAAATAAAGTCAAATGAAGCAAATACAATTAAAATAAAGTCAAATGAAGCAGTTTATAAAAAACATAAAATTCTACATCCACAGCCAACAACTTGTATCAAAGTCAGTGCATTCCTTATTTCCGATCCCACATAGGAAAATATATTTCTTAATGTTGGTTGGTAGTCTGGAGAGTCTTGTTCCAAACACTAGAGGTCACTAATAGCAACATTTAAATCTCACCTTTTGTTAATCTGCCAAAGTTGTTTTATTTCAGTTTTGTCTATTTGTACTCCTGTGGCATGTTAAAATAGTACAATATGATTTCAGCTTTAAATTAAATTCTGCTCAGAAGTAAGCCCCACTGAATTAAATGGAGCTTACTCCCAGGTAAGTGAATACAGGAGTGCAGCCTTAGTGATGCAGCAAGCAAATTGCGATGGTGGTTTGCCTCATGCTTGTTGAACCTCCAGCAAGCTCTTGAAAAGGGAGCAGTGCAAGATCCAACAGAGAGGTGTGCAAGTTACTCAGGGTTTAGGAAATTATTAAAATTCTTACTTCTGTTGTCAGGGGCTGCAAGGTCCATTATAACCTTACATACGCTTTACATCGGGGAACCTGGGGCCCCTTGCAATAAACAGACGTTCCTTGTTCACTCATTACAATGGGTCTTCTCTGAGTATGACTAACGTAAGATGTTACTCTGCAAATTTAGTTCAATAGATAGCAGATACTTTTGCACTACTGACAATATCCAAACTCTCCATGTAATATTTAAGCTCTGTGTACTCTCCCCATTGCACACACATATAAAAGAATCTTGTCACAGAAACTGATCCAGCCATATAACAAGAATGAAAGAAGCCCCCCTCCCCTTATTTACTGCTTTCCATGGTTGCAACCAGACTTGTGTCTTTTCAAGGAAATAAGCTCTCCAAGACAGGCAAATGGAAAATCAATTCACCTTACCAGCTGAGAACTATGCCGACAGAATTTATAGCATTGCTACTACATCTTTCTTGTGCAAGATGGATAAATTGGGTTCATATGCAGTATTTTTCACATCAACTGATGGGGAAAGGAGCCCAGGGGGGAAAGTGGGGCTGCTAGATTTCAGACAGATTGGCACTCACTACAGGAAGCTGGCTTGGAACATCACAGCCCATTCAAATAGAACGCTATAGACTTCATGAGGAAAATGCCATGCAGAAGTTTGTAAAAAGTATAATATGAAGAGCAGTGTTGGAAGCTAAAAAGTATGTCAGGTCAAATTCTAAACATATATACCGTGGAAGAGTCCAGTTCAATTAGAATGTTAGAATAATAGAATTGTGGAGTTGGAGGTAACTATAAGGGTCATCTAGTCTAATCCCTTTCAATGCAGGAACCTCAACATGTGATCTTCCATCCAATTTGAAACCATACTGGACCCTGCTAAGCTTTGCAATTGTGCTGGCAGTTTTATTGCTGCACCAATTCATCACTTAATCACCTCCTTATTCTGCGCTATTTCCCAGGATCAACAAAGGCAAGGTGCATTCAGGTGAGTTTTCCCAAATTAACTGTGTGGGGGAAACTAGCTTGTTTTGCATCTGTGTGTGGAGGTGGGGGTTCCGTCTCCTAAATTTTAGAATAAAAGGTAAAAAAAAATGAGGGAAGTTGAAGTTTACACCTCTAGCACCTCTGGTTTTAACTCCTATTAGTTGCAAGGCAGGACATATCTACATTGCATCTCTTTCCTCCATTGTTTGAGTTTCTGGCTGGTAGTTTTCTATTAGCCACTAAGGCCAGCTTGGGGGAAAGCTTGCTGACGCCAGGACTTCTTTTTAACAAAGTTTCTCTTCTTTTATGCATGGCTGAGCAACAAAATATAAACATAATAGCCAGAAGCTCAAGGTCTGTCAAGAAAGAGGAGATTTCAGGCTTGAGCCATGAATGCAGAGCGCATTGATGTATAGCTACATCCTGGGAAGAAGATCAGCATTTGGCTGCCCTGCTCCATCCTCAACTTCAGTTAATGAACTATAAATCCAGCACTCTGGAGGGACACCATCTGATAAGCCTGTAAGATGAGGGCTCATAAAATTACACAGGCAGGGTGTGGGGGTTTCTGGGGGCAGGAAGGAGGGAAGCTGCCATTTCCACTTCCACCCTCCCCTCTTGCTCTCTCCCTTTTTCCTCTCAGCCCAGCCCCCCCCCATTTCCCCAGTCCTTCTGCTCCTTTGTTCTCCTCCCATCCCTCCCTTCCCTTTCTTCATATGAAGCTGACTTATACTGAATCAGACCACTGGCTCATCTAGCCTGGATCTGTCCATTCCAAATGACAGCCATTTTCCAGGGTCTCAGGCAGAAGTCTTTCCCAGTCTGTCTTTTAAAAACTAGAGATCCTTTCTTAACTGAGAATAGCTGGAAGGTAATGAACAGTATGTGCTTCAACATGTCCTATAGCCAGAGGCATTGGTCCTTCTCCAAGGGCATGTATTGGGGGGGGGTCACATCCACACCACACATTTAAAGCCATTTAAAGAACATAGCTTCCTCCAAAGAATCCTGGGAACTATAGTTTGTAAGGGTATAGGAAATTATATCTCTGTGAAGGATAATACCAGTCCCAGGGTTCATTGGAGGAAGCCATGTGCTTTAAATGTATGTTGTGGGTGTGACCAGGCCCAGGACAGGAGTTCCCAGCTGGCTGGGAGGCATGGGGCATTCTTGGCAAGACAGCGTATGTCTGGGAGGCCCCTGGCAAGGACCCCCAGCTGGCTTAGCCCTCTGAGGACAAGCGTACCCAGCCAGGCGCACTGGGTTCCACCCAACATTGTAGGTTGCCGGCACATGCCTGTGACATCATGTGGGTCACACGCTAGGACAAGCTCTGTCAGGCCCTCCCTCTGCTGCAATGGGCTCCAACAGAGCCTGCTGCTGCAACAGGAGGGCCCACCAGAGCCCGATGCAGACAGGGGAGAGCCTGCCAGAGCCAGCCCCTCACGGAAATTTTTGTGGGTGCCTGGGCACCCATGGCCCTGCAGAGATTGTGCTTGTGCACCCAGCTGCCCCTGCCCTCTGCATGGGCCTGCAGGTGGGAATACTTGAGAGAAAAATACAAGGTGTGTAGAAACATGTGCTTTTCTGCACCTTGATACTTCGCACGAATATTACTTTGTGATAATATTAATATAAAAACAAGGAAGAATATAAGATATTTTGCTGGAGAAAACAAGTGGTATTTTGCTGCCTGGTAAGTCAATTTCCGACAGTGTTGAGTTTCAACTGCTGCAGTGGCCCTGCCTCGTGAAAGGTCCCTCAGTGTCAAATATGTGGCACAGAAGCAGCTGTTCTCCACATGGTCCTGGAAGAGTTAGGCCAATGGGGTCAAATAAACAGTTGTCGATGGTGCTGTGAACTAAGCTGAAGATGGATTGGTCGGTCTTTGATCTGTCTTCACATTTCAGAATAAGGAAGTACTGCCAGCTGTCCCAACACCACAGCTGCAGTGAAGGGTAAAGCTTATTTGAATGTGGCATTTGGGCTTGATCTTTTCCTCACTGATGTCAGTAAGAAAGTTCTTATTGATTTTTGGGGTTGGGAGATCATCCCTTTGTCATAATAATAAGCCAGGTGGGGAAAAAAGTTAAATACGCAGAGGGAATGAATTTTGCCTCAACTCAAGCCGTCAATTTATGCAATTTCTTAACGCAGTCTGACTCGTACAGACTATCTTCTGCACATTTAATTTAATTGCTGTTAAGGCTGAAATCCCAAGCACACTTACCTGGGACTGGGAGCAATTCCCACTGAACTCAGTGCAGTTTATTTTTGAGTAAAGATACATAGGGTTGCAATGCAAGCTTGTTTTAATGCAGGGTTCCTTAGCATGGGCATTGCCAGTATAAATATAATCAATTTCTGAGTCCAAAATGATAAAAATAAAAGTGCCTTGGTTGTCCTTGGGTTAATTCCAGATATCTACGAGGAATAAATATCACTTTCCCTTGCCAACAAGTGGCTGGAATCCCATAGCCACAACCAGGCTTCTGCTGATATCTGCTACAGGGATCACCTGCTCCTGGGTCACTGCCATCACAATACTATGGAACATTCCTGTTTTATTTCAGTTCTTAACTGGCATCATTCTTTGAACTTGGGTGTAAGGCAACAACACACCAAAACTATATGATAAAAATATAACCTACCAATATGGATGATAAAAATTATTCCTGGCAAGTGGGGGAAGAGTTCTCTGGCTCCAGGTTGTCTACACCAAATGGAAAATGTAGTGGCAGAATACATCTCCCTGACAAATAGCAAAATCTGGCACTGCAGACAGGTCTGTTCCACCCGTCATTACCCAGGGATTCCACATCCAAGTGATTCTGTATCCATCCCTCTGACCTCTGGGTTACCCACCTGACTTGCCACTGATCTTTCCTTGTCAGCCCTGTGACACTGTGTGTAACAAAGCTATAAGAAAATGCAGGTCTGTGAGGGGTAAACTAGAGCTGAGAACTGATGAGAGAGGGGCTATGCACCCCATCTCCCTTTTAATTCTCTCTTCTAAACTGCTTCCTCTCAGAGCTGCTTTTCCTTATAAAAAGTGTCCATAGGAATTGCTGCATATGTTTAGCCTTAAGAAGTATGCACACTGGCTGCAAAATGAGAGCTATCTTCTTCAACAGAGAAATTGCTATTCTTTTAATGTAAAATTGTTCCTCTCTTCTTGATAAAATGTATTATTTTGAGAATACGTCATCATTCCAGCTCTGTGCAAAAAGACAGTTTTAAGAGATACTTGGAGATTTCTGTGTCGTAGATCTATAATGACACAAAATCATCTCTCTCACTAAAAGGCATTTCTAGAAGTGTTTGTTCTTTGGTGCAGATAAAAAGGTACAAGCATTACCATGCATGATTTTGTAGGCAATATGAAAAGCAATACAATTACATTTATGAGTACTGATAAGGTGCTCATCTGATAATCACTGGAGGTCAAAAGTTTAAAAATCACACAAGAAGAAGCACTGCACATTAAAAACTAAATTTAAAAAATGTGGAGCTTCATTCAGGGTATCACGTCTCTTATTTTGCCTGGATAAGGGAATATACTGTATATAAAATAAAAGTAGTCAGACTACAATCGCAGACACACTTTATTAGGAGCAGAAGACGTACTTCTGAGCAGACGTGCGCAGGGTTTTGCTGTTATTTAAGTGCTTAGGAGCTCCTTTTTGTCATTCTATGTGCATTGCACCTTTAAAACTGTATCACACAGAAATAACTTTTGGGAAATTTCTCAGAAATGTGTTTGCATAACCCCACTCCATAAAAGGGGGGAAAGATAATGAAGGCTTGTAATTTGTAGTTTGTTTATGAATCACTTTCTGTAAAGCAACCCAAAGTGATTTACAATATTGTTATGAACTGGGGCAGGGGGTTAGGCTGTATGCCCAAATCCATTCTAATTCCTGGATCCAGCCAGGCTTACAATCTAATGGAGGATTCCATTGTTGAAGAAGCCAGGACAGCTTCTTAGTAATGGCCCTAAATATGCGTCATTAGTATAAGAAAGGTAGTTGTTCTGTGCTTGAGGGCTAATGGGTGAGCCACCTCCCTCAGCAGGCTGGTAGTGAGAAGGATAACAGCCAGAGCCTGAGGGTGTGAGAGAAACAGGCAGTAGCTAGAGAGGGAGAGCCATGCTTGATTTCTGCTGGAGTCCAAGGCTGTGAGGAACAAGACCTTCTGGGGAGTTAAGGCTGCGAGGCTGTAAAGGTAAAGGTAGAATCATAGAATCATAGAATCATAGAGTTGGAAGAGACCACAAGGGCCATCGAGTCCAACCCCCTGCCAAGCAGGAAACACCATCAGAGCACTCCTGACATATGGTTGTCAAGCCTCTGCTTAAAGACCTCCAAAGAAGGAGACTCCACCACACTCCTTGGCAGCAAATTCCACTGTCAAACAGCTCTTACTGTCAGGACGTTCTTCCTAATGTTTAGGAGGAATCTTCTTTCTTGTAGTTTGGATCCATTGCTCCGTGTCTGCTTCTCTGGAGCAGCAGAAAACAACCCTGACCCCTGACCATTAGGTCAAGTCATGGCCAACTCTGGGGTTGCAGCGCTCATCTCGCTTTATTGGCCGAGGGAGCCGGTGTACAGCTTCCGGGTCATGTGGCCAGCATGACTAAGTCGCTTCTGGCGAACCAGAGCAGCGCACGGAAACGCCGTTTACCTTCCCGCCGGAGCGGTACCTATTTATCTACTTGCACTTTGACATGCTTTGGAACTGCTAGGTTGGCAGGAGCAGAGACTGAGCAATGAGTGCTCACCCCGTCGCGGGGATTCGAACCACCGACCTTCTGATCGGCAAGTCCTAGGCACTGTGGTTTAACCCACAGCGCCACCCACGTCCCCTGTGAGGCTATATACATGTTTAAATAAACCATATGTCATAAAGACACCACAGTCTCTACTGTCCCTCATTCCAAAGAAACTGAACTCTAGGTAAACGCCCGGAACTGCTGGAATCTCAGAGATTGGGGTGGTCTGATTATAATATAATATAATAATTATAATTATAATATAATATAATATAATAATACAATACAAATATATGTATGTGTGTGTGTATTTATGTATGTGTGTGTCTACCCACACAAACATCTCACAGTTAAAAGAATTGCATATATAAAAACAATTTTAAAACAAACAGAAAAAATATAAAAACTTTTAAAAAAAGAATTACACCTATAAAAGCAATACAAAATCCAATACAGATGCCACCTGGAATAGAGAGCCAGTGTGGTGTAGTGGTTAAGAGCAGTGGACTCGTAATCTGGTGAACCGGGTTCGCTTCCCTGCTCCTCCACATGCAGCTGCTGGGTGACCTTGGGCCAGTCACACTTCTTTGAAGTCTCTCAGCCTCACTCACCTCACAGAGTGTTTGTTGTGGGGGAGGAAGGGAAAGGAGAATGTTAGCCACTTTGAGACTCCTTTGGGTAGTGATAAAGCGGGATATCAAATCCAAACTCTTCTTCTGGAATACCAATCTCCACTCAGAAGACTTGTTGAAAGAGGATGTACTTCTTGTTGTTGTTGTTGTTGTTTAGTCGTTTAGTCGTGTCCGACTCTTCGTGACCCCATGGACCAGAGAACGCCAGGCACCTCTGTCCTCCACTGCCTCCCGCAGTTTGGTCAAACTCATGCTGGTAACCTCGAAAACACTATCCAACCATCTCGTCCTCTGCCGTCCCCTTCTCCTTGTGCCCTCCATCTTTCCCAACATCAGGGTCTTCTCCAGGGAGTCTTCTCTTCTCATGAGGTGGCCAAAGTACTGGAGCCTCAGCTTCACAATCTGTCCTTCCAGTGAGCACTCAGGGTTGATTTCCTTCAGTATGGAGAGGTTTGATCTTCTTGCAGTCCATGGGACTCTCAAGAGTCTCCTCCAGCACCATAATTCAAAAGCATCAATTCTTCGGCGATCAGCCTTCTTTATGGTCCAGCTCTCACTTCCATACATCACTACTGGGAAAACCATAGCTTTAACTATACGAACCTTTGTTGGCAAGGTGATGTCTCTACTTCTCAAGATGCTGTCTAGGCCTGTCATTGCCCTTCTCCCAAGAAGCAGGCGTCTTTTAATTTCGTGGCTGCTGTCACCATCTGCAGTGATCATTGAGCCCAAGAAAGTAAAATCTCTCACTACCTCCATTTCTTCCCCTTCTATTTGCCAGGAGGTGATGGGACCAGTGGCCATGATCTTCGTTTTTTTGATGTTGAGCTTCAGACCATATTTTGCGCTCTCCTCTTTCACCCTCATTAAAAGGTTCTTTAATTCCTCCTCACTTTCTGCCATCAAGGTTGTGTCATCTGCATATCTGAGGTTGTTGATATTTCTTCCGGCAATCTTAATTCCGGCTAGGGATTCATCCAGCCCAGCCTTTCGCATGATGAATTCTGCATATAAGTTAAATAAGCAGGGAGACAAAATACAGCCTTGTCGTACTCCTTTCCCAATTTTGAACCAATCAGTTGTTCCATGGATGTACTTCTACCAGCAGCTAAAAGACAACAGAGATGGCACCTATCTGACATACAATGGGAGAGAATTGCAAAGGGCAGGTGCTGCTGCCACATGAAAAGTCCCATTTTAGCATCATGGGGAACAGACCAGGAGAGCCTTTCCTGCAAAACACAGTGATTGATTGGGTGCATAAGGGGTGAAGTGTTTTTTCAGGCATCCTGTTCTGAAGGATGGCTTTCAATACCAACACCTTACCAACTGGCAGTTAGCACAGTTCCTTCAGCAGAAGCAGAAGTATCCTCCTTTAGGGCAAAACAGTGGTACCTCGGGTTACATACGCTTCAGGTTACATACGCTTCAGGTTACAGACTCCGCTAACCCAGAAATAGTACATCAGGTTAAGAACTATGCTTCAGGATGAGAACAGAAATCGTGCTCCGGCGCGGCGGCAGCAGGAGGCCCCATTAGCTAAAGTGGTGCTTCAGGTTAAGAACAGTTTCAGGTTAAGAACAGACCTCCAGAATGAATTAAGTACTTAACCCGAGGTACCACTGTATTCTGCCTCCGCCAGAAGTCAGGCCTTCGCAGTTTGCACCAGCTGCAGCTTCTGTGTCGGCTTCAAGGGCAGCCCCACACAGAGTGTCTTGTGGCAATCCATCCTGGAGGTAACCACAGCATGGAAGACAAAGCAGGGAAGAGGAAACAGCAGCCATCCAGAGGTTGCTGGACTGCAGCTCCTATCACCCTGGCCAATGGGTGGGCTGGCTGAGGCTGATGGGAGTGGCTCCAGCAATATAGGGAGGGCCACAGGTTCTCTACCCCCAATCATTGGTCATCCAAAGGATCAAGAAGTGCATTAGGCACACAGTAAAGTGCAGCCTTGTCTGTCTGGGTGAGAGGCTAAGGCTTCTACAGACTGGCTTATGGCAAAAGGTCTTGAAATCGGGTGCAAGCAGGACTTAAGTGGTGGAGCAAGGAGGAGTACTTGGCTACTGCATATGAAAGAAAGCAATTACTTATATATCATTTGTGGACTCAAAACACAATGCTGTAATGGAATACCAATCATATTTGCTTGCCGGATTTCTGTTCCTGACCACAAATGAAGCATCCCTAGTTACACTTATAAGCTCTTAAATGGTGAGAAATAATCACTCCACTTGCAATGCAAAGGGGGCACCTGCTGTCTCTCCCGACACACGAGAGAACTAGTTGACGTTGACACTAATACTAATAGCTAAATTCTTATTTGCCTGCTGGTTTGTGATTGATTGACTGATTGCATTTGTTAGACTCTCATTTCCTATTTGAATTAAAGTGAAGTTGTTTCCTCCCTTTTACACAAGGAAGCTCTCTCCTAATGCCAATGTGCAAGAGCAGGGAGTGATTAGGACATTTTAACTGCTGGTAACAACTGCAGGAGGGAACTGCAAGGAAAGTCAGGTGCCGCAACCTAAGGCCTTATTAGCTGATAGCTTTTATCCCAGTCATGAGCACCAAAAGTATACAAGATTTATATCTGCACACACAGAAGCCTAAGGGAAGGGAAGCCATGATTCTGTCCACAGATTTCAAGTGTAAGTAATTCTTCTGTGATCTGGAAAAAGAAGGGTTACCAAGCGTATGTTCAAATCTGTTTTAGCTCACCTAATCCTTGGAGCCAGTGGCACAACATGGAGATGCTAGGGGAGGGCATGGCCTTGGGCACATTTTTTTGAGGGGGTGTGACCAGGCGCCCCCATGACAGGCTCCCTCAGGCCGGCGCCACGGGGACGAAAGCTGTGCCTGGGCTGGGCCTTTGGGGCCTGGCTGCAGCATGCAAGGATGCTACAGGGGCAGTTTCCGTGTGCGATGGCCCAACACTGCCGGCCGGCCACAGCTCCAGTTCTGGGTCAGGCCTGACCCAGAGGCAGAGAGATGGCAGCAGTGTTGCTTCCCCGTGGGCACCCTTGAAGCAGCGGCAAGGGCTGTGCTGGTGCAGTTGCAGCGGGCTCCCCCCGCCCCCGCCCAGGGGGTGTACCTAGCATGGCTGCCCCAGGCAGCGATAGCGTTTTTTGCTCTTCAAATATAATATCTCTTTGCATTGGATCCAATAGTGATCACTTCTGGCATTGCATTTTTATCTGAGGATGTTTAATCAGGTTTTTAAAATGGGAAACCTGTGTGTGGGAATCCAACTAATCAGCATTGTGCACAGCCCTTCACCAAAAAAGAAAAGAGAGGGAGAGAGGGAGGGAGAGGGAGAGACAGAAGAGAAGAGAAGAGAATATGTTTCTCCTGAGTTTGACCCTATATGACTGATGTGACTGGGGCCTAATGTTCACAAAAGTCATCATAAGAGAAGCTCTGCCGCATCAGGATAAAGGCCCACCTAACCTGGCATCCTGGCCTCCCAGATGCCTATGGGAAGCCTGCAGGCAAGACCTGAGTAAACATTTCTGGGTTCCATGTATGTTTACAGCCAAATCAATTTCTAGTTCCTATTTCCAGAATGTCTCACTAGTACAAAAATTAGATCCAGTTAGTTTACAGTTTCTCAAACTGCTCTGGTATTCTGGCTGGATTAGGAAAGAATCAAGCAAAGATTGTATGCACTCACCAGCCACCTGTTTTCATGGTGGATAGGGCTAAAAGTAAAGCTGGCTCTCAGATAAGCAGTTCTGGGGTTCCTCCATGCTATCTGCTAACCTGCATTGGGAAATTGGCAGCTGCATTTCCATAAGGTTTGAAAGCACGGAAAGTTTATGTTTTAATGACCCCCCCCCCAAAGTGCATAACCTTATGAATGAATATGTTTGTTCTACTATTACCACACATGTGTGGATTAAGTTCTTGATATGTGCATATGTAAAGGCCCATCACACATGGCGTATGAAGAGCCTCACACAGAAAGCCTTTGTATGCAGGAAATATATATACATGTATTGTACAATGAAATGATCACAGGTAGGTTTTTCACAATGAGTGCTCTTGGTACAGATATGTGATTGTCTTTGGCAAGGCTGGGCCATGTGTAAGGGCTGCATGTGGCCCTTAGCTTAATTTAATGCAAAGGAAGGAAAGGGTGACAGAAAAGTGTATGTGTTTGGGGGGGGGGGGGAGAGAGACTTTGGCTCCAGTCAGTATTTTGTCCTTGATAGGTTAATCCCCAATGAAATGTAGCCCTCAATAGAAAAGATGGCTGCCTATCCTAATCTATGGTTTACCAAAGCATGTTTTGATGAATGGAGTGAAAACTGTTTGTAATGTTTTCAAATAATGTAAAGAAGCTACATGCAGCAATTTCTCCCAGCCTCCCACGCAGGTCTTTTGTGCTGGGTAAAGCGGTTATAAACACAAGTAGGCTTTTTTTGCTTGTGGGGAAACAATCAGTTCTTACTTTGATCTCAGAGAACTTTGCCATTTTTCACTGAACAGCTTTGTCAAAATGTGACAATTTCTGTACTCTCGCTGGCTTTAGAGCTGTCTTCATTTGCGATTTCAACTCCATTTCTGATTAACATTCACAGAAGGTTGACACTGAAAAGGTGACATTGCCCTCTTATGCATTGCTCAAATGTTGATTGCTGAAAGTCTGTGTTAATTGGCATCACCTCTGCATAGCTTGCATCTTTATGATGTGTTAAGATTACATTCATCTATATGAGACATCCATCTGTGGAACAATTACTTTTCAGCAGGAGGCGCTGGGCAGTTTTTAATTGGCTTCTACTGATTTTTGGAGCAAAAGGATTGGAGGGAGAAAAACACAGCACCTCATGTTGTGCTGACAGAGAAGTGATTAAGAAACCAAGATGCTTATCTTGATCGCTATAAAAAAAAAATCTCTTGATTATTTCAAAAAATTCTCTTCTTGACATTTCCTCAAATGTTACATAGGCAACATTTAGAGAAATATTGCACGGGTCTCCATACATTTTAGGCACGTTTGCATCAAACTAACAAACGATCTCTTCCTTACAAGAGGAAGATATTGTGAATGAATGCTGGAACTTCATGAGCTACTTTTTGGGGAAATTGGCAAAAACAACACTGCCAACATAACTTGTCCAGATTTTCCCGGACATTTTTGCCAATTTCAGTCTGGACACTATATGGCAGCCCTAAATTAGAAAGGGGAGACAACAGTGCTGGCTGCCAGAGAGGAGCTCACAGCTGCTTTGGGCTTCCCTGGTCCTTTTTTGGTTTGGCTCAGCAAATTGTCCAAACCAGGGTGGAATCTAGACACATATAAAAAACACTGTGAAAATGATTTTTAAAAATATATTAAATTTCCCATTAGTTCGCCATCACCAAGTTGTGGGACATTGTATAATGCACATAAAACTCACTTAAAACATTGTATTTGCAGCTGTATAGCTGAGTCCCAGGACTCGTGGTTCACCTCTCTCCTCACTAACCACGGCTGACCTCAAAGTTTATTCTTGGCTACACTTCGTAGTTAGTAAAAAGAGAGCTTAACCACAAGTCCTGGTTTGGATGACACGCAGAGTCAAATATTAGCATGGATGCTGCCTTATACTGAATGAGAGGGTCCAGCTTAATATTGTCTACGCCAGGGGTCAGCAAACCTTTTCAGCAGGGGGCTGGTCTACTGTCCCTCAGACCTTTTGGGGGGCTGGCCTATATTTTGGGGGGGAAATTGAACAGATTCCTATGCCCCACAAATAACCCAGAGATGCATTTTAAATAAAAGCACACCTTCTACTCATATAAAAACACGCTGATTCCTGGACCGTCCGGGGGCCATATTTGGAAGGCGATTGGGCTGAATCCGGCCCCCAGGCCTTAGTTTGCCTACCCATGATCTACCCTGACTAGCAGCATCTTTCCAGGGTTTCAGGAAAAGGATCTTCCCCAGCCTTATCTGCAGATGCTGGAGACTGACCCTGGAGCTGTCTGCATGCAGAGCGGCTGTTCCACCTCTGAGCTACGGTCCTTCTGCAGTTTGGCTCTCTGAGTCATGTGACCCAGTTCAGCTGTGACGTCTCTTGTCAATGTCAGGGCTCATCTCTATCTGCACAGTAATCCCCTAAAGAAAAATGTTAATTCTGAACATATGCAGGGTGCACTTCCCTCACCTCTGAGTAACTACATTCAGAAAGATAGGACAGGAGCTACCAGCGCAGTCTTCCAGAGGATGTTAAGCCCGCACTTTTTTTGGCAGTTGAACATTATTTTGTGCTCAGGGTTCTTTAGCCCACCTCATCCATGACAACTCAAGGTGAGCAATAACAGTTAGAAGCACATAATATAGTCAAATTATAAAAACAGTAATGTTAAAAATAGTAATAGTAAAGCCAGCCAGAATGCAGTACAGGAATTATGACTATTGCTGTAATGCGACATACAAAAATCACCCTTTCCTCCATGACCTTTCAATGCACTTTGAAGCGAAATAGGATTTTTCATTACAATTGATCCCCTCTCATTTGTGGAATAGTCTTTCTTTTTATTTACAGGAAGCGCCAAGGCACTGAAGTTTTCCATCAGCAGATGGCCATATTGCCTTCTCAGTTTATTCTCTTCCTCCTGGTTCGTTAAAAGAACCTTTCAAAAGGCAGAAGTTCTGAGCTTCTCTAGTGTGATCTCTTTATGTTCTTTTAAGGCATCAAACTGAGAGTGGCAAAGGAATTCCTGCGTTGTGGAGTGTGCACGGAGCGCATCAGACTTTCCAACATGCTTCCTACAAAAAGTGGAGAAGGTTGCCTCCCCCAACCAGAACCTCTCGGCGCTGACCACCCCATGCACTTCTGTTTGATTAAAAACTATCATGTTGTATCAAAGCAGGAAACAAAAGACAGAAAAATCCTTTAAAGTTAATAAGAGCTTGTCTGTTACTCCTAGCACTTCTGAAATAAGGTCACTCCTGTTTAAACACTTGTCAAGGGCATACTAGGTTCCTTTCCCCATGCACTGTTGACATAAAAGCTTTTTCCTGGCGATTATGCATGCATTAAAGCCCACTGAAGGCCAAAAGCCAAGGGATGGCAAATGTCTGTCAGCAACCCTCTCTTCCAATTTTGATTGTGTGCATTATGAACGATGCCGTTTTTTTATTAGCTGTCCAGATGCTATACCACATTTTTACACACATTCTCTTTTCCATGCCCTTCAGAAAGCCTCCAGTACCTTGATAGGCCTATTGTTGCATCTAACACAATGGTGATGAGTGGAACTGGGCATCATTGTGGCCAAGCAGCTCTTCAAGAATTATACACACATGGGCCATGATAGTATGCTGTGCTTAACAAGGCAGAATGATTTGAAATGGTTCCTGTGTTCAATAGGAGCTCATGCCTCTTGCATGGTGTGACACCATTCAGGCATGCTCCGTGGCCAAAGCGAGTCCCTGAAAGTAGCCCCTCAAAATCAGCCTGTCAAAGTCAGGGTAAATCTTATGCAAATTATGGAAACTATATAATGAGCAGGCTTGATACACAGAAAATGCCTTCTCTATTGGGCCCTCATCCTCTATGCTTCCCAGGGCAGCAAAACTACCAAAAGAGCTCTCTATTATGGGGCACAAGGAGCTTCATAGCTTTGACAGCCTGATGGTGGAGGGAGAGGATTCAGAGTTTGTAATGGTTCAAATATCTTCTCTGCCATGAAGTTCAATGAGCGACCTTGTCACTGACCTCTCTCACAAGGTTTATTATGAGTATAAAAGGAAGAGGGTGAGGACCATGTACTCAACCTTGAGTTCCTTGTAGGGATCATGGGATATGAATGCAACCACAGCCACAACAGCCTGTCATTTCCACTAACAGCAGTTAGTAACCTGCCTGACAGTATAAAAGCAGCTGAGCAATTAGTGCTGCCATCTCAGACGGTGTGTAGGGGGTTCTTATCCCCATCCTGTACGATAAAAGTAAAAATTTAAAGACTCTCCACTGTGCCATATAGGCACCATCTCCAAAGGAGCGCATGGGCATAACTGGATTTGAAGACCTCACCAACTTAAGAAATATTGGCGGAAGAATATGAATAAGCCAGACTCTGAACACACAGGAGCAAATGTATTTGAAAAAAAAGACAGAGAGACATTTTTATGGACAACCCTGAAAACGCGTAATCACTTTCCCTGAGAAAAGTATTTTTCACAGTATGAGGGCACATCAAGACTGCTGCTGTTTTCAGGTGGGATTAAATAAAATCCTATCAAATTCAGGTGGCACAGTTAAGTTGACTTGGAGTTCTTTTGCAACAAATCTGCTTCCTCTCTAAATTAGACTTTGCAATAAGGAGAGTGTTGGGGAAATGTGCTGGAAAGTGTGGGAAAATGCTTGATGGGACGTAGTCTGACCTCTCTGCAAAGAGCTCAGAATGAATGCTCAATTAATAACTGACTGTAGGAGGAATCCTCAATAAACAGGTCTTCTGGAAGCAATGTAAGTAAAAGCAAGGAAATAAATAACTGTGTGTGCCTTTACGCTGAAAACTTTGCCTGTTCCTCCCTGACTGCATGTGATTTCCAAAAAGTCATTCCTATAGCGTCAGGTACTACTCTTGCCCTGGGTTTCTGTCAGTGGTGCAAATCTTTCCTTTCCTTCTGGGGCTTTGCAGCTGACTTGGCTTCACTCTGAGCAGACGTCACTGACCCCTCTGAGTTCTTCAACAAAGAGAAGGGCTGCAGCCAGGGGCCAGATTTAGCTGAAAAGAGGCCCATGGCTACTCCACTTGTGAGGTCCCTTCCAAGCCCCCACCCTCACGAATAGAAGAAAATGGAAGAGTGTTATAAACAAAATTGAGTGAAGCCAAGGATGGTGATGGGTATTTAAAATTCTGCAATTCACAATTTATCCTCTAAAGGACGCAAGAAAACTTCATAAAAATTTGTTTGTCTAAGTTTGTCACTTTCAGTGTACAGAATGCTCAGTGCGGACAACCTCTCTTGAGACATTTTGGCCCGTAATTCATTTTTAATTTTTTTGAGTCTTGAAAAACTCTCTTCCGAGCAGGTAGTGACCATAAAGCTAAGAAATAGCCGCAAAATTGCTTCCACATTAGAAAAGGCCATCTGATTTTTTTTCTTGTATATAATAATAATAATAATAATAATAATAATAATAATAATAATAATAATTTATTATTTATACCCCGCCCATCTGGCTGGGCCTCCCCAGCCACTCTGGGCGGCTTCCATAAAAACCAAAAATACAGTAAAATCACACGTTAAAAACTTCCCTGAACAGGGCTGCCTTAAAATGTCTTCTGAATGTCAGGTAGTTGTTTATCGCTTTGACATCTGCTGGAAGGGCGTTCCACAGGGTGGGCGCCACTACCAAGAAGGCCCTCTGTCTGGTTCCCTGTAGCTTTGCTTCTCGCAATGAGGGAACCGCCAGAAGGCCCTCGGCGCTGGACCTCAGCGTCCGGGCAGAATGATGGGGGTGGAGACGCTCCTTCAGGTATACTGGACCGAGGCCGTTTAGGGCTTTAAAGGTCAGCACCAGCACTTTGAATTGTGCTCGGAAACATACTGGGAGCCAATGTAGGTCTTTCAAGACCGGTGTTATATGGTCTCGGCGGCCGCTCCCAGTCACCAGTCTAGCTGCCGCATTCTGGATTAGTTGTAGTTTCCGAGTCACCTTCAAAGGTAGCCCCACGTAGAGTGCATTGCAGTAGTCCAAGCGGGAGATAACCAGAGCATGCACCACTCTGGCGAGACAGTCCGCAGGCAGATAGGGTCTCAGCCTACGTACCAGATGGAGCTGGTAAACAGCTGCCCTGGACACAGATTTAACCTGTGCCTCCATGGACAGCTGTGAGTCCAAAATGACTCCCAGGCTGCGCACCTGGTCCTTCAGGGGCACAGTTACCCCATTCAGGACCAGGGAATCCTCCACACCTGCCCGCCTCCTGTCCCCCAGAAACAGTACTTCTGTCTTGTCAGGATTCAACCTCAATCTGTTAGCCGCCATCCATCCTCCAACCGCCTCCAGACACTCACACAGGACCTTCACTGCCCTCACTGGTTCTGATTTAAAAGAGAGGTAGAGCTGGGTATCATCTGCATACTGATGAACACCCAGCCCAAACCTCCTGATGATCTCTCCCAGTGGCTGCATGTAGATGTTGAAAAGCATGGGGGAGAGGACAGAACCCTGAGGCACCCCACAAGTGAGAGCCCAGGGGTCTGAACACTCACCCCCCACACCACTTTCTGAACACGGCCCATGAGGAAGGAGCGGAACCACTGTATGACAGTGCCCCCAGCTCCCAGCCCCTCAATACGGTTCAGAAGGATGTTATGGTCGATGGTATCAAACGCCGCTGAGAGATCCAGCAGAACTAGGAAACAGCTCTCACCTTTGTCCCTAGCCCGCCGGAGATCATCAACCAGTGCGACCAAGGCAGTTTCAGTCCCATGATGAGGCCTGAATCCCGACTGGAAGGGATCCAAATGGTCCGCTTCTTCCAGGCGTGCCTGGAGTTGTTCAGCAACCACTCGCTCAATCACCTTGCCCAAGAATGGAAGATTTGAGACTGGGCGATAGTTGGCCATTGTGGCCGCATCTAAAGATGGTTTTTTAAGAAGCGGTTTAATAACCGCCTCTTTCAGTGGGTCTGGGAAGGCTCCCTCACGGAGGGAAGCATTCACCACCCCACGAAGCCCATCGCCCAGTCCTTCCCGGCTAGCTTTTATAAGCCAGGATGGGCAAGGATCCAGGAGACAGGTGGTTGGTTTCACTTGTCCCAGCAGCCTGTCCACATCCTCGGAGGTAACAGATTGGAATTGATCCCACTCAACTTGACTAGACAGAGCTCTAGCACTCTCCCGCCCCGGCCCTGCTCCCACGGTGGAGTCTACTTCTTCCCGAATCTGAGCGATTTTATCTGCAAAAAACTTTGCAAAATCATTGCAGGAGAATATGTGGCCCGTACTGGGCCCCGATGTTACAGGTGGTTCCGCTAAATTGTGAACCACCTGAAAAAGTCTCCTGCTGCTGTTTTCTGCAGATGCAATAGAGGCGGTGAAGAAATTCTTCTTCGCCGTCACTATCGCCACTTGGTAGGCTCGACGTTGAGCTCTAACCTGTGTCCGGTCAGATTCGGAATGAGTTATCCGCCACCGGCGCTCTAGCCATCTCAACGATTGTTTCATTGCCCTCAGATCCGTGGAAAACCACCGGGCTCTCCGGGCTCCATGCAATCGGAGAGGGCGCTTCGGAGCCAAACAGTCAATAGCCCTGGTTAGCTCCACATTCCAGCGGGCCACCAGGGAATCGGCTGAAAGGCCACCAACATGGGATAAAGCATCCCCTACCACTCTCTGGAAACCATTTGGATCCATTAAGTGGCGGGGGCGGACCATCCGAATTGGTCCCACCTCCCTGCAGAGGGGATGGGTCGCAGAGAAGTCCAGTTGCACCAGGAAGTGATCTGACCATGGCACTTCTTTTGTTTCACTTTTACTTAGTGTCAGATCACCAACATCCATAGAGGTAAACACCAGGTCCAAGGCATGTCCGCGGCTATGGGTTGGGCCAGACTTATTCAGGGACAGCCCCATGGCGGCCATGCTTTCCACGAAGTCCCGAGCTGCCCCTTGTAAGGTCGTGTCGGCATGGATGTTAAAATCCCCTAGGACGACCAAGCTAGGTGTCTCCAGGAGAACATCCGCCACGACCTGAAGCAGCTCGGGCAGGGAATCCTTGGTGCAGCGGGGAGGTCGGTACACCAAAAGGAATCCTGTACTGCCCCTATTGCCCAACTTCCAGAACATGCACTCAGAAAACTGGGTCTTCCCAATAGGACGCCTGGTGCAAACTAATGACTTTCTAAAAATCACTGCAACCCCCCCTCCCCGCCCACATGACCTGGGTTGCTGTGCGTAAGAGAAGCCTGGTGGACAAGCAGCGGCAAGGACAGGCCCATCTGCTTCATCCAACCAAGTCTCTGTTACACATGCCAGGTCAAGTCCTCCATCCATGATCAAGTCATGGATGGCAGTGGTCTTATGAATCATTGACCTGGCATTGCACAGCAGCACCTTCAGGTCATGTGGGTATCCCTTGCTGATTCTAGTATCCATCCGGTCAGGACCAGACCCGGAGGCAGGAATAGTCCTCAGACGACGACTGAACCTGCCTCCTCTGTAATGACATGGTATATAATTTGATAAAGGTCTGTATGTGACAGAGAGTGCTCTGCAGTAAGCCTATGGCTTTGTGTCACGTACAGGTGAAAGTACAAAAGTTCATCAATAAGTTTCAGGTCAATATCTTCTGGGTATGCTTCCATCAACAGTTCAACACCTTGCTGAATTTCTTGCTTAGATGCTATCAGAATAGCAAGAATGGAAAAACAATTGTGCAACATCATCACTGTACACAATACTTATTTTTAAATTGGCTCCAAGTGCATCTAATATAGGAATAAAGGATTTTATCCTAAACTTATTTCTTGAAGAAAGTGCATCTAAGGCATCAGGTGCACTTCTGTCTTTTCTTTGTCGTTCCCTCACTCTTTGTCACCTTCTTTTGTAGTTAACATTTGTTTATCAAACTCATCAAAATCTTCTCTTTAAAAAATCCAGGAGTGAACTGTACAGACTTGCACAAGAACTCAATAACAGGTCTGATTTCTGAAGGGCTTTGCTGACCTTGTGAAAATGACCTAGCACACGGGTTTATACCTCTAAGATTCTGCAGATTTTGGCTGTGAACGAGGGCCTGACAAAAAAAAATTCAAGTTGGGCCCTAGAGTTTCAAATTGGGCCCCACTGGCTGGCCCTGAGTCTCATAGTTGCTGAGCCCTAGTTGCCCTGCCCTTGCATGAAGCCTTGAGTTTGCAATTTTGGGAGAGGGGAGACTGCCTGCTGGGGGGCAGGCAGGCTGGGGAGGTCCCCTAGATTGAGAGGCCCTAGGCTTCAGCCTACTTAGCCTATACAGTGGTACCTCGGGTTAAGTACTTAATTCGTTCCAGAGGTCCGTTCTTAACCTGAAACTGTTCTTAACCTGAAGCACCACTTTAGCTAATGGGGCCTCCTGCTGCCGCCGTGCCGCCAGAGCACAATTTCTGTTCTCATCCTGAAGCAAAGTCCTTAATCTGAAGCACTATTTCTGGGTTAGTGGAGTCTGTAACCTGAAGCGTATGTAACCTGAGGTACCACTGTACATAAATCCGGCACTGGCTGCAGCTGTGTGGTATCCCCACAACCCATTTCCCAAGCGGCAATGTGTCCCTAGGGAAGTGCTACCTCTGTGTCGTAAGGAAGCCTTTTGTGCCTGCACTGGGTGTAATTAAGAGAGGCTTCTTTTGCAACCCAAGTGGCCACACACGACTTTGTACTTCTGGCAGAAAACAAAAACACCATTTCCCATTTCATTCTCTGCTTGTCAGCGCAGGAGACATGGCAGACTGAAATGTCAGACTTATACAAATGTATCAGAACCAAAGACACAGAAAAGGCACACACTTCATTTTCTAGTGATAGATGCCAGCTGCCGCTGCTTCACCAAACAATCCCATCACTCATTTGAACTTGTCACCTTGCATTCTACCTCTCCAATAATTGGGATCATTTTACTCTTTGTTATCATAGTCCATTCGGTACTAATGAACTGTCATTCAGGCTGAGCTGCTGCAGGTGCACCTGGACACAGCGAACCCAAACAAAGCGGGAGAGAAACTAGGTATAGCTTGCCCCAGGATTTTATTTTAATTATGAAAAGGAAACTGAAGCCACCAAGGTTGCTTTACTTTGTCATGACAGATTTGGAAAAGTTATTATTCTATTTGGGTTCCTCAGCTCCCCAGGGAGTTTTGGACAGGTTCTTCTTATCTGAGGCAGACAGAATATATATATATATATTCACAGCTCATTCCCTTGAGCAATGGGATAATGTGGTTAGAGAATCCTACAGTGCCATTTGCAGATACACTACTTTGCTTTAAAAAGCACAGCTTTATTAGGATATTAGCTCAACTGTCATTGGAAAGAAGTGTGACCTCCCACTTTTCTGAAGAATGCTCAGTAACTTATGCTAACTATTTGACTCTTTTATGTTATCTGTCTTTAAAGGGAACTACATTTATTTATAGTTCTAACTTCAAAAGCCCTCCACACAACCCAATAATCATGCTGTTAACACTGAGGAGTTGGCCAGGAGAGACCAACCAGGCCAGAGCGACTGCAGATGCTCCATAGCAGTGGCAAATTTACAAAGTATATTCAGTTACTGCTGTCTAAATGGTCAGTGGATTCTTCCTGGAAGGCAAGGAAGTACACGGAGGGTCCTGGAAATAGTCACCTCACCCTCCTAACTGCAGTTTAAGTGGCGAATGCCACAGCACTGAGTTTTGGGCTCTCTTTGTTGTGAAAGCATGTTGGGGGGAGTTTCTCTCTCTGGAGTTAGGCCTCTCATACGCCAGGAAAATTCCTGACATGTCTTGGTTTTGGGGTGTCAAAATGGCGTCAGAGGGGGATTTTGCCTAATCAGCAAAATGTCAGGGAAAAGCTAGATGTATGGTTTCCTTTTAAAAAAAAGCTCTTTGCGGGTATCAGGAATATTACTTTTTGAAATATGGGAACCCCATCTGGAGTTCTGATTTGGGGCAGTGCTTGAAGTGTAAGCCGCCACCTATGCTCTACCTGTATATAAACCCAAAAGGCACAGCCCTCCTGGGGAGTCAATACAAAGGAAATCAAACCTTGATGAATTATGTGCCAATGGAACGTCTCACTGCTTGGAAAAGTAAGATGAGCATGGGCATATAATTAGAAACACCCATTAAATTTTGAAATACAAAATAAACTTTAATTAAATTACTCCTTTCCTACTAAGTGATGAAAAACCAGCCTGAGCAAGAAAAATTACAGCAATGCCAGGAATAGTTTGAATTTGGTCAAAGGTTAAAGGAATGCCATAGCTGTGGGACACCACTCAATGATATTTCTTTCAATACATTTATTTATTTATGGAGGGAGGAATTGTAAAAAAATATTTATAAAATTATTTGTATACCACAATTTCAAATGTTAAAGAGGTTTACAACAATTTTATCTATGCAATATAAAACGTGCAAAAAATTAAAATCACAGATCTTCAATGAACAGTTACGAAAGATGCTTTCTTAATGGTCTGCTAAAGATAGACAGGTTTTCAGCAAATGTTCAAGGATTAAAATAGAAGGTGCTGGCTGAAGCTGTATTGGAAGAGTTTTCCAGAAGAATGGGGTGATGACACTGAAAGTTTGGCTTTATGTTGATGTCCAATGCGCATCACCAATGATGCTCCTTCAGATGATCTCATTGATTGTGTTGGGATATACACTAAGGGTTCAGGCAGTCCCTAATGTCCTGTATTGGTGGCATGTCTGTGCACAGGGGTGGAATTAAAGGAAGGAGGCATTCTCTAAAGTAGTGTCCTTAGGTATTTATACACCCGTTTTTTGTGGGGAGTGGGGGGGTCTTCTTCGTATATGGAACTTGATGCACATTGCACCACTAAGTTCACTGTAACTTTTGCTCCTTGCATGACTTTGGAATAGGCACAAGCCTATTGAGCAAACAATCAGCAAAAAGAAAAGAAAGATTTTTCTGAATTTATTCAGTTATAGTGAAGGACAAGTTTCATGAGAGATGAAACTGTCAAGGATGCCACACTCAAAAGAGATCTCAGATCCCGTTGTATTGACACTTGCTCCTAGAGTAACATTTTAAGTGCCAGCAAGTGTAGCAGACTTGTTTCTTTTTTAAAGAAAACAAACCAAATGTTTTAGAAAAACAATATATGAAGTGAGGCATGAATGTGGGAGATAACTGCCTCCAAATACCACCAGTTTTGCACGTTGCTCATAGCTAATCTGAGGGCCACATTGGGAGTTGGCCAGCCCTCTGAGGGCCACCTGCTAGCACACATTTGCACACAAGCACCAACACACTTAAATATACAGCACACACTGACCACACATTCCATCGATAACACCACACCCATAAAGAAACATATCTTCAAACACACACGGGCACATTTATTCAGATAGCCCCCCTTCTGTCAATCAGCAGAAAGCAGGGTTCAATAGTGGTTTTCTTCCCATGGCAGTGGTGGGCTAGGAAAATACATTTTGGGGGAAACAGTGGAGGAATGCCTTCTGTTTACCTTGGGAAAATGTATCTTCTCTTTCTGCAAGGTGCTCTTGCAACTCAGGAAACAGGAAGCAGGGCTCTTTCCTGAGCCTCAAAGACCTTCTTGGGATGGTGTTATGCCAGAGGAAACAGAGGCACTTTTACAAGACATGAAGAAGTGTCTGAGTTTGACAGCTGGTTGGTGGACCAGTAGAAGTAGTCTGAGGGTTGGATCTGGCCCTGGACCAGAGATTCACCACCATGTTCCACAGCATGGAAAAAGTTAAAGTCAATCATGACTCTTGTCTGACATTTTTCTCCAATTCATGTATGTGTGTGTTTTAATAGTGTACTGGAGCCAGTTTCTTCTTTTCTGATGTACACAGCATAGAATTGATTGATTGATCTTTATTACGGCCATTGGCCCATCACACGACAGTTTCCCATACCACCATAATGTACTTGAACCTCCAAATTTAAAACCGCCAAAACTTACAAAAAACAGACAAGAACCAAAGCAAAACAAAAACAAAAGACCAACATCATACATTACAACAAATTTGTAGCATAAACATCGCCCTCTGCTCATAAATTAATAGAAGACATCAATGGTGATATCACCTAATTACATCCTAAAACATAGATCATGGTTTAAAGGGATTATCCGAGCCACACAGGAGTCCGTTTCTCTTCTTTAGGGATAGGACGCTGACCAAGAATCTGGCAACCATGAGTGATCTTAGGGGGTCATCATCATTTAATAGATATCTCAGTTTGGCTTCAGTCGTATCATCGGCAATTCCCTTAAGATATTGAGCAAGAAACTTGCTCCTGGCCGATAAGTGAAAAGCACAATCAAGAATTATGTGATGCAACGATTCCGGTGCCCCACAATTACAATCACATAAGAGCGATATCTGTCCATTGGAGAATCTATTTCTCAGCACGTTCGATGGGAAGGTGTTGAATCTTGCCTTTACAAAGGCATATCTATGAGCTGAGGAAGTTAAAGAATTCAAATAGTTTGGGAGCCTTAAGAGGGGTAATAAACCAAGATTTAGAGGTGAGCAGGTACCATTGCCCAAGGTCATTTTCTGCTGCAAGTCCATCTCCTCTAGCTTACAGGTTACTGTTCTTTTAGCTGGAACTATGTCCTGCTCTAGTAATTTGGATGGGGAGATTTCCATTGCCATTATTTTCAGCTGTAAATTTTTAACCCATGGGCTCTGGAAATCATCTCTCCACATACATTGTATCAAGTACAAGTTTGGGAGATTGTGCCATAGAGATAACCAGTGACAAAGTATGTGCTTCCACAGAGCATTTTCCAGGGATACAATATTAAGTTCCACACAGCATAGAATATTTACTGCTATTGGAGACAGTTGGGGCCGAATCAATGCTAGGTGGAGATTTCTCCGCAGCTCAAACTTGTCCTTTGGATATTTCTGTAGCCTGGCTTTTGGGACTGCCATTTCTAGACTGCTGAGAAGGAGGAGGGAGAGCAAAAAAGAAAGTAAATAGAGGAAGGCAGACAGGGAGGAAAAAGTGTAGAAAATAGACAAAACTTTCACCATTGCCCCCTAACTTCTTGTATCACACCCTGTGACTGAAGAAAACATCTGTTAACAAACTTCCACTCAAAACAAATGTTTCAGTCAGCATTGTGCAGAGCTATCATAATATTTCCCCTTCTTTCCCTCTTCTTTCAGCATGTAAAATAAAACGTGTAATCTCTGGAATGTACATTTTCTTTTACAATTGTGGCACTTCGTAGGGAAAGCAGAACGGATGACTATCTTGGCAGCCGATGCTTTCAGCCAGTAAAACCTCCACATCTGTTTCCCTAATAAAGAAGCCAATGAGAGCATGTAAATCATTTTTTCATCTCTGTTTCTCTAGGACTTTCAACAGTCTGATCGGATCACCTGCAAGGACCTTGTCCTGGCCTTGAAGGAGGGAGGCTGGGCTCTTTGAAATGACAGAGAAGGACACAATCACCATTTAATGTGCTCTTAGGTTCTGGTTACGCATCTGAGAAAAAGTATGTTTTGAAACTCTGCTCCCCAGGGAGCCTAAATATTTTATTTCCTTCATGCTAGAGTGTTGCACAGGTGTTCTTCGGGGGGGGGGCATTAAGAGAAAATGTAAGTTAGATATAGTTATATATAATGTAGTTATACTACATTTCATTGTAGTACTGTGGTTTTACTCCTGAATCCAGATACTCCCCCACCTAGAACTTAAGTGGACGGAAGAACTCAAGGAGATCCAATGCAGCTGAACGTTGGATGATTCAGGGCAGATAAAAGAAAACACTTTTTTACACAGCGTATAATTATATATAGCACCAGCTCCCACAGGAGGCTGTGGACTGTATTCTGATCTTAAGCTGTAAGGTAAAGGCTAAAGGCAAAGGACCCCTGAATAATAATAATAATAATAATAATAATAATAATAATAATAATAATAATTTATACCACGGCCATCTGGCTGGGTTTCCACAGCCACTCTGGGTGGCTCCCAACTGAATATTAAAAAAACGATACAGCATTAAACATTTAAAACTTCCCTAAACAGGGCTGCCTTCATATGTCTTCTAAAAGTTTATTTCCTTGGTGGAAGGGCGTTCCACAGGGCTGGCGCCACTACTGAGAAGGCCCTCTGTCTGGTTCCCTGTAACCTCACTTCTTGCAGGGAGGGAACCCCCAGAACGGCCCTCAGAGCTGGACCTCAGTGTCTGGGCTGAACGGTGGGGAGGGGAGACGCTCCTTCAGGTATACTGGGCTGAGGCTGTTTAGGGCTTTAAAGGTCAGCACCAACACTTTGAATTGTGCTCGGAAATGTACTGGAAGCTAATGTAGGTCTTTCAGAACTGGTGTTATATGGTCTCGGTGGCCGCTCCCAGTCACCAGTCTAGCTGCCGCATTCTGGATTAACTGCAATTTCCAAGAAAATGTGTCAGAATGCAAGGAGTATGTGTTAAAATCACTTCTGCCATACGATTCTCCTTACCCTTAGTGGATCATGCCTGAAATATAAAACCACAGTCAGGTTGTATAGCCATATTAGGGTTTGCATGTCATCATGATCACCGATCAATGACCCTCATGGACTGCAAGTTCTGTTCACTGCTACTGAAGCATGAAGTAGGCTGAGAAAGTGACCAGTCTGTGCTTTTACCAACCACCCTCACTCTACCAGCTTCATCTTCTGTGAACTTGTCTAATCCTCTTTTAAAGCCATCCAAGTTGCTGGCCCTCACGGCCTCTTGTGGGAGTGAATGCCATAGTTTTGCAATGTGTGAATAAGTCATTCCTTTCCAGGGGTGTCTTGCCCATTGAGGCAAGTGGCACGGGGCGCCAGGGCGCCAAGTTCTGGAGGGCGCCAGGGAAGAGGCGGAGGCTATCAGCTCGCTGCCCTCGCCCACCCCTGCCATGCCAGGCTGAAGCAGCTCTGCGCCTGGAGCCTCCGCCTCTTCCCTGCCGGAGGAGCCACCCTCCAGCCGCTGCCCGCCTCCTCCAGCCCCACAAAGCTGCCGGCAATGCCAAGGTCGGCAACTCTGGGAAACGGGTGTGTGTGTGTGTGCGCGCGCCGGAGGGATCCTTGCACCACAGCACCGGATATACTTAAGATGGCCCTATTCCTTTCGTATGTTATATTCCGGATCTTCCAATATTCAGCTTCATTGGATGTTGCTGAGTTCTAGTGTTATGAGACAAAGAAAAAAGCTTCTCTGCCCAGATCATGCATAATTCTATACACCTCTGTCATGTCTCCTCTTGCTTGCCTCTGATATGATGTGAAAGTCCTGTCTGTACAGTTGTGTCTGACACATTCACACATGCAAATTATCTCTTGAAGGCATAGTCATCAGAATGTGAGCTAGCCCTATGCTTCTTATCAGTAAGATGCCAAATGTTTCTTAATCTGTCTGCAGATCACTTGCTATTTTGTGTTTTTAAAAACGCTTGCCCTGTTTGTGTGAAGTATCACCTTGAAGCTGATAACTAGGTTAAAATAGCCAATATATTTGACAGCAATGACTCAGGTTTGATTAGTAAAAATACTGCAGAGAGGAAAATTCACATACATATCACCAATCTCAAAACTTGGCCAGTGCTCCAAACTACCTGTGTACCTGTGTATCTACAAGTTTATTGTTTTAGCCAAAGGACCATGGCAAACCTGCAGCAACATTAACAACAAATCACAATAGAACATAAATTCACAACACAAGATAATATTCATGATGTAAAAGAGATAAGATACCAGAGAAAACCAACAAGCTTAAATCTAGCTTGATTCCTTTTTCCAGTTAGTTAGTTAGTTAGTTAGTTAGTTAGTTAGTTACAGCCAGTGCATAGAGGGCCACTCTTTGTATTGTGAAACTATTATTGTCACTCAAAAAAAACCAAACCATTCCTGCTGAGGTGTACCTGCTTGCTTGTTTGAGCAAAGGTTTCAGAAAGCGATCTCTTGGGTTTCAGGCTAACCGATAATGAGTGATGTCTTCCACCTGAGGTTGATCACAAATACAAATACAACACTACCTTGTTGTAGTGGCTATCCAAGGCTGGTGGGCATCACTTGGAAATGCAGCTCAATAAACACATTTTTTAAGGAAACTGGTGAGTTTGGTTGGATAACTAGCACTGTTCTCAGGAGTTGAACCAAGGAGAAACTTTGGTGCTGCCTATGCAGTGAAATATTCCAGAAAAGAAATCTCAAAACTTTTGAATGCCAATAAAAGTGAGTAATGCAAAATACTAATTCAAGTAGAAAATCCTTGCACACATGTGGTCACATCAAAGACCTGCAGCGCCTGGCCACATGGAGTTGCCTTCACATGGAAGGGCAGCCCTCACATTGCTGTAACAACATCTAAAATGCACCAAAAATGACGGTCAGATTCCTTATGGACACATTACATTAGAACAGTATTTATTTACTTCTGGGGTAAACACTATTTGTTTTACTGCAGGGTAGGTGAGATCTGCTTTCCATCTTACACCACCGTTACCACATGGCAAATATAGCTGCTTACCGCTAATGAATTCTCTGTCGCCTCCACTGAGAAGCAGGCTAGAGACAAACACAGCAACTTTGCTTTGATACAGAACCCTCACATGTATAATTTGTACATGATGCAAGGGTTGTGATAGCTCATGTTGCACAAAGTTTCTATTTACATGAGGTTAAATTATATTAGAAATATTCTTGGTGGGAAGATCACTTGTACAATACAAAGAGAGCAGAAGTTTGAGGGAATGCTGTTGATTGCTAATTTCTAGTGCAGCAGATTGGAAATGCATGCAAGAGTGCTGGGCTGCATTTCATCTTTGTGTTTGCTTGCATGTCTTGTGTTTTAAAAATGAAACAGCCTCTGAAGCTGCACACACAGGGTGTATACATCAACAAAATGGCATTTTAATCCTATCATAAATAAGTCGGAAAACATATGCTAGCTGATAATTGGAAAATTGGCACAGAGATTCATTCTTCTTCCATCACTAATGATGCCTCAATTTCAGGGGAAAGTCAGATTTTTAAAAAATTGGGGAAACAAAGATGCTAATATATTTTATATTAATATCAGTAATATATTGCTGATATTAATGCCCTTACAGGGCAGTAGAGAGGAAGACAGCTTTTCAGGCACAAAAGATAGTGTTTAGGAAGAAGAGTAGCAAAGCAACAGAGATCATTCCTGACTTGTAATGGAAGAGCCAATCTCTGGCTCAATACTTTCTTTATAATAGTCACATGTGAGCAATTTGAATCGCATCTATACTAGACCTAGCCACACACAGCCCAGGGTAGCTTTTAAAATAATCTCAACATTTCTGGGGCTCTCTTTTATTTTACAGGGTGATTTCAAAATCATGAATGGAAGGCTTGCTGCTGGAAGGCCTGTTCCACGCCTTCATACTGGGTCCTAGATAACCTTTTGCATGTACCTCTTGAATAAATAAAAAAACATTCCTAAGCAAGGTAGATGTTGCCATCCAAAGACCTCTTAGGGCCAGCCCATGAGAATCTGCTGCCTAAGGCAAAGGATTAGATGGCCCCCACGCTACCTGAGAAGGTGCAGAGCACGGCACACGACACTGCTCTCTTCTCTAACACAAGAAAATAATGGGAACGGAGGGGAGATGGGCAGGAGGGCTGTGCAGTATCATTCTGCCTAATGGTACTGCTTGCCCATAACACTTAAAAGAGCACAAGCAGCACAAAGTAAACTTGTTCATTCCAAGATTACAGAATCCATTACCCCTATGCCAAAATGTGTCCTCCAATTTCTCAACCCCCCCTGCAAAAGTGGCTTCCATGTTCCTGTCTCATTCTCAGGGACTTCAGAATTTCTTTAAAATGTTGGTGGAGAAGAAGTTCACAGGGTAATAGTTTTGCGTTTTTGTTTCCAGTAAACTTTTCTCTAGCACTCTGCAATCCCCCCAGGTAACCACGTTTCCTGATCTGAAAAAGCCTCCTGACGCCTTCCCCTGGACTTTGATTGAAATGTGGGCACCTAGGAAGGCTGCAGAGTGGAGCTTTCACGTGATGTATAAGCTACTTCTGGAACTATAGTGGAATACAGCACAAGCTCAGCACAATTTCCATGTTATTTGCAAATGGGGTTTTTTTCCTGGAAGAAGATAACATAGAAGTGAGCACTAAGCCCTATTGCACTATAGTCCCGGAAGAAGCTATTACACCATGTGGAAGCTCAAGTATAACGTAGAACTTAACAGGGAATAAACATGAAAATGGAATAAACTGCCATGTGAATGCCAACCTATTTGTCCAGCACAAGGATCACACTGTTAGTGGAGTGGAATTCTATTATCCAGCCAGTTCACTATTACAATTACAATTTCCCTGCAAATGTTAATGAAGTCAGAACAAATACATCTGGTCTGAACTGTAAAATGAGCATTGAAGTGCAATCCAGGGGTTCTCCACTGCTATTGAATTTAAAACGCCCCTTGCGCTTTGCTTCTATGTTTGATATTAAAGAGCGCTACCTCTAGGCTAAATTACTACTTCATTTGTTCCCTCAAAGATTGTGTAGTGTTACAGTAAGGCTGCTCATGCAATTATAAAGTTATTTCAAATTTTGCGGCCCATATTCCCAGCTCTCTTGTTTTAAAACAACAACACACAAAATGTTTCAACTTTACAACTCCAGGTCCCTCACTAATAACTTTCCAAGAAGCTAAGGGCTGCAATCAACTGAAGCATATTCAATACTTTATACAAAGAACAAACATGGCCGTCCTTTCTATCTGCAACCTGGTTCTGAAATTATGATTGGGATTTTGTTTGCTTGTTCTTTGTGGGCAAGGAGCCTGTTGGAGGTGAAGTCAGCTCACCCTCCACACAGGCTCCGTGTATGCCTCCCTGGTGCATCCCCCAGCTGCCCAGTCCATCAGGTGACACAACACTTGCGCCACTCCAGGCACCAGCAACCCACGCTATGCCACTGCCCCTCCCTACATTGGGGTTCATCATCTATCCCTGACCCTCTAAGTAGACTGAGAAGCCAGTTCTTAAGTCAACACAGATAGTCTTGAGCCACAGCTTTGTCCATTTGCAATCTTCATTTCTTGCTATTCTTAATAAAGCTACTTATAATTATGTGGTTTGAGAGCAGAATGTGTGTTTGCCAAATGCAAGGATTGTTGTAATCTTCCAGGTGCCTAGGTGGCTTGCATATGAGAGTTTGAGTGAGGAGAGAGAGAGAGAGAGAGAGAGAGAGAGAGAGAAAGAAAGAAAGAAAGAAAGAAAGAAAGAAAGAAAGAAAGAAAGAAAGAAAGAAAGAAAGAAAGAGTTTTGATCTCTGAGACAGAGATCATAGGGAGTGTTTCTCAGGATCCAGAATTTTCATATTTCCTTGGGGAGCTCTGCACTGTTTTGATATTTATTTAGTATGAGCTAGTTTAGGCACTCTTGACACTTAGTCCTCATTCCTTAGAGGACTTAAAAAATAATAATCTCAGAAATACATCAGTGCACCTTTCCACCATGCTGAAGCAGCATGACTGTGACAAGTTCATGCATCATGTTTGGGTAAATGAACTAAAAAAGAGACTATGAGGAGTTGCCTGTTCAGTGCTCAAGGAAAACAGCAGCTTTCTTGCTAGGACAGATGGTTTGAAGGTCAGGCTAGGACTCAAGCCAATGCACTGAACAGCTGGCCTGATTCAGAGAGTTCACACACAGTTGGCTTCCAGAGAGTCGATTCCAGCAGTGGATGTATTGTTGCCTGAGGTCCATTGGCTCCAGTTGATCATGCTGAAGTGATCTTGGCCTCTGTGCTCTCTGCCAGGAAAGGATCACAGTTCAATTCCTCATGGCTTTTGATTGATTGGTTGGTTGGTTGGTTGTAAATAAGCATCCACCCTTTCCTCAAAAGGGTTTCTTTTTAAACAATTTTGTATTGAAACTTTTCAACACAGAATAAAATAAAAAATAAAAGAGAGAGGAGGTTTCTGAAGTATGTGAGGTTAATTAACAAAATAAAACTAAATCCAGCTTCTTCCACCTTTCATGCCACAACAAAATCCCAGAGATTTGGTGGCTGCTTGCAATTACACAAGCACCGGCTGAATTGCTGGTTTTTAACTCAACATAAAAGAAGTTTGTGTGCACACAAACATACCACTCCTATTCTAACTCTTCAGAATTTTTAAAGGAAGGCAACAAAGATTTCAGCAGAGAGAACAGCCAAACTTTGCATCTGGCCCACACACATTGCCCGTCTAGACTGATCAACCCAGACATCACCACTGCCATATGTTTTCAAATTAAGCTAGATCTCTTGATCAAAGGAATAGGATTACTTAAACATTCCATGTATCTTAACTATGTACCTTCTCCATGACTGCAGAAAGATTTTATTCAGTTTTATACAGTAAACTTTAGCTGCTTCAGACTGAAAGCAATGCCTTCTTATTTAGAACGGACGGCTGAGTCTCCAGCATCTTAGATATGCAAGGGTGAAATTCAAGCCGATCTTGGCTGCAGAATCATGGCTCTCTTCAATAAAAACACTGGATGCAACCCAGCCAAATCTAATCACTTTAAAGCCCCATTGATTTCAACAGCAGAAGGCTGAACACCACTTTAACTTTGGCTGGTTTGAATACCCAGCATTTCTAGGCTACAAGGAAAAATTACAAATGAAATTATAGTTGTTTGTGCATGCGATCTAAGAGCTAACAAACAAAAATGTAACATAAGAAGGAAACAAAAATTCCAAGATGAAAGTACCCCATATTACTTGGTATAGTCTCATAATATTTTAAGGGATTTTATTCACGAGAGCAGAAGCAACTTCAAGAGGTATGGGGGAAAGGCAACAGCCTGCAACAGCTGCTGCAAGGATAATAGGCGTGCAGGGAAGGAAGTACAGCACAATACTATATAAGCTGCGTGTCATTCATTTTCACAGCAATCTTGTGAAGTAGATCATAATTGTTCCCAAGTCACTGCCTCTGAAGCCCTAGATGTTGTGACAGCTGTGATCTGTGAGCCACTGGCTCATATGCTTAAAGGGCTCCCATGAATGCAAAAGTGGGAACAGCTCCATCTGCAAAAAGCTGCCCCAGCACAATGTCTGAACCACTGCGGAGACACCAGGGATGCTGAATGAGTGAGCCTGCTTTCCCAAAAGATGTAGCTGAGACGGAAACCAAGCCTAGCATTCTCGGGCTCACATGCAATACATTAACACCCCCTGCCCTATCTCCCGAAAGCCTCCTTTGAGGTGTTAATGCTTGCACTGTTAAAAGAACTACAGACGCATGCTCATCTCACTTCTTTCAGACATTGTTCTATCTGGAGATGGGTCAGCCAGGTTGAGGGGAATCCAACCATCTGGAATCCTTGGCACAATGACAAGTCCTCCCATTCTTGACAATTCTTGCACTCTGCTCAGGTTGTAGAGCTGGTCTACTTCATCCCATTAGTCAAAACAAGATTTGAGCAAAACATTTAAAAAGATTTCATTTTGGACACAGCACAGCAACATATTTTCCAATGAAATGAGAGAACATCAGTAGATTATGGGGCTTCAGCAGGAGATGGTCCCACTCCAATGGAGATTTTGACTATATGTGATAATTTCTTGGTCGGCGGGTTTCTTACCATAGTTTAATAAAAATTAAATTGGAATAAATGCCCAAGTAACTAAACTTCTGTCAATTTTATCTATAATCCATAGAACTGTTGTTATTGCAATGCAGAAACCGGTACACACAAATAGTGCAGTATTAAAGAATATGCACCCCAATGGTCTTTAAAAGTGACCCCTGACCTGTAAGTCTCTCTTTTTAGTAGGTTCTCCCAGCAACAGACTCAGAACTTTGAAGGACCATAAGTCTATGATTTCTCCACAGCCAGAGGCAGAGCAGTAGGAATTTGGAGCTGTGTGTAAATCATCTCACTCTCTTCCTTCCCTGAATGTCTTTTTAGCTGTATAGCCAGACATCTATAGACTGCTGCGGTTCATCTTTGTCTACAAAACACTCCTGGCCAAACACTCTGTCCTCATTTTAGCCTCCATCTTGGCACATGAATCCCATTACAAGCTTTTGGGATAAGCCTAATGTTGCAGTTGTGCCCATTGTGAAGTGAGCAAGCCCCATCAAACCCAAAGAATCTTGCGTAATAGGAAATGGCAACCCAAAGCTATATAATTAATGGCTGGGTCTTCACGTGCACTGCTGTACAATTGGTAAGAATTAATTTAATCAGAGGTTAAAATCTGCATGTCATAATCTGACAGCTACACCTTGAAAATGTAGTGGTGTATTTTTTGTCCTAAGAAGGTAGAACTGATAACTGAGCAGCTATTTGATAGGGTGACGTCACATGATCTCCATGTACATCTTTATTTGCACCAAACATTGTTCTCACACCTGTGTTTCTAGTACAGTTCATTTATGGTGCATTGCTGCCTCCAAACTTTGCATTAATAGCAGCCCAGATGTTGTTATCTATCAAGGAATTAGCTGCTGGCCCACGGAGCCTGCGTTATATCCGAAATGCTTTGTTACTCTGTGCATCTGGGTATCCACAAAGTCTAAAAACAAAGCACACATGATCAAGTCTCCTAGCATACTGTATATATATTGAGCCTAACCAAACTTTGACACAGAAGAAGCAAAAGTAAAGTTTTTTGAATTGAAAGAAAGTTTTTCTCCATTAAAAGGCCCAGAAATAACAGGGCATTCTGTTCCTGCATGGATATGTGATACTTGCTCATCATTTTTCCAACTGTAGAAAGAAAAAAAAATTCTTTAAAATCCAGAGGAAGTCTAGAAGGGGTTTAAAGACTTGAGGGAATCCATATTCAGTTATATAATATTTTCAGTTTTCTGCCCTATAAGCTGGCTGAATTCCCATCCACACCACAACCTCCCTCAATCTGATCCAGTTTTCCTACAGTTGCCTTTGAAATCTACATTACAGAATTTTTTTGTGGGGCTTGAGGCTACCAGTATTATGAATTTTTTTACAGCCCATGCTGGCCTTCTATGTTATTGAAACAAATGAAAAGTCAAAATTGTAAAAGGGGTAAGATGCCTTCAATTTTACATGCATCAACCCAAATGGATCATGTTTTTGAAATGTGTTATTTCTGAAGGACTGTTTGCTTTATTTGACATTCAGCAAGGTCTATTTGTTGACCTAAGAAAACAATGTTTTTTAAATAAAAAAAATCAATAGAAGCCCTGTCTTGCAATGCCAAAGCTGAACTTTGACAACTGCATCTATTTTTCATTCTGCTTAACACTGTCAACAAAATGTATTCCCGAGACCTCCAGAGTCTTTTAAATACAGTGATCCATAAATATATGAGCATTTGACCCAACTCTAATTGTTCAGTACACAGGCAAAGTTCATCTCATGGCTCAGGAAAAACGCTGGACAGAGTAGTAAAAAATGAAATAGAGTATTTGAAAAATCTAAGCTTCCCAAGTGGAATTTTTGAGCTATCATAACTTAATGAGAACATCAGTGTCAGGCAAGAGGAGGAGGCATTGCAAATGCTGACCTTCCTTACTTTCCCCTTAGGAAACCGATTTAAAAGTAAGATGATGTGTCTGGATACAGCTTTTTTGGATGCTGGTCAAGTCTGGAATTACTGGGCTTTTGCAAGAAAGAACTATTTAAATCCTTGTTGAAGACAGTTGCCTGCTTTATGTCATTTTGAGCTCTTACTTCAGAAACACAATGTTCTTGTTACCCTTTAACATGCTTTTCGCATCGTGGTGCTTGTTTACACAGGGATGGCAATAGTGATCAAGTGAGGTAATGCATTGAGCGTCATATAGGACTGAAACTCTGCATTTCACTCTGGAGAGAGGTGAGACAACATTTCTGGAGGAATGCTGGGAGTGTGTGCAGTTGTGAATCCATAATATACTACTCTCATTGCAGCTAAAGATGCGTGATTTGACTTGACTGTTAATCTTAGAAGACCTGGAATGATACACTGTCAATCATTTTAAGGTAAATTCACCATTCTTGTAAGTTTCTCAATGTTTGGAGAAGGAATTCACTTTGCTCCCGATAGTGAACTGCATTTTAAGACTGATTTTGGTCTGCCTCTAAGTTTTAGTGAATTTTGAAAGGCTGCCTTCCTGACATTAACTTCCTCAAATATGCTAAATAGGTGGGTGAGACCAAAGGTAGAAGTGGATGGGGCCAAAGTGGGTGGGCCACGAGAAGTAAAAGAAAACAAACTTAGGAAGAAAATACCCTCCAGATAAATAAATTAAAACAAATACAGAAAGAATAAAGAAAAATTCCAGCACTCCTCTGCGCTGCTGCTCCTGCATCCTTTACACACTCATGGGCACACACACTCAAGACTCAGGTTCCTAAAGACAACTGAAAGATTTCAACCCCCATGAAAATAAAACCAACATTTGTGGGGGTTCCTAAAACCGTTGCAGTTTATAGACCTAAATTTCCACTTAAAACAGCAGGAAGGGGATTTCCTTGCATTGGAAAGGCAGGTCTCCTGGGAAGTGCACCAAAGACATGGGGCATCCTATGCCCTCCTGACATTCAACTCAGAGAAACAGAAATATGCTTTTCTCTGGTGGTGGCTCCTCAGTGGCGTAGCGTGGGAGGTGCAGGGAGGGGGGTGGCCGCACCGGGCGCAACATCTGGGGGTTAGGATTAGGGGGCGCAAATTACTTGCCTTGCTCCAGGTGCTGACAACCCACGCTATGCCACTGTGGTGGCTAGACACTGGAGCAAAACCAATATTAATATTCTTCATACCGGGAGACAGAGCTGATGGCTGCTGCTATGGGGGCAGGTGCAATACGGATTTACCTTTAAGCTGCCACTGCTGGAGTAGAGCCCAACTAAGGAGGGAGGAGAAAATTGTGGTGGCAGCAGGTCACCCAACAACACTCTTCTTCCCTGCTGCTCTCATGGATTGTGGCTGCCATGTCAGGTGCAGCAGCTTCTGCAGACCTCCCTGGAATTCCCTTAGGACAGTCCTTGGGGAAGAAATGTGCTGCCCCCGTACTGCCCAGCATTCATGGTTCTGCTCTCCACCAACATTTTACTTCCTTGAGCAGATTCACAATGCAGCAGCAGAAGAAGAAGACAACAACGGGGACCTGTTCCAGAAGAACTCCTACTACCCAGAACAGCTGCCCTTCTTCCATGCCTGATGCCATGTATCTGATGGATGGGCATGATTGACCTGCACAGACCAAATTAGGCATATAGGACTGACTGCACAGACCAAATTAGGCATATAGGACAGAGTTTCCTCACTGCTGCTTAAAACACTATACTAGCCCTCTTATTCCTAACATTACATATCTTCCAACATTTCTCCCTTGCAAATAAAGACATCCTAATCCATAATGATAATTTTACTAATTATACCCCATTCATCTGACTAGGTTGCCACAGTCACTCTGGGCACCTTCTAACATATATAAAAACGTAATAAAAAAAATAAACATTGAAAACCTTCAGGCGGCTCAGGGGTCAGATAACTCCATGCCCTCCAATATTTCTTTGATGAAAATAGGGACATCCTAAGGAAAAGCAGAACATTGCAGGATCAAATCAGAGACTGGACGGCTTCTCTACATCAGGGACATCGCTGAAAAATAGGAACACTTGGGGGGGTCAATATTATGCCATGTTCTGAATATTTCCTTTCCTTCTGTGCTTTTAGGCTTTTTTCTTTTTGTCTCTAGAAATATGCCATGACCTCGAGCCCATGCCTTCTTCTCCATGTCTTTGCTGCTGCACTGCTGCCCAACTGCTTCTCACTCTCCCCATCTCTTTTAAGATATATTTCTCTTTCCTAGCACGCACTATAACCCATTATCGTTTCTCTGCTCCAAATGAATTATAAAGCCAAGGATACTTCAGGTTTAGGATAAATGATGAGAAAGTGGTTTTCTGCTAGATGCTACAGAATCCCTCATAAAAAAGAGAGCCAGCAACTATGACAGCAGTGCTATAAATAATGGCTGCAAACCAATGTCGGTTATAGAAAGCAAAGAACCTCAGGCCTCTGATACTCAGTAGCAGAACTGCTATCAACATTAAGGCAGCAGGATTTTGTTTGGCATGGTTTAAACACCCTAAAATTGGGGTCTTGCAAAATTGGAAGAGTTAGATATTATTTTACCTCATCCATGACTTTAGCCATGATTCTTCATGTTCAATTCAAACCCTTTAAAGTTTGGAACACTTTAGTATCCCTAGATCAGAAGTTTTCAACCTTTTCAAGTCCATGGCTCCCTTGACCAACCATATTCTTTCTGTGGCTCCCCTGTGGGAGAACTGGGGTTCTGTTACGCATAAGGGGGGATTCCCCCATTTGACCCTGCCCCTTTTGGGGGCTGTTTTTGGCGTGCGTGTAAGTGGGAGTGCATGTGTTGATGGGAACCCAAGCAATGCCACTGCTCTGCAGGGCTGAGCTGACACACTCCACATGGCACCCCAGCCTGCCTTTCCCAAAATTAGGGTGCACATGGGGGGGGGATGCTGGAGAGGGCAAAACAATAATTAAGTTCACAATCAGGAATATTTTGTTACTGCACCGAAGGAAAGTGTGAGACACACAGCACAGGACACACATGCAGACATAGTCCTTTCCTGCAACATGCTCCCTGTTCCCATAAAGCTGGTTGACTGTCAACGAGGAGGGGGTTGCTGGGGGGAGAGGTAGAGAAGAAGAGGGAAGAGGGATGTTGGGGGTAGAAGGAGAGAGGAACACAGAAGACACTCTTCATTCTCTGAGTTATTTTTAAATCCCTCCTTGTAAAACACACACATCCAGGCACACACACCATCAAGCTACTTTGCTATGTTCTTGCGCTTCCCAAGCCCTTTATGTAAAACTATGGAACTGTTACTTACTGAAGCTGGGGAGGATTTTAGTTTGTGGTGGGGGGAAGATTTTAAGAAGAGGCACATGGGGGGGGGGGGAAGAGTTGCAGGAAGATAATAGGCTGCAAGTTCATGAAAGGACAGCCATCTGGGGCTCCCCTGAATGTTCCTCAAGTCACCTCAGGGTCAAATTGTGCATTAAAAAATCTCAACACCTTTGATTCCTCTAAAAAAAAAAACCCCTCAACAACTGTCCTGATTTTCACTTTTGGAGATATGGCAACCCTAATTTTAGTATACAGCATTTTCAGTCATACTCCCAGGGTGGTTAACAAAAAAGAAAACAATGAACTGTTATCGGTAATATCCCATGTTTTTGCTGCACCCAAAGACCTGTTTGCTAATCAGATTGATTATGCATAGTCAGTCGTCTTAGTATCTGGGATGAGGGACCTGTATCCCTCCAGATATTGTTGAACAACAGTTTCCATTATCCCTTGCCATTGGCCATGCTGGCTAGGGATGATGGGAGTTGTAGTCCAACAGCATCTGGAGGGCCACAGGGTAGTCATCCCTGCTTTATAACAATGTATTTCTTTAGAAAAAAGGGCATTAGAGACTTGATTCACAAATGTACAGACTAGCCTCCAAGTAAAATTGATTCAGACTCCCACACCCATCTCTATTTAGCAGAGGAAAATCCATGGCAGAAATTCATATTAGTATTATGAAGAACCTGTGAGTCTTTGATTCAAACAAAACAAATATCTACTCACAACACCAACAAAAACTTTTATGTAATTCTTCTGCCATATCTATTGGTATACTTCATTCTAAGCACTTGTGTTGAGCTGTGAATTTATAATCCATAATTTCAAGATGATAAAAAGGTACTTAACATTGGTTGTTGAATGGATGCATTCATTTACTCATAACAGGGTATTATAGCATTGCTACAAGTTAATACAGCAATATAACAAACTAATTCTTCCTAAATGAAACCATAGTAAAAACATGAATAAACCTGGTATCACAGATTCATTGGATTATAATGTGATGTGCAACAGTGCACACTGAGACATGAAAAAGTGTAAATAAAATTTAACAGCCACCTGCTTGATGTACACAAATAGCTAAATCAGAGGCTATCTGAGCAAACCATAAAATATACAAGAAGCACTTATCAAAGAACAGCTAGCTCCTTTTTTTTTTTTTTTTGGAAGTGTGCACAGGTCAACATGTTCATGAGCGTTAGAAACCAAAGTCAGAACTGAAATATGGGAAGTAGTTGCAACTTTCACTGAAAGCAAATGGAACAAAAGAAGGTATCTGATGAATATTATTCAGTTTTCTGACATTTTCTCCTCCTTTGTCCATTTTGTTTGAATAAAACATACAAACTTTTTAATTTTATTCTCTCTCAGTTAATTGACACACTGTTAGCACAAGTATTCTGACCCACTGGTTATATTACAAGAGGCAATAATCACAAAGACTTAGAATAATTTCTGTTATGTTTGAGGCACAGATGGCCTCTTAGGTATTACAACCATGTCCTGATGTCTATGAAAAATTAATGTCAGAACTAGGATATGTGACTTGGTTCTTAGAAAGATGCTAGTCTTCCAGAGTCATTTTGGGAGAATTGCCGGGTGCAGTTCTACACTCCTATTTCTGCATAGTTCTCTAATTTTATGTTTTCAAGGCTGGAAACTGTAAAATTGAGGCAGTCCCAAAGGCCAGAGAAGGCCTCTTTTGCTCTCACTGGAAACTAAGGATAGGTTTACACTGTTACATCAGTGCAGGTGTAGATGACCAGAAAGCCTAATGTGAACCAGGCCGTACGTAAAGGGAGTAAGCAGCCATCAGGGTTGATGAAGCATTTGCTATAATTTTGAAGGAAAATGTAGCCAATCTGCTTCAAATTATTTAATTGCAATGGTTCAACAGCCAGCAGTGGAGTGTTAATTGTACATTGAGCCTTTGACTACAACATGTCTACTCAGAAGTAAGACCCACTGAATTCAATGGTTACCTCCAAGGTAACTGTGTAAAGACTGTGCAGTCTTATACTACAATCCTAAGCATTTTTACTCAGACGTAAGTCCTTCTGAGTCCAATAGGACTCACTGTTATGTGCTTGATCATTCTTACTTTCCATTATTATTATATTTATATAATAATAATGTGCTGAGGAGAGCATTTCCTGTGAGAAGTACTCTGGGGACAAGTGGGAACTGCTTTTCCTTAGCAATACTGTATGTGAAGGGGGAAAACACACAGCCATGCATGGATGGAACTGCCTGATCTTCTGTCAGGCCACTTGGTCTCTCCAGCTCAAAAACTTGTGCTCTGAAAAAAAAGTCATTTCAGAGGCTCAGAGGAACTTTGCAAGTTGGGGTGTTCTTTACTGCTTTTCTTTGGGGGGTGGGATGGTTGGCTTGGTGCATATTACCATACCTGCCTTCTGAACATAAGAGGAACGGGGCTGAAGGAAAACACAAGGAATAAATAAAAATGTTATATAAAAAATAAAACATTGCATTCAAATGATATATTGGTCTTAGCTACGCCCAAAAAAGTCAACAAACCTCCCTAAAAAGCTCAACAACTTTGACCTGAACCCCCCCAAAAAGGAGTGGCCACCGAGACCATATAACACCGGTCCTGAAACACCTACATTGGCTCCCAGTATGTTTCTGAGCACAATTCAAAGTGTTGGTGCTGACCTTTAAAGCCCTAAACGGCCTCAGCCCAGTATACCTGAAGGAGCGTCTCCCCTCCCCACCGTTCTGCCCGGACACTGAGGTCCAGCTCCAAGGGCCTTCTGGCAGTTCCCTCATTGCGAGAAGTGAGGTTACAGGGAACCAGACAGAGGGCCTTCTTGGTAGTGGCGCCTGCCCTGTGGAATGCCTTCCCATCAAGGAAATAAACAACTATCTGACTTTTAGAAGACATCTGAAGGCAGCCCTGTTTAGGGAAGTTTTTAATGTTTGATGTTTTATTGTGTTTTTAATATTCTGCTGAAAGCTGCTCAGAGTGGCTAGGGAGGCCCAGCCAGATGTGTGGGGTATAAGTAATTTGTTGTTGTTGTTACAGTGGTACCTTGTTTTACAAACATAATCAGTTCTGGATGTCCGTTCTTAAACCAAAAACGTTCTTAAACTGAGGCACGCTTTCCCTGAGGAGGCCTTCCACAGCCAGTGTCCTTCCACCTATCAGATTCTGTTCTTAGACAATGGTAAAGTTCGCAAACCAGGACACTACTTCCAGTTTTGTGGCGTTCGTAAACCGAATAGTTAGTAAACAGGGCTGTTCTTAAACCGAGGTACCACTGTATTATTATTATTATTATTATTATTATTATTATTATTATTATTATTATTTTATGCCCTTTAAAAACAAATCTGTTGAGGCGCGTGTGTGAGAGTGTGCACAGGTGTGTGTATGCAAATGTGCATGGGGGTGGGGTGCCAAACTGAGTCTTTCACCTGGGTGACAGAAAGTCTAGTTCATAGGTAGGCCAACTAACGGCTGTGGGCCAGATCAGGCCCAATTGCCTTCTGGATCCGGCCTGCAGATGGTCCAGGAATCGCTTCGTGGATCGCCAGCACATGTTCTTTCCCTCTCCCTCATACGGTGCCAGCGCCTCCTCCCTCCCTCCTCCTGTCTTCTCTCTGCCCTGCCTAGAGGAGGAAGGGGGCTGGGCTTTGTTGGTGCCAGCAGCAGCAGCAGCACTCGAGCAGCCGCCATTTTAAGCAGCCCTTTTGCCCCTGTCACTGCCACCCCCTGCCGCTCACAAGACACAGGTAAGCAGCCACCAGGGCTCAAGGTTCTCTTGCATCACCCCCCCACAAAATATAGTTTGGCCCTCCACAAGGTCTGAGGGACAATGGACCAGCCCCCTGCTGAAAACGTTTGCTGACCCCTGGTTCACCCTGCCTTTGTTCCCCTTAATGGCCCATCACTCAGTTGATCACTTTACTAGGAAGCTAGCCTGGCTTATAGTTTAACATTTACTGGATCCAGGGGTTAGAAGGGCCTTGGCATACAGCCTAATTCCCCACCCCTGCAACTCACACTACCACTATTCCACAGGAAAAGGAACCTGAAAAGAGAAGAGTGCTCAGGACTCCCATGTGACTGGCTAAGATGAAAAAGAAAACAAAAACAGAACCCAAAGTTATTAGAGGCAAATATTTAACATACACAAGAAGGCTTCTGGGACAGAAAGCAATGCTTTTTGCTAGGAAGACAAAACAATCTATTCTATCAATGGCATTTTCTTCCACCAAACTTTCTTCCAGAAAATCCTCAGTTGCATACTCCTATCCTGTCCACTTAAATCCCATCTTGGATAATCCACTGGCTGAAATGTCTCTTGTTTGAGCCCTTCTTATGTTTCCCTCCTAAAACTCATTTAAATGCAAATCAATATCAAAACACTTCCTCAGAATTTGAAATACTCTCAATTCCTTTATTCTTTGTGCTCTTCCAAGGCATCCTTTTCATCTCAGTGAGTTTAGATTCTGTTGTAAACAGATAATACGATAGCATCATTAAGATTTTAATACCATTTGATTATTTTTTTACTAGCTTACATACAGGTTTAGATTCAACTTTATGGATTGTGAGAGCTGGGCACAGACTCTAAACACAATGCGCTTGAAAGCCATGCCCAGCAATGCATTTTGGGGGAGCCATAAGCCATCAGAGTTATTCCCCCAGCCACACACCCCCATTAAATGGAAAGCAGTTTCTTGTTTCTTAGCCAAATGAGAAATTTATATCTTATAGTCCAAAGGAACTTACTTTAATAAATTATGGATATTATGAGCTGTTCTACACTCAGCTTAACAAATAGTCAAGCAGGGAGTGGAGCACAATTGCAGTGCATATATAGAATCTACTATGGGCAGGAGTCATCTAATGAGTCCCATCCCTGGAAGCCCTGTGCAAGGACATCTGCTTGTGCAAGAGGGCTTCCCCCTCTCCTCCTCTGCATCTCCCCCCAATTGGCTCCAGGGGATGTTGGGAGAACAGAGTGCAAGGAGAAGGGGGATCATTCCTTCTGGCAAGCTGAAATACTTGCACTGGCAGAACAATCAGAGAATTGCAGAGTTGGAAGGGACCCCCAAGGACCATCTAGTCCAACCCCCTGCAATGCAGAAATCAGAGGAATAGGACATTCCATTCCTCTCTGGAATTAGCTGCCAAACAATGCCTCCCATAGCCCCCTGCCTGCGTATCTGATATTTGGGCTTGCCACCAAGCATTCTCGTAGTAAGCCTTTCAGATGTTCTGTGCAATGAATGTGTGGGGGAGAGACTGCAACAGCAAGCTCCAGCCCTAACCCACAGCATTTTTTTTTTACTGCTTGGTGATATTTTTGTCTTTAAAGGACTGAAAAAGAGCCTCTGTGCAGGACTGTATATGAGAAGGGCTCTCGCTTCATGAAATCAGGAACCTTGGAAAAGCAGGGTTCCCACCGTGAGGGGCAGAGAGGGGCCACTGTGCAAACAACTGTACACACGGGGGCTATTTGTGAAGAGCTTTGCACGACTGCATGAAAACTAAGTGCACAGCAATCCCACTTCACCCCCCTTGCATTTATTATGTCTCTTATGAAGCCTTAGCCAATCACAGCTCTGTTGTGTATATATTTTTCTGATACCCACAGATGTGAAGAACTTCCCCCATTCTCTCACTCTATCTCAAAAGGAAATTTGGGGAAATACTTTAGAATGGGTGAAATGCTTTTTAAGACAACATGTTTTTACTTCCTCAAAATATATACAGGTACAGTATGAGGATTTTGGTGCCCAGAACTGGACCTACGTTTCTGAGGGTAAGAGCTGCTTGACTGCGGAACAGACTCCTTGGGAGGTAGTGGACTCTCCTTCCTTGGCAGTTTTTAAGCAGAGGTTGGATGTCATCAGTCATGGATGCTTTAGCTGAGATTCCTGCATTGCAGGGGATCCCTTCCAACTTTACAATTCTACTATTCTTTTCTCTATACAGTATTTTGAATGGATATCTCTATCTATCCATGCACGACAACTTCAGATATCTGATAAAGGGGTCCTGGACTGGCCAGCAAGTTTATGCCACAATCAATTTGCTAGTATTTAAGGTGCCACACAACTCATTACTGAAGGAAAGTGGGTGTACCTTGAAGGGAATATCAATCAAGAGAAGCCTGGTTTCACAACCAGATGCAAATTTTATGAGAGAGTTAAATTTCCATCAGAAATTGACCAACTTCCCATCATTGATGAGGGTTTTTGAGGCTGGCCAGGCCCCATTAGGCTGCACACAGCTTTTTAATTTATTTGTAGCTAGAGAAATGGATCTTAAGCTAACAGGCAGGGCACCAACCACACACACAAAGAGCTGTGAGACTTACTGGTAATTAGTATTGGGAAAGCACTGGGGAAGCCTTTGAGGAAGGGGGCAAAGGTAAGGCAAATTATTATTAAGAAAGCATCTCTGTGCAATTCCCACTACAACAGAGCATGAACTTTCCAATGACAACTCTGAATTAATGCATGATTAAGCCCGCAGTTACACACTTATCTGGAAGCACGTCCCACTGAACTCATCATCAACCATTGGGTATGATGGCTGGGCTAATGGGAACTAGAGTCCCACAGGTTCCTCATCCGAGATTTAAATATTTATTAGCCCCTGGATACCAGGCTGAGCAGGCACACAGATCAACCAATCATGGTTTTCCTCATTATGGTAAGATGTGTTGTATTTCTGCTAGAGTTGGCAAACTAATTCTGCCTTATTGTGGGGCCACCAGGGAAGCTTTTCATTAAATCCCTATAATTAGTGTGGCCATGTGTCCTATTTTAGGGAGCTCAGTCCTCTACTTGAAGGGTTATCCTGTTTAAAGACAGAGAACTATAAGAAGGAAAAGGAGGGGTCTTATTATTGCCCATCAACTATTAGCACCTGGCAGGCATGCTGATTTGGTCTCAACATTGGTAGGGGGGCATTGCACGTGCATGACATCACATGTGCAATGCCCCCGCCCCAGTCCAGCCAGGACTGCCGGGACGCATCCCTTTGAGGATCACCAGAGCACCTTCCCAGAAGGCACTCTGACAATTGCGGTGGGGAACATGGAGGGTGAAAATCACTGTTGTTTCCCTCTCCTGCAATTTTTTACTCATTTACTCTTAATCTGCTTTCCATACTCTCTTCACAAGTGTAGACATTCTTTATATATAATACTACTCCTCTTCCATTCCTGTTTGATCTATTCCTTTTGAGTAGGCTATACCCATCAAGAGTCTTATCCCACCAGGTTACAGTAACACCTATGAAGTCATATTTGCCAGCCATCATTCAGAGCTCAAGTTCTTCTTGCTTGTTTCCCATACTCTGAGCATTTGTGTAGAAAAAATTGAAACCACAAGTTATTCCTCCACACACTGCTGCCTCTCTCCCCTTCTATCAGGAGTAACCTGCCACCACCACACATCTCTTCCTTCTCTGTTGAGTGGCAGGAATCATGTACCCTGTATCTTCTAATGCCACTAAGGCGTGTTCTGAAGTCTGTAACTACTATGCTTGCTTCTCTGGCTGAGAATCAGTGTCCAAGGTGAGGGCATGGAGTTGACTTTGTACCTCCAATGACACACCATGGCTCCTGGCAGTCCCGCTTTTTTGTGCCTCTTGTACTGAAATGACATTTAGATACCAGGTGACATTGACTTCCGGCGGCGCGCGTTTCCGGTGTGGAAGGGTTTTGGCTGTGAGCGCGAAACCAGTCCGGTAAGGAGGGGGAAAAGGGGGTGCCGAAGGGCGAGAGCACCCCAGATACACGTCCGGAGGGTGTCCGGAGATACAGGGAGCCAGCGGAGACCAGACGCGGCTTGCCCCGCTGTCAGGTAGCCTTGTAAAAGGTGAAGAGAACGGCGGCGCTAGGCAGCAGGTCCGAGGCAGCCATTTCCTCCCCCCCCCTCCAACAAAGGACAGCCCAGCCCTCGCCGGAGATTAGCGACCCGTTTCCAAATACAAGAAACCCGAAGAAAGGACTAAGCTTAAAGGTCTTACAATCTTGGAAATAAAATCACGGGTAAAAAGTGAAGTTATAGGGGTTCAGCCTTTACCAGGATTCGATAAACACGCAGAGAAACAGCAGAGTAAGGGCAAACGCACCGAATCACCACTAGAGACTAATTTGTTTCCCTAAAAAGACTCTAATATCAAATATCGGACCCTCATTGAAAAAGAGGTGCTTAAACAGGGAACGGAAGAAGAAGGTACAGAAAAAGAACAGTCTAAATAACTTAAAAGGAGCGCTGGAAAACACTGATTTCTTAGCGCTACGCCCAGCGGAAAGCGGAAGAGGAGAGAATGCAAGGACGCCATTATCGGAAACAGAGGGGGCTAGCGATCAGCGATTAGCTCAAAAGAACAACAAAGAACAAAAGAACAATTAAAACTTACTTCTCCAGCAGCTCAGGCGAATTTGACTGGAAATTGGGCGACTGTGCTTCTGTCTACTTGTTGATATCTCAGCGCCAGACCGGGCTTATTTATACCTTCTCTGATTTCAGCGGTTGGCTTAAGGATCGGTATACAGCTCTCCACTTATTTATGCAGAGGGACCCTTGGCTTGCATGTGTAAAGAGCTAGGTTCTTGGATTTAAACAGCGACTGCCAGCGTTACTCAGATACTCCACCGCTGTCTTGGGCTGTTGGATCCCTTGGGCGCTTGTGGTTTGTGCTGCAATCTCCCTGCGTAGTGAGCCTCCTCTCAGAACTAAGCTATACAACGACAGAGAGCGCCATCTAGTGGACAAAGTGACTATTACTATTACATGCAGAAATTTATAATTTGATGTAGCCTTTTCTTCTTTTCCCTCTCTCACTCCTAACCCAACACCTTTACCCTTTGATTCCCCTTCGCCTCCCTCCCTCCCCCCTCCCCTTCTCCCCTTTTCGCTCCCCTCTCCTTCTGTTCTCCCCTTTTCTTCCCTGCTTTACCTCCGGATTTTCACAGGAAGAAGGGGTGTAGACTTTTGACGGGGAAATTTCTAATCCCCCTACCCAAATAATACCAAACAATAATTAACAATAATTAACAATCACTCAAAAAACTATCACTGCCAATTTAAGGTATATCCAAGGTATTTCTCCAGTGCCGACGTACGAACTTTTATATATATGAACTTTAATCCCGTGGGCATACCTGAAGGTCTCTAAGGGTGTAACACAGTGGAAAAGAATAAGTGGCTTTATGTGAATAATTTAAGGACGGATAAAAAACTGTGGGGTAGAACTAAGCAGGGTAAATCAATCTCAGTTTTAAAGTGTTGCATCTATAACACCTGCTGTACTAAGTATTAAGTACCAGAGCTCTTCTAGCATTAAGAATGTCAAACACTGGGAAAAGACCTGAAGGAGGAACACCAGTGGAAAGGAAGGGGTCAAAGCAAGAAGGAGATTTTAGAGCAGAGATTTTGAGAATGTTTGCGGAGATAAAACAGAGTGAGACAAATGTAGAGCGTAAATTAGAACAAGTGGAACACAGAATAGGGGAAGTAGATAAGAAGCTAGACGAAACAGTAAGTGAATTGAAGAACCAAATGAAAGAGGTATTCAGGAGGACACAGACAGTGGAAGAAGGTCTGAAAAAGACAAAAGTAGAAGTGAGAGATATAAGGCGTGAGGAAGAAAAGATTAGAGCTGAGATTCTGGATTTGAACAAAAGTCAGGAAGATATGAAAGACTGGATTGCCATGAATGAACTAAGACAGAAGGAGTCCAATCTTAGGATGAGAGGGATACCCGAAGCCCCGGGAGAAAATATAAAAGAGAAAGTAATAACAGAATTAGCTTCCTGGCTGGAATTACCAATAGAAGAGGTTGAAAAGGCAGTGCAATCGGCTTTTAGACTAAAAACTAAGACACCAAAGAATAAAAGAATTGTAGGAGACTGCCTAGTTGTGTTCAAGGAGAGAGAAATAAGAAATAGGGTTCTCCAAAAAAATAGAGAGAAAAGGTTAAACATTGCAGGGAATTCTATAGTGATCTTTAAAGACGTCCCAGTTAGGCTCCTAAAACGCAGGGATACCTATAGAGAATTGGTACAGATACTTAAAAGGAATAACATTGAGTTTAAGTGGGAGTTTCCCGAAGGCGTCTCCTTTACATATAGAAGTAAGAGACAAAAATTGACAAATCCAGAAGAAACAGACAAGTTTTTAAGGAAGTATAAAGAACTGAAACCGCAAAGGGGAGGGGGTGGAGGAGGTGAGGTGGGGGCGGAGGGGGATCCGGAGGGAGGAAGGAGGAATTCGGGAGAGGAGGAAGGAGAAGAGGGAGCGACGGAAGAGGAAATCTAAAAAAGTAACAACAGCCACTCCTCTCCCTCTCCCTCAATTAATCCAAAATGGTGTTAAAGGTTTATAGTTGGAATGTTAATGGGATGAACGATAAGGGAAAGAGGAATAAAATTGAGCATATTTTGAAGAAGGAAGGACTAGATATTATTTGTCTACAAGAGACTCACATTGCGAGGAAGCACAAGAGAATTTTGATCAACCATAGACTAGGAAACGAGTTCATATCCTCAGATCAGAGTAAAAAGAGGGGGGTAGTTATCTATATTAATAAACAAATCGAAGCGAAACAATTATTTAAAGACGAAGAAGGAAGGATATCAGCAGTCCAAGTTAATTGGCAGGGAGAAAAGATAATAATAGTGGGAATATATGCCCCCAACGACAACAAATCAGATTTTTATGGGAGGCTTGAAGAAACGTTATCTGACTACGCAGATCAGAAAATTATATTGCTCGGAGACATGAATGGCGTGGCGTCGTTAGAGTTAGATAGACAAAGGAATACCAAAGGCAAAGAGGGAAAGTTACCCAGAACTTTTTTTTCCCTGGTCCAAAATTGCAACTTAGTGGATATTTGGAGATATAAATACCCCTTGGAAAAACAATATACCTTTCATTCAGAACCCAATGAGTCACTTTCAAGACTAGATCAGATTTGGATTTCGAAAGAACTAGTTCTAAGATCGAAAAAGGTAGAGATCCAGGTTAGAACAATCTCAGACCACAATCCAGTAAAAATGGAATTGAAAGGACAAGAAAGCAGATTAAATAGATGGAAGTTAAAAGACTATCTCTTGGATGACCAAGAGATAGTTGAAAAGGCCCAAAATAGACTAAAAGAATATTTTGAGGACAATTTAGGCAAAGGTACAAAGCCAAGGGTGGTCTGGGACGCAGGCAAGGCGGTGATGAGGGGTTTCTTTATCCAACAGAACGTAATCAAAAATAAAAAGAGGGAAAAAGGGAAAAAGGAAATCGCACAACAAATAATGGAGAATGAACAGAAATTAAGTCAAAACCCAAAAAATAAGAAGATAAAAGAAAATATTAAGGTACTACAAGCCCAATACGCAATGCTGATCAATAGAGAGATAGAATGGAAGGTTAAAAGATTGAGACAGAGGAATTTCGAATATGCCAACAAATCAGGGAAGCTCCTAGCGTGGCAATTAAAAAAAAGGAAAGAACAGAGTACAATAAATAAGATAGTGGTGGAAGGAGTAGAGATAAATAAACCGAAAGAAATAAGGAGTGCCTTTACAGACTTCTATGGAGGACTCTTTAAAAATACAGGAAAAAATATGACGAGGAAAATAGAGAGATATCTAAAATCCAAAAATATTAACAAAATTACCACAGCTGCAAAAGAAGAGCTAAATGCCCCAATCGAGACAGAAGAAATTAGTGCAATAATAACAGACTTAAAAAACGGGAAAGCCCCAGGCCCAGATGGGTTAACTAGCAGATATTACAAAGAGTTGGGATCGGTTTTGGTGAATCCACTACAAGAAGTGATGAATAACATTCTTAAGGAAAGAGAAATACCAGAGACGTGGAAGGAGGCATTGATTACACTAATCCCCAAACAAGACTCAGACCCAGAACAAATTAAAAATTATAGACCGATCTCCCTGCTAAATATAGATTACAAGATCTTTACAGGAGTTTTGGCAAGGAGACTAAAAACTGTTTTGGCTGAAAGTATTCATAAGGACCAAGCGGGCTTTCTGCCAGGAAGGCAAATGAAAGACAACATAAGGAATGTTATCAATATTATAGAATACTTAACAGAAAGATGTGATAAAGAAGGTTTACTGTTATTTGTGGACGCCGAAAAAGCGTTCGATAACGTAAACTGGGAATTTCTGCTGAAACAACTGGAATTTATGGAAGTAGGTACTAAATTTTACAACGGGATAAAAGCAATTTATACCGAACAAAGAGCAAGATTAATTATAAACAATGTGGAGTCGACCGAAATAATAGTAACCAAAGGAACAAGACAAGGATGCCCGCTGTCCCCATTATTATTTATAATGATATTAGAGACTCTACTTAATTCCATCAGAGATAATAAAGAAATCAAAGGAATCAGGGTCGGTCAATACGAATATAAGACTAAGGCCTTCGCAGACGACTTGGTTGTAACAATGGAAGACCCACTTGATTCAATAAAAGAAGTATTGGCAGAATTTGATCAATATGGGGAAGTAGCGGGCTTCAAATTAAACAAAAGGAAAACAAAAATAATAACTAAAAATATGTCGGTGGATAAAATCGAGGATCTACAAAGAGAAACAGAAATAGAAGTAAGTAAAAAAGTGAAATATCTGGGCATATGGGTAACGTCTAAGAATATAGATTTATTTAAAAACAACTATGAAACTACGTGGAAAAGAGTCAAGAAAGACATAGAAACGTGGGGAAGACTTAAACTGTCATTTTGGGGCAGAATAGCCATAATTAAAATGTCGGTACTTCCAAGACTACTATTTTATTTTCAAAACATCCCGGTGATAAAAGGTACAAAAATATTCAAAACCTGGCACAGGGAGATTTCTAAATTTATCTGGCAGGGAAGGAAGCCGAGAATAAAATTTAAACTATTAACGGATATTAAAGAAAGAGGAGGCTTCGCCCTGCCAGACCTGAAAATATATTTTGAGGCATCATGCCTGTGCTGGGTCAAAACATGGATAAAACTAGAAGAGGCGGAAGTGCTAGACTTAGAAGGCCACGATAATCGATTCGGGTGGCACGCATACTTGTGGCATGAGAGGAAGAAAGTGCATAAAGGATTTGGAAATCACATATTTAGGGGCCCTCTGATGGAAGTGTGGGAGAGGTACAGAGATGTTTTGGAACCCAAAACGCCACAATGGCTGTCACCACTAGAAGTTATGGCGGTTAAAAAGAGCGATAGGAGAGCTAAATGGGCAACTTACGAACAACTACTAATGAAAGAGGAAGGAAAGTGGAAAATGAGGCCGTATGACCAGGTCAAGTCCCAGGTGTATGACTGGCTGCATTATCACCAGATAAATGGAATGTTCAGGAAAGATATCAAAGACAAAGGCTATGCTGATAAGAGTTCTAGATTTCAAACTGAGATTTTGGAAAATAATACAAAAATTCTGTCCAAAATGTATAAACAATTATTGGACTGGAACCTAGCTGACGAGGAAGTTAAGGCAGTAATGATACAGTGGGCTAAAGATCTGGGTCGCAATATTTATTTCGAAGAGTGGGAAAAACTTTGGAACCAACATCTCAAATTTACGGCCTGTGTACTATTAAAAGAGAACTTAATGAAAATGTTCTATCGCTGGTATTTGACCCCCGCAAAATTAGCAAGAATGTACGGATCTAGTAAGAAATGTTGGAAGTGCAGGGAAAGGGAGGGAACTTTCTACCATATGTGGTGGGAATGCCAAAAGGTTAAAGGGTTTTGGGAGGAAATATATAATGAAATGAAGAAAATGTTAAAATATACTTTTGTTAAAAGACCGGAGGCGTTCCTGCTAGGTTTGGTGGGAAGGGAGATTAAGAAGGAAGATCATAAGCTATTCCAATATGCAATAACAGCAGCAAGGGTCCTAATAGCTAAAAACTGGAAACTAGAAGGTACGCCGTCATTGGAGGAATGGAGATCGAAATTATTAGAATATGCGGAGATGGACAGGTTGACAGGAAAAATCAGATACATTAAAGACCAGAGGTTTGTCAAAGACTGGGAAAGTTTTACAAAATATCTGGAAAATTTAATTGATGATCAGATAACTCTGGTGGGTTTCAAAGATACTCTGTAAGGGGTAAAGGGTAATGCCTAAAAGGAAAGGTACAAATGGAAATGTTTTATGGCATTACAAACAAAGAAATGCAGAAACATTATTTATTAGTAGCATGGACGATTCGTGGTAAGACTGAAGGAAGTCATCCTTTTCAGGAATATGTAAAGAATTGTCATGTTTGTTTGTAGTCTGATCTTGTAAATCAATAAAAATTATGCAAAAAAAAAAAAAAAATAGATACCAGGTGACATTCCACAACTGGTGAGCCAGTACTGTGAAGTCTTTTTCACTTGTTGCTTCCTGCCACACCACACACTGGGAGAAAGCTCCCAGAGATGGCAACCTTGATTGGGTAGGAAGATGTGGAAAGAGGCAATTCTTCAATCAGCAAGGTCCTAAGCCATGAAGCATTTTAAACATTTTAACAAGTTAAATACTTGTTAAGGGAGCTCCACAGAAAAGGGGTAGGAGCCATCTATGGACATTTTAACTAGTATTGGAATATGCCTCTGAATAACAGTTGTGGGAATCACAAATTGCACACAGGTCCTGCTTGCAGGCTCTCCATACGCATCTGGTTGGCCACTGTGAAAACAGGGTGTTGGGCTAGACGGGCCTTTGGCCTGACCCAGCAGGGCTCTTCTTGCTGTGTTAGCTGACATCTCTCTGAGACCTTTCTCCCTTAGCATATAACTCGGAAGATTCTTCCATCATGTTTCACCTCAGCACCCCATTAATCTTCTGTCTTGCCCATGGCCCTATGCAGTGCATGATAGCTCTGAAGTCTCTTTTCCTGTCACAAAATGAACACAACCAATTTTGCCATGCTGCGCACATAGAAAATGCATCATCAGCCAATGAAATTAACTGAAAGTCATCCACAAGTATATTTATATGCAGCTTGTCCTAAGAAGCTCAAAGAAGCTCACAAAAACAGGAAACTGTGATTAGACAGGTACCATAAAATAGTCCTAAGAATTTTATTTCTTTATTCCCATGTATTAATAATACCCCACCTTTTTTCTATCATGGAACCCTAGGCCACAAGTGGTCTCCCATGCAGGCGCTAACCAGACCAGCTTCAGTCCATACACTGGCTAAAGAGCAAGGCATTTTGTACAGTACTTCAGATCGCCGTTAGCAAGCTAAAATTCACATTGACAATTTCCCCTAAACATATAAAAATATTCTAGGCATGATTAATGAGCCACCTTCAGCCACTAGCTGAAGACAGCAGGGCTGTGCTCTCCCAGTCCAGGTGGAAGTGAGACAGAAAGCAGAGGCTTTTAGAAGACAAACAGCCAAACGTTGACAGAAGGAACTATTTCATCATACAACAGGTTGTATCTAATGCTGTGTGTGTGTGGAGCTTCACTTGGGGTGTAATCCCTCTCTCTCCTTCTCCGCACAACTTCCAACTCTGCGCCAAAGGGCCCCAAGCCTTTCAGACAGTCCATCTACTTCTATTTTTTGCAACACCCTAATTTGCACATATTGCGGGAATCAGAATGACTTCTAGCTGCCCTTCTAAAAGAAGCCAGTGGGGAGGCCAACCAATTAAATATTTTAATTTAACTGCTTTGCTGTGTTATTTTTACATGCTGGAGTGGGTAATGTTTTAAGACGTGCCTTGTACGCAAACACCACAAATGAACAATTTATTGTTTGAGAAACAAATCAAGTCACACCCTCTTTTACTAAGGAGGTCTGCAAGTCGCAATAAATGCATCAACAGAGAATACCCTTTCACAGCAGGCAGCACCAATTAAAATCCACAGTTTTAACCTGTAACTGAGTGAATTGATTAATCACACTGATTAATTGATCGTGGCTTCAGCCTTCCTACTGCAGTAGAATGAGCTAAAGAGAAATACAGCCTTATTACTTCCGAGCAGATGGTCACTCATCTTGTGTTCTAAGTAATTCTAATGTGCAAATGAAGTTGTTTCACCAGAAGACTCCTTAACAACTCCTGTGTCAAACAACTAGAGGTCCACAGAGGTAGATGGACACAACGTTATAGAATCCAGCCTGACATAAATTTTCTGGGAGACAAAAAAAGATGTTGCACAGAACCTCTGCTATGACCCAGCACTAAAGGATCAGCAGGGTGCTCCTCCACAGTCAACCAGCAAGGGGGGGGAAACCCCCAAAACAATGGTTGAAAGATTTAGAGGTCGCTATGGTTCAACAGCAGGGGCAGTCTGCTACACTGCCTGCTGAGAAGTATGTTTGCCACATGAGGGAGAAGTGGAGTGTCAGGAAACTCTATTTGTCATATTGGGGTACCCTGAGGATGCTCAATAGCAGCAACTATAGTTTGAAGCTGCTGCCCTGATCCCTTTATTCAGAAGAGGCAAGTAAGCCTGGCTGCAAGACTTAACGCCACGCAAATGCATTTAGGACTAGTGTGCCAGAGGGTATCGAGGAAAAAACATAACTCCAGCTGTTTTCAACTATTTATAAATTTATAAAGCTGCTATTTATAAATTATGCCACAGATTATGTCTCTTTAGTTATGCAAGAATCTCATGTTTTGAGCCCAAAGCCAGCATCCAATCAAGGAGACAAGTGTTTGAGAGCACAATGGTAGTCTTATTAAAATTCAAATAAAAGCAGTAATTTCCAAGTTGTGATGATGATACCTAATATACTGGGCTTGGTTTAACCAAAATTAGGCAGTTTTAAATCAAACCGATTATAGCGGAATAACTAATTGCATGCTCCAAGGTCCACCACTGCTCCACTGTATTCATGATGGTGCTATGTTCTGAATGACAGCTGGACGTGCTCAGGGCTGACCCACTCATGAGGCATCAGGAGGCAACTGCCTGAAACAGCAGAGGCTGGAGCACAGCAAGTGAGCAGTGCCTGGTCTCTTGCTTGCTTGCCTCACTGGCTGCTTTTCTTCTTCTCTTCCCTTCTTTCAATGGCTTGCAATAGCGCACCTCTGCTTTCCTTATCTCTCTGCTTCACTTTGAGCAAGGGAAGGAGGTCCTTCCTTAGAGCAATGCATTCTGGGAGAGATGCCCTAGAAGAAGGACTGTGTTTCTGCCACTTTTCCAATGTGTGTAGACATTCTCTTTTAAAATTATTAAAAGTTTCTCCCTTTTCCCTTGCTCTGATGGGTGCCCTGCTCATGGTGAGAATTCACCACCAGAAGCACATTTGTAATGTAAGATTACATTGTAATAGATTGAATACCCTTTTGGTTTGTTTATTTCATTAGCACTTTATTCAAATTCATGAAAAAGTCATTGCTGTTACTGAGAGTAACTGTTGAATGCCAGTTCTCATATTTCAGAAATGGTAACTGTGAAAGGTAGCCATCTTTTTCCTGTTGCTTCTGCAGCAAATGAAGGCAATCGTGGAATGATCTGGAAAGTGTTTGTGATACCGAGAAAGTCAAAAACCGTGGCTGGGTTGATTGACTTCTAAAGATAGAGTTCTAAAAAGGAGCCTGATGTTAGTTCCCCCCTTTGTTAAGTTTCTTTGTTGGAAGAACTGTTTTTTCTCTAAACAGAGCAGAAGCAGAGAGAGAGTGATGAGAGGTCCAAATGTGGAATGTGTTAATAAAATCCTTTCATCTGTTGGGGACAACAAGGAAGGGGAAAAGGAATGGAGTGGCGGATATTATGTTTGTTTTGTTTATTTGTCTGGCTCTAACTGACAGGGAGTTGACAACAGCATGAACAAATTGTTTGAGAGAGAAACAGACAGGCTAAAATGTTTGGTAAGTGACACTTCGGGTGGGAGATAAATACAGGCATCAATGAAACTATAGTTTCTCCAATATCTCAGACCCAACTGTGATATTGCATAGTATGTGCAAAAATGTGTTGAGGTCTGAGTGTTCATGAATGAAGAAGTAGATTTCCATTTTAAAATTACAAATCAATTTAAATTACAAATCACTTTTAATTCTCATGGAATTCAGCTTCAGAGACAGAATCACTGAATTTCCCTGATGAAATCAATGAGATTTATATGGCCTTAACTCCCTAACTCCACTTGAGTTGCTGCTCCCCCTATAGCTATCAAACAATAAGACATCCTTGGACATGGCTAGGAGACCACCTAGCCCAGGGCCCTGAGTTCAGCATGCTGGACTAGGTAGGCTCTGATTCCAGATTTTAAAGGATCAGTGGTAATTGATGGGGAATTGTCTTGCATGGAGCCCTGACGAATAAACAGACTGGGTAGACATTGCTGAAGTAGATGGACAAATAGTCTGAAATGGTACAAGAAAACTTCCAATATAGATTAGTTCCTAGAGAGTCAAAATTCATACAGGAACTTAGAGGGATTATCTTCATAGTTCTATGTATTTCACTATACATAGTAAGTAATGAAATTGCAAAACTCCCATTTGTATCTCCTAAGGCTTTTCTTTTGGGTAACAGAATATTCATGTCTGTTTTACATGCACTGTATTGGATTAAAATACCCCAGGTCTTTCGACTAGAAAACACAAAGGGAAAAAATGCATTGATTCAATATGGCCTCACCACAGCTGTGCTGACAGCATCAAATAGAGTTGATGACAAAACAAGCAAGTAAACTGTGAAGGAAAGATAGTGCAGTGCAGAGGAGCAGTCAAGTTGATGAGCACGCAGTCTACTGGTTCAATCCCAGCTCAGCCGTGAGCTCAGGGAAGGCATGGCTTTGATAAGACTTTCGAAACCTACAACCTTTGCCTTTCCAAACCTATAACCTCATTGTAATAATTCTGGGATATCACTGTGCAGGACAAGTAAAATGTTGATGAGAAATGATTTGGGCTGTTAGGAACATTACTATGTGAATGCTAAGCATTCTCATTATTATAATATTCATTGATAATTTTACTGTTTTCCTCTTAATAGTGGACCATCATCTCTGCATCTCTGGTGAATAGACTTCATTTAGACTGATTTTGGGGGACTTTCTAAATTGGACTGAATCTCTTGTTTCTCTCATGCAATCAAAATTTCTGATCCACCAGGCTGAATATGTAAGAGAGCTTCCCCTCTTCCTGTCTTTACAGTGCTTCCCACTGGGCTTGCCAAAAGCATGCCTGCCATTGGGAACTCACAGAAACTTCTGAAATGGGGTGCTTCTGGGATAGAGAGGAGGTCAATCTGCATTTGCCAAGGATCCTCAGTCCAGCTACCAGAAATGAGCCCAATCCAGACTCTTCTGCTGTTTCAGTTGGAGCTGGTGCAGCAACAACACAAGACCAAGGTCTCCCTCAACACACCTTCTACCCTAGCTAGCTCTGTTCAGGCCTGCTACTCAGGGTTGGGGGTGGCATATTGCATTGGTGAAATTGAATTTGTTTACTTACTATACATTTTGCCAATCATTTTTGTGTTCTTTTGCTGTCTACAATAAAAGTAACAAACAGAGTGCCATATCACCACACCTGTTCAGTAGAGATCAGCAACCATGGCTATAACTTGCTCTGATATGGTAAGAAATGTATATCAAGGAAAAAAATCTGAGAGCTTTCAAAGGAAACCTCAAGGCAAAGAGACCAAAAGCTCAATAAATATTCACTCCTCTCGGTCATGCTGTTAATGAAATATTGTATTTAAAGTATCTTAGTATGCCCTGAATCCCAGCATAACAAAACACAGTCAGTGCATCTTTAATTAAATGGTTCCACTTTTATCTTGTGAAGAAAAAGAAAAATAGAACTTCTGAGATCAAAGAGTGGAACCATTTGGGCTCAGGCAAACACTGTCTTACTGTTCCCTTCCTGGTACAGAAGTGAGAATGCAGGATTGCTATAAAACATTACAGACCACCCTTCTTGCCATTAAGACACCTGTTATTTTCAAAATTATGTTTCTTCAAACTTGCTTATATTTCTAAACCTATCGTGTACAGAATAATTGTGTAAGAGTTTGTGAATATTATGTTAAAGGTAAAGGTAAAGGCACCCCTGCCCGTAAGGGCCAGTCTTGACAGACTCTGGGGTTGTGCGCCCATCTCACTTAAGAGGCCAGGGGCCAGCGCTGTCCGGAGACACTTCCGGGTCACGTGGCCAGCGTGACAAAGCTGCATCTGGCGAGCCAGAGCCGCACACGGAAACGCCGTTTACCTTCCCGCTGGTAAGCGGTCCCTATTTATCTACTTGCACCCGGAGGTGCTTTCGAACTGCTAGGTTGGCAGGCGCTGGGACCGAGCAGCGGGAGCGCACCCCGCCGCAGGGATTCGAACCGCCGACCTTTCGATCGGCAAGTCCTAGGCACTGAGGCTTTAACCCACAGCGCCACCTGCGCCCCTGAATATTATGTTAAAGGTAAAGGTAAAGGTACCCCTGCCCATACGGGCCAGTCTTGACAGACTCTGGGGTTGTGCGCCCATCTCACTTAAGAGGCCAGGGGCCAGCGCTGTCCGGAGACACTTCCGGGTCACATGGCCAGTGTGACATCGCTGCTCTGGCGAGCCAGAGCCGCACACGGAAACGCCGTTTACCTTCCCGCTGGTAAGCGGTCCCTATTTATCTACTTGCACCCGGAGGTGCTTTCGAACTGCTAGGTTGGCAGGCGCTGGGACCGAGCAGCAGGAGCGCACCCCGCCGCAGGGATTCGAACCGCCGACCTTTCGATCGGCAAGTCCTAGGCACTGAGGCTTTAACCCACAGCGCCACCTGCGTCCCCTGAATATTATGTTACAGGATCTCAAAAGCTGGTACTGATTTGTGATGGATGGTTCTGTGTAAAAGAAGGCTGAAAGGAAAGCAGAGAAATACAGAACGTATTTGGTGTGTGTGTGTGAAGTAGGGACCTTTGGCTCACTAGTCCCACTTAACTTCTAGGCATGTGGCATAGGAATAAGAATTCACTTACAGAAGTGGTAGAAGTCAGAATAGTTGCTTAAGCCTAACAGCCACAATTATAACTCATTTCACATGTATAGTTTCCCCCTTTTATACCCTGTGTTCATCCCTGCGCTACGATCATACTCAAAGTGAGATAAACACAATGCATTTATTAGTCAGATAACTGGCTCATAGAAGGTTCCCGAATGCCAGCTTGATCACCTTTTGAGTCACCTCATAATTCTGCAGGTCAGTTTGCTACATGAATACATTACATTAGTGCTCATTGGAAGAGTCAGTGCAATGGGTTGCAGGGTCTTCATATCATAGTTTCCCTGTTTCAGAAGGCCTCCTGTGACAATAAGTCTTAGGATGATGGGGCAAGGCTAAATGCACCCTTCAAGCCTTCATATGCATGTTTCTCCTTCATTCAGGTAACACCATTGTTGGATTCTGTGTGTTTGTGTGTGTGTGTGTGTGTGTGTGTGTGTGTGTGATTCATTCGTTCCAGAAACAGAGAGAAGATACAAGAAGCAGTAGAAAGCTGAGGTTGTTCTGACTATGCAAGGACATTTTCCGTGGGAACTGTTCTTTGGATGTGCAGTTTCTACAGGAAGTTCTGATAACAAAATTCTGTGTAACTTGTGGTTCTCTTGCCTGTGACTTGTGGCGGAGAGAGAGAGGCTTGGATTCTAAGTATGCCTTTACCATGGCTGTGGTGAATGGTTGTGTATATTTGCTACCAATTATACAGTGGTACCTCAAGTTAAGAACTTAATTCATTCTGGAGGTCCATTCTTAACCTGAAATTGTTCTTAACCTGAGGTACCACTTTAGCTAATGGGGCCTCTTGCTGCTGCTGCACCGCCGCATGATTTCTGTTCTCATCCTGAAGCAAAGTTCTTAACCCAAGGTACTATTTCTGGGTTAGTGGAGCCTGTAACCTGAAGCGTCTATAATCTGAGGTACGACTGTACTTTTATAACCTGTCAAGTAAACTCTACACTTGACTGAATTCTTATGGTGTCCATGAGTGTTTATTGCCTTCTGTGTGTGACCTCAACCCCAAAGATGCCTCTTTGTGATAAGGAGCTGCACTAAGATGATACTCTGCTGATTGGGATGCCGGCACACTGCAAATCATGTGAGAGGAAAGCAGCAGACAAACCCCTGGAGGAATGTGGCACAAAAAAGTGGGACCATCAGGAGCCATGGTGTGTCTCTGGAGCTACAAAGACAACTTGGACACTGATTATCAGCCAGAGAAGCAAGTACAGCAGTTACAGACCTCAGAACACACCTTGGTGGCATTGGAAGATACAGGGTACACAACAATTTCTGCTGCTCACCAGAGAAGGAAGAGATGTGTGGTGGTGGCAGGTTACTCCTGACAGGTTACTGTAACCTGGTGGGATAAGACTCTCAATGGGTATAGCCTACTCAAAAGGAATAGATCAAACAGGAATCGAAGAGGAGTAGTATTATATATAAATAATGTCTACATTTGTGAAGAGAGCATGGAAAACAGATTAAGAGTAAATGAGTAAAAATTGCAGGAGCGGGAAACAACAGTGACCTTACTGTGGGTATCTGTTATAGACCTCCAAGCCAGACTGAGGAGAGATTTGCTAGTCATGGGAAACTTCAACTACTCTCATATCTGTTGGAACTTAACTCTGCCAAAAATGTAAGGTCCAACAAATTCCTCCATTGCCTCACTGACAATTTCATTTCCTATAAAATATAGCAACCTATAAAAAGAAGCAACAGGTGGGGGTCATCTCTCTTGGACCTGGTCCTCACCAACAGGGAGGAACTGATTGATGAAGGAAAGTAGAGGGAACTTATCAAATCCTCTTGAGTTTCATTATACAGAGGCAAGGAAAAGCTGGCTATAGTTGGATGTGCACTTGGACTTTAAGAAGTCTGATTTCAAAAAGCTTAAGGAACTACTGGGAGAAGTCCCATGGTCAGAAACACTTCTAGGGAGGAATCATGATGGGTTAGTTGTCCTCTGTGGATTGACAGAGATGATTATGTAGTGATTAATGATAGTCAAGCCATAAACCTTGGTTATTGCATTATCCAGGAAAACAGAGATAACAGGGATTAACTTCATATGCTTTGAAAAGGTTGCTTGCCATGCCAAGGGACTGAGAAACTTTCGAGGGACTCTCATTTGGTGGGATGGAGTGAGTGACCAAGAGCAGAAGAACCTCAATCTTGCCCGAACACCATATAATCATCCTAAAGTTCAGCTAAACCTCCCTTTATTCAATTACTTGTGAGACTGTTACAAATTATGACTGAGGTTATCTGTCTGCCAGTTGAAATGTGCAACTAAAAAGGTACCCGACTGCTGACTTTAGATGGCAACTAAAAGGCTGAAAACAAAATAAAAAGCATGTTTTAACTGATTGAACCTAATAAAGATTCAAAATGGCTAAGAGGTGTTCCAATTGTGAGAAATCATTATTTTATTTTATTTTAAATCCTCTGCCTCATTGGTGAATGCACTGATTGTAAAGTGAAACCACATCACTGTGTCACTGTGAAAAACAAATGCAAGGATCATACTTTGATAAGCAAAGACTGTAAGATCTTGAAAGCACTCAGTATGGCAAAAATACTGTTGGACATCTCACTGACTGTTGGTATCATGCAGCAACTACTGGGTGAGCAACTGAAAGAGCTCAGATGTAAAGAAGTTTAGCACTTCTCCCACACAAGATACAACACACGGGCAGTTCGACTAGTTGAGGTTTATTTATCAACAACAGGCTTTCAGCAATCCAAGCTTCCTACAGCTCATACCTCACTGTTGGAGTCGGTTGACTCGACTGGCTTCCAGCCCCTTCCAAAGCCAGATATACGCCAAGCCCACCCCTGCTTCCTGCTGGTCTTCCTTTGTTCTAATCGCTTACTCCGCCACCTATTTTTTGGAGACTCAGGTGCAGCCAATTCCTCCTCCTCTGGAGTTGAATCCAACCCCCTACTTCCACCTGCATCCTGCTCCTTCATCTCTGTGCTGCTGCGAAAACTTACAGGTAGTAATCCAGAGCGAGAAGGGCTTATCTCACTTTCGTGGTGTGAATGAACCAAGTTCCTGTTTCCCTCTGCCTCTTCCTCTTCCTTCCCCTCTGCAGGCCATGTCTCTGACATCAGAGCAGAGATGTATAAAATGCTGGATAAAAATGGACTAGACAAAGCTGAACCTAAAGAAGACACAGAGCCTTTGGAAAACATTGATGGGGGACTGACAGAACAGGCGAGTGGGATGGTAAAGTTGGAGGCAGGAAATGGAGAGGACTTCCACATAGATACCTGGAGGAATAAAACAGCCAAATAGTGGAATTATGGTGCTGGAGGAGTGGAATGAAACCATGGACAGAGAGATTAAGAAATATCCTGAACTGGCAGAGATAGAAAGGACTTTATGTATAGTTCAGAGTGAATTTAAAAGAAAATGCTACCAAGCCTCTGGCAACACTCTTGGAAAAAGAATGGAAGATGAGGAAATGAAAGTTTGTTTGTTTTTTCTAAATTAGGTTGGAAAACCACAGCCTACAGGAAATGGGATTGGAAGATACAGAACTGGGTGTAAATTAATGAATATACAGTAAGTAAATAACTATGGATTACTGTTTTAATATATGACCACAGTGAAGAGACTCCTGTGGAAATAAAAATAAAAGATTTATTTTTTCTCAGTATTGGAGGTAAAGTTGTTGTGTTGAACTGGAGGAAGACTATTGGTGACATTTATCAATTCTAGTAATTGGAGGACCTCATTTAGATTACTTTGTGTGGAAGCGGAAATGAATGAACTTGAGGTGTCTGGATCTGAAGACTGGAAAAACATACCTAGCAGAAGTAGAAATCCTGGAGTGAACACTTTGAATATTTTGAATAATTTTTATATGCACAACTGACAAATGGAGAAATGGAAACAATTTTTATCTCTTTTTATTTCCTTATATTTTTCCTCTTTTTCATTTCTTTATTCTATCTTACTGCAACTTTTTCTTTCCCTTCTTTGCTTTGCTCTTGCTTCTATTTTGTGTTTTTGATGTCCTCTACTCTGGGATAATGAAGGGATTGTAAGCAGATGAAGGTGATGAAAGGCTGGTAAGGGACCGTGTGTGAGAGAAACAGGGAGGGGAGATTTCTCAGGGTGGGTCCACCTCTTTCTGTGGGAGAGAAGGGTTAAGCTCTACCTGGGAGAGAGGACTTTGCATTCTTCTTCCTCTTCCTCTTCCTCTTTCTTTTTCTGTTTTTGTTTAGATTAGTTTTTTATTGGATTGGCTTATGAAGGACAGGAGTTTCTTAAAGGTGAAATATTGAAGACACAAAAGCAGCCAATTATGCATAGCTCAGTTGGTTAGAGCTGGTGCTGACAACGCCAAGGTCACAGGTGTGAACCATACAGGACAGCAGCATATTCCTGCATTGCAGGGGCTCAGACTGCATGATCCTCAGGGCCTCTTCCGACTCTGCAATTCTATGAATTCCAATAAGAAAGAAAAGAGGTTTTTAAGCAGAGGCTGGATGGCCACTTGTCCTGGGTGCTTTTAGTTGAGATTCCTGCATTGCAGAGATGACCCTCAGGTTCCCTTCCAACAATTCTATGATTCTATAGTAAGGTTGTCTTGGTATTTATATTTACTTCACGTAAGCCACACAAAAAACAAGTCATGTCAAAAAATGGCACTGTGCAGAGATCTAAGCAAAAGAACAGTTCCAATTATACAGTATGTGTAACCCCCAGCATCGACACACGCTAAAGGAAGAAAGGGCAGCCTGGAATTTACTGAGTGTGATTAAAATGAGTGTTCCTCAAGTCAAGAAAGAAAGCAAGAATTGCAAACTTAGGAAAGGGGGATTTGCCAGCTGCAGTGATAACTTATCATCGTGACTTTCTTCTGAATATGAAAGTGTTTTCAAATGGCATTATGTGATGCAGAAAGACTCGCTGTTGTCTAGCCATTCGTGCACCTGGCTTTGCTCGTTTTTTTACCTAATACAAAGCACGTTTGCATATCTCCTGTCTGAGACATAATAAATGCGCTGTGCAGATTCCAAAGTGGTTGCTTCTAAAGTTGGCTTCTCACGGTACATCTGTCTGGCAAAAGAACAATAACCCAGATCAAAGCAAGCAACGGCCTTTAGGCAGCTTATGAGCCTTTTGTGTGATACTGAGCATGCTTATCCAGCAAACACGTGCTTTAAATTAAACGGGATGAGTATGTGCACCATGAACAATTCACTTTCACTCCTCTGCATCAGACTTCCCTTAAATTTCTTCACTACAGCTGCTATGCTAGTATTCTCATCATTGGATGCTTTTGTTACCAGTATTTCATAAGTAAAATCTGTCTTCATTGTATGAGAAAATAGCAGTGTACGAAAATGCTGCAAAGATAAAGGAGACAGGGTATGCAATGGGGAAATTATGGAGAGGATGAGACAAGGTGCATGGACCCAATAGACATTTGAGTGTGTTTTCGAAATACTGAATTGGCTTTGTATTTTAAAATATCAGAATTATGTTCTCTTATGGGAGGGATGTGGAACCTGTGGCTTTCCAGCTCCCATCAGCCAAATGTCATGAATGATGGGAGGAGCTTCACCAACAGCAGGAGGGTTGCTGGTTTCTCAGCCTGGTTTTGAAGATCAATCTGCTGACAATCATATTAATTTTATAAATATAGCAAAGCCTCCTTTCTCTTTCTGTATCAGGACCAGGTGTTCTTCAACTCAGTCAGGATCTCCTCCCTGTTGAGCCAAGTTAAGAAGAAGGGACTTTCAGAAGAAGGGACTCAATTATTTTATAAGAAAAAATGTTTGGTTCGTCTCTATGGTTGTGGAGCAGTTTTATGAGCTTGCCTGAACAGTAGTCAACATAGAGCACAGGTAGTAAATCTTTTTTAGCTTTAGTGGAGGGTAACATTTCCAATGGGCAAGTGCCAATGGTAGGTGGAGCAATCTAAGTGTCTCTTACCTTATATAGTAGCTTACATTCCAGTCATGCAAAAATCAGAGATGCTTGAACTCACACACCACTCTCTCCATCCAGGCAAGCAGGAGACATTATTCCAGTTCCATGACACACTTCAGCCAGTCAACAGTGCTCAAGGACAAAGCGGAGAAGGGCCAAGGAGAGGCATGGTGTGAGGAGAGGGAGATGTCCTGGGAAATGAAGGGCCTTAGCAAGAGTCTCTAGGGCCAGACAGGAAGACTGAAACATACTCGCTGGGCCTGAGATTCCTAACAGTGGACACAGAGGCAAACTACATGTGTGAGTCAGAGTTCCCTTTGATTTTATATAAAGTGGTGGTATGCCCACCTGCACAAACTGGGGGCCGGGTGCGCATGCTGGGTGGGGTATGCATGTGCCAGGGGGCAGGGCACAGAGCATGAAGGGTGAAGGATCCTACCACAACACCCCAGCCCTCGTCACCAACCCCGCTGGAGCAACCCACTCACACTGGAGCCAAGCAGAGCTGTGTTGTGCCACCTGCCCACCTGTGCAGGAGAGAGCCTGGACAGCTGCTGTGGCACTTGGCTGGTGCAAACCAGGCACTCCCACACTGGCGCCCCCAGCGTGGTCCAGCCCAGTGCTCCTCTCCATGAGCATTAGTTCCTCCGATGCTGGAAGAGGAGTGCCAGGCTGGGCTGGGTTATGCATGGGATGCCTGCTTTGTGCCCCCCCCAAAAATACATGTCTGGGACCATGGCCCGACCACAGCTTTTTTCTGGTGTAGGAATAAGAACCAAGATAACACCATCCATATTAAAGATTTCATGGCAAAATGTACAGATGGGGATCCAGCATATCATTCCTGCTACCCAGGCTGTGATTTAAGTGGTCACTGCCCCTCCATTAAAATAGTTCAACACATATCACATTCTAACATAATTGTCATGCTGTCAGAGCATCAACTTTGTCCCAAAGCAGATTTCTGCTGCTTCTCTCCAACTCAGACTTGCTGGCTATTCTTCCCTGTTTACCTGTCTGCCAAGACTTGCTTCACATTCCCAACCCCCAACCCCTTGGACATGCCTCCTGGCTACTGATCCCAGCTTGAACTCTGGTGGCACTTGGTTAACCCACTGAACTGTCTCCCTGTGAATCTCATTCCTCCTGTAGTCAAAGCGTGTTCTCCTTCAGGGAGAGCACGTGTTGCGGTGGGGTCTACTGAGCCACCCCTTTGTTGCTGGGTAAGTTCTCCAAGATGGCCAGGGGGCATTGATTGGATTGCCGAGTTGCTGGGGCAAAAGTTATGTTGCAATTTTGGTGGGAGGGGTAAAAGGTTTAAATACTCTGCACACAGCCTTGTACTTTCTCTTTTGCTGCATGCAACGGATCACCCGCCCACCCGCCCTAGAATAAGGGGTTTGTTGCGTTGACCTTGCTATGCCTGTCATGGGGTCATCTGCCTTTGAGCAGGGGCCTGGTAGGAATTTTTCCACCTGGCAAATTGGCTGGCTGGGTGGTTCTTGCCTACTGCGTAGCAAATCGTCACAACTTGTAAGGTTGTGGTTAGGCATTGGTTATAAATCTGGTGGAGGAGGGGTTCAGGATAGGCTGGGCCTGCCCCTCCATGGTTGCTGCGGAAAGGGAATTCCGTTAAAGGAATCCTGGGGCTTGCCATCTTTTCGTCCAGGCGGGAGAGAGTTGAGGGTCTGTGTCTCAGCTCCAATTCTTCCCCGACTTGCTTTCCCCCGCACTGTCTTTCGGTGGTGCCCGGAAGTCAGTTCTGTCCCCAGGCGGGGGGACAGATAGTCTTAACCAATGCCTAAACAACCACTCACAGTTTGTATTTTAATAATGTTGTGGCCAAAATCATGCCAAAAATCTTAAACAAAAATTACGTGTCCGTTGTGAGTTATTTTGGGGGGTGGATTGGGGACCCCAACACTGCCTGTAAACCCAGGATAGGCTCTGTCACCATTTAGTTTATTAACAATTAATATATCATTTTTGGAAAACACATCTGCAATTCACACTGGGGGTAGGAAGGCAGGAGGTAGATCAGGATTCTTACTTCCAATTGTTTCTTTCTTTCTTTTAACAAGTTATATACCTGCATTACAATTCTTTCTAAGCAGTGGGCAAGAAACTCAGTGGCACTTGGTTGGTCACTGTGAGAACAGGATGTTGGACTACATGGCCCATGGGTCTGATCCAGCAGTTGCTCTTCTTAGGTTCAATAGGACAAAAATGCACACACACAAAATGAGGCCACTGAAATGAAGAGTCATTGCCAATAGCTGCCAGCCACCAGTGGCATTGAAGCTAATGATGTATGTGGGTTGTTAGCCCCCTGCCCCATGACTAAATATTTTGAGCAATGCTGAGCTGACATTCCTAGTTTAGAAATTCACACCAATGCAAAGTATGTCTAGGCAAGTGACAGCAGCTGTGTGTATCTGCTCCCAAAGGCCTATAAAGCACACCAGTTTTTTTATCAATGAGGAAACTGAAAAAGGATAATGATGCAGTTCAGTATCCTTGTCTCATGCAAGCCCACAAGATATCAATTATAGTGTAATCAGAGTTTTGTGACATGGTTCCCTGCCCATAAGTGTCTGTCTAAGCTGCACTGTTCAGTTCACAGAGAGCCCTGTGGAGACATCCCAAAATAAGGACAATAGTATACAGTTAACCTGGGGCATTTTCCAAACTGGTGATCTCATGAAAAATGATTGAATTCTGTGCCTGTTACTTCTGCCAAGTAGAACACTCATGCAAAGTATATAAAAGCTATGGCCTGATACCAGATGGCAGCTGAAATTTAGTAGTTCTATGCAATTTAATTGAGGGTGAAAGAGGTGAGCGCAAAATATGGTCTGAAGCTCAACATCAAAAAAACGAAGATCATGGCCACTGGTCCCATCACCTCCTGGCAAATAGAAGGGGAAGAAATGGAGGTAGTGAGAGATTTTACCTTCTTGGGCTCAATGATCACTGCAGATGGTGACAGCAGCCACGAAATTAAAAGACGCCTGCTTCTTGGGAGAAGGGCAATGACAGGCCTAGACAGCATCTTGAGAAGTAGAGACATCACCTTGCCAACAAAGGTTCGTATAGTTAAAGCTATGGTTTTCCCAGTCGTGATGTATGGAAGTGAGAGCTGGACCATCAAGAAGGCTGATCGCCGAAGAATTGATGCTTTTGAATTATGGTGCTGGAGGAGACTCTTGAGAGTCCCATGGACTGCAAGAAGATCAAACCTCTCCATACTGAAGGAAATCAACCCTGAGTGCTCACTGGAAGGACAGATTGTAAAGCTGAGGCTCCAGTACTTTGGCCACCTCATGAGAAGAGAAGACTCCCTGGAGAAGACCCTGATGTTGGGAAAGATGGAGGGCACAAGGAGAAGGGGACGGCAGAGGACGAGATGGTTGGATAGTGTTTTCGAGGTTACCAGCATGAGTTTGACCAAACTGCGGGAGGCAGTGGAGGACAGAGGTGCCTGGCGTTCTCTGGTTCATGGGGTCACGAAGAGTCGGACACGACTAAACGACTAAACAACAACAACAACAACATGCAATTTAATGAGAGCACGTTGAAGTTCTATTGACATAGTCAGAATGGCCATCTTTTCAGTGCTGTTCCTTCAAGTGCTCTTCAAGGCAAAACAATTGGGGAGTGCACAGAAAATCAAGCCAAGAGCTCATGCACAGAGTGAGAGTGCTTTTCTTCCTCTTTTAGGAGGGAATGACAGCTTGATAGTGAAAACATGCTTTATTTGTAGAATGGGGAGAGTAGCAGTGCCGCCACCCCAGCCCCATTTAGACAAGGGTACAGTTTCAAGTTTTGCGGAGTAAAACAACTTATAGCTTATAGCTCTTCCTCCTAAGAATAACTGCATGTGGTTCATACGGGTAAGCGGGGAGGTAAATGAAAAGTGTGAGATGAAGTGTGCAAAATCAGGCTGGACGTTCATTCTCCACAAACAAATAAGAACAAATGCTCAATAAAGACTGGACACAGTCTAACCTCTGTGAAAGCAAAAGAGAGTGATGGTTGAATAAATATTGTTGAATAAGCCCATAGCAGCCCCCAGTGCGTTTTTCAGGAGGTGCTCAAGGGTCCGCAGTACCAGCACCTTTTTTGTTGTTAAAAAGTATGGCACCTACTGCAACAACTTCATGGTGAAGAGCAGCACCTATTTTTCTAGAGAGAGAGAAAAGCATCGGCAGCCACAGCATCAGCACCATCATTATCCTCATCCTAACCCTCACCCACGCTCCCCGCAGAAATAAAAGAAAAAACATTGAACACCATTTTCCAAGCCTAATTATGGTGTGGGGGGGGGGCATTTTCTGGAGCAATGTATCTGGGGAAGAAAGGGTTAACCCCCTTCCAAAAACACTCCCCCACCCCAATCAGCAGTTACAATATGGGGAAAACAAGGAAAGGAGCAAAAATTGTAGGGTTTTTAATAGAGGTGTACTAGTGCACACACAGATTTCACAACCAAATTCTGAGCTGTTTAATGGTTTTTGCTATGATGAGACTCCATCCACAGCTAAAATGGATGGTGATAAGTCAGGAGTAAGGCTTTCATGTGCGCCTCTCCACTTCAACAAACAATATGCCACTCCAAAGGTTGGTGCAGAGACATCTTTATAAAGACAACTGACTTAAAGAATTTCCAGGGTGAAAAAAAGACAAGTGACTGATGTAAAGGAACACGAGGGGAGTCTGCAAAGGTTCAATGAAGCAAGGAAGTGGCAGAAGGTTTCTGCACGTATGGCAGCTGTGAAGACCTCCTGGCTCATGTTTGCTGTTGTTACCCAGATGGTCTTTTTAGGGACTCTGTGGGTGGTAATTCCTTATTCTGAGGGCTCTGGCCAAAAAGGAATTTGGGACTTCTACGCAGTGACAATAACACATAGGGGAAAAGTAGAAAAACAGAAACAGTTGAAAATGGGCAAGATTAAGCTGTAGTGAAAGAGTTTGGAAAGAATCAGATTTCGAGCTCCTGTGTCTCTTCTATTCCTTATCCTTCCATTATTGTTTTCAGATTCCTGTAGTTTCTGTTGGAATGGACAGCCCAGTGTGATCCACGCATGACACAAGCCGTGGTGGCTGAGGCCCATTGGAACCACTAGGGTGGAAAATGGAGAGGCAGGTAGAACCAGAGCCAATAGCAAGCCAACTCATTCAGGTTTTGCCCCTACTGAGTTCTATAATGGCAACACTGAGACTAAGAAGGATGAAGCTGAGAGCCGGAGCCAAACCCCAGACAACTATGTCACCAGTAAGAAGGCAGGCAGGTGGGGGCTGGCTGAGGACAGACCAAGGTTTGGTGGGAAACTGCCCCATTCGGCCTACTGGGTCAGCTTCCACAGCACATAAGGAATAAGTGATGCTAGTTATCCAAGCCAATATCCTTTTATTATGAAGAGCTCATGCACAGGGTGGTGGCCGGGCTCTGCGTCCAGCAGGCAAGCATTCGACCAGATGTTACAATGTGCAATGTATGAAGGCACATTGCAGATGTGAGAAAGAATGCATGTACCTCAAGGCTGAGTCTGCCAACACAATGCCATGCTTTGTAATATTATTAGTATGATCCTTAATTTCTGTCCCCCAGAGGAAAAAACTTGTATTATTTTTGCATGTAAAGTTCTTCAGATCCAAAACTACTGATGTTTCTGAATGTTTCAATTTTAATCCCCACCCCCCAGACATCTTGCAGACTTGCATGTGGTAGAGCAAAGCCCAGTGGGTTTTCTCTGTTTTCTTTGGGGTATAAAAGTTTTTATGCTTACATGCTTTTCTTGATGTTATGTCAACCTCAGTTTCTACCTTGGTGCTTGGGTTTTCTGATGATGATGATGCCTTTTTCTGATAGCGTCAGCTGTCCAGTGGAAAATGAGTTTAGTTAATTGTGTTCTTTTCTTCCATGAAATGAACCGACTTTAGAGGCAGATAAGGCTGAAAAGCCTGGCACAGAAACATTGAAAATAAGCAAACCTAGAAGCAGAGGAATGTAAAACTAGATTCTAACACTCTCCGAGATAAAGCAGAAGATAGTTCCTGAGCCAATTGCTTTCAACGGCAGATTGTTGGGAAATAATTTTTTGGGAGTACACCTAACAGCTTTTGCAACCCTGCGGTCTGGCCCTTTGATTGTAGAAGGCAGTAAGCACTTCAAGCTGCACGTACCCAGCAAGGTTTCTCTGTTTGGGGGGCTTCTGGGTGTCTTCTTCTTTGCCACACTGCTTTCTGGGGAAAAGAGAGAATTGTGTCACTCTGACCTTATCTGGGAGTTCCTCTGGACAGGAACTGCAGGAAACCTAACCTGCTGCTGCTATTGAAAGAGGAGTATTTTGGTATTGTGACTTTGGAAATTGTTGATCAAGTAAAACTGTTCTATTTTGTTATTTTCATTGTGCAATCCTATATTAGGAATTCAAACTCTTTCAGACTGTTTATTGGTGGCAACAATAAATACATCTATTCATTTTAATTGAGTCTGCTTCCATGCTAGCCATACTAGTTTGACTCTTGAGTAAAATAAGGAAGAATTATACTTTACACCAGGAAACCTGGAAACAGGAAAGCTGTAAAACAAACAATAGCAGCTTCGTTAAGCATAACCAGGGGGAATGTCTTGCTTTTCTAAGCTGCTCTGGGAGGCTTTGTTTGTTTGTTTGTTTGTACCCTAATTTGGCACTTCAGAAAACTGCTCACCTCCACCCAAAGTGTTTTGTAGGATGCCTGATTTGGCTTGATGTCTGTCCAAGTCTGCTTCATTGTCTCCACCCTAGTGGGAAATAAAAGAAAGCTACAACTTTTTTTTCCTTTTTGACAAAAGTGGATGAAATGAGAAGTAACAGTACCTTGACCTCTACAGACTAGATAAAGCGTGAAAAATTACAGGCAAATAGGTCCAAGGGCTTTGGGGCTGGACAACTTTAAAGCTTTATCTTTTAAAAGGAAATGTCTAAAAACTTTTTTCTTTGGGGGTGGGATTGGATGAAATTGGCAGATACTGTCACCTCCTCAGAGAGCATGAATCCTGCCAGAGTTCAGAAGTTGCTTTTTCTGTAACAACAACCATTACAGTTTAAGGCAGGTAAACAATGGATCACCTAATTCTCCACAAGTGTTTTCTGAGCAGTTGGGTTGAAATATCCACTCAACTGGGACTCTGGGAGAGCGGCTGTTGCTGCATGGCGTGGCTGTGGAGGGTCCAGGGAGGCTGCCATCTTCCTGCTTGACTGGGCATTAGGCTGGATCCTTAGTCACAGGGGTACCCCATCCAGGAGGGGTGATTCTGTCCAGGAGTCCACTGGGGACCAATGGGCCAATACACCTCTCCCAGTTGTGGCATCTAATCCATGTGGGGGGCGACTCCCCAGCACAAGTTCAGCCCCAGCAGGTACTTATCAGCTAGCAGGCAGGCTGCCTGATACATGGCCAATGCCTCAGCCAAGCCTACCAATAAAGTTGTGGTCTAATTCAACCCAATACCAGTCTCCTATGTCTATTCTTGTGGCCCTCCCTGCACCTGCCGCAGCCATTACGCACCTGTGCCGGCCAATCACAGACATGAGAGAGGTGCCCTTGGGTAAGAAACATACCAAGTTGGAGGCAAAAAGGCCTGGCACTTTTTGTTCTAGGCACCTCTATGGTTGATTGTGGACTGGGAAGAATGGAAAGAAATCATCTTCCTGGGTAGCATAATTCCCTCTGAGTACAAGCATGGCCTGCTGTGTACAACAGAGCTCTCCCTTCGCCCCTGCTCCCTTTCCCTATTATCCCACCCAGGTGTTTTTCCGTAGGGGGTGAGTTTAGAGGTTTCACTTTTGCTCTCAGTAGAAATTTGTTGGCCACAGTTTTTAAATGTCTGTATTGCCAAGGCACCAAAAAGCAATTGTATAGCTTTGACTCAGACCACCTGGCAGTGATCCCTCTTCAACCCTGACAAGTCCAAAATGCTACCAAAGCACCCACTTCACCTCAGAATTTGAAATTCATTTCAAACTTTTTGTATAAATCCTTTAAATGCTCTATTTTATTTGAGGGTAACTGAACATACCCTCTAAGTGTCCCAATTTTCCAGGGCAGTCCCAGAATTACGAAAGCCACCCCCAGCTTCTGGTCTGTGTCGAGCTTGAGGAGGAAGAGGAGCTGGTGCCTGTCCTGAGCGGCTGCGGGGGCTGCAAGGCAGCCCCCCTTGACCTCTCCATGGCTGCCACCACCAGCCTCCCCACTTGGAAAGCTCATAGCTGCCTCTGGAGAGCAGGCGAGGAGGAGGAGAGGCTGCCGCCACCAATGCCCAGCCTTGCATGGTGCGCCAACTCTGAGCTGCAAGGAGAGGCAGGGCCACCCAGGGTGGGAAGGAAAGGGAATCGGAGTGGAGCACAAGGAGTCTTGTTTTTTTATTATAGAAAAATGTGTTTTGTGTCTGGGTCTAATTTCATCCCTTTCTAAAACCAATTTATTGGTAAATGAGTACTTTAAATTGTAAAACAGAAAATGTAATAAAAATTATATAAAAAAATAAAACTGATTTATTGGTGTGTATTTTTCTTTACGTAAATCTACAATACAATACAATCAGGATTAAGGGGTTTTCTCAGGATGGTGGCGGCTGTGTGTGCTGTGTCCCATTGGTGAACTGGTTGTGGCACTTGCCCTTCTGTGGATAGCAAATGCTCTGAGGGTGGAGGACAAAAATGGGGGGGGGAGAGATTGAGGAGGGTCAGGGTGTGTGAGTGAGAAATGTCCTTTTTATCTGAGGAATGTTGGAGAGTATGAACTGAATCCATGCCCACTCATCTCCATACTCTGACATTAGACAATAATCACACAGATAATCTGTTTTTAATGAAAGTAAATCCCCAGTCTTGCACCTATAAAAAATAATAATTAAAAAGGTAGGTAAGGGGAAGCTAAAATAACTATGCAGAAATTACTGTTGTCACTATAGTAACTGAATCCTCACACTAACATAGGGGCTATCCAGGAACACATCTGCTGCAATGGAGCCTGTCAACCCTTTAAAGCACCTAATGGGAATCAGATGGGGATGGAGGCTAGTGGAGAAAGGTGAGACTGAATTATGGGGGCTACATCAAGGAATGAGTCCAGCAGAAGGGGAAAGGGAGGGGAGACGGATGAGGAATCCTCAGGCTGAAGAGGGAAAGTAGAAGAAGAGTTGGCATTCCAGGTATTGCAAAGGGTGGCCAACATAATCAGAGTATACCTATTGAAATTAATGGACATAACTAATGTTGCTTCATTAATTTCAATGTGTCTACTCTGAGTAAACTTAGTTGACTACAACCCAGTGCCACTACAGTTGTACCTCGGGTTAAGTACTTAATTCGTTTCGGAAGTCCGTTCTTAACCTGAAACTGTTCTTAACCTGAGGTACCAATTTAACTAATGGGGCCTCCTGCTGCTGCCGCTGCGCAATTTCTGTTCTCATCCTGAAGCAAAGTTCTTAACCCGAGGTAATATTTCTGGGTTAGCAGAGTCTGTAACCTGAAGCGTATGTAACCTGAGGTATTACTGTACTTGAAGGGATTAGGGAGGGTCTACTCCCTGTACAACCCCGGACAGAAGGCTTTTTCATGCTGGGAGAACTGAAGCTAGAGGGAAATTGGGGGAGCATAGAGATGCACATCTGCCCCCCCCTCTAGGGATTGAAGATGATCCCCAGGAGCGAGCAGCAGAGGCGTTCAGCTCTATGGAAAACTGTGATAAATAAAAGTGGTAGTTCCAGCAAATATCTACACATGCTCCTTTTGGGGTCCATAGTTCTGGGGAATCTGCTTCCTCACTTCCAGCAACGCACCCTCCCCTACTGCCATTCCCAGCAACTGCACTTAGAAGTATTTCTGCCTCCAGACCTCGTGCTCTGCTCCGGTGTTACAACAGAGCTGCTTTCCCATGTAACGGCTCCATATGACTGGGGCACCATAAGTGACGCAGCCATATGGGCAGAAAGAAACAGAGCAGGTCCTTCCAGCCATGGAATCCGTGCCCCATGGAACCCACAGCAGTTCATACATTGGCCTTGTTCTAAACCACTCTGTGGTTGGTGCAAAGGTTGGAATATAAAACATATAAATATTAAGCAGGTGTCTTTGCTGTGGGGGTGTTTGTGCATGCCAGAAGCTACTTCTTTCTTTTTGGCCAGTCTACCCAGAAATGTCACCAGTCATATATAGTAATACAGTACATAGTCAGAATATAAAGTCAGGGCTTTTTTCTGGTGGGACACACCAGTATGCAGTACCAGCACTGTTTTTCCCTCTTCTGGCCATGATTCTGGCCCAAGGAGGAAAAGGCAGCAAACAAATAATAATTTCTGTGCAGTCTTTTCACAGACCAGAGCTGCAGAAGAAGGAAGGAGGAGGTGGCAGCAGCAGCGGAGGAAAAGGGCACCTTGAAGTAAGGCGTGGTGCGCAGCAGTGGCAGCGTTGAGAGGAGCCTCTTGGGATGGCTGCTGAGGAGGCGGCTGCTGCCTTGCCTTCCCCAAGTGGAATCCTGATTTACAAGATCATTCAGACTAGTGACTAAAGAGAATAGGAATGCAGAAAACTAAATACTTAGCCCTCCAGGCCCCCTCCCACCCACAAGGAGGTTTGCCTGCTGCCACAAAGGGCAGGGAGACTGGTGGCTGTCTCCCCCAATGCATTTTTGAGTGGGAGGGGGGCGGGTGGGAGCACTGGCAAGGTCCTCCAAGCTGTGGAGGCATTGGTGCTGCCCACCCCCCAGGGCAGTCTCCCTAGCCCCTCCCCCAAAAAAAGATCTACAAGAGGGGCTGGAAAAGCCCAATCTGCCTTTTTAGGTACCTTGCACAGTGCCTCATAATTCTGACCCTTCTCTGGGCTGCTTTCAAGCTCCAGAAGCCACTCAAATATTAGCTTTCATGCTCATCTATGATGTGCAGGATCCTGCTCATCCTTCATTTATAGACTGCTATGCAGTTGATTATCATTTAAATATATCAAGTTGAAATATTGCCTGGATGGCACTGGGATGGGAACTGTGATAAAAGAAATGGATCTGGTAATTAACTCTCCCATTTGCTAGTGGTTTGATGATAAATATGTGCATTATAAATCAAATTCTAGAGCATAGTGATGCATTATAAGAATGAGATTAACATGGGAAAGTAGTCCTGATGTTAAACAGAAGAAAGGAGCAGAGAGAAAGAAAATGTTGTTATATATAAATTTAATAGGAAGTTTTAAAAATATATCTATATATTTGGGTTCAATTTATATGTAAGTACTCCTTATCTTTTATTTACATTTTCCCCTTAAAAGCCTGTCCTTCCTCCAGAGCAGGGGTACCAAGTTTCTCCTCTGGTTATTGTTTTTCACTGGCGGGATCATCACCTTGTCGTGGTGAATGGGCTTGGATGTTCCTGTGATCCTTGTGAGTGAAGCCATGCGGTAAGGTCAAAGGGGAGGAGCTAGAAAGAATGATCCAAGAAGTGCTCAACAGCAGAACAGACAGAAGATAACAAGCGGTATATGCTACAAGGGCTGTGAAGGTGGATGAAGGCTGCAGCAGATAAGAATCTACTGGTCATTGCGTGGCGAGTTCCCACCCCCCGCCAGGATAAATAAAGACACGAGACACCAAATTTAAAGTTAATTGGGCGAATTAGGCCACAACTTTATTGAATTCAGGAATGAGAGGCATTGGCTTAGGCATTGGTCCTAACGACTATCCGGCTCCAGCCCATTTGCTGGAGACACGGGGAAGGGTTAACCTTAAATCGGGGGAGTCTCCTGCCAAGGCACATCGACTAGGAGCTCCCCCGGGTCACCGCTCTGGGGCGTGCCTTTGGCCCACACCTCCATAGGCTTCGGACAGGGCCACGCCCCCCAGAGTCCTTTAACGGACCACCCTTCGCTCACTGGGGGGAGGTGATGGCGTTCCTCCCCCCCCCACATCCTCTTAACCCCTTCTTACCAATGCCTACCGCCACACGAGCAATCGCTCGCCGCCAATACTCTCATGCCTGAGCCAATCCCTTATCCCCTTTGCCATATCCATCAGCCAAATATCATTTCCCGCATCCGAAAGATGCACGCCATCAAACCGGTAGAGGGTCTCAGACATATGCCCGGGTGGTCAATGACACTCCCACCCAGGGCTGCCACTCTACGCACCACCGCCCCATTTATGGCTATCGGGCACCTGCCATCTCTCCAAACCTGCCTCTCCATCCACGAGGCCCAAATAAAATAGTAGTGACGTTTGGGTAAGAGGCCTTAAGTTCCTCAAAGTCACTAAAGATGTGCCACATCAAGTCGAGTGCCTTTCTATAAGCTAACTCTTTTCGCCTAATTGGATAACTAAAGCATCTGGGGGCCCCTCCGCTGTCGCTCTGGCCCTAATAGCGGGCAACATTTCGGCCCAGCGCATTCCCCTTTGAGAGATCCAAGATATATTGATGTAGCTAAGGTGCGGCCCGAGACCGGAATTGATGGCGCGGACCCTGGCCCAATGCACCATGCTGTGCCCGATTATCCAGATGCGCGCCCTCATAGCTCCTGCACCCTAGGTCCCTGTTAACGGCATGGTTTCTATCCCAGTGGACGGTGCAGGGCCTATACTCCAAATATGCATCACAACGTCACCTGAAAGCAAAAGAAGGTAACAAAGCCAGGTCAGGTATACTGTGAACAATCACAAGGACTTACGAATATATCCTTTATATGCATCAGACTTCCCTTAATGCATCAGACTTCCACTGCCCCCAAGTCCTTCATCCTTTCAGATGAGAGTCCCAAATGCACTGCTGTGGTGGTAAACCGCTGAGGGTAAACCGCAGGCAGCAATCGTCCCTCGCATAACGCGCATGGACTGATGCCGTGCAAGGCCGGAGCCATCCCAATGTTTGAGGAATGGACCTGAGACGGTTGGTCTCACGTACATGAATTGTTTAGTGTCCTTAACTGCTGATCGGTTTTGGAACATTGGACATGCAGGACTAAATTGGATCTGAACAAGGTCAGGTCTCTCAAACTACCTCGGGCAGCGGAATCTGGTTGGCCCTTACAAACCACTTCGCATAGCGCCAAAGGCAATGGAGTATGCAGCTGTAAATAACTGGGCCTTGTCCTCGGATTTAAGATACTTCTTAAATTTTTTATTTTATTTTATTTATTTTATATTTTTAAAATGTTTTTATTATTATTAATATTATTTTACTTTTATTTATTTATTTATTTATTTATTTAAGAATTGGCATAGAATGTCATAAGTTAAGGGCCTTCTACCATCACTTTTAGGAGGCTGCAGCCTGCGCCAGCCCTACAGTGCCCTTCACCCTAAGAAGGCCACACCAGGGTCTCTGGATTAAACAACCTTACAGAAAAGGAGATTGCCGCCTCCTGGATGTTTAAGAGTCTTTGCTGCACGACCCAACACCCTCCAATGTACCAAGTATTGTAGAGATTCAGCCTTGGTAGGAGGTGTGTCAAGCCTAGGATTTTTTAATTTGCCTTGAGGTGTGTCAAGCCTAGTTTTTTGTTGTTGTTTGTTTTTTACTATTATTATAATTATTATTTTATAAATTTGCCTTGAAACTCCATAAAGTCCACCCAAGCCTTTTTATAAGATCTAAGCATGGGCGGGGCTCCTGAAGCTAATACTCCCTTCAGGACATCACGTTCCCAAGGCTCCAAAGATGCTCCCGGAATGGCTGTGGCAATTTGCTGCGCCTGTGCATCCGTGATGCCCTTGATAACCCCAGGGTAAATTTGGTAGAGAAATAAATGTTTAATTCTAAGCACAAAAGGACAAAGGTCTGGGACAGATTTGCCACTCTAGGAGAGTGCGAAAATTGTTTAGACAGGACACTGCCATCCGTTTGATTGTCGGCCCAGAAGCATACCTGGTGATTCCTGAACTCTTCAGCCCGCTTTTTTTTTTTAAAAAAAAAAGTTAATTGCCACAAGGGCTGTGAAGGTGGATGAAGGCTGCAGCAGATAAGAATCTACTGGTCATTGTGATACTCTTGCCATCAGAATAGCGCCTCACTGTGAAGACTATGCGTTGGTCAGGGTGCTCTGATCTCCACAAATAAAATAAATTCACACAGGAGTCTTCCAAACTATCCTTAACATTCCCACAGGTATTTATCTGCAAACCTCAGAGGTGAATTTGCTATTGTGCCTTAATCTGGAACCAATATAAATAACATTGAGATGCTGATCCATTTTCTGTAGAGCAGACTTACTATTGACTTCAATGACATTAATTGATAGTTACGCAGAAAGCCATTGTGTGTTAGGCTTACGTCATACCACACTTCAATGTGGAAATGCATTTGCATTACCATTACAAATATGGATTGATACAGTCTGAGGGAAATGACTGCCTCCCTGCGATGCTACAGGGGATTCCTTTCTTTTGATTAGTGAGATCCCATGTACATTTCTATGCAAGGAGGAAGTCAGAGCAGTGAAGCCGATCTTGTTTTCTCTGTGCAGTGGGATTCAGCATGTGTGGAAGATGTTTCATGCAGTGTGAAGAAAAGAGTTGCTGGCTCAGGGTGCCAGCACAAGAAATGTTTATTTCAAAATAATCAGAAGGCACAATTCAACCTCAAATGTCCTTGGCCATTTTATTATTAATCCTGGAATTCTAGCTGTTAGATTGCCTCACAACCACCACAATAAAAGTTGCCCTTCTACCTGTGATAGAGATATTATCTGAATAGATGTTTTCTAAGGTTTTTTTCCCTATGCAAGGATAAAGCATCACTAATGAAAGTTTAAGCCTGGAGAGAAGCTAATTTATTTGCTGTTTCACTGCAAACCAATATTGTCAGAAAGATGTAGCTCAGAAGCTCTTTAAACCATTTCCCTAGGCCAAATACAGTAAAGAGGAATAGTCAAAGAAAACATTTGATCCATATTGGATGTGACTTTAGCTAATGACAATAAAGTAATACTTGCTTTTTATTGATCAGTAGCTTCGAAGCAACTACATTTTTTCATCTAACTTCTTCTCAATATTACTCTACTGCAGTATACCTTAGCCTTCAAAAGTATTTGAAAATACGGTGGCCAGATGGAAATGAGGGTAGGATTCCTCACCTTTAATAGCAGAGATGGAGATTTCATCAGCTTGACCCTTTACCCTTTTTTTAGTCACAAGCAATTGCTCTCAAAAGCTGCATGGCATGTGCATGCTCAGAACTACTTGTCTATTTGCTTCAGTCCTAGACCTGACTCTGCTACATCTAAGCAGCACAAATAAAACTATATTTATTTATTTGTAAGAAAGTGACCAGGGGGTCCTTCTCGTGGGCCAGTGTTACTTAAGGGCTGTAGGTCTATGATTTTATTGTAGTTTTGCAGAACACCAGGGAGGAATAAAAATGTTAAAAGGTGGAAAGATGGATTGCAGAAGGATATCTTTGTCAACCAAGGGTGTGTAAAATATATTTAACTTTTCCAGATGTGTAAAAAGTACAATTTGGTTCACTAATGTTGATTTCTAAGTCCAGCAGAAAAATACTTTTACCCTCAATGAGTTATTGCTTTTGTAGCAAACTCTAGAGTGCTGGAAATCTCCTGGAACAGGGAATATTTGCTCTCAGAAGGCACTGCTAAAATATTTGTGCATTGTGTAATGAAAACAAAGGCATGGTTAGCCTCAGAATGCAAAGTTATTGCTTCAGAAGTATGATAAAATAGCAAACAAAGCAGCAGCCACCTCAAGAAAATGCTAGCAACCCAACCAGGTAGCATAAAGTGTGCTGAAATCAAAGAAATGTTTGAGTTTGATGCTTGCTTAAGAGGAAAGCTGTATACACAGTACTTGCCAATACCTGACACCTGTGTGACTGAGCTGGGCATATGCTAGCATAAGACTAATGACATGGAGAAGTTCTGCAGAATAGAAAACTGCCCACCAAAAATAATATGCTAGAGCCAAGAGGCATTTCAAATATAGTGCCTAGAGATTGTTGGCTTAGATCATGGTAAGTAATACCATGGGACATCTCTACAGAGAACCATAGGAACCATGGACCGAGGGTTCCCAAGCTTTTCAGTACAAGGAGCAGATTTGGAAATCTAATAAACTGTTGTGGGCACCACAAATTCCAGTGCTGCTTAACGCTTCCTCCAAATAATTCAGACAGGTTAAGCAACTCCATAGTTTTGCATCTGTTGGATACCTTTGGGATATCTCCCAAAAACAAAGAAAGAAGTAGGAGACTCTCCAGCCATAAAAGAGGCAACAGCAACCCATCTATCTCAAGCCCTCCTTTAAAAATATGGGAAGGGGGAGGGGAGCCTGGCAGGTCCAACAGTGGGGTCTGAAGGTTCTGTGGTGCTCAGCTATATAAAATATGTATGCACAGTTATACTCCAGTGTCTTTTAGTTCACTTATGAGGCAAGTGGGTAGATTTCCCATCAGCTTGGGTGTTTCAGATTTTTCCTTATCTTTTACAAGCACCACAATACAATACAATACAGTAAGCACAACTGAATGCTCTTCTTTGGCAATCACTCGTAGCCAAGTAAAATTGTCTTCCATGAATATGGTCTTAGCAATGTGTCCGTAAGTGACCGTGGAAGCCAGTTCTGGATCCGCACATCCCCACCCGGAAACATCTGTCCCCACAACCATATGTATGCAGCTGTGGACAGATGTTTACCTAATTTTATTCTAATATTTTTTGAACTGCAAGAAAGGGTAGCAACGCAAGGTATGCAACAGATGCAAAACAAACCTTGGTGTTGTGCGACTGCAAAACAGAATGTGTGCAATAACAGTGTTATTTCAATGCTATCTCAAACAACTGACAAAGCAGTGAACTATGGGTGAGCACAAAGAACTGAACACATTTTAGTTCATTCAGTGGGTTTTCTTTTGGAAAATAGAATTGGGATAGAATCCTGTGGATTACAGAAGTGACTGGGTTGCCATTGGAACCATAAGGATTTCAGGTTCACTCAAAGTTCTGTCAGTTGTTAGGAAGAGTATACGCTATGGGAAGATTTATGGTTGCTAAAATTATTGGTGGAGATGGCCTGTTTAATTAGAAAAAAATCATTGCTGGTATTTATCAGTGATTGGAAACCCCTTATGGACTTTTTTTGTGTGAAAAAGAAAGTGAACTTGTGATATCTGGCTTTGAGGATCAAAGAAAATACTGGTTTATAGAAAGTAGAATAGTTGGTTATTACCTTTTTAATTTTGTTGTGTTATAAAAATATTTTTTGCAGTTGATAATAATTTTTGTATATCTTCTTTTAAGCATTAATGAAATATATTCAAAAGGGAAGAATATATAGGACAATATACAGAATTAAAATAATATATAGATTACTAGCTCATCTACTGTTTTAAAAAAATGAAAGTATTGGAAACTGGACAATGGAAACAGTTAGAAGTTCATAATAATTTGTATTTGGTTTTTTACTAGAATTATATCACCCCAGTGAATGCTACCCATAAATCCAAGTACTTAGGCCTCAAATAATTTTCAGTGCCATGCGATAGATGTCTGCTGAGAAGCCACAGTCATTCAATGGGACTTTCTTCCTGATAAGTGAGTATGGATTACTCTGCTCGCTTGCAATTCAGATTCCTGATCTGCCACATTTGGGGAGGTTTGAATGGAGTGGAGATGGGCTTTCAATACTAGGGAACCTCTGCCATTGGCAGGAAAGCCCCACCAGCAAGGATGTCCCCAATGCAGCTGTGGAAACAGGCAGAAGATAACACCTGAATGGTAGGCAGAAAAATATCCCCCAAAGCAGGGTTGGAGAGCATTGTTGGCTGCCCACTCTCCACCTTAGAGCAGATTTATGCCACAAGGTGCCATAGGAAGGCACTGGACATAGTAAAAGATCCATTGCATCCTGGTCACTGTCTCTTTGAGCTCCTGCCGTCGGGACGGAGATACAGGACGATGATGACAAGAACGAGCCGTCTCAAGAACAGCTTCTTCTCCAGAGCGATCTCGGCCCTGAATGGGAAACCTGGACTTTGAAAGTCATCTAATCTTCCTTGCTGTATTATATTATATTGTTTTAATTAGTGTTTTTATAGTTGTTCTGATTTTGAGTGGAGTGCCCTATCTGGGTGGATGGAGCAGCCAAGTAATTTCGTTGTCCCTGAGAGGGGGCAATGACAATAAAGATATTATTATTATTATTATTTATTTTATTTTTTATAATAATTTTTAATGATTTTCAAAACAGACAACAAACAAAACAAAACAAAAAACAAACACACCTCAAAAGACAAATACATACAAATAAAATTTGACTTCCCCATACCTCCCTTTCACTGCATCCTTATTTTACCATTTTTTAGCAACCGTTCAATCAATTCTAATTAACTCTCTTTAGATTTTCTTAACATTATCATTTACAGCTGTAGTTCTCTGTTTCTTACCCCTTAACATCTTATCAGTCCACAATTTTACAACAATTTTTAAGATATACTTTAAATTTTTCCCAATCCTCCTCCACTGTCTCTTTCCTCTGGTCGCGGGTTCTGCCGGTCATCTCTGCCAGTCCCATAAATTCAGTCACCTTCGTCTGCCATTCTTCCAGAGTAGGTAGTTCTTGCATCTTCCAATACTTTGCCAACAGGATTCTTGCTGCTGTAGTTGCATACATAAAGAATGTCCTATCCTTCTTTGGTACCAATTGGCCGACCATGCCCAAGAGAAAAGCCTCCGGTTTCTTTGCAAATGTCCACTTAAGGACTTTCTTAATTTCATTATAGATCATTTCCCAGTAGGCCTTAATCTTTGGGCAGGTCCACCAAAGGTGATAGAAAGTTCCTTCAGATTCCTTACATTTCCAGCAATTGTTATTGGGCAAATGATAGATCTTTGCAAGCTTGACTGGGGTCATGTACCACCTGTAGATCATATTCATTATGTTCTCTTTCAAGGCACTACATGCCGTAAACTTAATACCGGTGGTCCATAACTGTTCCCAGTCAGAGAAAATAATGTCATGACCGATGTCCTGTGCCCATTTAATCATAGCTGATTTCACCATTTCATCCTGTGTGTTCCATTTCAGCAGCAAATTATACATTCTGGACAGATTCTTAGTATTGGGTTCTAACAATTCTGTTTCTAACTTTGACCTCTCCTTCTGAAAACCTAGTTTCCTGTCTTGCTTAAATGTCTCATTTATCTGACGGTAATGTAGCCAATCTCGAACTTTATGCTTTAGCTTCTCATAACCTTGAAGTTTTAACTTTTCACCATCTTGTTCTAAAATTTCACAATATTTTGGCCAATTAGAGTCCATATTAAGTTTTTTCATTGCCTTAGCTTCCATTGGTGACAACCACCTGGGGGTTTTACTTTCCAGCAAATCTTTGTATCGGTTCCAAACATTATACAATGCTTTCCTAACAATATGGTTTTTAAAACCTTTATACACCTTTGCCTTGTCATACCATAAATATGCGTGCCAGCCAAAATTATTGTCGTACCCTTCCAGATCCAAAATGTCTGTATCCTCAAGAAGTAGCCATTGCTTCAACCAGCAGAATGCTGCTGATTCATAGTAGAGTCTTAAGTCCGGCAGGGCAAAGCCCCCTCTGTCTTTTGCGTCAGTTAAAATCTTAAATTTTATTCTGGGCTTTTTGCCCTGCCAGACAAATTTAGATATATCTTTCTGGCAAGATATTATTATTATTATTATTGGAGGGGGGTTGAACAATGACAGGGATAGCACAGAACCTGCAGGATACTCTGCCAATTTTTCCACCACCATGTGAATTATTTTTCTGTTTATTATGCTTCTTGAGTACATGCAGAGGAGATGAAATTTTCTGGGCTAGTACTGCAGCCATTTGACTGAGTGTTTCTGACTGGGAGCTGGGCAAGCCAGAAGGATGTACCTTTCAAGAAAATCTTTCACCTTAACCCAGGTGGGTTTTATATTTTTCACACCACAAAATTTTCATTTGAATTGGTATAATGTTTTAGGGGCATTTGAATATGAAACAACGCTATGATTCACCTATAATCATACAATTCTGTGGGTTGTATTCAATACTAGTCTTATTCAGACCCATGGAAGTTAATGGACCTGACTAACCTAGGTTCATTAATTTCAATTTATTCTGAGTAGGACTAGCACTAGATAGCTCCATGTCTTTGCATCATTGTAAGTGTTTTACTTTCTGCAGTAAGTGTTGGTTATTTTGGATTTCTAGCTGTGATTTATTTTAGCAAAATCAGCTCCCTCAGATTTTGTTTATTCTTTTATATTATTAATTGGTCACTCCTTGGGTGCTGGAGGGAGGTTATTGCAAAGAGAAGCACTTTATATGCATCTGTAGTTTATAGAAGGCAGGTGGCTTCCATGACTTCAGGCTGTCGACTAAGGAATGTTTGGTCAAGTGGGGAAACAGCAGTAGAAATCCAATGGCATTTAAGGAAGGCAGCTCACCATTTCTGGGATCCATAGAAGTGACCTAAATGTAGGGAAAAGATAGCAGCAGCAGCAGCAGCAGCAAGCAGAGGTCAGGCAAGGAGACCATATGTGGAAGAGATTGGGTAGTGTGCTGATTCAGCCCTGCATCTACTGAGGCCATTTGAACACGGAAAAACAAATAAACTGCTACAGTTGCACAGCTGAGTTTGGCAACTTCTGTCCATCATTTGCCTTTTGTTACAGATGAGCCTTATAAAAGGCAATTCCTGACTGGTCTGGATGAGCAATAAAGAGGTTTCAGAAGCAAATGTGTTTGTTTGTTTGTTTGTTTGTTTGTGTGTGTGTGTGTGTGTGTGTGTGTGTGTGTGAGAGAGAGAGAGAGAGAGAGAGAGAGTGAAAGAGGGTCACTAACACTATTGTTTTACAGAATGTCAGCTTACACAGTCCTTAGCACAACAAGACAACCCAAAAACATGGTTTGCAAGTGAATCTCTGCTACTTTGAAAACAGCTTGCCAAACATCATGAGAATCATTTAGGCCTCCTAAATGCTGTGACAGATTTCACACCCTTATCCTAAAGATGTGAATCATTATCACACGTCAGTGTGGCCTGGCCTAAGGCTACAAGAATGTCCATCAAGTACTGTAAGTCTTTTAAAGGCCTTTTTAAAGCCTATCTTTCTTCTTCCAACAGTGCCCCACCTTCAGCAATAGGTAATATCCCTCCTTTTCTGCATCTTTGCTACCCCTGCTCTGGCTTCTTGATGCAAGACATCCTTTATGGCCAGTTTCTATTCATCAAGCACAGCCCTAAACTTAGTTACATGGGAATAAATCCCATTGAATACACCTCTGAGTAAACATAGGGTTGTGCTGCATGTCTTAAAATTACATATTTTAGCAGCTTTGTTCTGTCAGTTTTGAGTACACTTTGCCTCCCTCAAAGCAGCAATGGTGTGTACTACTCTTACTATAACACACATCCGGGAATATCACTTGAATGATCCATGCTATGCCTACGATGTTATGGGGAGGAAATTGACTTGCTTTATCAGTCCAACTTTCAGTTTTCTCTTGATCAGCGTGACCAGATGTTTATTTATTTTTAAAGTACTGATATAATCTTATTGCTTTGCCTCTTCCAGTTAGGGATCGCAACATTTTATAGATATACTTAGCTAACTTGGGGTGAGGGACGTGTTATACCTGAAATGACTCTGAGTGCCTGTTTTTGTGTATTAAGGCCCTGCCCCACTTAGGATTTGGTCAGAGTGTGGCACATGTATATTAGTCCCTGGATGTGGGAAAGGGATTTTCATTCAAAACTCTTTTCCTAGAAGAGACACAAAGCACAAAGGGAAGATGCCAGCCTTCACTCACCTCAGCAAATGTGTGCACTTATTTAATGAGCAGGTTCACCATCTAAGCCACACACATCGTCCTGGGTGAGATAATACTCTTGGCTATGTGCAGAGTTCAGCACATGGGACTCATAAATAGGAGGATTATAGGATGCTCTCTAGCTAAACTGGCATATATTATTCCCTATGCAGAGTTAGCTCTAATGTCTGGTGAGGAGAATAACATCTGGTACTGTTCTTTCAGAATGGGATGTTATTCTTGGATCAGGAGGCGCCAGCCAGTGAAGTCAACATTATTATAAGCCCTTATTCTGCATGCTCATTGAGAATTATTTGAGACTGTAGGTTCTGAATCATTAGCAGTGTCAGGAGGAAGAGGAAGTCAGTGGGATATTCCAAAGGAAAAATAGGGGTGGGATGGGGAGAGGAAGAGGAACATTAACAGAATGTATTTCTAGCTTTACCACAAACACAGAAGGTGATTTGGGAACATTGCTCTGTTAAACGATCAAACTTAGTTTTTTAAAAAGTAATGCCCCCCCCAATGATCTATTTTCCCTTCAAAAGGATGTGTACCAAGTCAAAGTATTTTAATTTATTAACACACTGGCCACCCCTCAGAGATTTTATTATTTATTTATTTTAAAGACAGTTGTACTTTGTACTAAGAATTCATCATATCTTCAAATACATGCTAAAGTTCTACTGCATAAAGAAGCTTTTGCCAGAATGGATAAGGAAAGAATGCCTCTCCGTTTCTGTTGTCTCCTAGGGTTTAGCCTATACTTTCATACCCTCAAACATTTCTCCAAGGAAAATAGGGGCATCCCATTTCACAATGATAATTTCACTATTTTTACCTGACACATCTTATTGGGTTGCCCCAGCCACTCTGAGCAGCTTACAACATGTATAAAAATTTAATAAAACATTAAACATTTTAAAAACTTCCCTATACAGGATTGCCTTCGGATGGCTTGGGGATCGGATAACTCCATACCCTCCAACATTTCTCCAATGAAAATGGGGACATCCTAAGGAAAAGTGGGACATTCTGGGATAAATCAGAAACCGGGATGGCTTCTCTAAATCAGGTACATCCCTGGAAAATAGGGACACTTGGAGGGTAAGAACTTTATAGCTAGGCAATAAGCTCCCTTAGTCTCAGCCTGCTCCCTAGGGACTATCTGAGATACTGGAGCAAAGTGCTTATACCGTTGGACAAGGACTCAACCAAACATACTGACTGTTGTTGTTTCATATTAAAATTGGATTCTCTGAATCAATGTGTTTTCAACAATTACAATGAATGTGTTATGCTCAGGAGACACGGCTCTCATTCTGAACTGAACATTTGCCCTGGGTGGGGTGATATCAGCATGCAGCCATATCTGATTGCCTATAAAGCATGGTGACATCATCACACTCACTAGGTGATCTCTAACTGATTGGCTGGGAATATCCATGTGTGCAATGCAGAAGCAATCCCTAAACACTGCAGTCACCCCATAAGGGGGGGGGGGAATCACCTCATGATTTCTACTGGTCATAAGGCAGGAAATCTCTGTTCATAATGAAAGGTGCAACCCTTTCAGTAAATAATGGAAGATAGGGCATGTGAGTGGCAACTGGTTTATGCAAGGCACAGCTGTCATTGGCCAAAGTGCCTGTTTACTCTGGTTCATTTTGGTACTTTTTTCCTTTTCTGTTGGTAGCAACCCTTGTTGCACAGCTTCGTCTTCCCTTCCTCTTAGTAAACCCCAGGGCTTTTTTTCAGCAGGAGCTCACTGGAGCTCAACTCCAGCCCCTCTCATGGGGGCACCATTGCCATTCTGAGAGAACAAGGGAGAAGTTCATCGTGAGCTCTGGCACCTCTTTTTCTAGAAAATTAGCACTGGTAAACCCCAAGGGTGAATTTGGCTCCAGATGTTTAATTACTAGGGTGTGAAATAAATGCTTTATCTGTCACCACCAAATTCATTTCACTCTTGGATCTCAGCAGTTATTCCATCAGAATGGCTTTCAGCAAGAGAGATTTAAATTGAGAATGACTCTCTTTCATGGATTAAACAACAAGAACAAAATCTATTGTGCCACCTTGACCGCCAGTACTCTAAAGTGATTTGAAGTTACTGACTGGTATTTTCTGATATTTTCTTGCACTTTTGGACAGATGTCCAGAAACGCCAATAAAAGAAGCAATTATCACTTTTCATTTCATTTTGGCAGTGGGGAAGCAGTTTTCTCTTAAAACGGTGGTTTCATTTTCAATTTTCAACTCCCCACCTCTACCCCCGTCTTTCTGGTGCATAGGGAGCCTATTTGAAAGTCAATGGCCCATGATTGTAAGAAATATAGTGCTACAGCATATTCACTTGTGATTTTTTTGTTTTTGTTTACGGTGCAACAAAAAAAGAAACCAAAGAAATTCACATGTGAGCAGCAGTTTATTTCCAGCACTAGCTTTTTCTTTTACTGATTGGTGACAGAACTTGACCCTAAATCTGAGCTGTTATAGTGTAGTAAAGGTAAAGGTACCCCAACAATTAAGTCCAGTTGCAAATGACTCTACAGGCTGAGGGAGCCGGCGTTTGTCCGCAGACAGCTTCAGTGTCATGTGGCCAGCATTACTAAGCCGCTTCTGGTGAAACCAGAACAGCGCAGGGAAATGCCATTTACCTTCCCTCCGGAGCGGTACCTATTTATCTACTTGCACTTTGAGGTGTTTTCGAGCTGCTAGGTGGGCAGTAGTGTGGTACTCAAGGTCAAATGTCTGCACAGCCATGAAGCTCACTGGGTGGCCAGTCCACTGGAATGAACCTCACAGGTCTGTTTTGAAGATAAATTCAAAACACACATTTCTGCATTGCAGGGGGCTGAACTAGAAGACCCTTGGGCCCATTCCAGCCCTACGATTCCATGATTCTATATGCTCCTTGGAGGAAGGACATGATAGACAGATAAACCTGTCAGCTCAAACAATTGATGGTTTGAAGGGATGTAGCACAGTGGTAGAAAAGGCCTGAAGTTCGATCCCTGGCCATCTCCAGGTAAGCCTGGAAACTTCCCTTGCCTGAAGAGGTGCTACCAGTCAGTTTAGTCAATGCTCCGGTAAGACTGACTGACCCATGGTCTGACTTGGTATGTTCACTTGGTATGATCCAGCCTCTGGCCATTTCTACAAAATCATTTTGAAATCAATGGGAACCGATTAGGAACTGCAACTGGTGGAGGTTTCAGTCGATAAGAGGAATAATATCTGCTGCAATTCCCCCTATGATTCCTCACCTGCGTCCAGAAATCCTGCAAATATTTTTTCCTCCATAAATTAAGTAGTATCAGAACTATAATGATCGGGCTCCTTATCTTTCTTTATTATTAAGGAAGATGGTGCCATTTCACCCCAGTGAAGGATATTTTAGCATATTAATGTTCATTGCACAGGTTTTGCCACCGTGTCAAGAAAATAAGAGAAAGGACTGTGGGTATGATGAAAGGGGATAATTGCTAGATTTCCTTTAATAATAATCCAATAATGCTGTGCTCTGGTTATCATTTTTCTCCGGGTATCATCTTCCTGAAGCCTTAGATAGCATGGACCTGTTAAGTTACTTACCATAAGGAACAGGCTGTAATCCTAGCCCCACTTACCTGGGAGGAAGCCCCACTGAACTCAGTAGAACTTATTTTTGAGTAGACATGGGTGGGATTGAATGGACAAGCTGGGCTGTTAATATGGAAAGTCCACCAAATACAATTGAATATCCGAAACAACAACAACAACCCCAAACCATGCATGGGCTTGCACTGATAATGGGGCTCTACTTTCTTACATGGCCTTCTGTAGATGTTCCGTACCGTCTGTTCACTTGGCCCCAATTTCTTGGACAATCTGCCTCTGCCCTCAGAGACAAGCCCCCTGCACAGACTCAAATGTGCATCTGAGCAGCCTCCATTGCACCTAAGCATCTCCTTTGGATTGTTGACACACAGGCATTGGTATAGTCAGAGGGGGCCCAATGAATGCACCACGGCTTCTAGGGCTTGCTGCCCAGGGGAGTTGTTTTCTAAAAACAAAAAAACCTACTTTAAATTGTGATATGAGATCACATCCATAGCATACATTTAAATCACATGGTTTTTCCCAAACAATCCAGGGGACTGAAGCTGCTATTTAAGGATGCTGGAAACTGTAGCTATGTGAGGGTAAACCAGTGTCCCATACCCTCCAACATTTCTCTGATGAAAATAGGGACGCCCCGTTCCATAATGAAAATTTTACTATTTACTACCACACATCTTACTCGGTTGCCCCAGCCACTCTGTGCAGCTTCCAACATGTATAAAAACATAATGAAACATTAAACATTGGGGGAAAACTTCCCTATATTGCCTTCAGACAGCTCGGGGGTTGAATAACTCCATACCCTCCAACATTTCTCCAGTGAAACCAGGGACATCCTAAGGAAGGCCTGCTAGAACACCAACACCAATGTGGAAGTGCAGCTGCAGGGGCTCACAGCAGCTCACAGTGGCTTTTCCTCCTCCCCCAGCTGCAGAGGGGAAGCAGGAGGAGGAGCTGCTGGCTCCACAGGCCATGGGAAATGAGCTGCCATGCGACGCCTGGGTGTGATGTCATGGAGTCGCACACAACATCAGCCGCACCCCCATCTCCTACCTGAGTTGGTGCACCTGCCCAGAAGCTGCCCTGTATTGTGCTACCCTCTGCTGAGAGAATACTTAGCTTGAACTACTGTAACTTCTCCTGATTCCTTACAATAGAACAACAGAAGTGGGGAACCTTTGGGCCTCCAAAGGATGCTGAACTACAGCTCCCATCAGCCATAGTAAAGCATGCCCATTGGCCAGGGATGGTGGGATGTATAATTTGGCAGATATCTTGAGGGACAAAGGTTCCCCACAACTGCAGTAGAGCCAGGCGCATCGCTCAGAGCAAAAGCAAAACACCTGTGGGCATGCTCAGATTTGCAGTCGAAATGAGCTTCTCAGTAACACCATCATAATGCAGCTTCTGCTCCAGGCGTCAGGACTTGGAGAGCGGCAGGGATGTTTTCTGCTGCTCCACCTCAGGAAGCAAAACGTCTTGCTCCAACCCTAGTTAGGAACAAATAATCATTTTTATGTCCCTTTCAAACCCCACAAAAGACTGGATCCCCACACATCATGTCCATTTAAGGCTTTTGGTGGCCCTGGTGGTTCTGGTGATGCTTGTAGCAAGCCATGTAATCCAGTTCATGCTCCGGTTAAAAGTCGAGCCTATTAATTGCCTTGTGAATACTGAAGGCTGAACTCTTACTAAATAGGCACAATGTTTAGTTTTAAACTCTGTCCCATTTCCCTATTTCCAAATATAGTTTTCTGTCTGAAATTAGTATTTCATTCTTCTAAATTAAGGTCCCGTCTGCAAACAACAACAACAACAACAACAACAAATTTTATTTATACCCTGCCCTCCCCAGCCAAGGCCGGGCTCAGGGCGGCCAACAACTAATAATAAAAACGAGTTGAATGAATACAACTTAAAAACAAGATTAAAATACAACATTAAAACATTAAAACAATGAAAATGCAGCCTCATCACAGGAGGAGAAAATAAAAAGAAACAGGGGGAGGGAATCAAATTGGCTCCAAGCCAAAGGCCAGGCGGAACAACTCTGTCTTACAGGCCCTGCGGAAAGAAATCAGATCCTGCAGGGTCCTGGTCTCATGAGACAGAGCATTCCACCAGGCCGGAGCCAGTGTTGAAAAAGCCCTGGCTCTGGTTGAGGCTAATCTAACTTCCTTAGGGCCCAGGACCTCTAGGGTATTGCTATTTATGGACCTTAAGGTCCTCCGTGGGGCATACTGGGAGAGGCGGTCCCATAGGTACGAGGGTCCTAGGCTGTGAAGGGCTTTAAAGGTCAAAAGCAGCACCTTAAATCTGACCCTGTACTCCACCGGGAGCCAGTGCAGCTGGAAAAGCACTGGGTGAATATGCTCCCATGGCAGAGACCCTGCGAGGAGCTTCGCTGCAGCATTCTGCACCCGATTGAGTTTCTGGGACAGCTTCAAGAGCAGCCCTTCGTAGAGTGAATTACAGTAGTCAAGCCTGGAGGTGACCATCGCATGGATCACTGTGGCCAGGTCGGGGCGGGAAAGGTAAGGGACCAACTGCTTGATGCGGCAAAGGTGGGAAAATGTCGCCTTGGCTGTTGCTGTAACCTGCGCCTCCATGGAAAGGGAGGCGTCAAGGATTACACCCAAACTCTTAATGGAAGGCAATGGCACTAATTGGGCCCCCGCAAGAGAAGGGAGTTGGTCCCTCATCCCCATACCATCCCGACCCAGCCAGAGGACCTCTGTCTTCGAAGGATTTAGTTTCCAGCCATCCAGCCACAGCTTCCAAGCATCTGGTCAGTGTGTCTGGGGCCGAGTCGGTGTGGCCAGCCACCAGCAGATACAGCTGAGTGTCATCAGCATATTGGTGACAACCCAGCCCAAAGCCCTAGGCAATTTACAATGAAAACTTTACAAGAAAGGGGAGGGGGATATTAAGGTCAATCCAAGTGACCAAGATACGGGACCAGTTGATCCTTATTGCATCTGCCTTTATGGCCAAGCAATTGCCTGATTGCTTCATCCTATCTCAGAGCATTGGGAACTAAGTAAATGTTATTACTCTCAACTCATTCTGCACTGAATGGAAACCTGGTCACATGGTAAAGCAATTGGATGCCTTCTTCATTGTGCAGCCAGCTGCCATTAGAAGGGTCTCACTTGATATCATGTCAACTGACCCTTGAAACTGGGTCAACCATGGAGCTTCTTCACCATACAAATGAAAGGATTTTCTTTTTCTTTTTCTGCTATTCAGAAAGCACCAGTTCTGGGAGACACAGCATCATTTTTCAAGGCTAGAAGTTGTTGCTTTTGTGGTCTATTCAGGGTTTGAATGTGCACTTTAGCAACCCAGTGGGACAGGGAGTAAAGCAAAGGCAGACTCCAGATTGTAACTGAAATGAATTGATTGGTTTATTAATGTGCAGTGCTTCATTCAAAGCATATTTCTATCTTCATGTGGAAGATACTAAAGGAAATCATAGCAAAATAAAGAAATGCAATATAGGAAAATAGTACTTAGAAAATATTATGGATTAAAAATGAAATAAGATTATCCTTGTAATTCCATTGACAAAGCAATCAAGATTTATTTCCTGTCCTAGTTGAATATTTGGTCTAATAACTTCCTCCAGTCCATCTAGTTGTAAAGCAGAAAAATATGATTCTCAGCACCTTTTATATTGATCAGGAGTATTGAATTTTCCACCTTTTACATCAGTTTCATTACTTCCATAAGATGTAGACTGTGGATGCTCATAATCTGTCTGGGTGCAAGTGTAACTGGGACCCTACATACTTGGCAATTCAGGTAACTTTCACACATTTCAGGTTTTGTTTTCAAAAACAGTTCAATAACGTTCTGATTCACATTTGAAGATTCACATTCCACATTGATGGGTCATTGTTGTTTTTCTTTTTGTGCTTTTTATTATATTGATGTTCTTTTTCCAGGAGGCCAAGGTCTCACATAACTGTGTTTGAGATTCAGCAAAAGGTTCCAACAACTTGCACAGAGTGGGGCAGAGATGAACTTCCCCATCCTTATCATCCATTGTGGTTCATCATGGCTGTGCTACTGTGTGCTGAAATTTGCTGAGGCCAGTACTGTAGGTGTTTGCAGATTCTTGAATGGCTCTTAACACCTTACATATTACAATGGATAGAATCTGGTGTTGCTGTTCTGCTTTTGATCTTGCAGAAGTATCTGCTAAAGCAAGATGAAGACAGGCAATTTCCCCCAATTCTCCCTTCCCACTACAGCAACCTGTGCCCCCTCATCCAAATCTGTTCCAGAGGATTTGGGTGGGGGGAGCCTCCAGAATAGCAAGGAAAGTGGCACAGGGGTTTCATGGGGAAGAAAACTGGAGAAAATGGCCTCCTCGCCTGGTAGTTGACACCTCTACTGGATCAAAAGCTGTTCTGCAGGCACAACAGCAACATTTAGCCTCACTCATAACTGAAAGTCTTTCATAGCACTAATTTGTTTTAATTGAGAAATGTGTTTTCACAGAGTTTTCACTCATTGTCCATGTGTCTCGAAGTCTTTCTTGAATCCCTAGCTCAAACGTCCCTTTAAATTTCTGGTAGCAATATGTTGGTTCCTCATCAGGGACATTTCTGCCCACACAGGCAATTACTTGGTGATGCTCCACCCATGAGGACCATGCTGCTGAGAATGCACAGAGATGTGCAACTGCCATACGTAAATATCTTAGGACCAAAGGTGGGCATTATATATCTGCAGCTCGTAAACTGTTTGAAGCCAAGTCAATCATGCAGCTTTTATATGGTGCCCAACTAGGCGCCTTCGCTAATCTCATATCACTGAAACTACTGCAAACTAAGTTCCTAAAATCAGCTTTTCAAGTGCCAAAATATGTCTCAAATATGTCTCGAGACAGGTCTTGTAAGAGCAGAGGCTAGGGCGTGGATGGCCACACTAAATTTCTGGCTTCGACTATCCTTTTACTAACATGGCCTTGCCCCCCTAATGATAAAGGACAACTTTCAAACAACATGGATACGAGCAATGGTGGACAAAACGTTAACTCTAGGTCTTACCCCTGTGCGTCATGGGCTATGAAAAGAGAGACTTCCTCAGGAAGGAGCTTCTTCAAGCTGCCTTGCCCCACCCTCCAGTCTCTGCTTCTCAATTTGTATTGTATTTTACGCACTGTGACTTGCCGTTGTTTTTATTGATTATAGTTTATAAATTATTTATTATAATTGTTGAGAGTGGATTTCTGTTTAATTTTTAGATGCTGATATTTAATATTATTCTATACAATTCTGATGGATTGTTGAACATTACTTTATTTGAGATAAGTTGCTTATTTTAAAGTTATGTTTTATTATCACATTTTTGTATTGGATTAGATTGTTATAAGGTGTACATTCTTTGTTTCTTCAGCTTGTAAACTGCCTTGGGTATTGTAAAATTGAAAGACGGTATACAAATTAAAAGTGAAATGAAAAGGAAATGAAAATTGAAAAGGCAAAAGAAACCATTAAACAGCTTGTGATTGATATAGAAAGTCAGTCACATCTAGCCAGGTAACCAAATCTCATTACCAGTGAATCCAGTAGGTACCTCACTGCCGCAATGGCATATTTAACTAATCTTGAAATACCAAAACATCAAAGAGCTTTCACTCTGGCTCATTGCCAGGATCTCCCTTCAGCCATCCAGGAAGGCTGTTTCAGGAAGCCTTTGACTATACACAATAAAACTGACCTTACATCCACAAAACTGAAGTTTGGTTTACATGTTTATGTGTTTTTATCTTATGCTGGTCTACTGTAACTAAGAGTATGAGTTTGTGGACTTACGTGGTTGCAGCCATGAAAAACCAAACACCATTTTGCATTTTCCACAGTGACCCAGAGCAGACAACATAGCATTACACTGTAAAATAGTGAGCAACTTCCCAGGCAGAGCTGCCACCACCACATAAGCCTATGGCTGGGCAAGCAGGAAGTCTGCTAGAGAAGGAAGGAAGGAAGGAAAAGGGTTTGTGTGACCCAAAGGTACAGGCAGGAGGGAGGCCTCTGCCAGAAAGCAGGCAGTCGGCCCCCCAAGCAGCATTTTTTATAGATCCCACAGGCATCTGGTTGGCCATGAGAGAGCAAGCTGCTGCGCTAGACTTACTAAGTCATTTCTAGTCACTCGGATGTTTACGTTGTGGTAGTCACTGTCTGTGTATGTGTTCTTCCTTGTTCCACAGATTAATGTTGTATCTTCTCTTGTCTGCATTTGCAGCCTCTTCAAAGCAAATCTGTATCCTTCCCTCCTTCTGTTTATATGAAGTGCATCACAAGAATGCAAATTCTCTGTGGTGATCATAATAATGAATAATAATCTTGTTACTTGCTTTCCTTTGGGCATTGAGTGCAGTAGACATTTTTGAAAGCTTCCAAGAAAATATAATGTGCTTATAGGAGCCAGGAAATAACATTTGTGATTTAAACTTCTTTTATTCAAGTGGCACTATATTATGCGCATTCTCTCCCCAACACCATTCCTCTCTCTATATAAATGTGTGCGCTATAGAAAATAATGCCATGCTGCTTGCTCAGGAGAAGGTGCATTGAAGTACAAAAGAGACTGCTTGATAAATCAGATTCCATCTGCCTATTGCATATATCTGCCATGTTTTAGCCTAACCATGTTTCTGCCATTTATCTGCTGATGACGAAAACTCCCACTGGTGTCATATGGATGTCCACAAGTATTATAAATATCCCTTCGTGGATCTCCACTGAGGTATAAAGCATAGGGTCAATTCAAAGTCAGTCTCACATTTTTAAGAGCAAACAAGTATATCATTTGCATGAGAGGAAGTGAAAGCCTGCTCATTGCTTAAGCAAAGATTTACAAGGATCTTAAAACTGGTTTGTAATTTGCAAAGCAAAACAATGGTTTATGGACCAAACAGGAATATTTGTCACACCTCAGGAATCCCCTCCGTAGATTGTGCTGAAAGTGAGTGTATCTGTGTGTGTAGAGGGGAAATTGGTTACCTTTTCCCCATTAACTATTTTTACTGCAGATGTGTCACAGATTATTTCTGCCTTGTTTCTAAAGCTTTAATGCAATGCATACTTACTTGTTATGTGTAAAAGGCAGTGAAATAAATAGGAGTTGGTTCCAACTAAATGTAGTAGGCCACTAGGCTTTCAAATGTCATATTTGTCCCACAGTGTGGACTAACTTCAATGAATACACATTTATCATATTTTATTAATTACTGTATATGTATTTCCCATCCTTCTGCCAAGGCTCTCAGAGCGGTGTTCACCATTCCTCATCCTCTCAACAACCCTGTGAGGTAGTTTAGGCTGAGAGATGGTGTCTGGCACAAAGTCGCCCAGTGCGCTTCATAGATGAGTAGGGTTTTGAACCCAGATCTGCTCAGCCCCCGCCCAACAGGCTTTCTCTTCCACTTGCCTTTGAAATGCAAATTAGGATGGGGGGGATGAGTGTTTGCCTATGCCCATCTGTTCTACAATAATAATTGCTGCCACATCAATCCCTTACAAACGCTGCTTCCTTTTTCCAGTACTGTAAATCAGTGTTTCCCAACCGGTGTTCCGCGGCACACTACTGTGCCGCGAGACTTTGCCTGGTGTGCCGCGGGAAAAATTGGCAGGGGGGGGGAATAAAGGGGAAAAAAATTATTCCCCCACCGCCAGGCGTGGGGCTGGGGCGGGGGAAGCCCGAGCTTCCCCCTCCCCCAGAACGGGACCCAGAGCCATGCCGAAGCTGCGCGCAGCTTTGGCATCGCTCTGGGAGCTTGCGGGGCTGGGGGAGGAGGAAGCCCTCCGCCAGCCTCCAAACCATGTCGGGAGACAGCGGGATGGCGCGCTGCGCCTCTCCCGCTGTCCCCCGAGTTTGCAGGGCTGGCGATGGGGAGGAGCAGGCTTCTCCCCCCGCCAGCCTTCCAGCCAAGTCGGGGGACAGCGGGATGGCGCGCTGCGCCTCTCCCGCTGTCCCCCGAGTTTGCGGGGCTGGCGATGGGGAGGAGCAGGCTTCTCCCCCCGCCAGCCTTCCAGCCAAGTCGGGGGACAGCGGGATGGCGCGCTGCGCCTCTCCCGCTGTCCCCCGAGTTTGCGGGGCTGGCGACGGGAAGCAGCAGGCTTCTCCCCCCGCCAGCCTTCCAGCCAAGTCGGGGGACAGCGCTATGGCGCGCTGCGCCTCTCCCGCTGTCCCCCGAGTTTGCGGGGCTGGCGACGGGAAGGAGCAGGCTTCTCCCCCCGCCAGCCTTCCAGCCAAGTCGGGGGGCAGCGGCAAGGACGCGCTGCGTTTCTCCGCTGTCCCGGACGGCTTTCAAAAGCCTGCCTTCAAAAGCCGTCCGGGACAGCGGAGAAACACGCTGCCTCTCCCGGGAAGGCAGGCAGGGGGGAGCAAAGGCTTTCGCCCCCGCCCGCCTTCAGAAGAGGTCCAGGACCTCTTCTGAAGGCGGGCGGGGGGCGAAAATCTTTGTCCCCCCTGCCTGCCTTCCCAGGGGCTTTTAAATCGCCCCGGACAGCGGAGAAGTCCTCCGCTGTCCCGGGCGATTTTAAAATGCCGCCCGCAAGCATTTTAAGATTGCCCCGGACAGCGGAGAAGTCCTCCGCTGTCCCGGGGTTTTTTAAAATGCTGGGGGTCGGAAGAAAAGCCCTTGTCCCCCCCCCCAGCCTTCAGAAGAGGTCGGGGGACAGACTGCGGGGAGAAATCAGGGTGGGAGTCACGACCGTGAGGCAGGGCTGCCAAGTGTGGCAGAAGAGGACACGGCCGTCGCACCTGTCCTTAGGTAGGAGCTTCTTCCGTGTCGACCTGCTGCCCTAAAGTCTTGGCTTTTTTCTTGGCTTTTTGGCGGTTGGCACAGAAGGAAGGCAAGGGGGAGGGGAAAAAATTGAAACTTACACTTTCGTGCGTCCCTCCCGGCGTGACGCTGCGCGCTGACGTCACGGGGCTGTAATGGTGGTGTGCCTCGATATTTTTTTCATGAAACAAGTGTGCCTTTGCCCAAAAAAGGTTGGGAAACACTGCTGTAAATGAAGTACTTTTTTTGTGAAGCTATTTATGATTATTTTGTAAAAATTTATACACCTCTTGATTGTAAAAAAAGAGAAAAAAAACCCTTCAAAGCAGTTTACGAAAAGATAAAACAATAAAATCAAGGAAATTTCACAACCATATATATTTGAAAACATACAAAAGTTGAAATACTAAAACAGATTAAAAATAGAGAGATGTTGCATGCATTATGGAACATCACCATTCCATTCAGTCCAATCCAAATCTTTATTACGGTCATAAACCAGCATAAGATAAAAGCACCTCTGTACATAAATAAAACATGCTAGGTAGGCAAAAGGGCAACTGCAGGAAGAGAGGGTACGCATTCGGGGTTGTCAGCGCTGGTGTGGCCTGCAAGGGTCCTTGGGCCTGGCAGCTGCCTGGTAGTGACTAGGTACTGCAGCTGGCACTGCCCTAAAGAATTCCTTGAATTGCTCCTGAGAGAGTGCACACTTTCTGTGCAGGCCTTGCTTCACCAGCTAGTCTTCAGCTCAACTGCCCACCAAAAGGAGCAGAAGCGGCAACTAAAGACAATCAGCACAATGGTGTTGCACAGCACCTCAATCTCTGAGCACCGTGGGATTCCAGGGGTTCCAGGCTCTGACCCAGGTTTTGTGTTTCCTTGCAGAATGAGGCACAGTGGAGACTCTGGTGCCTATATGGTTTATTTACAATTTAAGCCTCTATGATTGAGGGGGTCACAGAATCCACACCCCAAAAGGGTCTTGTTTCTCCCATAACCGCACCCTTGGATTCAAACAGAAATCAAATATTTCTCTCACTTTTATATTATTTCTTTTTCTTTCCCACAGCTTCCCCCTTATTTTTTCTTTCTTTTTTGTTAAATTTGCTAATAAAAATATTTTTTAAAAAAGAAAAAATTTAAATTAGCTCGTACATATTTAGTTCAGGACCTTTCCACACTGTCAGAGTGTGCTTTAAACCACATTTTAGCCATTTTTTGCTACTTTATCCAATACCCTTTCCAATTACAGTAGTTTAGTTGGTTGTACAGAACAGATCAGGTAAAAGAGAGCTTTGCTGTGAGGAGTATAGGGGAAGAAGTAACCATGTTGTTTATTACAGGGGATCCAGACCATGATTCACGCCTGGATTTCAGAATGCTCTCTAGGCTAAGCATAGACTAGTCCACCCAAGTTCTAGCTCTGTTTCTCATAGTTAATTGTGAATTTGCCTCTCAAAAGTTTGGGGGTTCTAAATTGTATCCTGAATATCCTGACTACAGTTTCCTGACTACAGGAGCCCTGCCAAGTGCAGTTGTGAACTTAATGCAGAGATTCTGATTCTAATTAAGTAATAGCAGAGGTTGCCTCTGAATTTATGAGGCCATAATCTACTCCCTTGTGCTCAATAAATACCATTGCTACAGTCTGTGGTGTTAATTTCACACTAGAGTGGGAGCTTGGAGTTGTTGCCAAATATAATCATAAGTCACAGGCAATTTGGATTATTACTGTAGAGCACAGTGCATCGAGAATTGTGGTAGCTTATAATCACTTCTTAAACTCATTAACTGAGCTTTTGAATAGTATAACTTTCCTGTCTGTGATAAAGCATAGTTATGTGTTGGCCTGGGAATGAACTGCAGAGACAGAATAATAACTGTGCTCATTTGAAATATGCACAACAAACTTTGTCAGTAGGTTTTGTTTGCTTTGGGGATCGTTAGCTGGGCATAACCTCAAATTGTTTTGGAGCCGTATGCTAGCTGTTTTTTCACCCCTCAACTTTTGGAAGGCAAGGTCTCAGCCTACAATGCTTCCAACTGCAACATTAATTCACACAATTGTGTGTGCATGTCTGCATAGAGAACAACTAGTGCTGTACATGTGGGAAGCTGGAAACTCAAGGACAATTTACTGAACTGTTCAAAAACATCACATGCCGTGTGGAATAAGGAGGACTTTTCATCCTGCAAATACGGGGTTTCCCAATGTCATGTGTAGGACGGATCAGAGGTAACTAGGACATATTTCCAAGGCCACAGTAGCTGCATTTCAATGGCTAAGCTGAGCCACAGCATACTACCGCGTTTCAGTGGCATGGTACAGTCCAAGAACATGAAGAAGTCAAGAAGAAAATGTTTTTCAGTAGATAAGGGGTTTCCTAATCACCATAGGCAGCCAGGTCTGGAAATTAAGTTCTTCAACTTAGAGTCCCTGAAGTTAGTCTCTGGAGCTGGGGGCTGGGGGCTGGAGCTCGAGCTGGAGACAGAGCATGGAATGCAAAGGGCCAGTCCTACCATTTGATAGTGATCTGCATCAGTTAGTGGGTGCTAAAGTTCTGGGAAGAGCAGAACTAACACACCCTAAGACAGAGGTTGAATTGAGAGTATGTTCTGATAATGACAAACTGAGACAGCCCCATGGTTGCCCCGGAGCATCTAAAGTCCTAAGCTGGTCCTGCCAGGTGACATCAGCATGGATGTTGAAATCCCCCAGGACTAGTGTCTTGGGATTTTCCAACACCACATCTGAGACCAGCTCAGTCAGTTTGATCAGGAAGTCCATTGGGCAACAGGAAGGGCAGCAGACCAACAGCACCCTTCTTTTGTCTCTTGGGTCCAACACCAGGTACAGGCCGTCATAGCCTAACCCAAGATGTTAAGCCAAGGTGAAGGTCTGTCGCCAGACCTTCTATCATGGCCCCTGGTGCTGCACTGAATATCCTGTCGGGTGAAACTGAGTCAAAGCTACTCTGCCTAGCCAACCCACCCAGGTCTTGGCAATGCAAGGCAGGTTGGCTTCATCATACATGTTCACTGTGGATCTTATTTGTACAACTGAATGTGATAAAGAATATAATGGAGTTTGAAGAACAAGTTAATCACTTGAACAGACAATTTAATTGACAGGAGACCAAGTGGCACGATTGGCTGCTAATGTGAGGCAACTATTGATCACAACATCATCTTTTTTCAAAATGAACTCTTTGTTCTCCCAAGAATAAATATGAAAACATAATCTGTGAAGTTATCAAAATCATTTAGTTAATAAAGCTTGTATTGTCAAATGTGACCAGATCTTTTTGTCATGAAGTACATGCCTTTTCCCTGCTGTACAAGATTCTCTTCTTTTATCTTCTAGAATTAATAAAATATTAAAATTCATATTAAAAATTAAAATATTTTGAAGGTAGGAGAAAATGAAGTACAGAGACTTTCTCAAATTCAATATAGGGAACCTCTCTGAAGTACCAGAGAACAGATTCCAAATGCAGAATGCAAAAGTTTGTGAGCTCTTGTGTGTGTGTGTGTGTGTGTGTGTGTGTGTGTTTTAGTTTGGTGAGGAACACAATCTATTTGTTGGAGCCTATGTAGTTGTAGGAGACAAGAAATCATAGGCATCACTGAATGGATCAGTCAAAATTGCAGTTGTTACTTTGTGCAGTTGTGTTATTTTTTACCTCATGCCATGCCAAGTATTTCAAATCATACCTATTTCCCAAGGGCAGAGGAAATAAAATTTGCTTGTGGAAATGTTTGACATTCCTCATGCTCATGATCACTTCAAGGGCAGATTTGGGGACTCCAAGAGACGCTTGGTTTTTTGTGTGTACCCCTCCCCCAGACACCCATGTGAGAAGCAGGTGGGGATGATGCCCGGGAAACTGAACTTGACTTGAGTTTCTTCTTGACTTCTACATCAGATAAAAGTCCAAGCAAGAGGCAGACGCTTTCCTGAAATGGCTTTTTGTTATGGCTTTGATAACAATAATATGATTGCCACATGGGTGTTGACTCAAAGATAAGTTAACTTACTAAAGTTCACAGCAAGCAGCACCTGCTTCAAAAGGTTGGGGACCCTTCTGAACAAAGTGGGGTGCAAAGTCTGGGGTGGGTAGGGGCTGCTGGGCAAAGGAGGGAGGCAGGTAATTTCTTTCCATGAACTGACTTAAGCTTTTCTTAATATCCAAGTCGAGTTTGATGAGATTCCCACTTGCTTCAGCAGCTGCCTTCCTTCCTACTTTGTTTAGAAGGGTCCCCTGAGTCACCAGAGTAAGTTTGGGCTTCTGGCCTCTAGTAGTAAGAATATAAAATATATTCCATCAGTATATTATCTATGCAGAATCTAGGATCATTTGGACTTATGATAAATCTCAGCAAGCAGCAAGAGATGGTACACAAAACTAAAGTGCACTAATAGGCATTTGGGAGCATTCAGCAGCATTTCTTTATGCTCACAGCAGGATTGTAGATCTACTAATACATTGTGCAGTGCAAAAGCAAAACAAAGCACTGTTCTCCAGCCCTGTATACACGGCCACATTCTCTAATGGTCACCATAGGCTATGTTCATATTCTTGTAGAATAAGGCCCTAGACGCAGTGGACGCCAAGCAACGACCGTAGTTTGTTGATCTTCTCAATGCAATGCTAAGGCAGATGTTGGAAGCTGCAGTAGATATTCTAGTTAGCATAACATACCCTCCCACATCCCAGTGATGCAAATCGGGATATGAACCAGCCCCCAGACACCACCCCCAACAAGGCCTCACCGCCCACTCTGCAGATACATCCACCCTGCTCAGTGACTCCCACTTCCCACCAGACACCTTGATGGAGGTCCCATCCCATCTCCCTCAGGACTCACACATACACACCCCGCACCAATACCTGATGAGCCCTTGTGCATCTTCACCTGATGCTGCCACTTCAATTTTTTAGCCCAACAGTCAATTGCTGGCCCCTTGCCCCTTGGCTCCTTTTGCAAAAAGAGTGCTGAAGTAAATAGTTTGTTCAAAGCCACAAACTGAACATGAGGCACAGGTGGGACACCAGCATTCAAGCATCAAAACCACACCCTCTAACATTTTGATGAAAATGGGGTATGCAAAACATTGTTTGGGCCTCAGGGACCCCTGCCTGCTGTTCCCCACTGTTGGGGTACTCTAAAATCACCAGGTGAAGTAGAAGTTCCAACGCTGTTGCTAGTGCTGAGGGAAGATTCAGCTGTCCCTCTTTTTGGCTTCTGTGTGTGGAATGGGGGAGGGACACCATCTCGTCTTTCACATCAAGTTAACAATCTGTCTTTGGCCAGTCCAGTTTGATCCACCTCCCCACATTATAGCTAAAGAAATAAAGGATGTACATGTATTTCCTTATTCAGATTTAAATTGCAAAGCATGTGGTTTATGATATACAGATAACATGGTCCTAAGACTTTAAGCTCAAATGGATCTTAATCATGACCCCTGATTCCAGCAACAATCCAGACACAGAGTCATAGACACGAACCAATTCCAGGGCTCTTAGTCTGCTGCTGGAGATCAGGAGACTATTGCACCTGACGCTGTGAGACAGGTTCCTCCAGAAGAACTATCCAATACTGAATTGAGGGCAGAAGCAGGACTCTCATCTAGTAAGACCGAAGTGCATGAAGTGCTTCTTCATTTTTAGTTATGATGACATCCTTTATTTGAAAATTCTCTCTCAAGCTTTAGATTTATGGAGAAAATAGCTGCTTACAGTTGGCTTAAAACATGAGATCAGACTATCAGACTGTGGATATGTAGTTGTTGAACTGTAGATTGCTAAGTCAGTCACAAAGATAGGCTTTGACATAGTTTCCAGATCTGTAAGACAGATCTATTTAAACTACACTCTTTTCCAGCTGATAGCTACTTTATAAAATAGACCTCACTCAGCAGGCATCCTTCTCCTGAACAGACATTTCTCCTCCTAACAAAAGTCAAGTTGTACAACTCCAAGCAATTCCTTGATGACAGATATGCTGGAATTCCAGCTCCTGACCATCTGTCGGTGTGGCCCAAATGCATATTCTCTACTGCCCTTTCTATAATAGGCCTAGAGTGTGCTTTAGTGCTGTGGTCAATCTATGCTTTGTCATTAGATACCTGGATGGTTTGTCTTATGTTATCTGATTCTGTTAGATATATTACAAGATTGATCTGCAGGCCATGGCTGTGAACAAGAGGAATACATGCATCATATCAATGTCTCTCCCCGGGACATTGGTACATCTTCAGACAGGTGTGAGAGTCTCAGATGGTGGCCTAGTTTGCCCCTTCCATCAGGCCAGACCAATTAAAGCACGAAGGGCTGTGGCTCAGTGGGAAGCCTCTGCTTTGCATGTTCAACCCTCAGCATTGCCAGGGGGAGCCAGGAGAGAATCGTGCCTGGATCCTTGGTCAGTGCAGATAGTACTGAACTGGATGGACCAATGGACTTGATGACTCCGTATAAGGCAGTTTGCTGTGTTCCTGTTTCCATTCACTCACATAGTCATTGTCTTATATAATCTGTCTAACTGCTGACTTCTTTGTCCATTATATTCCCTCTGAGGCGTATTTTGTCATTTATGTTTGGGTGCTATGCTTGTTGATGTTAGAGAATTAGCTTGATCTTTTGTGAGAGCTTTGGTTAGAAGTAAAAATACAGCTTTATTTAACTGAGTGGCCTCCCTCAGATCACTTCTGCCAACCCTTCTCTCAGCCCATGCAGAGCTTGTCTGAGGAGTCTTGTTAGGATAAAGTTATAATCTCAAACAAAAAAGCAGGTGAACCCTGGGGGGGGCCCTGGCCAAATTAGCCCTCCTTGGCCCAGAGTAAGTATACCCCCCCCCTTTCTCTCTACCTTGTCACACAGCACAGAAACCCATTTAGTTCTTCTCCAGAGATATGCAAAGGGGAGAATCCTACAAACCCTTTTAAGCCCTGTGCTGGTTTCTTAAAAGCTGGTTATGTTCATGGACATTGAATTTCTTCATTTCATGCCTTTTTTCAAATAGCTGGCTGCATGTAGACCTGAGCGTTGCCATAGCTCCATAATAACTCACAGGTCTGGTCAGCATCAGAACCCGGCTCATTAGAATGCCACTAGTCTCCAGATGGACAAACAATTACTCGGTTCTCTAATAAGAAAAACAGTGTTCCAGAATTCAGGCAGATCAGGAGCCAGGATTCTGCCAGAATAGGTTTCAGATATCTGGGGAGCAGGAAACTCTGCCATCCCAGAGAGCAGTGCCAGCAACCGACCATTACCAAAGTTGAGACATCTGGAATGCTTGCTGCACAGGACATCCAGCATTCTAGGAGGGCTGCTAAATAGTGCCAAGAGCTCTCCATCCAGGCTGCAACTGGTGAAAAAGACAAACAGGTTGGGCAAGTGACCAGGGCCAGGGGGTATCAGCTGAGGGGGGGGGCTACCTCCTTCCCCTCATGATGATAGAAGCTGGAATTCTCTCTTCTCTGTAACTATTAAGGGCACAAAAATCTGCCTGTGTTAGATCTGGTAACCCAAAAATAAAAAGTACAAACATAACAAGAAGAAAAAAATCAAAAAGAACAAATGTAAACCATAGAACATCACCGCCTGTAAGGACTAAAGTACATAAGCACAGCTCCAAATGATTAATGAAATAGATTTCCTACAGAAAACAAAAAGATGTAAAAATAAAAGTATTCCTCACCTTTATTCGCCATTATTTTTTTTAGGGTCAAGGTTATATAAAGTCTTAGATGAGCCAGACATTTGAATGTACCAGTGATTCTGAGCAACTGCATACCTCAATATTGTATAAGAAATAAACTCATGCTATAGAGCATGCCACAGAGATATCTTTTCAAGGAGGGCAATTTGCCAAGTGCTAGCATACCAGTCATCCAGTTCTTAAGACTGAAGGTCCCATATCTCTTCTTGCGCTTCTCCTCTTCCCAGAGGGGAGGGGTTGTGAGCAGGAATCACTTCCCGCGCTTGCAGGGGGACGTGGTCGGCCCCCCTGCGTCACTAGAGTCCTGGACCCGCGTCATGCCCCCAGCCAGTCAATCCATTTAAATGCAGCTAAGCCACGCCCCCCAGCCAATCCGGCTGGCTGGGGGCGTGGTTTAGCCACATTTAAACGGCTGCGGGCCCATGAGCTCTTCCTTGTTTTGTTCCTCGGATCACCCATCTAGGTTTTGCTTCAGCACCTGACCTTATCGCCTGTTCAAGGGGCCTGGTAGGAATTTTTTCCACTTGGCAGATTGGCACCAGCCACTTGGTTTTTCGCCTACCTCATAGCAAATTGCCAGAACTTTGTAAGGTTTAGCGGTTAGGCATTGGAAAATGTGTCGTGTGTCAGAGGGGAGGTTGTGGCCATCACCTACCCCTCCACTTGAAGGGTATTCTGTTAAAGAAATCCAGTGGTCATGGTTCCTGTCCTATGCCCAGGTGGTGGCTAGGGCCTTGGCTCGACCCCCGGTGACTCTAGGGGAAAGCTTCCAGTTGATTTGCACCAACAAGCTCCCCCGACAGGTTGTTAACCCTCGTGTGACTCCCTGCAGAGCAGGCAGGAGTCAAGTATAGTCTGTTCAGCTCCAATGCCTAAGCCAATATCACTCATAGTCTGCAACCAATAAAGTTGTGGCCTTTTTAGCCCATTAACCTAAAATACTTGTGTCCATGTGGCTTATTCCATCACAAGCAGGGAGTGGGGCCTCGACTCACAAACATTGGGCAGCTAATTTAGATCTCTTAAGTATCCCACACACTGATGGAACTGCATCGCTAATGAGTAATGGCAGCTGCAGCTACAGAAGCAAAAATATTTATTTGCTCTGTTCTCACCTTAGAGGTTCTGTTGCTGCTATTGAAGACATACAGAGAGGATTTTCCTAAATAAATTGAAAGTGAGATTTTACAATGACTGTAATTTACAATGACTCCTGACTTGGAACAATCGTTGTCACTTAACATATTTACAATGGCATTCAAGAATCCATGAAAATCTAAAACCAAAACATAATTAGGTTTTAGAAGCATAGGCAAGCAAGAACTACTTTGCTTTACACTCACATGTCCCACTTAAGGTTTCTTTATACCTTTCCACTTGTCAGGTCTGAGCACCTTCCTAGCTTGTAAAAATAATCCTATCAAATCCACCATCATTTTGTATTCTGTATTGGTGTACAAATTTTCTGCCTCATATTTTTCTCTATTCCCTTATCTATTTTATATGATTGCCTTGCCATTTTTTCATAATGCTTTTATAGAATCTGATTCATTGCCTAACCTAAAGTATACAAAAACAAGCCATAAAAATGCATGTTATTTCAGATGTGAGAATAAACAATAGAAAAGAGAATGATGTTATTAAGACTTTAAATTATGATAAAAAAATCCACAGATGAAATGCGAAATGTAATCAAAATATAGTACTAGATGGGGAATGAATAATGTGGCAACAGTGGGCACATTAATTGTTGTTTGTTATATATATATATTAGCAGGCAATATAATAAAAGTGACATTATATTTGCTTCTGTCCTTCCAGCTTTCCATAAGGCCTACCATCATATAACATTGTTTAGAAAAAATATAATGAAATAGATAAAAATACAGTCTGAAGCCTTGTCAACAAATCTAAACTTCTGGGCGTGGCTTCAAATGTTATTTTCATGTAAAAGCAAATTTGTGTGTGTGGCATTGCTTCTTTCCATGGGTGTTCAGAATATTCAGGGATGAGCTCCCATATCTCTGCAGCAAGATCTATGTGCCTGTCTCTCTATGTGGACAATCCGGAGAGATGAATGCATACAAATATATGATGCGCTAAACCAGCAGCGTCAGGATCTCCTCAGTCTACTTACCATATTTTTCGCTCTATAAGATGCACCCAACCATAAGACGCACCTAGTTTTTAGAGGAGGAAAACAAGAAAAAAATATCCTGAATCAAATGTTGTTGAAGAGGCTTTGCGTGGCTATCCCTGAAGCCAGAACAGCTTGCAGCCACATTCGTTCCATAAGATGCACACACATTTCCCCTTACTTTTTAGGAGGGAAAAAGTGTGTCTTATAGAGCAAAAATACGGTAATTAGATGGGCCAAAATTGCTCCAAGCCCCACAGAAACAACTCAGAAAATGGTAGAGGCAATGCTAGAATAACTGGTTTGTGGTCTTCTTTGGCGATCACTCGTAGCCAAGTAAGATCGTCTTCCATGAACATGATTTTAACAGTGAGTCCGTAAGTGACTGTGGAGACCAATTCTGGATCCACACGTCCTTCCACATAAGTTTCTGGGCAGGAGTTGAACATGGTGAGGGTTTGCCAAATATGCCTTCCTCTTAGCACATTTCTCCCTTTTGTCGTGATGTCAAGCGCCTTCAAAGGCCATGACACCTGGCTCTGTAGGGTAGCAGGACGTATTCTGGAGGTGCATAGTTTTCACGTCCTTCATGCAGCTAAGCAACATCCTATCTAGTTACTTATTATAATGGCCAGTGCTATCTATATCCATTAATAACATTTATTGTCATATTTCCTCTTCACTGCAACCCTTTGAAGTTCAATTCCCATAATGAGCAAAACACTCGTCAAGATGGACATTTTGGGGAGGAATTCCGCAAATCTTCTAATAGTACCTTGAGCTGAAGCATTTCAACTTTCAAGATTGAACAATCCCCCCTCCTGTCCCCACATGCTATTCCGAGAGTTTCGTTGACCCCCACAGAGCCAATTTCAGGGAACTTGGAGGGGAGGGGGGAAACCCCACTGCACAAGTGGAAGTCCTTATGTGGGCTTTTTCAAGCAGGGCTCATTAGTTGATTCCCACCCATTTATTTCCAACCCCTGGTGGCTCCTAGTGAGCAGACCATGCAACTTATTCACCAGTAGCATAAATTTTGTATGCTGCCACTAGCTGGGTTGTCATATTTTGAAGAGCAAAAAAGAGGACACATTTGCCAACTTCCTACATTGCAGGGATTTGGACTAGATGACCGTTGGAACCTCTTCCAACTCTCCAAGTCAATGAAGAAACACTGGCCGCTTACGACCCCCTCCTGTGCAGCTTTCCTCCGAAGTAAGTCCCACTCTGTCCCACAGGGCTTCCCCTCCCACTTACCTGCGAGCAAGCTCCCTCGAGGGGTCGGCGGTGGCAGTGAGGGGTCAGGAGCTGCCAAACCAGCTGGTGAAGTTGAGCAGCTCCTGCTCCTTGGGTCTGAGCGAGATGGGCTCCGAGCTGCCGTCGCAGGAGAGCAAGACAGAAGAAGACAAGCTGCCTCTTGCCACCTTTTCAGCCTGACAGCCTGGCTGGGGCAGCAGTCTCTAGCAGCACCTCACTGTGGAAGCTGCCCTGTCGGAGAGGGCCCCGTGCTACCGGATTGCCAACGAGGAGCCCGGGCAGGTGCCGCATGCAAAATTGGCGCGGCAAAAGGCCAAACAAACCCCACCCCCCAGACATTTGCTTAATGTAAAAAATCTGCCTGGGTGGCCATTTTAGCCCTGAAATAGAGGGTGTGTCCAGGGAAAACCATACTTATGGCGACCCTGGCCTAAGCTAGCCCACATTGGTAGGTCAACTCTTGCCAGACATAGTGCCAATTAAGAGGTAAAAAAAGGATAACGGGGAACATGGAACACACATTTAATAATAAAAATTACTAGTTCCTGTCTGCATTAGGCCTTGTATTAGATGGGAAGAAAGGGTTGTCAGTTCATAGGGCACAGTGACAAATCTGAAGAGACAAAAATAATATACTTCCTTGGATTTGAGGAATACTGAGTTGCTTCCAGAAAACCTAAGTGGAGGTCAGAATATGTCTGGTCCATATTGAGCATTCACTCTGATTTGTTCATGGGGCAGTTATAAGACAGGAAGCATTGATCCTGATTTGCTTCCACGACATTTACTCATTTTTACAAATGGATTTGCTGCATTAGGCTGGCAGAGTGCTTTAATCCATTTTAATTGCACAATCTTTCTGGTATATGCTTGAAATAATGTCTGCAAAATCACAACAGTCAGGAGGTACTATTTGATTGCAGTATAACTTACTGCCTTTTTTTGTTTTGGACACATTATGAATTCCCAGTTACTAGCTGAATTAAGAGCACAGAAATCCTGGCTGAAAAAAATCTCCTTTTTAAAAAAAGTTTTAGTAGTAACTCATGAAATCTACAGTTATTACTTGCAAAGAACCACTAACTATATGGTCAAATTGTAACTGACACAAAACCTCACACACATACCGATTTTTTTAAAAAGGAAAAATAATATGCAAGTTAACCCCCCTACCCTCTCCCCCTACTCTCTCTTTCCCCATCTCTTCCCCTTCAACCCCTATACTAGATAAAACATGGTCTTACACTGAACTAAGAGACTCTATGATCTAAAAGAAAAAAGACATTGCATGTTCTTTTGTAATCCAAGGAAATATTTAATAAAAAAATATTTTTTTAAAAAGTAAAAGTAACTGATTATGGCAAATCTGGACACTGGAAGACAACAAAACTTGTTTATAAGAAGGTAGCAAGGGGGAGTGGGAGCCATTCCATGGTTCAATATCCAGACTTGGCGACTGCCTGCCTGGAAACCGAACTTGCACTCATTTGACTTTGTGCAGCCTCCACCAGAGAGGGAACTGATGACATGAGCAGCTGGTGTTCAAGGCAGAACACCTCAAGAAATGTAACTCAAGGGGTGGGATGGCTAGATCAATCGGGGAGAGAAAATAACAGTTTGACTGCAAAGGAACAGTTTGGTAAGGAAGGATCATTAACTTCTCCTTGAAGTTAGGATCTGCATCCCACCCCCAGTTCAGGAAACCTAGTCAAGGCCTGATTGTTCCTGGTGCCACCCACTATGTTTTCCTTCATGAGTGCTCTGTGAAACTCATTTGAGTGAGCTGGGATCACATGCCGGCAGCTGTTGCTGAAGGCTGAGGGTTGGGACTAAGTTATTGGTTTATATGTGTTTTGCCACCACACTAGACATTGCTGTTGGGAAAGGGGGAGGGGAACCCCCCCCCCATGAAGGAACTCAACTGACATGTCTAACAGGCAAGCATTGGTGAAGCAGATAATAAGGAAACCAGGCAAAAGCTGGAAATAAGATGGGGTCAATACTCAAGAAATGTATTTCAGAAAAACAGTTCAAACTCTAGCACCTGTCAACAAATGCTTTCCACTTTCACCTTGTTTTAATGTTGGCAGATACCTTACTCATCTAAAAATTAGTGTTTAACGTTGCAATGGCTTGTCCATGTTGGCAAACTTAATGTGTAAGAATGAAAGTATGTGCAGATGTATTTCTCATTTCCTCAGTGATTGTTACCTGAAGAGCTCAACATCCTTTTGAACTGTAGGCTGCATTATTTCCCTTTGTAAGTCTAATATTCTTTTTAGAAAAGAAAAGAAACAGATGGTGCCCTCAATCATGTTACAGAGAAGAACAAGGAATTCAAAGGGGTTTTGCGCATGGAGGAGGGAATGACACTCACAGCAGCAGCTCCCTCGACCTTCACTCGCCTGAAATGGTTGCGTACAGGGAGGGGTGTGTCATGTATGTAAATATGGTGCCTCCATGCTTACATCTACAGTTTTTGTGCAAATGTGAACATTTGGTATACAGAGAGGGAGGAGCCTGCTTCTGCCCTGTGGAATGCCTTCCCTCAGATGTCAAGGAAACAAAAAACTTCTAAGAAATCTGAAGGCAGCCCTGTTTAGGGAGGTTTTAAATGTTTCATGTTTTATTCTGTTTTTAATCTGTTGGGAGCCACCCAGAGTGGCTGGGGAAACCCAGCCAGATAGGCGGGGTAAATAATAATAAATTAATAATAATAATCACACAATCCTTTCCATCCCACTTAGAGAAATATTTGTGGCTGAAGCTTAAAAACATGGGTAGCAAACATTCCATGTGCACATCCAAGTGATGCCTATGGCTGTTTGTTTATATATGTCTCGGCCCCTTTGCAAACATGACTGAAGCTCATGAAGCTCAGGTAGAGAGAACCTGGGGTTGGGTGGGATCCTGACCTCCAGCCATTTGTAGTCTCAGATATACAGCTCTGTATTTCCACCCACAAGGCATCAGAGAGAACTGCAACTATAGAAACAAGCACCCCAGCAGAGATTTAAAACCACAAAATATTCAGCAAAGTAAAGCATGGAAATGTAGACTGTTAGACCTTTAAAATATGCCCTTCTAGGTTCCTTCCAAAGTTCCCCTCTTCCCCTAGCATATACAAAGTTCTAAATGGTTTACTTAAAAACTCTCCGAAAGTCAGATTCATGCATTTTTCCACACAGCATTCACAAAAAGTTGCACGGGCAGTAAAACTTGGCTTAGTTCCAAAGTGGTGAAGGTTCCTAAATTATTGATACAAGAATTCTTGTTAGAGCTTTGAGCAACCAGCTCATACCCCCTCCAGGCAGACGGAGGATGAACAATAGTTTTGATTACCTTCCTCCCAAGGTGAGAGGGAGTGACCTAGCTAAGCCTGGTGGGACTCTATGGCATTAACCCCTTCATGCATGTTGGATTTGAGCACAAGAGCCCTCTCCCCACCTGTGGTTTCCAGCAACTGATAGTCAGAAGCACTGCTGCCTCCAACTGTGGAAGCAGAACAGAGCCATCCAATTGCAAAGGAGGAAGGGGGCATGTTGTGTTCCTTGAAAAGTTGCTCTGGAAGGCTAGGGAACCCTCTGAAACAGCATGAGCAGTGATGCTGCAGGGGGAAGACGGAATTAGCAGAAGTTGCTACTCAGTCCTTTCTCCAGCCGGGCGCATCCTTGGGATCCCAGGTCCTTCCATAAGCAAGAGAAACCCTTCTGCTTGTGGTCCTCCAGGCCTGGATCCAAACCAAGAAGTATATCGGGTACAGTCATTGAATGAGCAGGCAATGATCTCCTATTATATTATCATCAATACACTGCAAAAACCATTGCCTCTTTCTGTTCCAAGTCAGATCCCCCCCAAAACCTAATTATAGTTGCTGAAACAATAATCCTGCTCTGTCAATCTTTACAAGCTCTTTACAATCAACTTTCAGATCATTGTCATGCTAATCTTAATTGAAGTAAGAAATGATTAGAAATGGGAGGTAACTGAAGAGGTTTTTTGATATTGAAATATAAAAAGTGACAAAGTGGCAAACAGAAGAAAATGAGCAACACAGGGAGGGGGGAAGCGAGAAAGGAGAGTTTTGTGGGGGACAGACTATTCAGCAGGGGAGGGAAGCATGCAGAGAAAGGAAAGAGCTGCAAATAAAACCCAAAAGGGATTAGCAAAAAGGAATTTTGTACAGAATGGGGAAAAGAGCATTCAGAATAAATATGAGAAAGGCTGAGATAAAAGGCAAGAGGTAAAATATTATTACCATCATGATTGTTGTAATATTTATAAGTCTTTATTAAAAATAATAATTAAAACTTCAAAAGCAAGTGTAGCACTCTGTTGCAGTCACTGAAAAAAACAGTTAATGTACCCAGAGCAGTTGGAAAGCTGAACCTCTCCTTGCTGTAAACTAATACTACTTCACAAAAGCTATTAAAAATAACATTTTTAAAAACAAGATACAACTCATGTGTTGTAGCCTTGTTGCTTATTTTATGTGACAGTTAAATAGCCACTTCCTTAGCATATTTGCCTTCTGTAAAGTAGCAGCACTTCTTTTTCAAGTGCTTCATGTTAAATATTTGCTGCAAATCATTTGGACCCACACAATGTGAAATTTACAGCACAACCCTATGCATGTCTACCTAGAAGTAAGGGCTTGTCCACACTTCTGTTTGTGTCATGCCTAGAAAGCATGGATGGGTCCGAGCGGTTTTCCCCTTGCCCCACTCCTCCTCAGGGGAAAACCTGCTCTATAGTGATCCATCAGAACAAGTGTCCATCCGGGAGAAACCTTATCGCCCTTTGCTCTGAGTGCTAAATAATGGTTTTGCCCAGGGGAAAGCAGCGGGACAAGAGGAAGTGTGTCCCATTTTGTTCAGTGGGGATTATTCCCATGAATGTTTGCACAAGACTGCAGTTTGATGGTGCCAAGATCCTCTGGGATGAGAGAGTTTGGATTTGGCAGAACTTGGGCTGAGCTGGTGCTCTGTTGGCTTAAGGGCCTCATCCAGGCTCAGTCAGCAGAACCTAAGCTGGCGCATTACCCACCAGAGGTCACTAAAAGGCGGCATTTCGGGGGTGGAATGGGAGCAGGGCAAGGGGAGATGCTTATTTCAAACCCCTTTCAATTTGGTCATGTGACCTAGCTGAAAAAGACTGGCCAAAAAAAAAAGTTAGTACAATGGTACCTCGGGTTAAGAACTTAATTTGTTCTGGAGGTCCGTTCTTAACCTGAAACTGTTCTTAACCTGAAGCACCACTTTAGCTAATGGGGCCTCCTGCTGCTGCCACGTCGCCAGAGAACGATTTCTGTTCTTATCCTGAAGCAAAGTTCTTAACCCGAGGTGCTATTTCTGGGTTAACGGAGTCTGTAACCTGAAGCGTATGTAACCTGAAGTGTCTGTAACCTGAGGTACCACTGTATAAGTGAAAATCTTCCTGCTTGGAGTTTGAAATAGCTGTAGCTTACACTGGCTTTCTATAGGGAGGATGGTTCTGTTAGTCCCTGATGCTTGCCTCTTGGCTCACCTGGCACATAGCCCCACAGGCCTCTTCCTTCTCTACTTTTCCTTCCCACAATCTATCTTGTTTCTCTTGTCTAATGTCTAACTCCTGACTGGAATCCAAAGGACTACCAGGGGCACTGGGTATAGGGGGCAGAGGGAGCTCCCCGAATATTTTTAGGCAGGGGGCAGCACCCCAATATTGAGGGGGCTGCCACCCCCTGCCACTGCTGGGCACCCTCTGCAGGCCCCAGCCCCAGCCTCCACTCAGCAGTCCAGGAGCCAGGTGGCAGTGGTGACGCATCACATGGCTGCGCCCCCCCCCAATGTGTGGGGGGAGTCAGCGCCCCTGAGGACAACTCTTTACACACACAAGTATTTGCCATCTTCAATGGGAAATTTGTTTTTTTTCAGTACTGTACAATTCAACAGAGACACATTATAGACCTGATAAAAGGTGCAATATTGCTGATAATGGCAGGTCTCAGAATAAACTCAGTGGTTCACCATCCCAAACCCAAATTCCAGCTGAATAGATCCAGACTCCTCCAAAGTTTGTGCCTGGTTCAGAAAGAGTTTGTGGCCAATTCCTAATCAAACCTGGGGAAAGCTACCACTCAGCAGAGGGCAGTCTGAAGAGCACCATTTAACTTTTGCTTTTTTCTACAATGGAATAAGCTCTAGATAAATGTCTACAGACTCAGCTATACAGCTGCAAATAAAATGTTTTAAGTGTGTTGTAAAGTACAATATACAAATGTGACATTAGATGGCGACAGTGAGCAAATTCAATATATTTTTCAAAACGTTTTTTTAAACAGCATTTTTATATTAACAAGTTTTTTTACCTGTGTATAGATTCCACCTAGGTTACTGAATGTCTAGGTTGCTGTATAATAAGATTAGAATAACTTGTGTCTCACAGCAAAGTAATTTGTGCATGCTGTAGCAGCACAGTTAGATGAGTTCAGATGCACCGTTGTTCACAGTAATAAGAAAGATTCACACACCCCAACTCTTTCTTCCTTTCTGTCTCCCTTTGCATGGATTAGTCACATACATAACATCTACAGTTTTTTTGTGCCTAGTGTACACACAGACAGCTAAGAATGCAAGGAATAATTTCTTAGTACAGTACTGTAATGTCTATTAGGGGTGTGCACCAACCACAATAATTGATTCAGCTCTCAATTCAGTGATGCATGTACAGTGGTACCTCGTGTTACGTACTGTCCCCCTTATGAATTCTGCGGGTTACACGCTCCGCTAACCCAGAAGTAGATGCTCCTTGTTGCAACCTTTGCCCCAGGATGCGAGCAGAAGTCGCGCTCCAGTGGCATGGCAGCAGCAGGAGGCACCATTAGAGAAAGTGCACCTCATGTTGCGAGTGGTTTCTGGTTATGAATGGACCTTCAGAATGGATTAAGTACGTAACTCGAGGTACCACTATACATGTTTGTGAATAATTGTGATCAGATCCATGTGCTACTTTATTGTCTTATATTACAGGGAATGTGCCTGCAAATTGTTCAATTAGTGCTAGTCCTAAGGAATGGAACATGTAACTAAAGTAGCCCAGCAGCCCATGAGGCTCCCAGAAGGAAGCTGCTTATGATGGGTTACTTAGGAAATCAACAGAAGAATTTGGAGTTGAAATAAAAAATATGATCAGGAGTCATGGTCATGAAAACCATTCCTTTTTCTGAGTAGTGCTTTAAATAGTTTGTAGGGGTTTAGTTGGTGGTTTGGAGGCTCAAAAAGGTCGTAGTGGTGCGGCATCTCCTAGCTGTAAGCTGGGTGCTTTAAATAAGCTACTTTTCATTAGTCCAAGCACACCTTCCAGTGCGCTTACCATGTTACGACTTACCTCCTCTGTCTGTTATTTGTTTATAGAGGTTGAGTTTGGGTTTAATTGAGGAGGGTGACAGGCATTGTGTGCTCATCCCAGAGAGCAGTTAAAAGAGACACTTATCTATTTTACTACTAAATTCATAGTGCCTTTTGTGTTTTTTATAATAAAAAATGTAGTCAATCTCTTCCCTCACATTTGCTACACCTTGACCTGACATATTAGCGGTGGGGCTGTTGTGTCTACTATTGTGCCCTCATGGGGTGGACTGACGATGGTGGTACATAGGCTGGTGTGGTGCTAGGGAGGGTTGGGTGGAATGAGGAGTATCAGTTTTAGGACGGGCTCTAAGTCGATATGGGATACCACCAAGTCCTTTGAGTTTCAAGTTTTTCACTTGTGGTTCTCTGATGGAAAGCATTGTCTCATGGCTTATCAATGTTCAGGTCTCAGCATGGTAGGGTATCTAATCCTAGCTTCTTTCTAAGCTTTCGTGTGGTCAAGGGTATAGTATTAGAAAGATTTGGGTGTGGGTTTCCCAACTATCTGAGTGTTTTACAACTAGGTTGTGTGTTTTAATCTTTCTAATATTAAACAACTTCTACTCACATTTTATGCTGTTTTGCCGTTATTTGGGGCTTTTTGTATAACTGCAGTGGCTGGCATGAAATTCACCAGCCCTATATTATCATAGTTGGGTCAAGTTTTCGCTTATGTTTACTACTGCTGGTTAGCCCTTGGGGGTGTGGCGGGGCAAGGCGAGATGGGCGTAGAGGTACTGCCTGATGCCGCTCCAATATGTCGTTTTAGGGATTGCGGGCATTTTCACTGGTGAGATGAGGCTTGCATGTATAATCTTGATAAAAAACAGTGGTAAGTTCAGGACCAAAACTTTTGTCTGTGGAGTTTTTTCCTTTCCTCATCTCAGCAATGGAGAACTCAACTCTTTTATTGTAACTGTAACAGAGCTACAGAGGTGAGAGAAGCTCAGGAGTGAGAGAAAAGCAGAGGGTTCCAAGGCAAGACAAGGAGATGAATGGGGGAGAAGGAAAAGGTTGACCAAGTAGCAAAGAAGTTGAGAGAACTGAGGAAGGAGGCGAGGAGGGGATTCCTGGAGAAAACCAGAACCATAGCCCATTGAGCAGGGGCGGAGGAAGGGGGTGCAGTGGGTGTGGTCCACCCCGGGTGTCTTCACTGAGGGGGGGTGACATTTGGCACGCCACCCACCCACAACTCCCAAGCCTACCCCGAGCCGTCGGGGGAAGGGGGGAGCTGCACCGCTTTGCCGGCGGCATTCCCCCTTCCCTCTTTGTTTTGACAGCTGGGGGAAGCTTGGGAGTCACAGGCGAGTGGCGCGCTGAATGTCTGCCATGGGCAACTCACTCCACCCTGGCTGCAGGGTGTGCGCACCGCTCCATGCACCCGAGCGACTATCCTGCGCCTGGGAGGGCACCCTCCGCTCCTTGCCCCCCTTGGGAGTGTGCCCGTCCTGGGCAGCGCGGGCATATGCTCTGCCACTGCCATTGAGGAAACATGCTCCTGCCTTCTGCATAAGGAGACTGTCAAATGTCAGCCCTCGACAGAGGCAGAACTGCTCACTTAGTCCTGAGCCAACAGCCGGCTTCTACAACAGGCTCAGGTAATGCATGCACCCCAGGGATACACTGCAACATTTTGTTGAAGGGCTTTACTTGTTAAGAGTATTTCCTTTGAAGTTAGACTTCGCGTAAGATTCACTTAAGATTCTTCAGCTGTGGTTCCTTATAAGATTAAAGAGTCTAGACTTGCAGAGTTTCTCACTTCAAAGGTACCAATAGACTATTTATATAAAGGAAAGATAATGTCTTAGTCAGGTATGCTCATTTTGCCATTGACTAGTATCTCAAACATCTTTTCAAATGACATTTGGCATTAACTTTGAAATACATATTATTTCTTCTGTCTGGATTTTTTATTGTCTTAGTTGCTCATCATAGCCTCCGTAGACTGGAGGTCTGAATTTATATAGAGAGAGAGACGGACAGGGGCTTTTCTGGCACAGGATCTCTCTGCAATTAACCCAGTTTTATTGGACTAGGCTTTGCAATTCCTGCTGGTGCAGCAACATTTTAAGATAGAAATGCTTTTACACTAACTTTTAAGACAAGGGAATTCTCAGGCATTACTTTGGTTAGAAGGTTAAAGAGGCCAATGGCCAGCATGAAAGGTTTATCAGCACAGACAAGCACATATTTGACTCTCCTGAGAACGCTGTGGCGTTTACTTTTGGAAAGATTTTTTGTGTGTGTAAGTTTCTTCCTCAGGATAGAAAGAATGTGTAGGTCATTGTTCCAGGACAAGTATATTCACCAAGAAACTGTCAGGTAGATAGCGTGTTGCGTTGCAATGCATGTAATTGCTCCAAATAAAACAATGTGCTGAACAACCATAAAGCTATGATGCAGCTCTCTGTCATAAACCCCCCACTAGAAACTGACAGACCAAAATGCTAGAGCTTCACACAAAATTTTTATCAGACATACTGAAAGTTCTTTGGAAATGAAAATACTCAGACAGCGTGAGGCATTAATTATTGCATGAGTACAGCCTAAAGATTATCAAAAGTAACAACCAGTAATATTAAACTGGTTTGTAGTCCCTGGAATGTTCAGATGAACACTGTTAAGATGAGTCAGTAAGTATGCCAAATGTTTTCAATTAGCTTGTTGAAGAAGCCTCTTCTGAAAATGTTCTGTTATGGCATTGTGCAGATGATGGAGGGAAATGGCACTTGGCTCTAGGGGTAGGCAGGCAGATCTGGCACCAGGTTGATATAGAATGAAAATACTTTGTAGGCCTTTTCTAATAATGCTGTCTAATGAGATTTTACTTTTTGGTTGTGACCAAACAAACCCCAAATATGTATGTTAGAGGGATTGTTCTGGTCCGAGAAAGCTAAACGAGGCTGCAGGTGTTCACTTACCATACTGAGGGCTGCCGTTAAATGTTGATCTGCGTAGAAATCTGCAAACCCACAGGTAAAGTGTCTGCATACACATTTTCAATTTTACTTTGCAGTAAGTCTACTGAAGGAAAAATACCTACTTTGAGTGCTGCAACTTTCAACACTGAAAACATAGAGATATGGCTATTTTTGGAGATATTACACTCTCCACAAGTTGCAATACTAAGAAATAAATCCAGATGAACACAGTAGGCCTTAAGCTGGAGCAAAGATGCATAAAATCAGGCCACAAGGGTGGCACCTCCACCCCCAATTTATTTAAAAATATTGAGACGGGGAAATATTGTATATTTAACAATATTTGATGCCTTAAGCACTGATTGATGCTATTACATGCTATGAATGATGTTCTTATGTGCTATAAATAAATACTGTATATAAATAGATTTGTTCTCAGTATGATGCTCCACATGAAATCATGGGCTTGTGGATCCACTTGTTTCTCTTATGTGGGGGGAACCCCATTAATTTCAGCAGGGGCAGACCTTGGTAATACAGCACCTGGTGAAGGCTAAAGCTAGGCAAGAGAGGTGCAGGGCTTTGTGAAGGAGGCACAAGGGCTCTGGCAGGTTCCTAGAGCCTTCCCATCTCCTTCCCAAAGTTGGGCAAGTGCTTACTAGGCTTTGGCAAGGAGGAGGGAGGACTGTAGGATCCTGTCCGGGCCCTCATGCCGCCTTCCCAAAGCATTCAGTACATGTCAAACTAAAGATGTGGTTTACCTTATTCAATGTCCATGTAATGTCCGTGTATATAGGTTAGCATTATATATAGGTTAGCAGTCAGGGTTCGCATTGGTGAACATCGTTCCTGCATATGAAATGCCATTATGGAGGCACCTTTGGGTGAACATTTTATTTCCCATAAACATTTGGACACAGATTTATTCTTTACAGTATTATGGGTAAATCAAAAGAAATTCGGGATTAGGCAAGATTTTGAAAGGTGGCTACATCAACAAGAAACTCATTTTATTTTTCTGTTCAAATCAATTCATCCGGGAGGGCTAAATTCTGAACTTGACTCTAATTGTTTCATTTAATAATTGCTACACGCATCATTTGCTGTATGTTTAAACCATTTAATACTATTCCTCCGTATACTTGTTTTTTCATGGGTCCACTTTGTTTTTGTATGCTGTATAGGTCATACTGTTCCTTTACTGTTATTGGAAACACCTGTGGCTTACTTCATATGTCCTATGCAATTGTGTTGCAAGTATCAGCAGCTGCACTATCTAGTGAGCACTAATCCTTAGCATGAATCTTACTTACATATTCTGTTGAAAAATATCAGATATGTGCTGTGGGTTAAACAACTGGGCCGCTTGGGCTTGCCAATTGAAAGGTTGGCGGTTCTAATCCCCGTGACAGGGTGAGCTCCCATTGTTTGGTCCCAGCTCCTGCCAACCTAGCAGTTTGAAAGCACACAGTGCAAGTAGATGAATAGGTACTACTCCGGCGGGAAGGTAAATAGCGTTTCCGTGCGCTGCTTTGGTTTTGCCAGAAGTGGCTTAGTTATGCTGGCCACATGACCTGGAAAAACTGTCTGCGGAAGCGGAAAATGCCGGCTCCCTCAGCCTGTAAAGCAAGATGAGCGCCGCAACCCCAGAGTTCTTCGTGACTGGACTTAATTGTCAGGGATCGCTTTACCTTTACCTTTACCTTTATCCTTTTTTATAAATTCTGTTTTGTATATTCTGCTTTATTATACAATGTGTATGCAGGTAGCTCAGTTTTGTTATCATTCATCAGTTGTATACCTTGTATCTTATTTCCAGCTGATGAAGACTTTTACAAAACAGCAGTATCATTCCGGAGACACTGTCCTTTTGAGGCTTTTGAGATGTCTTCCGTTGAAACTTTTGAAGGACTATTGGGAGACTGCCCGTAGATATCTGTTTTGAACGCACAGCTTGATGGTCCTCGCTACCACTCTGTTATATTGTACATATGAACTTTGATTGGCTTAATCCTACAATGTAAATAATATCATTATTCTATTATATATTTTCTATTAGCCTTCCCAAAGCAAGCACTTACTAGGCTTTGGGAAGGTGCCTCTTTGGCTCAGCACCCTGTGGGGGGAACCAGTCAGCCCACCCTAAACCTGCCTCTTCAGTGCATGAATGATTCAGCTTGTTTCCTCAGAATGACTATGGAAACATCTGTCAATGCATAAGCTCCGAGTGCACTTTGGAGTTCCCTAACTGGATCATACAGAACTGCATCAAAGTGAAAGTCAATCTAGTTTTGCTTTGTCAGCATATAGGGGCTTAAATTTTTCCTTTATAATACAAAATCTTAATTTCTGATGAGACCTAGGAAATTTAGGCCTAACTTTAGGCTATAAAAGCACTTCACAGAGCAGACTTTGTGAAAAAGGGGGGACTTGTAGTTTAACTCTTCTTTTTTAAAAACACCCTTCTCAGTATGCACGCTTTGCCATGTCAGCATAGATAGCATCCACAGAGCACTAGCTCTTTTCAAGAAGCTTCTTTGAAATGGGGAAGTGCCTGTATGGGGCCAAATGCGGTGCTTGAAAGATCATGCACTCATTTCATTCACTCTTGAGGTTGGAAAAAACTAATTGGGCCAGACAAAATAATAAAACTGGTTTTCATCTGTTAAAAATTGAGGAGCAAAATGCTTGCACTCTCTCTGTTCTCTACAGCAACTATCAACCACAACACCACACCTGGCCTTCTTTGCACTTAAGCTGTTGCTTTTAGAAAGCAACAAATATTGTATTATTGGCTCATTTTGCTGTTATTGGCAGTGCTCTTTTTTCTAAAAAAAATGTTTACGGTTACTCTCATTTTGACTCAAGAAAACCACCATTTTATAGTTCAAATCAGGAAAAATAAATACAGTAAATGGACAAAAGTACAAAGATTCACAAATGTTTAGGGGTATGCGTCCCCCTGCATCCCCCCAGAAAATAACACTGGTTATTGGTATTGTTTTATGGATAAGTCATACTCAGAGCAGATGCACTGGAATCAATGTTATCTAAGTTTAATAATAATAAAAATAATAAATAATAAGTTTGCTTACTTCCATTGGTTTAAATGGGTATGTCAAACATTGGCTACCTACCTAAGTGTTCAGCCTGCTATACATATCTTGTCTACAACTTCTTTACCCATTGCTGTGACAAATAATATGATATTAATAGTGGGATTAGTTCAACAGCAAAATAAGAGTATTTGTTATTTGAAGAAGCCCTCACATCCAGAAATCCTCCCCATAATACCATATAATACTATAAAATAAAACCACTAAATAAATAATACTGTGAAAAGTTAAAGTCCATGTCACTGACTGAAAAATGGGGGGAAATGTCTGTAATCAATTTGAAATTTATTACATACACACAGGGAGAGAGAGAGGGAGAGAGAGAAGTTCAACACTGAATAAAACTCCCGTAAATCTCTGACTCATAATTAGCATTCTATCAAAAGCAGCAGTTATTTATATTATCAAGCAAGCTATTTTGTCAAGCATACTCAACATGTTTAGTCTTAGTCTGGTGTGTTGTAAAAAGGAAACCAGCCCAGCAGAACAGACAGGCCAGGTTCGTTACATGGAAAGAATATGGAGAACACCAGTGGAGCGGGATTAAAAGTGATCTGAGAGATGTAGACAGAATGGACCAGTTCTGTGATGTTGAGATATTATATGAAGTAGAATGAGAGGATTCATGTCACGAATGATGTTGGCAAATGCAATCAAGTTCTTGCTGAATGAGTTCGATATTATGAATTGAACTGACTTGAAATAAATCTAAAATATTTTGTAAGTGTTACTGCTGCTAACAATTGGCCCAGGGCAGTAAAATCTAGAATACATTGGAATATAAATCAATATGGGCTCAGTGAGAGCCACAGAATGTTATTTTGCCTGTATGTGCCTACCCTGTTCCTAGACACAGCTTGCATTGGCAGAGCCAAAAGTTTTACATATGCAGTAAGCAGCTCTGTCATTCAGTCTGTGCCAAGTGCTAAAGCTGGTTCTTCCATTCTCGTGGCTCTAATCATTTGCATGGCAGCTGTCAGAGGGGTGCTGGTCCTGTTATTTAGTAAATAGTCACTCCATTAACTAGTGTTTTAAAGAAAGAACAGTTCAGGAAAGGCATAAGAGGTTTTGTGGATTTCATAAAGGTTCCCTCTACTTTTTCTCATATAATTCAAGCATTGCCACTTATGTCTTGTTGGAATGTACATATGAACTGTTATGTTCCATGACCCGGGACCAATCCATGCCAGAAGGTTTCTGCATCCATATACATGTGAATCAGTGTAGAATGTGAGTGTCAGCATCTGAACTCTTTTCAGGGGCTGGAGGGTTATTTTCAATAACCGTTAATATTCATACAGATGTAGAACACATTTCCATTCTGAAATGACTTGCAAGTGCCCAATTTAGAGATGGTGGGTTTGTCGGGTTGTTCAAGACATCTTGTACAATGGTTATCTTTTAATATTGCCAGGCTTATCTTTTACCCCTGTCCATTATATTTATAAATTGTGTTCTCCTCCCAGAGAGCATCCGTTGCAGTGAGATCCTCCAGAGTGACCTCACTGCTGTTGTGGGTGGGAGCGATTGGATAGCCACAACAACCCGATTGGTGGTCCCTCAGTTTCTGGGGTAATTTTGGCCAATAGGATCGTTTCATGCATTAAGCAAGGGACCTAGATGCACGTTGCATTAAGCTTCCTCTTTTTGCCTCGTGCATCGGATCACCCGCCCACCCTCCCTATATTTAGGATTCATTATGACCTTGCTATGCCGGCGTGGGTCGTCTGTTTTTGGGACAAGGGTCCGGTAGGAATTTTCCTGTTTGGCTGATTGGCTGGTGCCATTCGGGTTTCACCTGCAGCATAGCAAGTCGTCACAACATTGTAAGGTTTGGCGGTTAGTCATTGGTTCAATGTGGAGGGGAGGGGAGGTTGTCACACCTGCCCCTCCCATGCGCGGAAGGGTTAAAGGAATCCAGGGGCTCACCTTGCTTTTGTCCGATCCCCTTCCAGGGGTTAGGGCCACACCAGAGCCCCTGGGAGCATTTGGGGTGAGCTTGAGTCCATTGCTCTCCCTTACTGACATCTGCCAGAGTCCAGTCCTCAGTTCTGCCCTGCTAAGGTCAGGTGCAGCTAGTCAGGAATCAATGCCTAAGCAAACCACTCATGATCTGTAATCAATAAAGTTGTGGCCAAAATTATGCCAATAACCTTAAACTAAATTCTGTGTCAATTGTGTCTTTATTTATCGGAGGAGGTCTTGGGATCTTAACACGCAATTCCAATTGCTGTATTCACTATACTTCCTTGATGTTGACAGCAGATTATTACACCTTTGAGAGTGTCATGCAGTCATTTCTTAATAACTACATTATTATGCAATCCGATAAACTACATGGATTACTGATTATGCATGGTCTGAACTGGTCCTGTCTGATAACATCAGCATCAACCAGTGGGTGTTTGGTGTCAAATGGGCAAAAGAATATCAATTTAGTTTCAACAGTACTAAACCCCCAAATGTATCTGATTTGATTTTCAACATAAAACTTTGTTTTTCACTGTCCCAGAGATAAGCTATCCATTTCTAAGGCATGAGAAATGATCCTCCTTAAAAATATTATTTAAAATTTTAAATTTTAGATACATGATAGATGATAGATAGATAGATAGATAGATAGATAGATAGATAGATAGATGATAGATAGATAGATAGATAGATAGATAGATAGATAGATAGATAGATGATAGATAGATAGATAGATGATAGATAGATAGATAGATAGATGATAGATAGATAGATAGATAGATAGATAGATAGATAGATAGATAGATAGATAGATAGATGATAGATAGATCTTCTGGAACATCCATCACAATATTTTTGTTTTTTGTCCATCACAATATTTTTTTTTGTAATTATGACATAAAACCTAAACACAGTCAAACATCAAAGTAAGCTAGCTGCATTGTACAAATAAGATGGAAAAGGAAACAGCTAAGGTGACAAATTGTTCATAAGTGCATAGATAGTTCAGATTTCAGGAGCTCTGTCCATAATACCAGACATTGTGGTTAAAAACCTGTCCATATTTTCTGGAAATATGGAATCATTTGTCTGAACAAACGTCAATGAATACTACCTTCTGTTTCCAAACCATGATGTCCTTGAGGCAGAAGGGGAAAACATGCAGAAAGAAAGAAAGAAAGAAAGAAAGAAAGAAAGAAAGAAAGAAAGAAAGAAAGAAAGAAAGAAAGAAAGAAAGAAAGAAAATGCACAATGCTTTGTTTTTTGTTTTGACATCATTATCCTGAAAACTGAACTTTGTTGTGTGGGATAATTAACCTTATTGCTTGTCATGTTAGCAGACTCAATAAGCAACAGATAGACTACTAGACTGGGATGCTATACTGCTGGTATCTAACACCATCAAAATTGGCAAAACTGTACAGACCAGGTCAAGCATTTGTTGGAGATGTAGAGAGACAGAGAGTATGATGATGTGGTGGAACTGTAGGAAAATAAAGGAATTTTGGTACTTAATATATAATGAGCTCAAAAAGATGTTTAAAATCTCTTTGGGGGGAAACCTGAAGCCTTTCTACTGGTTACAACAGGTATGGATATTCCCCAAAATATGAGGAAGATCTTCCTACATGCAACAGAGATTCTAACCCGACCAAAATGGACTGGCAGACAAAAATATTAGAATTTACAGAATTAGTAAAGTAAACAGGAAGAATTAGAGATAATACAGATAATACAGAGAGTGGGATATTGACAGAAAATATCTTAAAGAGCATTGTAAAAATGTTAAGTCTCTGGCAGGCTTAGAAGGACCCCTGTAGAAACATAGAAAACCTTATAAAATTAATGATATGGGATAAGATTGGAGTGATAACGAAAAGTGTATTATATAAAAGTAACCCAGGACCCTCGGTGGTGTGACTGGAAGTCATAATAGAAGTTGTGTTGTAAGAAATCTACTTACTTTCTGTAATTTGTATTATCTTTTGGTTTTTCGTTTGTGGGCTGTTTTTTAAAAACTAATAAAGCAATAAAAAAGGAGCAACCAACGGTCAGTGATTGCTGGTTCTATATAGCCAAAACATCTCTCCTGTTCTCCAAAACATATTTTCTCAACATCTGCAAAGTATTAAAACATTTAGTTGCTATGAAGACCAACTTGGGGCATTGCACCCAAAACTAAGCCCTTACCTCATTTCATTGTGTTTACTAAAGATGGAGTAAAGATCCTCTGTCTAATTCTTGTTTGAGGGGCACAAAAGGCTTTGGGTTAGACCATGCTAACTCAGCTGAGAGATTCAGATTTTCTTCTGAGAAGGGAATACTGTTCTAGTCAAAACAAGGTAGTACGTCTGGCCCGTCTGGCCTAGTTTACAGACAGATGCTTCTGGCAACCACAAGGCTTAATGTTTTACTATGTTTTTATATATCCTGGAAGCCACCCAGAGTGGCTGGGGTGGCCCAGTCAGATGGGTGGGGTACAAATAATAAAATATTATTATTATATAGTGGTTGCAGTGCACATGTGGAGCAGGCAGAGGTTCAAGACACAAATTCCTAGTCAATTGTGTTAATAGGTTTGTAGTCTAGTAATTAGCTGAAGAATCTGTGATCTTGTTCTCCGCTTGACACATCTCCCCAGTGGAGGACTGGATAGTAAGCCAGATAGGCAGCTTAAAAGCCCTTCCCTCTGACCCACTGATGAGCCATCAGGAGCTTACGGAGGCTTGTCTCCCAAAAGGGCAGGCCATGAATCTCAACAGTATGCTAGCTATTTCCAGGCCTTGCAAAGCAATGCTAGAAGGGGGAGGGCTTGAGTACAGAATGAACCATTCATGGAATGTGACTTGGACAACTTAATGGACTCTGGCCTTTCACCTCTGGCCAGGCATTTGTTTATTTGTATTGCAGGTACAAGGCAAACAGCTGTGAAAATCTTCATAAAACACATTTACTAAATCAAGTGGTGTGTGAGATTCTTTCTTTCTTTTGTTTAGCATCTTTTAAACAAAGACAGAGACTTCTGTGAAATGTAACTCAATTATTCCAGAAAGTGGAATCACAAAGTAATATGAATTCCCTTGTACAAAAAATATTCCTCTCATGAAGATAACGTAGGGAAATAAATGGGCAAGAAAAGAGACCCCTAAGGCAGGACAAAGTCCTTTTAGGATATTTTTCTTCTGCTGCTCCCTGGCGAGAAAGGGCATCATATATACTTCTGGAGTACTGTGGTAGTAAACATTGTTCAGTAGTAAATACTACTAAGCAGCTTTAGCTGTATGACTTTGTCTATATGCAATTACTTGAAAGTAATGGCAGAAAGTTTCGGTCATTCAGTCATGATGCAGCATCCATAACTATCTGCTTCCTACAAGTTACACCGAAGTGCTTCCATTTATGCCTGCTTGGCCTAACTGATTGTAGTGGGACTGCAGTTCTCCCCTAGAGCAGAGCCTTATGTATCATAGGGTTGCCATTTCCTGGACCTTACCAGAATTTGGCCATTGGAAATAGCACAGTGTCCGGATGGAAATCTGACATATGGCAACCCATGTCAGAAGTGGGTCAAAGCTCAACAACTTTGACCAAAAAGGCTCACACTTTTCACAAGCACATCCTTCCCACATTGTTCCAGATTTCGGAAGTCTCCTGTGTTTACTGAACAAAGAATACCACGGATCTCCCAGACCTACACCCGTAGTCCTGAATGCCAGAACAGAGGTACAATTAAGAGAATAAAGAACTGTCAACAGTAAAGCATTATAAAAAAATACTCATATTTTTTGTGATGACAATGGCTTGGCCTTACAGATCTTCAGTTTATGTAAGTGCTGTACAACACCCATTCTGAGCCTTTAACCACATCCCTAGTAACAATGTAGTCTCAAATTGCAATGTGTGGGTGGAAGAATGGAGAAGGAAATTGACTGAATACGCAGAATAGGACAAACTGACTGGGAAGATTCGATATCAGAAAGACCAAAAGTTTATCGAGGACTAGGGGAAATTTACAGAATATCTGGAAAACATATGTGGTTTTGAAGAGACTCTGTGAGATAGTAAGAAATACTGCAAAAAAGAGAGTAAGAGTAAAAGGAGTTCTAAAAGGCAATATTATGTTTAGAAATGCGTTAACAAATAGAAATTTTATGAAAGATTGACAGAGAAACTGAGGGAAGTCAAAAATCAAAGAATGAGAGTTAAATTATTTGTTGACTGTATAAAATTGTTTGGAAAATGAATAAAAATTATTTTTAAAAAAAAAAAAACAAATTGCAATGCGTGCATTATCAAGCAGCCAGCATTGTATTATTGGCAACTTACTGTATTTGTGCACCTTGCCATCTCCAGGGCACGGCCTGTGATATGTGTGAGAAGTGCATACCTCCCCACCTCTTCCATTACATGTGCTCATATGACTGGCCATATACACATTGCTAAACAGAAAGGTGCACTCAGTACTCATGGCAGTCTACATTACAGGCTTGAAGTACATTTTCAAAATGCTATAACCTCTAACTATGAGCTGCAGGAAGATACTGAAAAACTTTCAGGACATTAATATTAATTTCAAGTTTTGACTACCTATATTATTGTTGCTAATTAATATTACAGTGAGACTCACCGTTCTTTTTAAGTACTTTGGGAATTGGAAAGCAAGATAACTGACATAGCTTGATTTTCATAATGCATTATGGGTAGGATAAAGTCAAACCCTAGCAGTAGAACAAAAACTTTTAGAACAGTTGAAGACTATAGAGGAAAATATTTCTTGCTGTCAGACATACACAGATTAGGTGCATTAAAAAAGAATAATACATATTTCAATCCACAGGATATTGAATTGAGGTTTATTTCAGTGATGTAAAACATCAGCAAATGAGTTTGCTGTTGCTGAGCTCTTTATTTTCTTGAGGTGTTGGAGAACAATAAAAGTATGGTAATAAATGTGATGAATGTGTATTCTGAATTAGTTTCCTCTTGTGGTGCAGCTCACCTCAGGTCATTATTGCAGGATGCCTTTAAGTTTATTCTTTATAATATTCAACATCTCACCACAAAGCTGATTGGCAAGATAGCACTTCCAATAATGTTGTGTCCTTCTAAGCAATGTCCAGTTGGTGTAAATAACTGGAGCTGAGGTTATGTACAACAACAATTTATGGCAAGACTAGAAAGTTACTCACACCTATTCAGAATGGTCAGAAGATCACCCCTCTGGCTTAGGATGCTTTTAGATTGTCAGAAGCGATTAGAAGAAGTCGAGTGGATTCTCCATAGCTATTCATCTACCTACTCATCGGTCTTTTCTAGGAATAGGATTATGAATTACGGTAAACTTGTTTCCCAATCCTTGGCCAAGCAGTGATGGTCTGGTAGTGGGAGGGGGGGTGATAAACTCAGGCTGAATCCTGATCAAGGTGGAGATGCTGTGGGTAGGCAGTCCCCATGTCTGAGAATTGGGTGGAATAGCTATTCTGGGAAACATGACTCTCCCTCTGAAGGAACAGATTCATAATCTGGAAGTGTGCCTGGATTTTAACCTGTTGCTTTAGTCTCACATAGTCATTATTGTACCTTCCAGAGGTTCTGGACTCCAACTCTTGTTATCTCTGACCATTGGCCATGTTGGCTGTGGCTGATGAACGTTGTAGCCTAAAACATCTGGAGAACTCCGTAGTAGCTCCACACTTGTGGGTTTGTGGGTGCCCTGACCCCCTCTAGATTCCTGGGTGCCAGGGTTTGATCAGTGCTTTGAGAATCAAGATGAACTGATAAACTTTGAATTCAGTAGTGTAAAAATGCAGGCTAATCTTGTTTCTCCAGACCAGGGTATCGGTGAGAGATAAGCTGTCAAGAGGAATGAAGGCTGATGGTGGCCTTTCATCAACATATTGGGAAAGTCATCAGTAGGCTAAGCTTGTGAGAAGCAGGGAGCAGTGGGGCTTCTCCTCCAGCTGTGTGTGTTAGTGGGCAGTGAAGAAAAGGGCTTAGGGTTTCAGCTTAGATAACATAGGCTGAAGGAAAATTGTGGTGCTTTGCAAGAAGTTTGAAAAGTGGGAGAGAAGCTGGCAGCTGAACTCTTGATGGGCTCTTGGAGTAGGCTGTACTAAAGGGACAGGCAGCATGGCTGGTTTCCCTGTGGACCTAAAGAGAGGAGAGGAGGAAATTGTTAGGATATTTCCGTTCCACCTTAAAAGGGAGCAGGATGTTTGTGTCACAGCCTGCGTATTTCCTGTTCACAGGATGTTTCTGTTGTGTCTTTGTTTTCGGTTCTCTCTCTGTGCCTGAACACGCAAACAGGCAGTCATGTTCTTTCCTTTGTTCTGACCAACGCTGAATAAACTTCTAAATAATGCTCTCCTGCGTGCATCTTTCGCTGTGCGAATTCTGCTGATAGAGCGTGCATCAGCTCTGGAATGTGGCAAGCTATTTTCTGGAGCTCATGTCGCTAATTGCTGATACTGTATCTACGGGAGATCGATGGATCGTCCGGAGGCAACGTGGGGGCCATGATGGGCCATATCTCCCTGGCAGTATCCCAACAGAAATAACCATCTTGAGATGTGACTGCTCTGAATCCTCTCTCCATTGTAGGCTCAGGATGCAAATAAGTGTAAATAAACCGTATATAATAAAGACACTGCAGTCTTCACTGTGCCTAATTTCCAAAGGAAGCACAAACCCTGGGCCCCTGGAATCCTGGGGTGGCTTGTAACAAGGATGTTACAATTTTAAAAGATTCATACTCAAGCACAAGAATTTAGAGCATAAAGGAAGTGTGCTAGGATGAAATGCTTCATGACCTGACCAAAGAGCCAGTGTAGTGGTTAGAGTATCAGACTAGGACCTGGAAGACCATGGTTCACCTCCCCACTCAGCCATGAAGCTCACTGGGTGACCTTGAGCCAGTCGCTGCCTCTCAGCCTAAACTACCCCACAGAACTGCTGTGGGAATTAACTGAGAAGGGGGGAATGCCACCTTGAGCTCCTTGGAGAAAAAGGTGGGATATAAATGCTGCAAACAAATGTTCAGCTATGGGGTCCGGGATCAAGTGTTATCTGAAAACAAAAGAGACAGAGAAGTTCAAGAGAATTTCTCCATCCTTTGGTGATGGTCTTGCATTTCTCCTAGTTCTCTCCATCCTCTCAAATAAGAGCTTTTCTTTCACCCTGAGAAAGCCATTTTTCTTCAATGTCCATTTAAGGCTATTTCACTCTGTGTATGTTTTTTCATAGTAGTATTATTTGCAATAGCATAATACAGAATGTACAAATCTGTAGCATAAGAACAGCAGGGCTGAATAGTGAACATAGGAGGACTGAATGCACCTTCCCTTTATACTGTTTTTAACACACACACACACACACACACACTGTTTTTTCAGCCTGACACCTTTCACAGCATGTTTGCCTTCAGGGATGTGAGACATGTGCCTAAAATGCCAACTAAAACAACCGATTTCTGTGTCAGTTGTTTAAGAGCAGTTCCTGGAAGTAAAAGCATGAAAACAACAACATTCTTTTCTTACCGAGAAAATGACTAGCTTTGCAATTATTAGCACTCCACATAGAACAAGATACAGGCAAACAACTGCACCACACTTGTGCATAATTTGGTAAGAAATGTCTAAAACAGGATGTTGTGCAAGTCATCATCCAGCTCTTTTCAAGCCAAGTATGTAAAAGGAACATCTTAAGTCTTCCTTACTATCTTAGTGCTTACTATCTTGTGCAAATGGCATTTTGTTTAAATTAGGACTCTAATTTAAAGAATCTAAAGAAGTGGGAGTGCCTGATCACCTCATTTGTCTCCTGAGAAATCTCTATGTGGGACAAGAAGCTACAGTTAGAACTGGATATGGAACAACTGATTGGTTCAAAATTGGGAAAGGAGTATGACAAGGCTGTATATTGTCTCCCTGCTTATTTAACTTATATGCAGAATTCATCATGTGAAAGGCTGGGCTGGATGAATCCCAAGCCAGAATTAAGATTGCCGGAAGAAATATCAACAACCTCAGATATGCAGATGACACAACCTTGATGGCAGAAAGTGAGGAGGAATTAAAGAACCTTTTAATGAGGGTGAAAGAGGAGAGCGCAAAATATGGTCTGAAGCTCAACATCAAAAAACCGAAGATCATGGCCACTGGTCTCATCACCTCCTGGCAAATAGAAGGGGAGGAAATGGAGGCAGTGAGACATTTTACTTTCTTGGGCTCCATGAGCACTGCAGTTGGCGACAGCAGTTACGAAATTAAAAGAGGCTTGGAAGAAAAGCAATGACAAACCTAGACAGCATCTTAAAAAGCAGAGACATCACCTTGCCAACAAAGGTCCGTATAGTTAAAGCCATGGTTTTCCCAGTAGTGATGTATGGAAGTGAGAGTTGGACCATAAAGAAGGCTGTTCGCCAAATAATTGATGCTTTTGAATTATGGTGCTGGAGGAGACTCTTGAGGGTCCCATGGACTGCAAGAAGATCAAACCTCTCCATTCTGAAGGAAATCAGCCCTGAGTGCTCATTGGAAGGACAGATTGTGAAGCTGAGGCTCCAATACTTTGGCCACCTCATGAGAACAGAAGACTCCCTGGAAAAGACCCTGGTGTTAGGAAAGATGGAGGGCACAAGGAGAAGGGGACGACAGAGGACAAGATGGTTGGACAGTGTTCTCGAAGCTACGAACATGAGTTTGACCAAATTGCGGGAGGCAGTGGAAGTGCCTGGCGTGCTCTGGTCCATGGGGTCACGAAGAGTCAGACACGACTAAATGACTAAACAACAACAAATGCACAATCTCGTGTTTGACCCCTTCACAGGTAAAAAAAAATAAAAAATCATCTGATACATAGTGAACTCATTGGCCAAGATATTTTGCCAGTTCTCAATAAATGTTTTGTATACCTGTATTTGCAGTTGTAATTTAGTGGTTCGATTTCATTAGTGGCAATTGAGATCTCAAGCACCTTAATGTGATGAGGAACACTGTGATGAGGACCTCCAGCATTTCTTCATTGCCCTTTCTAGCTCTGTAATTCTGTGCCTTTCAGTTTGTCTTGGGTGCCACTCCTTGCTTTTCACTAAGTTCACAATCTATCAGGAAACATTTATGTGCACATCCAGCTAAAAAGAATGGGGGCTTCTTTCATACAATCTCCATCCCTTTCAATAGGAAATGGGAATTTCTTCTGGAATAGGGGATAGAGAGAAGCTGGTGCATTGGTGGTGTGTCTGCTAGTACTTGCTTGAACACAAAGGGCAGTTGTCTAAGAGAGACAGAGAAAGAAAGCAATCATTACCATCGATCAAGGAATATTGGCCTCTATTCCCTATCTGTAAATTGTGTAGATGTTTTAGGCATACTTAATTCTTTACAACTAACTTCAAGCATATAGATTACACAATCTGTTCTTTGGCTCAATTCCTCAAGTTATCTGTTCTGAGATCTCTGTCTGCTCACTTGATGCAGAGCTTATGATAACCATTTCAAGCTTTCTACCCTTCACAAGCAGCACAAATGGGTGGGAGGGAGCAATCTGGCCCCTTGGTTGGTTGGTGCTGCCACCACACTAGTCTCTGCCCAGACCTGGGAGCCAATCAAAGTCCTCAGTTGGCTCCCAAGGGCAGTGTCTGGGTGCTGCCATCTAGGAGACTTGCTCCTTCTGGTCCACACTAGGTCTGTAAATTCATAAATGCTTTCCATATTTTTCCAAATGGATCCTTTATCTTTTGTCCCCAGTTGTCTTGGTTTCAGTGAAATGAGTATAATGCTTATGAACCTTGGGTCTAAAATATTTGTTATTTCTCCCATCTCTGCTATTTGGAAAGTCTGCTTATTTAATATTTCTCCTGATCTCTTTGCACTGAGATTAGATGATGTTGACTGTTTAATGAGCATTCATTCTGATTTGTTGCAGGGGTAGATGATGTGGCCTCAAATCAAGTGTTATCCCACACTTTCCGGTTCATTTTCCTTTCCAGTCTTCTGGGGAAGTAGAGGTGTTGCACAAGGCCACCCAGTCCACTATAACTCTGCAATCTGAATTTCCCAGCATGTCATTGAATCTCACCCCAAAATATTGACAGGCTGGAAGTGCCCACAACAGGTAAAGAATTTGGACCCACATGAGTTGGGTAGTTATCATTCTTCCCTGTCCTTTCTTTTCCCCACCCCCACCCCTTTAAATAAATCAATATGACTCAATTCTGAGTAAATACACTTTAGAATTGATGTGTAAGGGAAAATAGTTTTGAAAAATGGTAAGTTTTCCCCCTGCTACTACTGTTGTAATGAAATATAACTGCACTTGGAGAAAGGTGAAAAGTGGACAGAGCCGTGTAGGTCTGTCACCTGCGTAACCCTGGAGGTTCACCTCTTGGGAAAGAGTGCTTGAGTAAGACTGCTTGAGCCCAGGGCTTTCTCTCAGGCCATCGCTCATCACGAGGCGCCTGTTAAACTCATTGACTCCATCCTGGCTGTCATTAGTGCCTGTGCTGACAAAACATTTGAAAAGATCGCAATGCTTTGAACCTCCTAACAGAACAGGAGAGAGAAGAGGCTAAATGCATAACCCCTTGTGGTCTTTCTCCAGGGTCTGTGCTGTCAAACAATGGCGCTCATGTGGCTCAGGGTCCTGTGGACAGGAATGTTTCAATGTCTGAACTGCACACTTTGGTTTTGTCCTTGTTTCACAATGCATGGTAAAAATATATAGTGATGCCTTGCAAAAAGAATGAAGCAAGCGCAAGTTTAATAACAAGCTGGTTATTAAATTATTTAATTCCAGGTGTTGCCGCTTCTTTCAATTTCAGCAAGTGTCTACAAGTGATCTGTTCTAGAAGAGCCAGAGATCATACTTTGCATGTATGCAACTCCCACCTCCCAGAGTGCAAAATTCTTAAGAGGTATTCATGGACTAAAGAATCACATTTTACACGTGATCAATGCTTTTAATTTTTGTAGACTGACACAAAAGTTGGGGTAGAAATGGATTATATAGGCTCAGACAGTAAGGCGATTCAGAAATTCAATTTATTTCAGTGGAAATAAGTTCTATCCACATTTAGGGCACAACACAGCAAAAGTTAGCCTCCACCAACTCCTCTTATGCTTTGCTCATAAGTTTAATTATTCGGAAATAAATCCCATTGATATTAATTGGAATTTTAAAATTATATTACTCTGTTCCTCAGCCAGAAATACTCCCATAGCAGCTTAAATATTACAAAGAAGGCAAAATATGGAAATATGGAAGAAGAGGGAAGGAAGGGAACACAAACTTTGGCACCAGCATTTATTACTCACATTTTTGCCCTTGATACTTCATGGTAGTATGTTCACATTTTTATTTTTAACAGATTTGTATTCAAGCTTCTCTACCCAGTATGTCATGCTATTTAGTATTGGTACTTTTTAATTGATCTACTTGGCACAATCACAATTATTTGGAAAATGTCTTGGTAATTAAAACTTTGCTCCTCAAAGTTTGCTAACAGGAGCCCAATGAGAAAACTGAAGGGGAAATTTAGATTCCGAGAGACTTGTGGGAAATGAATTGATGTATCTCATGTGCTTATATTTGAGGTTGTACCACTAGAGGGGGCTAATATTTAAATCAGACCCAAGTCATCATAACATTAAACCTCCCAATAGGAAGAAAGTCAGGAAGAGAGACACAAATTATTACTTTCTGGTATGTGATAAATCGAGGTGGAAAATATGTTGCTGCTCTTTCAATTCCAGATATAGAATTGAAAAGTTTATTTAAAAGGAATAATCCTTGTCATCTAAAATGACATTTCTGCTCGATGTACTCAAGACTTGACTGATATTCTGCCACCACAGAAAGACGGTGAATTCACCCCAAGAGGAAAAACTGAAAAAGGAGAGTTTGCTACATGAAGGAGTGTTGATTCAAAAGTTATTTTAAGTTGCTGCAGGAAATATGATTGATACAGACAATAACTGGTAAATTAAGCTAGGCTGAGACCAGTGTCTGAGAGCCTTTTAAAAATACCTCTAGGATAACACTTCACTTTTGCCAGTTGCGTTGGTATGAGCGGATTGTATCAAGGGGTAGAGCAGTGGTGGCAAACCTATGGCAAAGGTGCCAGAGAGGGCACTCAGAGCCCTCACTGTGGGCACACGCGCCTTCGCCCCAGCAGGGCCATAGCTGGAGGGGGGGGAGAGGAGGGCTCACCTGCGCTGTCCGAAGCCTGGTGAACAAGTGAGGGGCTGAGCAGGCATTGACTGCTGATGCGCCAGGGCCTCCCATCAGTCTCTTTCTCCTACGTGGGAGTAAGCCACCTTGAGTTCAGCAGGGCTTAACTCCCAGGTCAGTAAGCATATAAAGATGGCAACTTAAGAAGGGGCTGCTGGGTTCACATGTTCGTTGAGCTTTGCCGCAGAAGCCAATAGAGAAATTCATTCTGTGGAGGCTGCGATCAAACAGCAGCCAAAGAAACAGCAAAATACAACAACAACAACAACAACAACAACAACAACAGCATATTATTATTATTATTACCCCATCCATCTGGCTGGGTTTATTTATTTATTTATATTTATATTTATATGTGCGCACGCAATCGTTATTATCTCATATTAAAATTGGGAGAGGGTGGCTCTTAGTACAGCCCTCCAGTGTACACTAGTGGCCAGAATTGTGGAAGTTTCTGAAAAAAATGTATTTCTGAGGTTTGATGGCTCATAACACCACTTTGTTTTGGAGTAATACCAGTGCTTTTTTTTCTGTGGGGACGCAGACCCTTAAACATTTTGTGAATTTAACGCGAGAAAAAATTCACTGTATTTATTTTTCCCGATTTGAACTGTATTTTATTTCTCCCTGTGGTGATTTTCTTGAGTCAAAATGGGAGTACCTCTAAACATTTTTTAGGGGGGGGGAGCACTGAGTTATACCATAAAATTATATATCAACGGAAAGATGATTTAATGAAAAATGTAATGCAATAACTTTTATGAAGGATTATTTATTACAGCAATCATAAAGAAGAAAGGTGAAACACAGAGAAAAAATGAGATATACAGGTTAAATTGCCGTGTTGGCACTTTGTGATAAATAAGTGGGTTTTGAGTTGCAGTTTGGGCACTCGGTCTCTAAAAGGTTCACCATCACTGTGTTAGAGAGTAACGGTGTTGGCCAAAGAAACACTGAAGTTGACCATTAGCTCCACAGTACACATGTATAAAGTATGATTGACACTCAAATACATAGTGATGGGAGCACTGATTATTTATGCTCAGATGAGGGGGGGGGGGAATGTATTTTTAAGGATGTGTCATTATCCACCTGTCTGGGCAAAAAATGTATTTTTCAGGATGTGTGATTCTTATCTTTTGCATGTCTGTTGCAGGAAGGACTAGTTTTATACTAGCGAATTTGTAGGGGAAAAAATATAAGTGATACATAAAACCTGGAGCTGCTCGAAGTCTCAAAACAAGGTGACTAGGCAAATTAATGTTTAGAACCAAATACATGAGTGTTGCTTGGGGGGGCAGCAATACAAGCAGTGGTGGTGGTTAGATCAGCATTTTGAGCTGACGTGGTCAAGAATTTCACCAGCAGAGCGGGTCAGAACTATTTCACCTGCATCATTGGAAAAAAGTGAAATAGAAGCTGTGTATAAGATGGTTAGACAAAATGGAGGAATTAAACATAGTGCTAAGGAGAGTCTTCCATCTGCACAAGAATCTTTGCTTGCCTGATGGAATCACCTCCCTTCTCCTCCCATTCCCAACCTGCACTGATGGGGAGGGCAGGGGCAAAGCAAGGTGGGTGCGGTGGGTGCAGTCCACCCTGGGTGTCACCTCCGACACCCAGGGTGAACTGAATGCTGTGCGGCACTCAACGTCTGTGAGCTTTTGCATGCACAGGCTTCCTGCTGCCAAAACGGTCCGCCTGCCGGCTCCCACTTAGCCCTGTAGGGCAGCAAGTTGACTCCTCATCGCAAGGCACGCGATTTCTGCAAAAACAGCTCATCAACTCTGGCTCACCCCCAAAATATGGAATAAAGTCAAACCACTTTTGCAGGCAAAATATATATATATATTTCAACATGGCGGGATGACAAGAAATTTTCCGCACCGGGTATCACCTGACCTTGCTACGCCACTGGGGGGGGGGGGTCACACATGGAGGAGGGAGGGTAGAAAGCCCCACTGTATTAGCAGAAGTCATCGAGCAGGCATCTGCTAGCTGGCTGGTGAGTTTAATCTGGCCCCATTTGTGTGTAATAAAGCTGATAAAACTGGCAATGATTTACTTACATAGCAACCCCTCTAAAAGAACAAAACACATTTCTAGCCAACTACTGGGTAGATAGAGGCACACTCAGCATACGGTTATTGCTATTGCATTGTAATATTTTCCCTGTTTTCCCAGTTTTGAGGATGGAATGAGTCTGGTAATCATTTACATATGAGTACCTCAAACCCCTTTTGGTTTAGCCCGCATCCCTGAAATATTATAATAAGCAGTTTCAATGGCATGACAGCTGAGGCTCCTTTGGAGGGGGGGAGATATCTAAAAGTGGCAACAGTGATTTTCTCTAGTGGTTTACTAGAGCTAACGATCCCCACCTCCACATATAGAAGGGGCATATCTAATGAAAAGCTTGTGCATTCACAAACTGTATGCAGTGGGGCACCATATCTGAATAAAACCACAATAATCACCTGAAATACGCTTTCAAGGGTTATGGTAATCTAAGATGGCAGAGTGAATTGTAGTCCTTCACACAGGTGCCACAGGCCACAGTGCTCATATAGCCCACAGTGCTCATATAGCTACTTTCACCACAATGGATCTTAGAATCATAGAGTTGGAAGGAACCCCCTGGGTCATCTAGTCCAACCCCCTGCAATGCGGGAATCTCAGCTAAAGCATCCATGACAGATGGCCATCCAACCTCTGTTTAAAAACCTCCAAGGAAGGGAGCCCATTCCACTGTTGAACAGCTCTTACTGTCAGAAAATTCTTCCTGATGTTTAGTCAGAATCTTCTTTCTTGTAACTTGAATCCGTTGGTTTCAAGTTTTCTCCAGAGCAGGAGAAAACAAGCTTGCTCCATCTTCCATGTGACAGCCCTTGAGATACTGGAAGATAGCTACTGTATCATATTGCCGCTCAGTCTCCTCTTTTCAAAGAGTTGGAAGGGATCCCAAGGGTCATCTAGTCCAACCCCCTGCAATGCAGGAATCTCAACACTCAGTCTCCCATCCAATTTGAAACCACATCCTGCTTAGTTTTGCAAATGTGCTAGCAGTTTTATTGCTGCCTCACTAGGAGGTCACTAGTGGCTATGGCTGGATCAGCTGCTGTGATTTGCTGGTTTTGCTCTTGGTCATCTATCTCAGCAATTCCTCCTAACGTGGACAAATACTATCTCTATGTTTCTGCCATGCACCCATTGTAACTGAAGTATTCAGAGAGTTCTGGCAGGCAGCATACGGCCCTAATCATATGGGCCTGTAACTGTGTCACTGCACTCTCTGCATCATTTCAGCTAAGAATATCGAGTTACGGCCGCATGTTTAAATAAAATTATATTACATTTAAAAAAATGTTTGCAGGTAAAAGTATTCATCATTATCCATCATTTAAATGGCTACACGTTTTTGCCTGATATACAGAACTAACCATGTTAATTGGAATATATTACCTCAATTTTACTATAGAGTATCAATTATTGTACAAAGTTAGTACAAAGCGATCCAGAAAATGACAAAACTGCTGCTTGCATTAATAAGCTTGCCTCCAGCCAGATCCATTAGACACTTGCTTTTTAAAAAGCCTGCCAGCCACCTAAGCATGTGTGAAGGGGGGATCCACATTCGAAAGATCACAAGATAAATTACTAGGCAGATAGATGCCTTTCAACTCAGAACCTTGAAAGAGTGATCTCTTGCTGGCATTCTAGAAAGTGACCATGTGATCATGCTGAGAAACAATTCAGCACTCGGGGCTAATGCTGGCACTGAACGATGAAGGCGGTTTGCAGGCAGGAAGATGCTGAAAGACTGACATCAATCAGTATTAACTGTGGTGTCTTTGCTGCTCCTGCGTCCCCTTGGGGTCTGCCAAAACATCTCCACAGCAAAGCAGGAGGAGGCTGTGATAATGGCTGGTGTCACAAAGCCCTGCAGCTTTTGGGTAGCTGGAAGATTGCTTGGATTTGTTTCAACCTCCTCCCTTCCCCCTCTGCTGAGAAGATACCCAAACTATTAGAACGTGCATATATATTTAAATGTACACTCAACATTTAAAAGAAGTGTGTGATTGACTCGGAAGATGAAAAAAATATTCCATAGTGACCAATTTGCCCAGAATATCAGGATAAATGACATTTGCCCTTATTTCCTCCAAAATGGAAGGAAGTGAGCCCCGTACTCTAGGCCAGGGAAGGGAAACCTTTGGCCCGTGAGGCGTCAGCATCCAGTGTGTTGCCCCCTCCTCCAATGCTGCCATTTGTGTTGGAGAAAAATACTCTAATTCGAACAATTCAAGCAGCACAGGGGCAGCGGCGTAGCTAGTCGCTCAGGTGCCAAGTGTGGTGCACACGTCCTGCTGCGCATGGGGCTGGAGCGTGCTGCATGGAGCCTCTCCGCTGCCTCCCCCCCAGCTGTAGGGCGGCTGAGGGAGAGGCGGTGGGCAAATGCAAGCCCCGTGCTGCCGTTTCAGGGAGCGCGGAGCCTGCAGGCGCCCAAGCCACCGTGTCACTCCCAGGAGAGATGCTTGGCTCAGGCACGCTGCAGGCCCCACGATAAGTGCCGCTCCCCACAGTGTGGTGCCCAGTGCCAGCCATGTTTTGTTACATTTGTTGGCTGAATAAAAAGTTTCGTGAGCCCAATTTTTAATTTTAAAAAAACTCTTATTTTTGTCATTTTGTCGTCGTCCCCAGTGACGACACCTGGGGCAGCCTGCACCCCCCTTCCCATACCACTGCACAGGGGGCATTTTGGGGGGATAACCATCCCTGCCTGCTGCTACTTGGGGTGGGGGGTGGGGAGTAAGAGTTGTGGAAGTCAGTGATAGGGGTAAGGGTTGAAACAATGTGAGGTGGTCCTGCCCTCTACCAGCACTCATCATTCCAATTTTGGCCACCCCCATTTTCATTTTGGCCCACCCACCACTGGTATGTAGTCCCACAGAAAGTTGGCCACCTGTCATGAATGCTTTGGTTGAGATTCCTTCAATGAAGGGGGTTGGTTTAGATGACCCTCAGGATCCCTGCCAACTCTGCAATTCTGTGGATTGTATGATTCTATGAAATCATGAAATATTCATATAATAAATGCAAGTGTGTGACAAAAACGTGGTGCAAATCCATCATAAAGAGCATTTGGGAACTGCCTTTCACCTGTTAATTCTGCTCTTGCTGTTACATCTCACAACTGGGCTTATGTGCCGCACAGCTGTCCTGCTAAGTTACTGTCAGCTGCAGCTCTAGGATAAAATAAAACAGCCAAATATTTGTACTAATAGGCCTGTAGGCATGTGTCAGTAGAGGTGGCACCATAACTTCATTTATTTAAAGCATTTATAGACTGCTTCATATTTCAAAAACCAAATAAACCTCTAAGCTGCATACAGCATAAAAAATGAACAATATTATTAAAACAAAATACAATATTAAACCAGTAATACAGTACAGTACTATAAAAGTATATAAAAACTGGAATTCAGGGAAATGCCTGGGAAATTCTGGGCAAAAAGGTATGACTTTACAAGAGATCTGAAGCAGCTGGTGGTTGCTCCTTCTCTTGTGGGCTGGGGAAGGGCGCTCCATGCAGAGGCAACAGCAGAAAATGCCAGTTAGGGGGTCACCACCCTGTGATATTTTATAGGGTGTGGTACCACAAATGGAAACTACAACAGAGTGTTGCAGAGTGTGAACTGCTGCTGTTTGGGATTCTAGATGATCCATTCCATCCCCCCCCCCATCACCACAGCCATCCTGCATCCAATAGTCTGCTAGAATTTCATAGCCAATGAGCACATTCCACCCTCACGGGAATGTTTTGGGATCGACTGTCCCTTAGGGGTTCTTCTGCTTTCATGAAAGGAAGGGCAGAGCAAGATGATGATGATGATAATAAATAATATAAATTGTGCGTACTTCTGCAAACTTTGAACTTCCCCCAAGCCTGCTGAGAAATCCTTATACGGCTCATGCTGCTTTGGCTACATTAGCAATGGCACTCACAGAACTGAAATCACTAATACTCAATATGATCAGCTTATGCCCCATCCTGAGTGCTGTGAATGTGATCGTGCAGGCCCTAAATTAGGGATCAGCCATTTGTTCATGTTCAAAGCATTTGCTTGCTGTAGCAATGTCTCCTAGGAACTTAGGAAGCTGCCTTATACCAAAGTCAGTGTTGTCCACTCTGACCAGCAGCTGCTTTTCAGGCGTCTTTCCCAGCCCTAGCTGGAGGCTTGAACCCAAGACCTTCAGCATGTCCAGTAAGGCTCTACCACTGAACCATCGTCCTTTCCGCGTTGGGCTTGTCTGAAGAGGCTGCAGTGTGGTTGACAGAAGAAAGTTTGCTTGCTTTGCATTTCTTGCATTTCTCATGGCTTTAATTGACTGCATGTAGAAAGAAGTTATTAGGAGAGCAGTTAGAATAATCCCTCATTAGTTTCTCTCAAGGCACCTCTTCAGAGCTCTATAATGGATATTTGTGCTGTAATTATCCTTCTTCTATTCCTACACAGAAAGTCTTGCATTGGCAACAGCATATCTGAACTACACTATTCAGCGAGAGCCATCGTTCCTTAGCTCTTCAGTACAGAAGACTAAACTCCATGGCAACGCTAAATAAAAAGTGGATTTTATTAAATAATGCAATCAGCTATAGTTTACCCTTTGCTACTTAATCTAATAGTAAGCCCACTTGGCTCTTTAAGCTTCTTTCAGTGCACTACAGAATTTGATATTAGAACTGCATAACTGTATTATAGAATTTGGATTATAGAATTTGTTGCAGAATGTCCTGCGGGATGGGAGGGAGGGAAATGGAAAGAGCTCTTGAAAGGTTGGCACAGCTCTAGATTGGCAACTAATGGATAGAGATAAGATTGAATGGCACAGACATTTCACCAGGTAAAATGGGGATGAAAGAAGCAATCCAGCAAGAAATAGACTCAAATGGAGAAAGCATCAAGAGTCTGAAATGCAGGCTGTACCTTTGCTCATGCACCAGGGGAAGACAATTGTTTATTTACTTAATTATAAATATATATATATATATATATATATACTGACTCAGCAACTGGAACAAGGGAGACAGAGATAACTGCAGTGCTATTGTGGCAAGATGTCATTAATATGTCTCACAAGGACAACCCAGGTCCTTTACATGGTGAGTGTGCAAGTCCTGGGGCTGGAGAATGTCTTGTCACGAGCAAGAGGTTTTGCTACATATTCCTCTAACAAAATATAGCTAACTGGTCAATTGATCTGGACTTGTTAGGAGCTGATATATATGCTCCCAGGCAACTTGAGCTTCCTTCATATAATGAAACCTCAACTTTGTGTAATAACAATCTTGGCATAATAGACTCGGCATAACAGAGACAGAAGGCTCATCTACTCTTACCTTATGCCCTATGATTACTAGGCACAGGTCCACACTTTCGCAGTCCACAGTCAAGTGCTGTTTTTGTTTTTGTTTTGTTTCTGCCACTTTCCCCGGGAAAACCTGAATTGCTGTTTGCTCCAATTTAGCAACCAAGAATGGGTTTTCACAGGGGAAGTGCCAGGGCAAAAAGAAGAGTGTTCAGACATGGACCTGAAAAGCCCAGACCTATGCTTAGAAATGTGGAACAAAGTTAAGTGTGGATGGCCCTGAAATTTTCTCTCTGTGGAAACTTCTGTGTGACCTCTGTCTCCTGTCTAAACAAACAGCAGAGGGAATCTTTAGCAGAATTGACACATTGGAAGTTTCTGGTTTGAATGCCATAATTGGTGCACTGGTCGGGTTAGTGGAGACAGGAATTCTGACTGTAGCGCTGCAGGTGAGAACTACCTGCAAAGAAACTAAAGCTAGTGATGCTTTGAAGGTACATCAAGATGGGGATAGGTCTAGGTTGGCCAAGTACCCATCAAATTCAATAACCAAACAATTAGGTAAAAGGTAAAGGACCCTGGAGGGTTAAGTCCAGGCAAATTTGATTTTGGTGTGCGATGCTCATCTCTGCTTTCAGGCCGAGGGAGCCAGCGTTTGTCCACAGTCAGCTTTCTGGGTCATGTGGCCAGCATAACTAAACTGCTTCTGGCACAACAGGACACCATGATGGAAACCACAGTGCACGGAAACGCCATTTACCTTCCCACCACAGCAGTATCTATTTATCTACTTGTGCTGGTGTGCTTTTGAACTGCTAGGTTGGCAGAAACTGGGACAGAGCAACAGGAGCTCACCCAGTTGCACAGATTCAAACTGCCAACCTTATGATTGATAAGCCCAAGAGGCTCAGTGGTTTAGATCACAGTGCCACCCGTGTCCCACCAAACGTTTAAAGGCCATCTATCAAGATTGGAACTTGAACTCAGAAACCTGCTTTTACACCAATATGAATGCTCAAGTGATGGAGCTGGAGGAATCATTTTCCATTCTTAACTTAACCACTTCATATCCAAGGCTACTGGATAGTGGAGGAGGATGCTGATAGCTCGTGATCTCAGCCTGTCACCTAATTGGATTTGTTCAAGCCCCGAACTAATGTCTCTTGATGGAACTTTGGGGGCTGCAGGTTGGCCCTCCCTGTTTCCTGCCCTACAGTGCAGATGGGAGGAAAATGCAGTGAATGGTGAATTAATAAACATACTTTGAAAGACAGGGAATGAGAGGGGAAATCCAAATTCAAATCTAGAAAGATCTCTCCAGATGTTCCACAGGTAGTCATTCATAACTGGCTAGTGAAGAAATCCAATGGAAAAATGAAAATAGAATCTGAACTGCAAGCAGGAATTCAATGTAAACCATTTCCTAAATCCAGGGAAGCCCCTACAATGGCTTGAATTCCTGCATTGTATGCAAATTACAGTATCTTTAGCTCTCCTTTAAGTTACCATAACTGACTAGAAAACATCCAGAAAGGTCTTAACATTCTTTCCTGGAACCTGGTGGGTTGGGCTATTTGATATAATATATTTGCAAGAGACTTGGCTTCACGAGCTTATACTTCCCCTACACTTACAGAGTTATAACTCTTTTAGCCTGCCAGCTGTTAAAAGATGTTTACATCACTTGATTTGGCAGGAGAAGTTTGGATAGCAGATTTTTGAATTCAAAATAATTATCTTTTGCTGGTACAAATCGAAACTGAAGTAGGAATCTTTCTTTTCTGTATAAACATCTACCTTCCCCCTGCTAATAGTCTGTCACTGACCACCGAGCTATAGTCAGATCTAACATCCCAACTGGAGCACCTCAGTCATAAATTTCCTGCAGCATTTATACTTCTTTTGGGGAATTTTAATGCCCAAATTGGAGCAACTGCAAAGGATCTCTTGCTACCTTTAGGCTTAGGCTTGGAAGATATTTTCACAGAACCTGGGCACTATTTGATAGCTTCTACAATTAATAACTACACACAATCAACACACCTTGACTGGTTGACAGCCAATGCAAAGCTGTTAATAAAGTTATGGCTAAGGCAATTAGGGGTTCATGTAAGAATCCATTAGAGGAATCCATGGAAAATTTGATCAAACATAGACTGGAATACAGCAGTCTGCACAAAAACAATAAAGCTGAATATCAAAACCCAGTGGCAGGAACTGGAACTAGCAGTAATGGAACAGAAGGAAGACAAATTCTGGGAACTGATGTCTTGGGGTTTAAATGAAGTGATATAATCACAGGAAGCCTCGGTTCCTGTCTCTTGATTGGGTTAAATATTTCTCCATCATATTTGGTGGTCATTCTGGGCAATCACATGTACCAGCACTGTATAAGTATTTCTCAAACCTACCTGAATGGCAACCAGTCTCCTGTAATGAGATAAAGGCTTTTATTTCCTGCCTGAAATCAAACAAAGCTGCTGGAGAATATACCGGTAAGCTTCCACCTGAGCTCTATTTACCACCATAAACAACACGGGCCAAATGCCCTCTGGATGGAGAATGAGTATTGGAAGGATCTACAAAAGAAGAAGAAGAAGAAGAAGAAGAAGAAGAAGAAGAAGAAGAAGAAGAAGAAGAAGAATAGTAGTAGTAGTAGTAGTAGTAGTAGTTTGGATTTGATATCCCGCCTTTCACTCCCTTTAAGGAGTCTCAAAGCAGCTAACATTCTCCTTTCCCTTCCTGCCCCACAACAAACCATCTGTGAGGTGAGTGGGGCTGAGAGACTTCAGAGAAGTGTGACTGGCCCAAGGTTACCCAGCAGCTGCATGTGGAGGAGGAGTGGAGACGCGAACCCGGTTCCCCAGGTTACGAGACTACTGCTCTTAACCACTACACCACACTGGCTAGAGATCTTCTCAAAGCTGTACGCACAGTATCTTCTTCAAAAATTACATACTGGTTGCAAAATAACAACATTATTCATGAAGAACAAGTAGGATTCAGAGTACTGATCAGAGTACTAAGAACGTATGCTAAGAACATTAAGAACAATCTTCATTTATCTTTCTGCTGTATTCGACTGTATAAACAGACTCTGGGGAAAAAATTCAAATTCCTAATGTTGACTGCAGACTTGTGCTAGTGAAGAACTATACGGCAATGTGGAAATGAAAGTCAGAGTAGGTTTAAATAGTGGGATGACTGATACTTTTAAAATGTCACAAGAAGTGAAGCAAGGTTGCATTCTGGTTCCCACTCTTTTTAATGTTTGTATCAGTGATTTGGTGCCATAGCAAACTATCTCTCTTCTGAGGAATACCCCTCCCCACCCTCTTAATATATATAAGGGACTGGTGACTTCTGTTTCAGTATATCTGAAGAAGTGTGCATGCACACAAAAGTTCATAGCAATAACAAACTTAGTTGGTCTCTAAGGTGCTACTGGAAGGAATATTTTTATTTTGTCCCTCTCTGCAGTAATTAGGAACAGAAAGATTTCAGTCTTGATGTATGCAGGTGATTTAGTGCTCCCTTCTCGTTCACAATTGGGCCTCAAAAATCTCTTGGAAGTGTTCATCACAACAGGGAAGCCTATCTATAAATTACTCTAAAACCAAGATTATGATTTTCAGCAAACCCAATCCTAGGTATAAATGGTGCTTAGATCAGTAAGCTATAGAGCAAACTTACTCGTTTATATACTCGGGGTATACCCTTTAGTGAAACTCTCTCTTGGAAGTATCATACAGAGACAGTGAAAGTCAAAGCACAGAAAGCCACAGGGGCATTGATGAAGCATTGATGAAGTTCTGTTACAATAAGGGAAAGCTGCTGATTGAAACTGCCATCAAGATATTTGGTAGCAAAGTGCTTACTCAAATGTTCTGTGGTGTTGAAATCTGGGGCTCGGATTTGAAATTCATTAAAGTTTTGGAAACTTGGATATCGATCGATCTGCCGTGACACCTGATTACTTTATGATCGTCAATCAGCAGTTTATAACGGGTCCGGCACACTTCTTCAAAGCTGCGCCACTGTTGCTCCCTTCAGGTCACGGCTTAGCAGAGTTGAACACACAGCGGTGTAAAGCAGACTTACTTCCTTCATGCAAGCACACACAGACAGGTCCGTCTATTTACAGCTCTTTATTGAAACATTTCAGCTACAAAGACCGGGGCTTCTTTCAGCCATATCCAAAGGCACGTCTTTGTCTCTCAGATACACAGAGAGAAGTGAAAGTACAGGGAAAAACTCCTCCTTAGCTTCTAAAAGCTTCTGTCTCCTCCCAGCTTACGTCTGACGTCGGAATGTGACGCACACTCAGAACAACTTAACCAGTTAAGTTCTGAACACTCACACCCCCCCTTGCGTTGGATTCCGACTGCACCTGTGGAACATCCTCAGCAAAACTCTGTGAGATCAATGCCTTCCCCAATGCCTTGCGCCCTCTCTTGGCGTCCCTGTTAGGCAACTGTGGAACCACCTCACAACTCTCAGAATCGCACTGTGCGAAACTTACCCACGCACCTGTGGCCTGGTACCTCTCTGGTGGAATACCCTTTGTTGTGCGACTGGACCTCCTAGGCACAAACTCAGGTGTTCCCTCTGACTCACTTTGATCAGCAGGTGTGTCCTCTGTATCATGGGATTCTCCTTCTGACTTAAAGCGTCTTCGAATCCTTTCCATCACACTCACAGGAGAACTAGGCTCACTTTTGGGCACTCTCTTAACAACTTGTGGAGATGCTACATCCTGCTCTTGACCCTGGTCAGTGACTTGGTCGTCATCAGCAGCCTCAGCCTCTCTTCCCTCCTCATCAGAACTGTCTTCTGGATCAGAGAGACAATCTGAGAGAACATCACGCCTGACAGGAGACTTTGACTTTACATCCTCCTCACAGAACTCAGCGTGTTTACTGATCAGCACCTTACTCTGATCACCTGAAGGGTAAGCAAACCGCCATGCACGGGCTTCTGGCTCATACCCACAGAAGATCATTTTCTGGAATTTGGCTCCATCTGGCCCTCGCAAAGCCTCAGGCACAGAGATAACCACAGGAGACCCAAACTTGCGCAGAAAGTGAACCTGGGGTTTGCGGCCATTCAACAGAGAAAACGGAGTGTCACCTACCAGCGAATTGTAGGTCCTATTCCAGGTGAAGCATGCAGCTCTAGCCGCCTCCAGCCAAAACTGTGGAGGTAACCCAGACTCTGTAAGCATCACCTGTGCTGCCTGAACCAGAGCTCCACTCCTCAGCTCTGCCACCCCCCTCTGATTGGGTGAAGTAACTGTGTGACGTATCCCTTTCTCGTGAAAGAACTTCTGCAAAGCAGAACCAGTGTACCTAGCATTTCTGTCACTGATGATCGCTTGCACTCTGGTGGAGAACCTTAGTTCTACTCCCTCAATCCAGCTCTTGATCAGCTGTGCTGCATCCTCCTTGGATCTGAGACCATGAGTCCAGGAATTCTGCGAAAAATCATCCAGAAAAGTCAGCAGATACCTGGCCCCCCCTAGACTCTGTTCCCTGACAGAATTGGACAGATCTATGTGAACCAGCTCAAAAGGTTTGGTGGTAACCCATTCCACCTTTGGGTAACTGCAGCCTCTCACCTTTGCTTGCTTGCAAGTGTCACAATTAATGGCACTTCCACAATTTTTAATCTTACAACCTGCAGCGACCTCAGGTAACACCTGCAAATCCTCTAAAGGATTGTGAATCGTTCTCTGATGCCATGCGCATGCACATGAGACATCATGAGCGGGAACTGTAGTACGCTGGTTGGGAACTGTAGCACGCGACGCTTGTGCTTTCTCAACCTTCCCCTCACCCCCAAGAGACGTTTTAAGAATGAAAAGATCATTCTGTCCCCGTTTCACTTCAACAAGTCGTCTTCCTTCTCTGGAGATTGTGCAGGAATCCCCCTGGAAACAAACCTGAAAACCCTTTTTTAACAAATAAGGCACAGATAACAAACAGTGATGAACCCCTGGAACAATACAAAACTGCACCGCCTCCTGCAAAACAGAAAGAAACAATGTACCACAGTTAGTGACATTTTTCCGCTGTCCATTTGCAAATAAAACAGTTTGTCCTGTGGAAACTGCCGTGCAATTCCACATCTCGACTGCAGGGGTCTCTGGAACCATGTTGCGGTTAGCTGCAGAGTCAATATAAAGGCTGAGCTCGAAATTTTCCACTCGGCCGTCTTCGAACAATGCCATGCTTGCAGAAACTTGATAAGACTCTTCCTGTTTCTTCCCCTGGCCACCTGCACGCTTGCCAGCCTTCCCAGGTCTGTTGCCATGGAAACCCGCCTGGTTCCCATGAGAAGTGTCCTTGCCAACATCCTGCCTCGGCTCTCTGCTCCGGTGGGGGCTACTGCCACGCAGACGTTGAACTCCAGTGGAAAAACACTGCCCGGGGCTCCTGCCAGCTGGCTTGGCCTTCCTCCTTCTGGAACGGCGCCTCCCACCAGCCTGGCCCCCCCTGAAGCTGCTCTCCGCTTCAGCAACAATCGAAAACTCTTTAAACTTGCCTTTGGAACTCTTCGCCCCCCCGATCTGCTCACTAGCGCTCCTAGAGGCCAATCCATCGGGAACAGGGCCTGCCAGTCCAGCCTCTCCAGGACCCAGTCCATCACACAGACGTGTAGAAGCATTACAACAGCTCCCCAACACTGTCCCAGCCCCCTCTGGCCTGGTTCCTGCTGAGCTTTCACACACACTCCTCAGCGCCTGCCAGGCGGCATGGGCCGATTCAACGCCCTCAAGATGAGGCTTCAGCGATTCATCAACGCATGCTCTGAGCATATCCAGCTCAAGTTGCATTCTCTGCTGGCTATCTTCAGCCCACGCAGCCCCACAGCTTGCAACGCCTGTTCCAGCTGCTGGCCAGCTAAGGGGTGATTTTGGCTCCCATTGGCTTGCTTCCCAAAGCCCTTCGACTAAGAACCATCCCCTTATTTGTCTGCTCCATATTGCCCAACTCTTTAGAGTGAGCTTTTCCAGAGGTATATTCTGGCTTTTGGCCATCTTCTCCCGTTCTCCCAAGGTGCCCCAAGCTGTACTTACTCCGTACTCAGTGCTCAGTACCAGCTCCTACGGCTCTCCCTTGCTTGGAGTAACGATTCCAGCTGCTTTTAACTCCAGCTGCTTCTCAGCTTCCAGCCAGCTCTCTGTATCAGCAGCTCTCATTGCCTCTTAGAAGCAGGCAATTAATCATTCTTGCTCTCTGGCATCCAGTCAGCTCCCGTTGGCCTCCGACGGCCCCTCAGCCTCAGAACGCTAACTTCAAAGCATTCCTGAGGCTCACAGCGTCTGCTTTACGAGCGTTGGCTGACCTCCATAACCTCTTGGATATCGATCGATCTGCCGTGACACCTGATTACTTTATGATCGTCAATCAGCAGTTTATAACGGGTCCGGCACACTTCTTCAAAGCTGCGCCACTGTTGCTCCCTTCAGGTCACGGCTTAGCAGAGTTGAACACACAGCGGTGTAAAGCAGACTTACTTCCTTCATGCAAGCACACACAGACAGGTCCGTCTATTTACAGCTCTTTATTGAAACATTTCAGCTACAAAGACCGGGGCTTCTTTCAGCCATATCCAAAGGCACGTCTTTGTCTCTCAGATACACAGAGAGAAGTGAAAGTACAGGGAAAAACTCCTCCTTAGCTTCTAAAAGCTTCTGTCTCCTCCCAGCTTACGTCTGACGTCGGAATGTGACGCACACTCAGAACAACTTAACCAGTTAAGTTCTGAACACTCACATGTCCCCCCTCCCAGAAGCTATACTCTTAACCATCAGAAATATCAGCAGCTCTTCTTCATACAGAATGTGTGTGGCTAACAGGGCAAGAGTGAACTGTGTTCAGTTAAAGTATATTTTAAAAATTGCTACTATGTCTATTGATAATTTTTCTGCACTGTGCTATATAGAATTGGGTGATAACCAACTCTGGAAAGCAGCTTGTCAAGATGGTTTAGACCATTATTATTTCCCAGAACTAAGCTCTACTTTGAGCTTGAATAAGTGTCAGCTAAGGGATTGGCTCTTCTGGACAGAATCCAGAAAGAACCTGCAACTAATCAGAATCACCAAATTTTCACCTTAGTATCCACTATTGAGAACAGAGCATTTTAGAGCTGACCAAACTCTCACCAGTTTCCTTAAGAAATTACTTTATTGAGCTGCATTTCCGACTGATGCCCAATGCAGTCTTGTATGGCAACTACAAGGTCCATACACAGACACTTTGTATTTGTGGTCAACTTCAGGTGGAAGACATCACTCATTATTTGTTAGGCTGTCCCCAAGAGATTGCTTTCTGAAACCTTTGTTCACACAAGCAAGCAAACAAGCAGGTATACCTCGGCAGAAATGGTTTGGCTTCTTTTGAGTGACAATAGCTTCATAACTCACCCAGTGGCCCTCTATGCACTGGCTGCAAAAGAAATGAAAAGAAAAACAGGAAAAAGCTGTTAGATAAATTTGCTATAAATTGTTGTGGTGATTCCGAGGTATAATTTGAAATCAAACCGGATTTGACTTTCTTGGTGTCTCTGGCAACTTATTATCTTACATCATGAATGGTGGCTTATATTATGGATGTATGTTCTGCATTAGTTTATTAATACTATTGCTACAAGATTGTCATGACCTTTGGCTAAAGCAACAAACTTATGAAATGTTGTGAAATAAGAAGTGTTGGCATCCTGAGAAAAAAAGTGCCTCAATGGGACTGGGAGAAGGGGCCGCAAAAGGACTTCCGGGATAGCGCGAACGGGTAATGGCGGATTCCCTCCGAGTTCCGGAGGGAATCGGCTCCGTTGAGGACGGGTCTTGCCGTGCCGGCGACACGGGGACCCTTAAAAACCACAGGCGCTGAAGCCTGCGGACCTGGTGACTCGGTGGGCACCTTAAATGCCCTCCCCGACCCGCGAAGAGCCTTTTTAAAGGCTGCGGAGTGGACTGGGGAGCAGCGCGGTGCTGAGAGTCCACTGCTACCTCAGCGGAGCGAAGCCGCGAGCCATGGCCGGAGAGCGCTGTCTTCCTTCCTGAAATTTGGACTGAAACAAAGAACCCGTGAGTAAAATGAAAATTCGACACTAAAATTTTACCATTGATTGGAGTACGATCGGGGGATGTGTTAAAAGGAAGTCCACACTCCCCCCCCCACAAAAAGATTTAAGCAAGGAGAGGAGCACTAAGGTGGAAAGACTTTTGTGTTTAAAAAGACAACTTGCACGAATTGGACTAAAAAGTTATTGTGCTGGAGAGGAGAGAGGGATTTTAGAAGCTTTTGTGTAATCCCCCCCCCCTTTTATGGACCCGGGAGTGCCCTGTGTGTGAGCCCGAGGAAAAAGGAAAAAAGAGTTTGACAGCTGTCAAAAGAGCTGTCAAACGGGCAGTTAAAGTCTGGAACTGTGATATTTTAAATTTTTTCTGGATTAAAGGTGATACATTGAAATTGAACTGATTGGAAACAAAGTAATTTTGAACAACAAAGTAACGGATTGTTGGAAAAGAACTATTGGACTGGTAATCCCCCTGGAGGGAACAAAAGATATTGCAATGGCTGCAGAAGGAAAATTACTGGCAGAGATAGAAAGGATGTTCTTTCTCGTGGGAATTTTACAAGAGCAGAGCGCGGATATGAACAAACAACTTGTGACCTTGAATCTTAAATTGAGCGACTCTGCTGATGGAAAAAACCCTGCAGCTGAAACAGAAGAGACAGCTTTGGAAACTGGGGGGAAGAAAGAAGAAGAAGGAGAGGAAGTTCAGATGGAGGGTATTAATCAAAAGCCTGCAGCTTCAGGAAACAAAGAAATTAAAGACGATGACCAGTGGATTATAAATCTGCAAAAGGAGAGAAAGACAAAGGAAGAAGCCCCTGGAATATCTGAAATACTGGATTACAAAAGAACAAACAAGAATGATTGGGACTTCTTCTCTAACCATGAGGATGGGAGACTGGCAGATCCTTGGCAGCAATTGCTACTGACTGATTTGGTGGAAGGAAAGAATATGGAGCTGGGGACACAACCTTTTCGAGAATTGAAGGCTAATAAGCAACAAAACCGACGAAGAGGGACTAACTGGGGCCTAAGAGCCTCGGACGTGAGAAATCCGGGCTGAAACTGTCTTTTTAAGATACTGACTTGGGAAGGGACAGGAACCGGGTCAGGGAGGGAGAGGGAGAGTAGAATAGTAAAAATTTATGATTTATGATTTTTCAATTTGGATATGCTTTGTTTAATATGAAAAGGAAGGAATTCGTGGGAGAGAATCTAGGTCGACCTTAGAGAAAGGAGTTAATGTGTAAAAATGGGATAAGTAAAATTGAGCCTAACAAAAAGTGTTAAATATTAAGAACAGACAATAATAATATAATAGAGAGAAGAGGAAACAACTTGCTGAATTAATTATTGAAATAGGGATGTGGGAAGGGGAGATGTGGGGAAGTCAATGAAAGAGGGTAAAGAAAGTAAGAGATGAAATTATATATGTTTTGTTTTGTGTTTGTGTGTATGTCTGTCTATAAAAATGTGAAAATCCAATAAAAATTTTATAAAAAAAGAAAAGAAAAGAAGGGGCCGCAAAAAAGGAGAACATAGTGGAAGATTTGTTCTCCGGATTTTCTCATTCTATTTGAAATTTCACAAAAATGAATGAACCTGGAAGCAGAGCTGAAGAGAGTACCAACTTTGAAAACCCCTCTTGCTACCCTGACATATTTATATTACCTTGCAGGCTGTGCACAGTTGTTATCCAAAGGGTATTATCCCTGTTCTGACTTCCAAGACGGGCACTACTCTTACGCTATTATCAAAGTTAAAATCCTTCTTGCCACTGCACTGTTTCCCTCTTGAGCCAAGAGCTTATACTAGTTATCCCCTCCCCACCTTTTTTTAATGGAAAGACGAAGGAATTCTTATTTTAGTTAAAAAAAACTTTCCTGAGTGCAATAAAAGTAGTCAGAAGCTCTCAGGTTTGTCTCCCAGATGTGTATGTATTGTTTACCAGTAGAAATATTTTCGACTCCTTATCAGCCCAAATCTGAGCAAGGAAATAATCTGTTCTTGACACATCCACAGAGTCCATCACTCCACATGCTTGGAGAGGGCTGCCCATTGTCAAATTTCAGCATCTATCTAATTTAAAACAAAAATGCATGAAAATATGCACTTTTCCAGTTTTTACAATACAAAAATACATGAAAATATGCACTTTTCCAGTTTTTACAATACAAAAATACATGCACAATCTGTATGCTTCTTTGAGAACTGTATTGTAAAATTTGGAAATGTGTGAAAACTGAAGGATAAATGCATTCTGGTCTGCTTATTGGTCCAGGAACTGCAAATTAGATCAGTTCACTGAAAAATGCAGATTGAATAAAATTGCCGAGCATCTTTAGTTTTGCTTCTTGGTAGAAAGCTCCCATCACTGCCAAATCTCAAATCCCAGAAACAAAGTTCCCAACCCATAATAAGAACACTGGGCACTCACCCCATTGATGAGTGGACCAATTATCATTGTATATGCCCACTCTTGTGAAAAGCCAATCCAGATTGAGTAAGACATAAATGAGTTTTTTCTCAAGAACAGGATTAACAGTTCCAGGAGAACAGGTGTGTGATCTAGTGGACAGATTGTTTAAAAACACAAAAACTCCTCCTGGCAGAGCCTAGTTGGGGTAAAAGGTGTGGCACTCAAGCTGCTGTATGAGGCAGCCAGGAACGCACAAAGACACAACACATTGTTTCAAGTGATTACAACCAGCTGCTTCAGCAGCTTTGGACTATCTCAGATTTGGAATTTGGGCTTGTGGGGGGAGGAGAAGGTGGCCTGGTTAAGTTTGTCAAACAGTAGAAAGCAGGCCCAAATGGGCCGTATTAATTAGACTTAGGGAATTTGTGTAGAATTACTTGGGACATGTGCGTGTGCCAAGAGTAGACCTTTGAAATTACTTGAGCTAAATTAGTCTTGTTCATTAAGTTCTATAGATCTACTCTGAGTAGGACCCAGTGGGTTTCTATTTTTTATTTTAAAAGTAATCAACATATTAAATACAAACAGAGGTTCTGCATTGGGGGAACAGGTTCCTTTTTTGCACGCTCATGCCATCAAGCTTTGAGGCTCATAATTCCAAATCATGTCTCCCCCTCCTCAGTTTAAACTATTTAAGTTGTGTCATACTTTGATAGAATGTTAATGACACATTTTCATTCTCAGTAAGCAAATTGGCAAGAGACTTTTCTTTACACTTCTTAAAAATGAAACCAAACCAAACAGCCCACCAGATGATCCAGAGGCCCATGGAAAGATTTTATCAACTAACTCATTCTTAGGCATTTAGCTCTGCCATATTTTCAAACATAGTCAAACGTATTTTCAGACATATTTAGGTGGATAAAAGGCTGTGCATAAAGTCTACAGACCACAACTCCATCACTGCCTGAATATAAAATATGGGGGTCAAATGGGGGGGGGGCTAGACTTTGGATCAGAGGTCCAGCACGAGCTGCACCACCGCTCCAGACAGACGCCGTCAATCAGGTAGAAAGCATTACCCATGAGAAGGGCAGCGAGTGTGTTATTGAAATGCAGAACAAACAAGAGCTCGTGAACTCAGACCTTGCAATGTCCAACCTCAGATCATAGTTCCCCAGAATGCTGAAATTCTCCTGCTGTTGTTTAGCTACACATTCTCATCCTATAAAATCATGAAGAATATTAAGTTCATTTTGCTATTTCACATTCTCGTCATTTATTTGAAACATTTCTTTTATATTCCTCAATAGCTAAACTGCACAGAGAGAAAATGAGTGGGTGAGAATGAAAGTCCTACTATAAACCAAACTCAGATTAAAGGCGTGAATGAGAGCAGGACCTCATTTGGGATTGGGCTTTGTTTATGTCTTTCAAGGAAATTTATGGATGAGATGAAGCAGTTGTTTATATTGATTGTAAAATGAAATGCTTCTTTCCTTTCAGGCATTGCTAGTAGCAACAAACCGCAGAGGCATTGGTTGAAGTCTACATGGCATTTCTCCGCATTGTTTGTGAACTGAGCTGTATATGTGGAGTACACATAACCTTAAAAGGAAGAGGACGGCAGTGGAAAGTGGCTCAGTAAGGGTTTGGGAGACATATCTTAAGTGGGAGCATGGAAGCAAATGTTAGAACTAGCATTTGCAAGGCAAAGCTTCTGGCTGCAAAGGGGTATTTAGAAGCTATTGTCGCTTTCCATGCAACTTTGAAAACTGAACTAGACAGTTAATTAGGAAACCAATGAGATATCAAATACAGTGGTACCTCAGGTTACATATGCTTCAGGTTACAGACTCTGCTAACCCAGAAATAGTGCTTCAGGTTAAGACCTTTGCTTCAGGATGAGAACAGAAATCGTGCTCCGGCGGTGCAGCGGCAGCAGGAGGCCCCATTAGCTAAAGTGGTGCTTCAGGTTAAGAACAGTTTCAGGTTAAGAACAGACCTCTGGAACGAATTAAGTACTTCACCTGAGGTACCATTATTAAAAACATGTAATGAGCTGCAACAGTGATGGAAAAAGTAAATAAATATAGCATTAACCAGCTGTTCAGACTCCGTTTTTGTTAAGTGTGTTCCTAATGGCCAAAGATGATTAAATATTAATAAGTGGCTATCTTGTTAGACATAAAATGAGGTCTACAGAGCTGTAGTTTTATGGAGTGTCGTTTAGAAATTGAAGTCCCAAGTATAGCTTGGCAAATGCATTTCAGCTGCTCCTAAAGACAAAGCCCAGGGAAGTAGTGGCGTAGCATGGGTTGTCAGCACCCGGGGCAAGGCAAGTAATTTGCGCCCCCTAACCCGTGGATTTGTGCCCCTTAACCCTAACCCCCGGATGTTGCGTCTGGTGCGGCTGGTCCCCCCTGCACCCCCCACACCACGCCACCCCAGGGAAGGAACAAGAAACCTGCCACTTATTGGTAATGGGATTGAACAGTGGAGTGGAAGTTATAAAATTTCTCTGCTTCTCTAACCAAGGGACCAGTATTGCCAGAAATCAAGAATTTAGCATTCCAGCACCCATTAGAATCTCAGCTGTTCAAATAGATTTCTAGGCCTTATACTTCTGGAGACTGACTGTTGAGAAATATAAGCTGAGGGATCTGAAGCTACAGGGATAAGCTTGCCCTGGAGGGGAAATGAGAGTTTGTTTCACTTTTCACAGATTCCTGTCCCCACAGCTGGTCATACCATTAGGCAGAGTGAGGCAACTGCCTCAGGCAGCAGATGCAGGAAAGTCGTGGTGCTCCTCAGCTCTTGCTCCTGAGCTCCCTGACTATACCCTTTGGTTGGAGGTGTGTGTGCCAGGCACCTTGCCCTCCACCGCTATCCACCTACCTACTGATCTCTTTCGGGGGCAAGGCTGTGTCCCATTGCTAGTCCTGAAGTAGGATTCACTACTATAGGTGGATTGGATGCATGTGTGTGCCATTTTGTCCTTTGCCTCAGGCAGCAAAATATCTTGGGCGGCCCTTATTATATGTTCTGCCCTCTTCCTAACAGTCTGGGAGCAGCTTCTATGTGATGCAGCTTCACACTGCAAGGGTTCCCATATGAATAATGCAACAACATGGGGTAATCATGGAAGTCTTTTCCAGGAAGAACTGGTTAGCACTCCTGGTGGAATGTGAGAAAGACCACAAATATCCCAACCCAAAGGGTTGTGTTAGTCATACATATAGCTCTGTGGTACATGAAACAATGTCCTAAATGACGGTGAGAACACATGGAAGTGGCCATTTCTGCCATCTCTCTTGATTTGTATCTCAAATCAAATTGCTCTTGATTGACACATCTCACGGAATAATAATTGACATTTGCAAAATGTGTTGATTTTGCATAATATTTTTTTCTGGGAAGGTGGTAGAACAAGACATTCCATTTTTACAAAATGCTAGGTTCTTAAAAATCTGAATTAATGGTCCTGCTTATAAGACAAGCAAATGTACACATTCTGAACCAGTTAAGGGTTGATGTGCACCAGATTAGTGACATTTAGCTTGTGTATCAATATGGGCCAGGAACTTGGATGCTCTACCTGGAGTTAATAAACCATGTTATATCCCTACTTAGCTATGAAGCTCATTGGGTGGGCTTGGGCAATTTGCTCTCTCTTAGCCTATGAGAGGATGTTTGTGAAAGCTGGGTTTTTGCGGAGCTGCCATGACACTCAGCAACAGTTTGCTAGGTGCTGTGGAGTGCTTCTGCCAGGAAGAGACTCAGAACCTTCTTTCGGCCAGTTCAGCACATAAGCACACATTTGCTTGGCTTCCCCTCTACCTCTGGCCACTTCTGTGCTGGATAACCACTTTGTGTGATGCCAATACAGTGCATCTTGTGAAGGTGACTGTACCTTATTTGAGGACATTGGCTGTGTTGCTTTGATCCACTGTGTGCTAGATTTGTTTGGAACATTGGCACACAATGGATAAAACTGCAGTCATAAAACCACTTTTTTAAATGAAAGTGTCTCTAAAACAGTATCCTCCAAGCAGTGCTATATAACCCAGTGGTAGAGCATCTGCTTTGCATCCAGAAAGTTCTAGGTTCGATCCCTGGCAACTCCAGGTACAGCTGGGAGAGACTCCTGCCTGAAATCCACAGCTGTATCACGGTACGTTATATGTACTGCACAAGGTGATAACATGAGGTTCTTCAGCCATCGTTTTGCATAGCTTGGCATCTTCTGTGCACCCTGGGAGTGGTGGCAGCAAGCAAATAATTGGTGAGGAGAAGCAGAGTTACTAGAGACATCTCATGGGTTGCAATCTGTGTTCCCATGTTAGTTTTTACATCTGGTGTGCTTCTGCTGTTTTGAATAGAACCATGTGGCTACATTCCTGGCAACCTTAGCTGTGATTATATCTAATTATTTTCAAATGTTTTAAAAACAATTTTGTATTGTTCTGCTGTCTTTTTCCTTATTAGCCTACCATGGAAGCAAACGAATTTTCAAGACACCTTGTGTATTAAAAGCCAAGGTAATGGCAATTGGTAACCATAAAACAAGGCAACATTTTAAGCATAGTAATAGATATTAGCTCCATGAGATCAGAAAGGATCAAAAGTGAGCATATTCTTACACTAAAGATTTGAAGATATCCCTGTTATTTGCCCTCACTTTTCCCCCCTTGGGATACAGTTGTTAAAAATATCTGTCCAGATTCAGAGACAGCTTCTGAAACAGCCTCACAATACAAATCATTTCACAAATTAACAGATTCACTGCAACTCCCCACCCCTCACTAAAAACCAGAAGCTGAATCAGGTTTGAGATGTTTCTCATGAGGAGATGAGGATCTTCAACTGGGTGTCAAGGGAAAAAGAAGGTTAACAATAGTTCAGAGACACTCGGCCAGGGTGAAATTCGTGATTGATTTTGCTCCATATTCTCACTGTCACTTAAGGGTTATGACACACCATCAGCATAGTGTCAACAATGGAAGAAATCATCTCCAGCCATTCAGTCACGGCTTTGTTGTGATAGCAGCATCACCAAAACAGAGCTTAGCAAATAAATGTCCATGACCCACAAAGCGTTATATTATTCCCCTCTGCTAAAAAAAGGAAGAACTTAGCTTTGAAAAGGCACTGGAGAAGAAACCAGCCCACAGTCAGTATTCTTGTTTTCTTATATAAAACAGCCCATAGTTTCTAACAGAGAGCAACGTATGTAGGGAGGGACGTAGTGTTGTGTTTGTCCCACATGTATTCAGTGAGAGGACTGGGATCTTTTGTGTGGAGTCAGTATGTGCATTCACTAAAAATATGTGTATACTCTTTACCCTTATGTATAAGAAAGAAGTTCACACACCAGTGAAATACAGAAAGTTTGGTTTATTTCACGGAAATAAATGAGACAGAATATACTGATGCTGTGTCAGACATCAAGGTTACACATTTGTGGGCAGGAAATCAAACAGTGCATACACACCTTAATTATAAGAGAGAGTCCCTAACTTCCCAAACCTGAAGAGTAAACATGAAAATCTGTCACAGTACCCACACTAAAAAGAGAAGAAAATAAGGAAAGTTAGAGGTATACCTGTTTTAAAAGCAAGTGGAGCACAAAGGGAACTGTGCCACCCATGAGAATTAAGCACTCCTGTTCAGAATCCTATGCCAACAAAGCAATGGCATCTCTCACCTGTTTCTTGGTCCATGGCCCAGCAAAGTCCAGGTGTGATCCTTGAGATCACAAAGGGGGCTTGTTAGAGGTGTGAGCTACCTGGCTGTTGAACGTCTGGGGTTTGAACACAATTTTGAGCCAACTAAACTCTATGGAGATGGGAGGAGGGCTTCCTGAGTGGCTAAGGTGGCATCTGAAGCCTTTGAAGCATTGTTTATTTCCTACAAGTTTACCATTTTGCTTACTAAGATAAGTTTGAAGCTGAGGGAACTTGACCTTAGTTTGGAGTAACCAAATGGTTCTTCATCATCATCAATTTCTTGTACCCCACACATCTGACTGGGTTGTGCCAGCCACTCTGGGCCGATTCCAACAAAAATACAGGGAGGGAAAACCACCAACATTAAATATTAAAGACTTCCCAAAACAGGGCTGCCTTCAGATGTTTACAAAAAATTTCTAGTTGCTTAATTGTTTGACATCTGCCAAGAGGGCATTCCACTGAGTGGGTGCAACTACTGAAAAAGCTTTCTGCCTCTTTCCCTGTTATTTTATTTCTCACAGCGAGGGAACTGCCAGAAGGCCCTCAGAGCTGGACCTCAGTATTCAGGCCGAGTGGTAGGGTGAAGATGCTCCTTCAGGTATACAGGGCAGAGGTTGTTTAGGGGTTTAAAGGTCAGCACCAACACTGAATTGTGTTCAGAATGTACTGGGAGCCAATTCAGAGCTTTTAGGACCAGCGGTACGTGGTTATGCCACTCCCAGTCACCAGTCTGGCAGCCGCATTCTGGATTAACTGTAGTTTCCTAGTAGCCCCACAGAATGCCTGGCGTGCTTTGGTCCATGGGGTCACGAAGAGTCAGACACAACTAAATGACTAAACAACAAAAGTAGCCCCACATAGAGCACATTGCAGTAATCCAAGTGGGAAATGACCAGAGCATGTACCACTCTGGTCAAGAAGGTAGGGTCTCAGCCAGTGTACAAATGGTCCAAATGGGCCTGCACCTCCCTGGAGAGCTGTGAGTCTATAATGACCTCCAGTCTATGCACCTGGTAACATGTAGCACAGTTACCCCATTCAGGCTGAGGGAATCCCCACACCTTCCTGTCCCCCAGGGATTCTGTCTTGTTCGGATTCAACCTTGATCCATTAACCACCCTCCAACCACTTCCAGACACTCACACAGGACATTCACTGCCATCACTGGTTCCAATTTAAATGAGAGGTAGAGGTGAGTGCCATTCGCATACTGATGAACACTCAGCCCAAACCCCCTGATGACAGGGGCGGATCTACTATGAAACTGATGAAGCTTCACCGTCAGGGCCCCTAATCCTGGAGGGCCCCCAGAAGTGATTTTAGTCCACATGGCTTCACAATCTTTGGTCTAGTGTACCCAATTTGCATTGCACAACTCCAATTGATTATTTTTGAAGTTGTATATAGCTCAACAATTCACAAGTTTGAGAGTCAGTAGCACAACATTTGAGAGTCAGTGGAATATCACGGTAACTTGAAAACTATGACTTTGACATGTGAAATATTCCAGTGCAGCAATTTTAATCAAAATCTGAGATGTGGTAGTTTGTTTGTTTGTTTTTTAAAGCGATCTGCCCCATACAACCCCATAGAAGACAATAACAGTGGTTACCCAGACCTCATTGCTGGTTGCGAAGGGGCCCCCAGATCTGTTCAAGCTTCAGGGTCTCAAAAACGTAGGTCCGCCACTGCCTGAGGATCTCTCCCAGCACCTGCACATAGATGTTAAAAGGCATGTGGGAGAGGGCAGAGCCCTGAGGCTCCCTACAAGTGATTGCCCAGGGGTCTGAACATCCATCCCCCAACACCACTTTCTGGACACGGCCCAGGAGGAAGGAGCTGTACAGCAGTGCCCCCAGCTCCAAACTCCTGTAGACGGTCCAGAAGGATGCCATGGTCAATGGTATCAAAAGCCGCTGAGAGATCCAGCAGAACCAGGAAACAATTTTCACCTCTGTCCCTAGCCCGCCAGAGATCATCGAACAGTGTGACCAAGGCAGTTTTGGTCCTATGATGGGGCCTGAATCCTGATTGGAAGGGGTCCAAATGGTCCACATCCTCCAGGTATGCTTGGATTTGTTCAGCAACCACCCACACAATCACTTACATTTCCCGGATAATAAAGTTACTTTTGAAAGAAGATTTAATTGTGAAGTCTGAGCATAACATAGCTTAAGAGACTGCCTTCTCCCTATCCCTTATGTTATCATACACACAGTAATGGTCATATTGTTCTGCAGGAAACCTTTCTCCACATCAGAAGCCCACTCCAAAGTAAGTCTAAGCAGCATATGATAGAGTTATGACAGGCACCCTCTAGCTGCACTTTCCAGAAACAACCGAAGATATTTCTTTTTTTAACAAGCACTTCCAGCTGCATGAAAAGTTTGTGGTGGTGTTGATGATGATGGTAATTTCACAAGTCTCTGTTAGGATAACAATAAAAAGTAGTGTCAGAATAGTTGCAAACTTTTGCTTGGTACCTTCATAATTATTCACCCCCTCCTACCCAACCAGGCTCTCACAATCACATTCAAACCATCCTTTCCCTTCGTTCCTTCCCTCCCACCCTCCATTCCATCTAATTACCTGGCTGCAGACATCAGTGGGAGTTCTCTCCTGGCTTCGATGTCCAGCACACATCTGTGTAACTGCCAGGCACAAGCAGACCTGAGAAATAAAGTTTTCCAAAGAGCCAGTGCAGCCAAGGACTAAGGGACCTCTCACTGCTCCCATGGCTGTTGGAGCTGGCAGCTAAATGGAGGTTGGATGGAAGACTCAACTAAGGGCTTACCTGCACTTGGAGGAAGGGTCGCACTAATGACATAATCAGGGGCATGACGGGGTCCAGTTTGGCTGTTAATTGGTGTCAGAATAAACGGATATTGTGACACGTTTGGGGAAAACAGTTCCGTTTTCTAAAATTGCCTAAGTCATTGAAGCTAGATCATCTAGAAAGAAAAAGAAGAAAGAAGAAGAGTTTGGATTTGATATCCCACTTTATCACTCCCGAAGGAGTCTCAAAGCAGCTAACATTCTCCTTTCCCTTCCTCCCCCACAACAAACACTCTGTGAGGTGAGTGAGGCTTAGAGATGTCAAAGAAGTGTGACTAACCCAAGGTCACCCAGCAGCTGCAAGTGGAGGAGTGAAGACACGAACCCGGTTCCCCAGATTATGAGACTACCGCTCTTAACCACTACACCACACTGGCTCTCCACATTATTTCCATTCAGTGAACCAATGCCCAGAGTTAGTCCTCTAGATTTTTGCCTGTACCTGTCTAGGTGTGTTTTAGGGGCTGTCCCATAACATTTATGTTTAGGATTTTTACAACATGGACAAGTGTAATGCTGCATTTGAGTAATGATGTTCTTTAGTTGGACAATTATTCAGTTCTTCAGAGAGAAAGTATATCAATCAGTAGAGCAGTGTTTCCCAACCGGTGTTCCGCGGCACACTAGTGTGCCGCGAGACGTTGCCTGGTGTGCCGTGGGAGGGAGGCGGGCGAGTCGGGCGGCGAGAGGCGGGGCGGCGGCGGCATCTCCTGCTGGATGCAAATCCAAACATGGCGGGCGCCTCCCTCGCTCCTTTGTAGGCGGACCATCGAGAGAGAAAGAAAAGGAGGCGAAAGAGCGAGAGAAGGCGCCTGCGCGGAAAGAGGAGCGAGCAGTGCGCCTGCGCGCCGCGGCGCCCGAGTGCAGTGAAATTCCGTGAAGAGGGGAGGGGGGGCTGGAAAAGAGAGAAAGGAAAGATTTTTCATTTTTTTTAAAAAAAAAAAAGGAAGAGGGAAAGAAGATAAAAAGCGGCAGAAGCTGAGGGGAAGGTTTCCGTGAGGGAGAGAGAGAGAGAAACGCGGGGCTGGCGGGACCCCTCCTCTTCCGCCCCGCGTCGCCCGCCACCGCCTCAGAATCTCCTCAGGAGCGGCGGCGGCTGCTCCCCCTTGCCCCCTTCCCCCCCCAGCCCCCTCCCAACCCCCGGACGAGGGACGCGAGGCGGCGCCGCTGAGAGGACGGGAAGGCCCCCGGCGGCGGGGTTGGCTCGAGCAAGGAGGGGCGAGCGCTAGCCGGCTGGCTCTAGCCCGGCAAGAGGAGGAGGAGGAGGAGGAGCACGCCGTCGCTTCCACAGCGGCCGCCCCACACTCCCCTCCCCGGGCACCGGCGGGGAGAATGACGGAGCTCCAGTCCGCGCTGCTACTGCGGAGACAGCTGGCAGGTCGGTCCGTCCGTCGGTCGGGGCAAAACACACCACAGCGCAGGCAGAGGCAGGCAGGCCTGTCTCTCCCTGCCCCCCCTCGGACCTGGCAGGCCTGGGGTTTGCACCCCAAACATTCATGTCCACCCCAGCTACACAAGCCACACCTTGCTCTCAGTTCGATCTGTCAAATAACTCACCTATCATTCACATAAAGAACCTAGTCTATCCTCAAACGTCAGAATGTACCTCCTCTCTAGCTTCCCCCACTTCATCTAGGCACTTTGAGCCCTTACTTAACCCACCCCAGCCTGCTTACTCTTCCTTCATTTGCTATAAAAACTAAATACAGAGAGAGACTGAGAGCTGTTGACGAAGAGCTACGTGTGTGTCTTTCTTCGATTCCAGCCAGAATATCAGCTTTGTGTTCAGCCAAACAGGCCCAGGTTGCGCACTGAATAAAGTATTTTATAATTTTTCATATTTCTGTTTACTTACTATTTCATAATAAAGTAATTATAAAATACTTTCTTTGTGTTTATTTGATTCCTATTGAAGAGAGTTACTTTATATATAGTCAATATAGGCAGAGAGTTAATTTTTTAAACATTTTCTAATGGTGGTGTGCCTCGAGATTTTTTTCATGAAACAAGTGTGCCTTTGCCCAAAAAAGGTTGGGAAACACTGCAGTAGAGAACTAGAACTGCCTTGCTCCATCTCACTTTTGCTTAACAATGCCTAGGGAAGTCGATGGATTACAAAGGAGATGGTTGGGTCCCTCTTTTGTCGTTCTTCTTTTCTTGTCTATATGAGTCTTTCCCCCTTGCTGGTAGTCAGTGAACCTAAGGATCAAAATGTGCTTGCTTTTTGGTGTTCCTCAGATTATCAACAAAAGCTATCAAAGCAAAGCATAAGATCTCAGGCTCCCAGAGACTTCTGAAGGTGAAAAACAGCATCTAAAATGAAAATAATGTCCTTGAAGATTTATTTTAATCAAACATTTTCAGCTCTGACTGGGAGGTTTAGAGGCTGATCCTGCCGATTGCCTAGTGCTCTTATCTCTTAGAGAATGAGAATCTGTCAGAGCTCAGGGACTTCTAGAATTGAGTCCTTCACCCTCCATTGATTTATACACATATACATACATGCATGTACACACACATGCACACACACAGTTTTCAGATACATTGGAAACAGGCTAAATTTGTCCACAGCTTTTATTCACCTTTTTGTATAGCATTGTCGTCTACTTTATTTAAGATTATCGGTTTGTAAAGCAGTTTAGGAGAACACTTCCTTCGTAATGAACTCCAGCAAATGAATCAATGAAATTGCTAATATCATAATGCTGTTTTACAAATATATGGTGCAATTGCATTTGGAATTCTGTCTGGTCTGGCCACTGGATCTAACAAAAGGATATTTTAGTGCTGCAAACTGTGTAGAAAAGCACAGCCAAAATGATCAGAATGCTGGAACAACTCTCATGTGAGGAAAGGTTACACCTTGAGCTTTTCAGCTTAGGAAAAAGATAAGGAAGGAAAGACAAAGATACATAAAATTATTCACAGTGTGAAGAAAGATGATGGAGAGAGTTTTTTCTCCCTCTCTCATCATACTACAGTAGAACCTCAGGTCATCCAATGAAGCTGAACGGTGGGAATTTTGAGACAAACAAAAGTAAGGACTTGTCCACAAAGCGCATGGAATTTGTTGCCACATGATGTAATGATAACCACCAACGTGAATAGTTTTAAAAGGGAATTACACAAATTTATGAAGAATGGCTACTACTTATGATGGCTCTATAGTACCTCCAGCATCAGAGACTGGTTTCTAAAGAACATGGGTGGGAGAGTGGGATTGTGCTCATATGCTGCTTGTGGGGTTCCAAGAGGCTAGCTACTGCGGCAACAGGGTGCTGGATTACATTTAGACAGGCCTCTGGACTGATCCAGCAGGTCTCTTCTTGGGTTCTTATGACTCCCTTGTTTCAAAGCAGAAACTAAGTGTCAGCTTTGCAGATATGAAGCTGCAAGAGAGAAAAATGGAGGAAAACTCAGGTTGAATCCAGATGTCCAACCACCTTCTTATATTTAGGGTCTGTGTATGACTGGGGTACCAAGTTGCATGGGTGGCCCAACTGCACAGACACATGGCTCACATGGCAGAATTCTTCTGCAGACAGCAATGCACAGCAATAGTGGTGGAGGGACTTAAAGCGTGGTTCCACTCCACTGTCAACGTGGATATGTCCTACATGTGAATAATGAGTGGAAAAGACCGATATTAAAGCAGATATGAACTCCACACATAAAGAGGGACTACTGCTCAAGGTTTGCATGCAGAAAATTCTGGGTTCAATCCCTAGCATCAACAGCTTAAAAAAATTGTAGGGCTAAAAAGAAACCTTGTTTCAGGCTCTAGAATACTTCTGCCAGTTGTGGTAGGCAATAGTGGACTAAATGGACAAATGATTTAACTACATATAAGATAACTATATTGATTCAGTTCTGTTATTTGGCTAGGAGCACTAGAATTCAGAGAAAAATCTGTCTCCTAGTTCAAATTCTGATTTGTACTGATTGCAGATCACTTCATTCAGTATTATCGCTTCATTCAATACTATCAAAATTCTCAAAATAACTGACAAATCGAAACAACCCATTTCAGTATGAAATTTCTTCAGAATCATTGTTTTTATCTAGCCAGCCCTAGTCCGAGAACATGCAGCCTCCTGGTGTACAAAGAAAGTGTCAGGGGACTGCCATCGGAAGAGGGGAGGGAGGCAGGGGAATACAGAGGGCCTCCAACACTTCTGAGGAACTGGCCAGGAGGCACAGACGCCACTTCCATCCCCCAACCTGCGCAGAGGGGTGAAACACAAGGAGGGGAGGAGGAGATTTGGGGTGTCTAAGTTCTTATGTTGGGGGAGAAGCGGGAAGGGGCCACTCCCAGATTCTGTCAGTGACTAAGACGGACAGGAACTTTGGAGATCTGCCCTGTAAATAGTTTGCACAATAAAACCTCCGGGGCCATGGTGCAAAGCTCCCCCCGTTTCCCAGAGTTGTCAACCTTTTTTTCGGGAGGACGGTGCTGCCAGCGGGGCTAGAGGGGGCGGGCAGCATCCAGCCTCCAGAACTTGGTGCCCTGACGCCCTGTACCACTAGCCTCTAAAAGTAAGACACTCCTGTATAAGATAATATTTTAAACTGAACTAAAAAGTGTTTGCTGTTTCAGGCGAGCAGAGGAGAGGTAACATAATGTATAACTTCCAGGCCTAGTGCCAGTACCTGGCACCTTCATAATAATAATAATAATAATAATAATAATAATAATAATAATAATTTATTATTTGTACCCCGCCCATCTGGCTGGGTTTCCCAAGCCACTCTGGACGGCTTCCATAGAAACAGGAAGTTCTCTGATATAACAACTGTCAATCTGAGCCTTTAAAATATGCTAACTACCAAGATATGTATATAGAGGTTCTGGCTTACATTCTTCTGAAGTAGTGGGTGCATAACTGAATTTGTCTTCATAATTTAAATTCATTTAAAATACACTCCATGAAGAGATGGTTTCTTCCCCCTCCCATGCTCAGTAACAGATTTTCATATTTGTTAAAGAAGAAAATACAATAATAATGCCTGGGATCATAAGAGGTTCCATCCCTTTTATGTTATACTAAAAAGGCGGTGATATTGCCCCAATGTTGTTGGTCTGTTTGACAGCAGAACTATTCTGGGTACAGCTGCATGCAATTAAAACAATTATGCAGATCCCATGTCTTTCTAGTTAAATTCGTGCTGAGCTTGTTTTTCCAGGAGGGCCTCTGTTAGTCTGGGCAGATAATGGAAGGAATTAAGAAGCGCAGGAGATACATGGAACCCCTCCTGAACAGGTCCTACCCGTAGCAGAAAGGTAGATGAAGAACTGTAGCTCAGTGGTAAAGCCCATGTTTTGCATGCAGAAGGTCCTCAAGTAACACTAGGGAAGACATCTGCCTGAACTCCTGGAGTACCACTGCCGGTCAGTGTAAAAAATAAGGAGCTAAATGGATGAATGATCTGATTCCATCTAAGGCAACTTCCTATGTTCCTAGCATCATTGTAGTGTTCCTACGACCTTCTTCACAGTTCCCATGGCCTTTTTCACTTCAGCATATCCTCTAACATTTCCCCAATGAAAATAGGAATTTCACATTCCATAATGATAATTTTACCAATTATACCCCACACATATATAAAAACTTAATAAAGCATTAAATATTTAAAAAACTTTCCTATACAGGATTGCCTTCAGATGGCTTAGGGATCGGATAACTCCATACCCTCCAACATTTCTCCAATGAAAATAGGGACAACCTAAGGAAAAGTGGGACATTCTGGGATAAATCAGAAACCGGGATGGCTTCCCTAAATCAAGGACATCCCTGGAAAATAGGGACACTTGGAGGGTAAGAACTTTATAGCTAGGCAACAAGCTTCTTGGGTCTCAGCCTGCTGCCTAGGGACTATCTGAGATACTGGAGCAAAGTGCTTATACTGTTGGACTAGGACTGAACCAAACATACTCACTGTTGTTTCATATTAAAATTGCATTCTCTGAATCAACGTGTTTATTAGTTATTAGCCATGCAAACATTGGCTGTCTTTTTAAAAGATGTTTTCTCTTTCATTTAATTTGTACTACCTTAATTTCATTTAATATGCACCCCACCTTTCAGTTTATACCAGATCCAAAAGGTGTGTTAGACCTAAAGTGGAGAGGCAAAGATTCACATGCTGGCTCAGCCATGAAATGTAATGTATCTTTGCCACTATCCCCCAACTTAGCTTCACTTACTGGACAGCTGCTGATAAGGCAAAAGTGAGAAGAACTGCCCTGCACTTTGTATAATGGAAAAACTAGGACACAATTCATTGTTAAGCACTTGTGAAATCTTAGGATAGTACCTCCTCAGACACACACCAGAGTTCCTGTCATTCCATGAGCTACTGGTCTCTTGTCAACAATAATATTTGCCCATTTTCTTTACCTTGCTAGCCAGGTGCAGGAGCACTTATGCCTCAGATCTTGACCGCAAGCAACCAGCTGGACTTGTCATTTCCTCTTGCTCCTGCTTTTAGAATTCCTTACCTGTTCCTTGGCCCTCTCATTGCCTCCCTCAGGCTCTCTGTCCTTTCTTCATCCACTGCTGTTCCTGAGCAGCAGAAACTGTGCATCAGGGAAACACATGGAAGGGAAATCATTTTCTGTCTGCTTCTGCCACAGACGTTTAGCCTTATGACAGACAGCTCTAGCAGAAAAGCCAGCGTGAATGGGCATCAAACAGGACCATAGAGTTGGAAAGTGGGGGGGAGGGAGGCCCTAATCTAGCCCCTTCTGTGAGACAGGGCACTTCATTCCCATCTACTTTCCCTCAGCCTTATCAGATCACCCAACTGAAGGGCCACTTTTCCTAACACCAAATCCTTTTTGCTTTACAGCCGTAGTGATAGGTTATGATTATATTAAGCTATAGATATTACTGAGAGGAGTTAGGTTTCCATTTGGCAATGTTTAAGGGATGCGGGTGGCACTGTGGGTTAAACCACAAAGCCTAGGACTTGCTGATCAGAAGGTTGGCGGTTTGAATCCCCATGACCGGGTGAGCTCCCGTTGCTCAGTCCCTGCTCCTGCCAACCTAGCAGTTCGAAAGCACGTCAAAGTGCAAATAGATAAATAGGTACCGCTCCGGTGGGAAGGTAAACGGCATTTCTGTGCGTTGCTCTGGTTTGCCAGAAGCGGCTTAGTCATGCTGGCCACATGACCCGGAAGCTGTATGCCGGCTCCCTTGGCCAATAAAGCGAGATGAGCGCCGCAACCCCAGAATCGGTCACGACTGAACCTAATGGTCAGGGGTCCCTTTAAGGTTTTATCCCAAAATATTTCCTCTTAAACAGATATTCACAAAATGTGCATGCCTAAAATAAAACCTTTAAACGAGAGAACTATAAAATCCATGGTGGGAGAAGGAAACTTTCGACTCTCTAACCTGATCTTTCTGTATTACACTATGCGGATAAAGGTTTAAGAACTAAACTAGCTCCTATACTGCTATTCTCATTTTATTTATTTATTATTTATTTATTAAATTTGCATCCTGCGCTTTCTCCCAAAGGTGCCTAGGGTGGCATGGTGGCAAACATCAAGCAATAAATCAGTAAAGGTAAAGGTAAAGGGACTAAGCATGACTAAGTCGCTTCTGGCAAACCAGAGCAGCGCACGGAAACGCCGTTTACCTTCCTGCCGGAGTGGTACCTATTTATCTACTTGCACTTTGATGTGCTTTCGAACTGCTAGGTTGGCAGGAGCAGGGACCGAGCAATGGGAGCTCACCCCGTCGTGGGGATTCGAACCGCCGACCTTCTGATCGGCAAGTCCTAGGCTCTGTGGTTTAACCCACAGCGCCACCCTTGTCCCAAAGTAGAGACATCCTAAAAACATCCTAAAAAACAATTCCAACACAGATGCAGACTATGTGACAGGAATAACAGGAAGCAGTGGAAGAAAACGTAAAGCAAAGTGTTTGTGTGGTGGGGGGTGATTTGCACCTTGCCTACTTCAGGGTTTATAGATTTCAGTGAAGGTTTACTTAAGTTTAAATAGTTTCAGGATTGCGTCCTTGGTTTTCTCCCAGAATAACTGAAACATTTTTGTGATTAATCTGATTTCCACATGAACTGTAGCAGTTTAATTTCCCAGCAGTGGAATAGGTGGCGGCCTCAATATAAAGAAATATAGGGAAAAATGCACCTTCACTTCAAAAACTAGTTAACGTTCCTCCAAGACTTTATACATGAAATCTCATCTCATACAAACCAAACACACTTAAAATAAATACACAATAAAATGCTTGGGACCAAAATGGACGTGACACAATCAAGATTGTTCTTTCCCCCAGAAGCTGCTATTAATCCCACTGGAAAAACAAGAGCAGCAGAATACAACACAATGCTTGCCTTTTCCACCTCCCTCTCCAGCAGGGCTAGAGGGAGGGCTGCTTCAGGGGCAATTTCAGTCTAGGAAAAAGGAAGGGGGAAGCTAAAGAATAACTCCCCCCAAAACCACTTCTCCAGTCAGCAATGGATTCCATTTACCCACCCTGTGGCTTTTTGAAAGGATGCTGGTGTAACCTTGAAAAACAGTGGCTACACAGGTGACACTATTAATCAGCTGTTCCTTTTGGAAGAGTGGAGTTGCTTCAAGACAGTGACAGCACCCTTGCCCTTATAGCTTTAATGAATATCTCTTGAACAGCCTTGACTAATGATGATATTGCTTCAAAAGGTCTAAAGGCACATCAAATGCTCAAACATAGTGTGCTTTATCATAATTTATGAAGTAAATAACTTGTAACTCAAGCATTTATAAACACAGCTTTGTTATTACGGATATAGTGACCTGAAAAATTTACAGGATCTTCCATGCCCACTTCAAAGAGGTATACAGAAAATCCCACTAAAGAGGAATACCCAAGATAATAGAAGTCAACAGCAAACCTGTATCTGCCTCCTTCTCTTCCCTATCAGCATGGTGTGGCTTCTCTAGTTGAGGTTGGAGAACTTCGGTTCATTTACTTAGTTCCCTAGACCTGCAATCAAAATAGGAAGAGTCTCAGTCAAAAAGCCACAAGCTGTCTTCATTCTATAGACTTCTTGCTAATGAGTGAGGATTTGCCCCCTGGAAGGGAATGAGATGAAAGGCAGCTTCAGCAACACACACGACCTCCTTACTCCCTAGTACAGACTAACATAAGTCATCACCCACAACTGTTAAAGAAACACTAACAGTAATTTTGAAAACCCCAACATTGCCAACATTTTAAGGTTTATAATAAAATATAAGCCCCTCGTTTCTTGCTGACAGACTTTGCCCCTCCAAATGTTGCACCCATGCTTATGAGGTAAGGTAAAAGGCAAGGACCCCTGGATGGTTAAGTCCACCCAAAGGTGACTTTGAGATGGACTTATGAGATGGGGCACCTTCAATGACTGACTCGAACATAGTTTTGGTGGTAGTGTGGTGACATTAGAAATGGGAAAGCACCCACACATATTTTTAGTCACTCAAGCATGTGTGTGAAATAGAATCAGGGCTAAGCTAACAGGATCAAGATGACACTTGCACATTCTGAGGTGCCCTCAATACTTAGGGAGACTGGAGGCCCCTTCCCTGGTACAGGAGTGAATGGTGAGAGCATGCGAATGAGATGCCAGGCTCAAAGCAGTTCCTGTTCCCTGTTGTAAATACACATCAGACATATAAAGGACATTTAAAGCGGATGACTCCCCTCTTGCCAAAAAAAGAATAATTGGAATTGTAGTTAGAGGTGCAGTTCCTGGGCTGATTGCGGGGTGGGGAGTCATGTGTTTTAAATAATGCACTTTAAATATATGGCAAATATAGTAAGATTGTGGAAAGAAATGAATAAGGAAACTATGTGCAAACCAAAAGCCAGCAAGGTTATCACAATTTTATGTGAGACAAAATATACCTATATACTCAGCTTTAAAACACAAGAAATTTATTCTCAGCTTCTGCTTTAAGTCTTGGTGTCTTGAGATATATATATATATATATACAGCTCAAAAGTCACTCAAATGTACTTCCATTTCTCAACTCAAGTAGAATATATTTCCAATAAGAAGTAAAAAGAAATATAGAGTCACAATATTTTTTATGAACTGATGCTTCACATAGCCATACAAGCAATGAAAATAGCTGATGCGAAGTTGGAAGTTATAGTCCTGTCAATGGGGAAACTCATAATGGCATGGAGTGCACTCTGTAGAATTCGTAGACTCAATAAATCAATAATATGTCAAAGCCAGCATTTATGAATGAACTCATTTGAAAATTCATCTTTATTTTATCTCTTCTTCTGATGGGAATACAGAACAGAAACAAAAGTATTTTTCACAGAAGTCATTATCTTTAATTTGCTTATGCCAGCTCAAACCTACTGACCTGGACAGGACTCCCTGAGAGAGGGGGAGCTGTAAATTGAAGGAGGTGGCTATGTAAAATAACTTCCCCTCATTCTTAAGCACAGCCAGAGGAAGTAAACTACATATTCACATTCTTGACACAAGTTCCAGTTCTCCAAGCTGAAGGGGGGAAATCAAGGATAATTCATGATTTTGTTTATAATGAATAAATTGGAAAATATATTAATATCTAGTGATTAATTACGATTAATCACAATAATCCCAATTAATTAGGATTGTGTCACATTGACTGCTCAAATATTGCCATTCAAATGTAGCTTTCCCTCCTGACACTCATCTCCTTTAACAACATGCCTTTCCATCACAGAGCCATAGAACAATATCCAGTTACCTCAGGAGCAGCCAATGTACAGTCAATGGTGATGAGTTATAGTCCCACAACATCTGGGGGCACCACATGGCTGCCCCGAGTAACCTGGTCCTCAGCGTTCTTTGCTTAGGTTGCTTACGTCTCTCTGTATGCTTGCCAGTTGCTGCACATATCAAAAACAGTTGTAGTTGGTGGGAGTTGCAATTCAAAACAAAACAACTGGAGGGCAACACATTGGTGAATGCTGCTTTTTTAAGCTTCATACTGTGGTCAAAATCATCCTGTTATTAACCCATCAGTGAACGCTTCTCTATATGAGGTTAATTCTACTACATAGTTACATTAAAGGTACCCCTGCCCGTACGGGCCAGTCTTGCCAGACTCTAGGGTTGTGCGCTCATCTCACTCTATAGGCCGGGAGCCAGCGCTGTCCGCAGGCACTTCCGGGTCACGTGGCCGGCGTGACAAGCTGCATCTGGCGAGCCAGCGCAGCACACGGAACGCTGTTTACCTTCCCGCTGGTAAGTGGTCCCTATTTATCTACTTGTACCCGGGGGTGCTTTCGAACTGCTAGGTTGGCAGGCGCTGGGACCGAACGATGGGAGTGTACCCCGCCGCGGGGATTCGAACCGCTGACCATGCGATCAGCAAGTCCTAGGCGCTGAGGTTTTACCCACAGCGCCACCCGCGTCCCCACACATAGTTACATTAGAGACAAATAAAACCTATGAGTACCAAGAAGGGAAGAAGTGGATATGGGAGAGAAAGTCACTGTATTGATAATGCTGTTGTATATTTGAAGTAGAACATGAAAAGAGTCGTAACTGTTATCTCAAGAGAGTGCTTTCGTCAAACTCTCAAAAAGTCTTTCTTAGAACCCGTGTACATCTTGATTACTTGAAATATATCTGCACTAGAGTACTGGAAGAACATTACAAGCAGACAGTTAATCACCAAAAGGAATTGGGGTGGGTGCTTGTGTTGGAGGTCATGGAACAAACTTCTTAGTTGGTGATAAGACTAAAACTGCCCAGATGGTTTACAATAATAGTTCTAAATATATATCAGTTGCATCAGGGCTTCATTAGAAGATCTATACATAACAGCATAAACGTATGGCACAATTTTTTGACACAACTGTACATAAAGATAGTAACTCATGTTATGACGGGATTCAGTTTTCTGCATAAAATGACCAACTTGAGTCTTATCAAAATGTTGCACTTGCACAAATCATGGGCTGCATCTGCAGGGCTCCCCCACCTGACAAACACAGCTTTTATATGGGAGGGATCATCAAGGCCCTTCATTGCCAGTGTTGAAGTACAGTTGGGTCAGCTTCTGTGCATGGAACGGAGGAGGACACCAGGCTCTTTTCATCGGGCAGCAAAATATCTTGGACCTGTCCTGTCCTCAAAAAAGGAATGAGATGCTTCCTTGTTGTGTGGGAGGCTGGGTGAGAAGGAAGGACGACCCAAGTGCTGGGGTGCGGATATGTATATCTGAAGCAGAAGGGGCAGGTGTGCAGCCCTGGACACTCCATTTTGTCTCCTTCCATTCATCTGCACTCACATTCCCATGGCCATTCTGGATTTCCATTATCCATTTCCTTTCTTCTCTTCTTCCTCCAGTTTTCTATGCCACAGCTTCACGCTCAAGTTGCCTCAACCCTGTCTAAGCACTGCATATGTAGAGAGCTGTTGCTGGCAGTAGCCCAACCAAATGGCTAAGGTGTGGCTGGGGCAGGGGTGCAGTATTGAAGCCCACCTGACCTACAACCTGAGAAACACTGGTTTCAAGCAACCAGGAATGGAAACCTTCCATTTCCTTTTTGTGTGAAGAGGAGGGAAGATTGCAAGAGCCTGAGGGTCTTACCAAGCTTGTCCTCATAACAACTAATCATGGTCTGTTCCTTTTGAACTGCTTTTGGATTGCTTCTGATCTGGTGACACTGTTGATGAGCCTTGGGTATGATGAAACTGGTGTACAAAAACCGAAGATGTTAATGATTCTGTCTAATCATTAACTTTCTTAACTAACTAAAACCTTTGGTGATTGCTTTGAAGTAACCTTAAATCTTCTGCCATGCCATTTCCCATGTTTGCTCAGCTGAAACACATAAGTTTATAAAGCTTCTATAAAATTCACAATTCAACACAAATTCATGCTTTAAAACTATCATTAATGTGCCAATCTAATCACCAAATAACCCGTTTTACCTCTACTATTATGCACTGGTGTTCAGTGGCTTGTGTACTCCAATTAGTGCTAGAAACAGATCCAACAAATGGCTGGCTTTTATATCTTCAAGGACCTTCCCCTACCATAAGAGCTTTGTAGGGGGCCGCGGGCATAGCCAAATCTGCCCCCCAAATCAACGCAAATGAGGTTCTCCCCCCCCCCAACAAAAACCCTGGCTACGCCCATATAGTGGGCATAAGAAACTCAATAAGAAACTTCCAGATGGGAGCTTCACTGTAAATGGGTCATTGAGATATAGCAAATGGGTAGCTGGCAATAATTTAGTGTGTTGCTTTTAAACTTGTTTGTATGATGAACCCCAGTCCCACAATAAACATGTGTCTGGAAGAACTACTCAGCCTGACGGTGCAAAAAGCTTCTGGAAAGAAACATCATCATTTGAAGACTATGCCTTACTGCAGACTCAGCTCTTCACCCTGTCTAAGAACATTTTGCTTTTGTTTAAACTACATCTCTCCCCCCCCCCACCTGTTGTTTTTTAAACCATGCTCCAGGAAGAGTTCTGTGAAACTGAAGCACATGCTCCCTGCTTGGGACCTTCAGGGGGTCTTTCAGGGAGTTCTGCTGCTGCGTGGATTCTCGCTCTCGCGGCCCAGCGCGGTTGCCCGCATTTTTAAATACTAGTAAACTGTATTTCTTAGACGTTCCTCTCTGTCTGTCCCAAAACGCACCACGGGCTGTACTCTTTTTTAAAAAGCGACTCCCCTCCCTCCCCACGTCTTCCCAGTCGAGTCAGAATCGGGAAGCGCTAGGACCAGGCGTGCGCCGGAGGAGAGCGAGCGAGACGGAGACGGCGGGCATCGGACGGGAGGGGAATCGAGAAGCTCTTCTATGCGGAGAAGGCGGCTGCTGCTGCTGCTGCTGCCATTTCCACTCGCTCTCCGCGTTCCCCTTCCAGAACCGGGAGGGCGGCGAGGAGGAGGAGGAGGGGGGGGAAGAGGGAGGCGACCGAGCCTGACTGAGCTGGGGCGCTCGGCTGCCAAGACTCACACACCGCCGCCTGCTGCCGCTGCGACTCTGCCCAAGTGAGGCGGAGACGGGGAAGGAGAGCGAGACGGCACCCAGCGCGGAGAGGAGAGGAGAGCCCCCGAGAAGCGCGAGGAAGAGGCAGCCCCCTCCCTCCTCCCTCCTCCCCCGAGACTCTCGTGGCGCAAGGAAAAGGACGGAGCTGCAGAAAGTGGGACGGGAGGCTCGGGGCTTGCTTGAGAAACAAACAAACTTTCCGCGCCCGGAGGAGAATTGGGCAACGTGGAGGCGCTTCGGGCTGCGGCGCTGGGCCACGGAAGCCCCTGGGGAGCGCCCAGGCGCTGAGTCCAAGTTCGGCTGGCTTCCTTCCCGAGGTCACTCTCGGTTCCCGCGCCGGCGAAGGTGCCCGGAAAGAGCCGAGCAAGGAGCGAGAGAAGTTTCTTTCGGAGCAGCAAGGCGCAGTCGGGGAGGTCTTTTCGCGCGCCGCCGCCGAGATGGGCTGGAAGAGCGGCTGGGGCTGCTGCCGAGTCCGGAGCGGAGCGGACCTGCTGTGCCTGCTGACCCTCTGGCTGGGCTTCTTGCTCCCCGCCTGCAGGACTCGCCTCTACACCAACCACTGGGCGGTGCGGATAACCGGCGGGAACCAAGAAGCCAACAGGATAGCTAGCAAGTACGGCTACATCAATATAGGACAGGTAACCCTCCGGCCCAAGGTCCCCCGCGCTCGCCCCACGGCTTCGCGTCCCGCCGGGCGGGGAGGGCGGCCAGGCAGGGGAAGGGCCAGGAA